>NC_141012.1:51016259-51759203 GCF_052327205.1 Somniosus microcephalus | reverse complement strand
TCTGGAGTGGGACAGTACAGTTTACACAGACTAGTCTGGAGTGGGACAGTACAGTTTACACAGACTAGACTGGAGTGGGACAGTACAGTTTACACAGAATAGTCTGGAGTGGGACAGTACAGTTTACACAGACTAGACTGGAGTGGGACAGTACAGTTTACAACAGACTAGACTGGAGTGGGACAGTACAGTTTACACAGACTAGTCTGGAAGTGGGGACAGTGCAGTTTACACAGAGGGACAGTAAGAAGTCTGGAGTGGGACAGTACAGTTTACACAGACTAGTCTGGAGTGGGACAGTACAGTTTACACAGACTAGTCTGGAGTGGGACAGTACAGTTTACACAGACTAGTCTGGAGTGGGACAGTACAGTTTACACAGACTAGTCTGGAGTGGGACAGTACAGTTTACACAGACTAGTCTGGAGTGGGACAGTACAGTTTACACAGACTAGTCTGGAGTGGGACAGTACAGTTTACACAGACTAGTCTGGAGTGGGACAGTACAGTTTACACAGACTAGTCTGGAGTGGGACAGTACAGTTTACACAGACTAGTCTGGAGTGGGACAGTACAGTTTACACAGACTAGTCTGGAGTGGGACAGTACAGTTTACACAGACTAGTCTGGAGTGGGACAGTACAGTTTACACAGACTAGTCTGGAGTGGGACAGTACAGTTTACACAGACTAGTCTGGAGTGGGACAGTACAGTTTACACAGACTAGTCTGGAGTGGGACAGTACAGTTTACACAGACTAGTCTGGAGTGGGACAGTACAGTTTACACAGACTAGTCTGGAGTGGGACAGTACAGTTTACACAGACTAGTCTGGAGTGGGACAGTACAGTTTACACAGACTAGTCTGGAGTGGGACAGTACAGTTTACACAGACTAGTCTGGAGTGGGACAGTACAGTTTACACAGACTAGTCTGGAGTGGGACAGTACAGTTTACACAGACTAGTCTGGAGTGGGACAGTACAGTTTACACAGACTAGTCTGGAGTGGGACAGTACAGTTTACACAGACTAGACTGGAGTGGGACAGTACAGTTTACACAGACTAGTCTGGAGTGGGACAGTACAGTTTACACAGACTAGTCTGGAGTGGGACAGTACAGTTTACACAGACTAGTCTGGAGTGGGACAGTACAGTTTACACAGACTAGTCTGGAGTGGGACAGTACAGTTTACACAGACTAGTCTGGAGTGGGACAGTACAGTTTACACAGACTAGTCTGGAGTGGGACAGTACAGTTTACACAGACTAGTCTGGAGTGGGACAGTACAGTTTACACAGACTAGTCTGGAGTGGGACAGTACAGTTTACACAGACTAGTCTGGAGTGGGACAGTACAGTTTACACAGACTAGTCTGGAGTGGGACAGTACAGTTTACACAGACTAGTCTGGAGTGGGACAGTACAGTTTACACAGACTAGTCTGGAGTGGGACAGTACAGTTTACACAGACTAGTCTGGAGTGGGACAGTACAGTTTACACAGACTAGTCTGGAGTGGGACAGTACAGTTTACACAGACTAGTCTGGAGTGGGACAGTACAGTTTACACAGACTAGTCTGGAGTGGGACAGTACAGTTTACACAGACTAGTCTGGAGTGGGACAGTACAGTTTACACAGACTAGTCTGGAGTGGGACAGTACAGTTTACACAGACTAGTCTGGAGTGGGACAGTACAGTTTACACAGACTAGTCTGGAGTGGGACAGTACAGTTTACACAGACTAGTCTGGAGTGGGACAGTACAGTTTACACAGACTAGTCTGGAGTGGGACAGTACAGTTTACACAGACTAGTCTGGAGTGGGACAGTACAGTTTACACAGACTAGTCTGGAGTGGGACAGTACAGTTTACACAGACTAGTCTGGAGTGGGACAGTACAGTTTACACAGACTAGTCTGGAGTGGGACAGTACAGTTTACACAGACTAGTCTGGAGTGGGACAGTACAGTTTACACAGACTAGTCTGGAGTGGGACAGTACAGTTTACACAGACTAGTCTGGAGTGGGACAGTACAGTTTACACAGACTAGTCTGGAGTGGGACAGTACAGTTTACACAGACTAGTCTGGAGTGGGACAGTACAGTTTACACAGACTAGTCTGGAGTGGGACAGTACAGTTTACACAGACTAGTCTGGAGTGGGACAGTACAGTTTACACAGACTAGTCTGGAGTGGGACAGTACAGTTTACACAGACTAGTCTGGAGTGGGACAGTACAGTTTACACAGACTAGTCTGGAGTGGGACAGTACAGTTTACACAGACTAGTCTGGAGTGGGACAGTACAGTTTACACAGACTAGTCTGGAGTGGGACAGTACAGTTTACACAGACTAGTCTGGAGTGGGACAGTACAGTTTACACAGAATAGTCTGGAGTGGGACAGTACAGTTTACACAGACTAGTCTGGAGTGGGACAGTACAGTTTACACAGACTAGTCTGGAGTGGGACAGTACAGTTTACACAGACTAGTCTGGAGTGGGACAGTACAGTTTACACAGACTAGTCTGGAGTGGGACAGTACAGTTTACACAGACTAGTCTGGAGTGGGACAGTACAGTTTACACAGAATAGTCTGGAGTGGGACAGTACAGTTTACACAGACTAGTCTGGAGTGGGACAGTACAGTTTACACAGACTAGTCTGGAGTGGGACAGTACAGTTTACACAGACTAGTCTGGAGTGGGACAGTACAGTTTACACAGACTAGTCTGGAGTGGGACAGTACAGTTTACACAGAATAGTCTGGAGTGGGACAGTACAGTTTACACAGACTAGTCTGGAGTGGGACAGTACAGTTTACACAGACTAGTCTGGAGTGGGACAGTACAGTTTACACAGACTAGTCTGGAGTGGGACAGTACAGTTTACACAGACTAGACTGGAGTGGGACAGTACAGTTTACACAGACTAGTCTGGAGTGGGACAGTACAGTTTACACAGAATAGTCTGGAGTGGGACAGTACAGTTTACACAGACTAGTCTGGAGTGGGACAGTACAGTTTACACAGACTAGTCTGGAGTGGGACAGTACAGTTTACACAGACTAGTCTGGGAGTGGGACAGTACAGTTTACACAGACTAGACAGGAGTGGGACAGTACAGTTTACACAGACTAGTCTGGAGTGGGACAGTACAGTTTACACAGACTAGTCTGGAGTGGGACAGTACAGTTTACACAGACTAGTCTGGAGTGGGACAGTACAGTTTACACAGACTAGTCTGGAGTGGGACAGTACAGTTTACACAGACTAGTCTGGAGTGGGACAGTACAGTTTACACAGACTAGTCTGGAGTGGGACAGTGCAGTTTACACAGACTAGTCTGGAGTGGGACAGTACAGTTTACACAGACTAGTCTGGAGTGGGACAGTACAGTTTACACAGACTAGTCTGGAGTGGGACAGTACAGTTTACACAGAATAGTCTGGAGTGGGACAGTACAGTTTACACAGACTAGTCTGGAGTGGGACAGTACAGTTTACACAGACTAGTCTGGAGTGGGACAGTACAGTTTACACAGACTAGTCTGGAGTGGGACAGTACAGTTTACACAGAATAGTCTGGAGTGGGACAGTACAGTTTACACAGACTAGTCTGGAGTGGGACAGTACAGTTTACACAGACTAGTCTGGAGTGGGACAGTACAGTTTACACAGACTAGTCTGGAGTGGGACAGTACAGTTTACACAGACTAGTCTGGAGTGGGACAGTACAGTTTACACAGACTAGTCTGGAGTGGGACAGTACAGTTTACACAGACTAGTCTGGAGTGGGACAGTACAGTTTACACAGAATAGTCTGGAGTGGGACAGTGCAGTTTACACAGAATAGTCTGGAGTGGGACAGTACAGTTTACACAGACTAGTCTGGAGTGGGACAGTACAGTTTACACAGACTAGTCTGGAGTGGGACAGTACAGTTTACACTGAATAGTCTGGAGTGGGACAGTACAGTTTACACAGACTAGTCTGGAGTGGGACAGTACAGTTTACACTGAATAGTCTGGAGTGGGACAGTACAGTTTACACAGACTAGTCTGGAGTGGGACAGTACAGTTTACACAGACTAGTCTGGAGTGGGACAGTACAGTTTACACAGAATAGTCTGGAGTGGGACAGTGCAGTTTACACAGACTAGTCTGGAGTGGGACAGTACAGTTTGCACAGACTAGTCTGGAGTGGGACAGTACAGTTTACACAGAATAGTCTGGAGTGGGACAGTACAGTTTACACAGACTAGTCTGGAGTGGGACAGTACAGTTTACACAGACTAGTCTGGAGTGGGACAGTACAGTTTACACAGAATAGTCTGGAGTGGGACAGTGCAGTTTACACAGACTAGTCTGGAGTGGGACAGTACAGTTTACACAGACTAGTGTGGAGTGGGACAGTACAGTTTACACAGACTAGACTGGAGTGGGACAGTACAGTTTACACAGAATAGTCTGGAGTGGGACAGTACAGTTTACACAGACTAGTCTGGAGTGGGACAGTACAGTTTACACAGACTAGTCTGGAGTGTGACAGTACAGTTTACACAGACTAGACTGGAGTGTGACAGTACAGTTTACACAGACTAGTCTGGAGTGGGACAGTACAGTTTACACAGACTAGTCTGGAGTGGGACAGTACAGTTTACACAGACTAGTCTGGAGTGGGACAGTACAGTGTACACAGACTAGTCTGGAGTGTGACAGTACAGTTTACACAGACTAGACTGGAGTGGGACAGTACAGTTTACACAGACTAGTCTGGAGTGGGACAGTACAGTTTACACAGACTAGTCTGGAGTGGGACAGTACAGTTTACACAGACTAGTCTGGAGTGTGACAGTACAGTTTACACAGACTAGACTGGAGTGGGACAGTACAGTTTACACAGACTAGTCTGGAGTGGGACAGTACAGTTTACACAGACTAGTCTGGAGTGGGACAGTACAGTTTACACAGACTAGTCTGGAGTGGGACAGTACAGTTTACACAGACTAGTCTGGAGTGGGACAGTACAGTTTACACAGACTAGTCTGGAGTGGGACAGTACAGTTTACACAGACTAGTCTGGAGTGGGACAGTACAGTTTACACAGACTAGACTGGAGTGGGACAGTACAGTTTACACAGACTAGTCTGGAGTGGGACAGTACAGTTTACACAGACTAGTCTGGAGTGGGACAAGTACAGTTTACACAGACTAGTCTGGAGTGGGACAGTACAGTTTACACAGACTAGTCTGGAGTGGGACAGTACAGTTTACACAGACTAGTCTGGAGTGGGACAGTACAGTTTACACAGACTAGTCTGGAGTGGGACAATACAGTTTACACAGACTAGTCTGGAGTGGGACAGTACAGTTTACACAGACTAGTCTGGAGTGGGACAGTACAGTTTACACAGACTAGTCTGGAGTGGGACAGTACAGTTTACACAGACTAGTCTGGAGTGGGACAGTACAGTTTACACAGTCTAGTCTGGAGTGGGACAGTACAGTTTACACAGACTAGTCTGGAGTGGGACAGTACAGTTTACACAGACTAGTCTGGAGTGGGACAGTACAGTTTACACAGACTAGTCTGGAGTGGGACAGTACAGTTTACACAGACTAGTCTGGAGTGGGACAGTACAGTTTACACAGACTAGTCTGGAGTGGGACAGTACAGTTTACACAGACTAGTCTGGAGTGGGACAGTACAGTTTACACAGACTAGTCTGGAGTGGGACAGTACAGTTTACACAGACTAGTCTGGAGTGGGACAGTACAGTTTACACAGACTAGTCTGGAGTGGGACAGTCACAGTTTACACAGACTAGTCTGGAGTGGGACAGCACAGTTTGCACAGACTAGTCTGGAGTGGGACAGCACAGTTTACACAGACTAGTCTGGAGTGGGACAGTACAGTTTACACAGACTAGTCTGGAGTGGGACAGTACAGTTTACACAGACTAGTCTGGAGTGGGACAGTACAGTTTACACAGATAGTCTGGAGTGGGACAGTACAGTTTACACAGACTAGTCTGGAGTGGGACAGTACAGTTTACACAGACTAGTCTGGAGTGGGACAGTACAGTTTACACAGACTAGTCTGGAGTGGGACAGTACAGTTTACACAGACTAGTCTGGAGTGGGACAGTACAGTTTACACAGACTAGTCTGGAGTGGGACAGTACAGTTTACACAGACTAGTCTGGAGTGGGACAGTACAGTTTACACAGACTAGTCTGGAGTGGGACAGTACAGTTTACACAGACTAGACTGGAGTGGGACAGTACAGTTTACACAGAATAGTCTGGAGTGGGACAGTACAGTTTACACAGACTAGACTGGAGTGGGACAGTACAGTTTACACAGACTAGACTGGAGTGGGACAGTACAGTTTACACAGACTAGTCTGGAGTGGGACAGTGCAGTTTACACAGACTAGTCTGGAGTGGGACAGTACAGTTTACACAGACTAGTCTGGAGTGGGACAGTACAGTTTACACAGACTAGTCTGGAGTGGGACAGTACAGTTTACACAGACTAGTCTGGAGTGGGACAGTACAGTTTACACAGACTAGTCTGGAGTGGGACAGTACAGTTTACACAGACTAGTCTGGAGTGGGACAGTGCAGTTTACACAGACTAGTCTGGAGTGGGACAGTACAGTTTACACAGACTAGTCTGGAGTGGGACAGTACAGTTTACACAGACTAGTCTGGAGTGGGACAGTACAGTTTACACAGACTAGTCTGGAGTGGGACAGTACAGTTTACACAGACTAGTCTGGAGTGGGACAGTACAGTTTACACAGACTAGTCTGGAGTGGGACAGTACAGTTTACACAGACTAGACTGGAGTGGGACAGTACAGTTTACACAGAATAGTCTGGAGTGGGACAGTACAGTTTACACAGACTAGACTGGAGTGGGACAGTACAGTTTACACAGACTAGACTGGAGTGGGACAGTACAGTTTACACAGACTAGTCTGGAGTGGGACAGTGCAGTTTACACAGACTAGTCTGGAGTGGGACAGTACAGTTTACACAGACTAGTCTGGAGTGGGACAGTACAGTTTACACAGACTAGTCTGGAGTGGGACAGTACAGTTTACACAGACTAGTCTGGAGTGGGACAGTACAGTTTACACAGACTAGTCTGGAGTGGGACAGTACAGTTTACACAGACTAGTCTGGAGTGGGACAGTACAGTTTACACAGACTAGACTGGAGTGGGACAGTACAGTTTACACAGAATAGTCTGGAGTGGGACAGTACAGTTTACACAGACTAGTCTGGAGTGGGACAGTACAGTTTACACAGACTAGACTGGAGTGGGACAGTACAGTTTACACAGACTTGTCTGGAGTGGGACAGTACAGTTTACACAGACTAGTCTGGAGTGGGACAGTACAGTTTACACAGACTAGACTGGAGTGGGACAGTACAGTTTACACAGACTAGACTGGAGTGGGACAGTACAGTTTACACAGACTAGTCTGGAGTGGGACAGTACAGTTTACACAGACTAGTCTGGAGTGGGACAGTGCAGTTTACACAGACTAGTCTGGAGTGGGACAGTACAGTTTACACAGACTAGTCTGGAGTGGGACAGTACAGTTTACACAGACTAGTCTGGAGTGGGACAGTACAGTTTACACAGACTAGTCTGGAGTGGGACAGTACAGTTTACACAGACTAGTCTGGAGTGGGACAGTACAGTTTACACAGAATAGTCTGGAGTGGGACAGTACAGTTTACACAGACTAGTCTGGAGTGGGACAGTACAGTTTACACAGACTAGTCTGGAGTGGGACAGTACAGTTTACACAGACTAGTCTGGAGTGGGACAGTACAGTTTACACAGACTAGTCTGGAGTGGGACAGTACAGTTTACACAGACTAGTCTGGAGTGGGACAGTACAGTTTACACAGACTAGACTGGAGTGGGACAGTACAGTTTACACAGACTAGTCTGGAGTAGGACAGCACAGTTTACACAGACTAGTCTGGAGTGGGACAGTACAGTTTACACAGACTAGTCTGGAGTGGGACAGTACAGTTTACACAGACTAGTCTGGAGTGGGACAGTACAGTTTACACAGAATAGTCTGGAGTGGGACAGTACAGTTTACACAGACTAGTCTGGAGTGGGACAGTACAGTTTACACAGACTAGTCAGGAGTGGGACAGTACAGTTTACACAGACTAGACTGGAGTGGGACAGTACAGTTTACACAGACTAGTCTGGAGTGGGACAGTGCAGTTTACACAGACTAGTCTGGAGTGGGACAGTACAGTTTACACAGACTAGTCTGGAGTGGGACAGTACAGTTTACACAGACTAGTCTGGAGTGGGACAGTACAGTTTACACAGAATAGTCTGGAGTGGGACAGTACAGTTTACACAGACTAGTCTGGAGTGGGACAGTACAGTTTACACAGACTAGTCTGGAGTGGGACAGTGCAGTTTACACAGACTAGTCTGGAGTGGGACAGTACAGTTTACACAGACTAGTCTGGAGTGGGACAGTACAGTTTACACAGACTAGTCTGGAGTGGGACAGTACAGTTTACACAGACTAGTCTGGAGTGGGACAGTACAGTTTACACAGACTAGTCTGGAGTGGGACAGTACAGTTTACACAGACTAGTCTGGAGTGGGACAGTACAGTTTACACAGACTAGACTGGAGTGGGACAGTACAGTTTACACAGAATAGTCTGGAGTGGGACAGTACAGTTTACACAGACTAGTCTGGAGTGGGACAGTACAGTTTACACAGACTAGACTGGAGTGGGACAGTACAGTTTACACAGACTTGTCTGGAGTGGGACAGTACAGTTTACACAGACTAGTCTGGAGTGGGACAGTACAGTTTACACAGACTAGACTGGAGTGGGACAGTACAGTTTACACAGACTAGACTGGAGTGGGACAGTACAGTTTACACAGACTAGTCTGGAGTGGGACAGTACAGTTTACACAGACTAGTCTGGAGTGGGACAGTGCAGTTTACACAGACTAGTCTGGAGTGGGACAGTACAGTTTACACAGACTAGTCTGGAGTGGGACAGTACAGTTTACACAGACTAGTCTGGAGTGGGACAGTACAGTTTACACAGACTAGTCTGGAGTGGGACAGTACAGTTTACACAGACTAGTCTGGAGTGGGACAGTACAGTTTACACAGAATAGTCTGGAGTGGGACAGTACAGTTTACACAGACTAGTCTGGAGTGGGACAGTACAGTTTACACAGACTAGTCTGGAGTGGGACAGTACAGTTTACACAGACTAGTCTGGAGTGGGACAGTACAGTTTACACAGACTAGTCTGGAGTGGGACAGTACAGTTTACACAGACTAGTCTGGAGTGGGACAGTACAGTTTACACAGACTAGACTGGAGTGGGACAGTACAGTTTACACAGACTAGTCTGGAGTAGGACAGCACAGTTTACACAGACTAGTCTGGAGTGGGACAGTACAGTTTACACAGACTAGTCTGGAGTGGGACAGTACAGTTTACACAGACTAGTCTGGAGTGGGACAGTACAGTTTACACAGAATAGTCTGGAGTGGGACAGTACAGTTTACACAGACTAGTCTGGAGTGGGACAGTACAGTTTACACAGACTAGTCAGGAGTGGGACAGTACAGTTTACACAGACTAGACTGGAGTGGGACAGTACAGTTTACACAGACTAGTCTGGAGTGGGACAGTGCAGTTTACACAGACTAGTCTGGAGTGGGACAGTACAGTTTAACACAGACTAGTCTGGAGTGGGACAGTACAGTTTACACAGACTAGTCTGGAGTGGGACAGTACAGTTTACACAGAATAGTCTGGAGTGGGACAATACAGTTTACACAGACTAGTCTGGAGTGGGACAGTACAGTTTACACAGACTAGTCTGGAGTGGGACAGTACAGTTTACACAGACTAGTCTGGAGTGGGACAGTACAGTTTACACAGACTAGTCTGGAGTGGGACAGTACAGTTTACACAGACTAGTCTGGAGTGGGACAGTACAGTTTACACAGAATAGTCTGGAGTGGGACAATACAGTTTACACAGACTAGTCTGGAGTGGGACAGTGCAGTTTACACAGACTAGTCTGGAGTGGGACAGTACAGTTTACACAGACTAGACTGGAGTGGGACAGTACAGTTTACACAGACTAGTCTGGAGTGGGACAGTACAGTTTACACAGACTAGACTGGAGTGGGACAGTACAGTTTACACAGAATAGTCTGGAGTGGGACAGTGCAGTTTACACAGACTAGTCTGGAGTGGGACAGTACAGTTTACACAGACTAGTCTGGAGTGGGACAGTGCAGTTTACACAGACTAGTCTGGAGTGGGACAGTACAGTTTACACAGACTAGTCTGCAGTGGGACAATACAGTTTACACAGACTAGTCTGGAGTGGGACAGTACAGTTTACACAGACTAGTCTGCAGTGGGACAATACAGTTTACACAGACTAGTCTGGAGTGGGACAGTACTGTTTACACAGACTAGTCTGGAGTGGGACAGTACAGTTTACACAGAATAGACTGGAGTGGGACAGTACAGTTTACACAGACTAGTCTGGAGTGGGACAATACAGTTTACACAGACTAGTCTGGAGTGGGACAGTACAGTTTACACAGACTAGTCTGCAGTGGGACAGTGCAGTTTACACAGACTAGTCTGGAGTGGGACAGTACAGTTTACACAGACTAGTCTGCAGTGGGACAATACAGTTTACACAGACTAGTCTGGAGTGGGACAGTACAGTTTACACAGACTAGTCTGGAGTGGGACAGTACAGTTTACACAGACTAGTCTGGAGTGGGACAATACAGTTTACACAGACTAGTCTGCAGTGGGACAGTACAGTTTACACAGACTAGTCTGGAGTGGGACAATACAGTTTACACAGACTAGTCTGGAGTGGGACAGTACAGTTTACACAGACTAGTCTGGAGTGGGACAGTACAGTTTACACAGACTAGTCTGGAGTGGGACAGTACAGTTTACACAGACTAGTCTGGAGTGGGACAGTACAGTTTACACAGACTAGTCTGGAGTGGGACAGTACAGTTTACACAGAATAGTCTGGAGTGGGACAGTACAGTTTACACAGACTACTCTGGAGTGGGACAGTACAGTTTACACAGACTAGTCTGGAGTGGGACAGTACAGTTTACACAGACTAGTCTGGAGTGGGACAGTACAGTTTACACAGACTAGTCTGGAGTGGGACAGTACAGTTTACACAGACTAGTCTGGAGTGGGACAGTACAGTTTACACAGACTAGTCTGGAGTGGGACAGTACAGTTTACACAGACTAGTCTGGAGTGGGACAGTACAGTTTACACAGAATAGTCTGGAGTGGGACAATACAGTTTACACAGACTAGACATGAGTGGGACAGTACAGTTTACACAGACTAGTCTGGAGTGGGACAGTACAGTTTACACACAATAGTCTGGAGTGGGACAGTACAGTTTACACAGACTACTCTGGAGTGGGACAGTACAGTTTACACAGAATAGTCTGGAGTGGGACAGTACAGTTTACACAGACTAGACAGGAGTGGGACAGTACAGTTTACACAGACTAGTCTGGAGTGGGACAGTACAGTTTACAGAGAATAGTCTGGAGTGGGACAATACAGTTTACACAGACTAGTCTGGAGTGGGACAGTACAGTTTACACAGACTAGACTGGAGTGGGACTGTACAGTTTACACATAGTCTGGAGTGGGACAGTACAGTTTACACAGACCAGACTGGAGTGGGACAGTACAGTTTACACAGACTTTACTTTCAGTGACTGATACATTTAGACAAAACTTGCGGCACTTGTCCTATTTGAGTTTGTGTCTGGGAAGAACGAAGTTGAGATGTGATTTCTCTGCTGTGTTTTCTAATGTACATTGTGATATGTCCTAGCTCTTCCTTTTGGACTCTGCCTCAGGGCTGGGCTGTATTGTTTGTGTTCCTGCTTGGTGTTGAGCAATAGTGTGAGGTAGATGCACAGAATGGGCCTCGGGGTTTTGGTACCACTGTTGTCCAAGAGAAATCGCTGACCAACAACATGTGTGAATCGGGCCACATGCACTAATTGTAGTAGCAAACAGCTTGCATACACTCACACAATACATGTAAATACCAACTCACATCTACCATCATTCAGTGCGAAACCTGGCAGTTTTTCTCATTCACCAATACTTGGAATTCTGGCATGAATTTATCAGACACGGCACGTCTTATTGCTGCCTATAGGTTTTGTCCAGCAGTAGTGAGCTGTACTTTGACTTCATCAGAGAGAGCACTGAGAATGTTGACTATACGCCCAACTTCAACCGAACATGGTTCACAGGCGGTTCTCAATCCCAGATATTCTCCCCCAGTCGGGCATCTTGCAACATTTTTAGCACACAAAGTCCTTCTCAGTCTTGGAAACACTTTATAATCATAGAATCATACAGCACAGAAGGAGGCCATTCGGCCCGTCGTGCCGGTGCAGCCTCTTTGAAAGAGCTGGCACTTAGTCCCACTCCTGTGCCCTTTTCCCCATAGCCTTTGCAGCATCAGCACATTTATCTCCAGGCCACAGCGGTTCCACTAATTTCTGTGGGGTCCAGATGTCAGAGTGGAATGGATCGTCCATGAACTGAAAGACTAGACTGAAACCGTCAAAATCAGCAAATCTCTTCCCAAATTTTTGCGTGAAATTTCAAAGCCAAGCAGCATCGTGATCTGTCTGAAAATCATGGGCAGCTGCATATTGCTGCAAATTTGGAAAGTGAGTCACGCCTTGCTCTTCCGTTTGCCAACTGAACAGCTTCAGCTTTGCCTGAAATTCCATCACATAGCGTCTCTCCTTTTCCCTGCAGTTTCACGTTCAGTTTCTTCCGGTGACTTGATATCGGTGAGAAAGAACAAATCCCCAAGCTTCATCTTTGACTTGCGAGAAATTGTCCAGTTTCCCATTCTCAACAGGACAGTCTCTGCTGGCGGCAGTTTGACAAACCTTTCCAACAGTTTACCTCAACTCAGTGCCCCATTTCCAAATAAAGGGCCTCAGTCTCTTTCAGCAGACCGACAAACTGCCAATGATTTAGCACATTGGATCGGATCAAATTGACGATGTGTATAACAGTTTTCATCTATTTCAGTGAATCAGCAGCTGCCATCTGATCGACAGCTCTCTTGATGCACCAGGCTCCGAGACAAGCATCTCCCGAGGGAGCCCCTTGCTGTGCACCTCTATCCTTGGCCGTCCGCTGCCACCCTTTGCCCTTGCTCCGCCCAATCTCCTCTCTTCCACTGTTTTAAGTTCCACTGGCTCTAATACTGGGTGCATTTTAGCCCTAACTGCAAGTTAACTGCAAGTTTAAAGTGACCGTGCCCACTGCCCACTCTGACTGTGCCCACTGCCCACCCCCCGACCGTGCCCACTGCCCACCCCCCGACCGTGCCCACTGCCCACCCTGACCGTGCCCACTGCCCACCCTGACCGTGCCCACTGCCCACCCTGACCGTGCCCACTGCCCACCCTGACCGTGCCCACTGCCCACCCCCCGACCGTGCCCACTGCCCACCCTGACCGTGCCCACTGCCCACCCTGACCATGCCTACTGCCCACCCCCCAACCATGCCCACTGCCCACCCTGACTGTGTCCACTGCCCACCCCTGACCGTGCCCACTGCCCACCCCCGACCGTGCCCACTGCCCACCCCCGACCGTGCCCACTGCCCACCCTGACCGTGCCCACTGCCCACCCTGACCATGCCTACTGCCCACCCCCCAACCATGCCCACTGCCCACCCTGACTGTGTCCACTGCCCACCCTGACCGTGCCCACTGCCCACCCTGACCGTGCCCACTGCCCACCCTGACCATGCCCACTGCCCACCCCCTGACCGTGCCCACTGCCCACCCTGACCGTGCCCACTGCCCACCCTGACCGTGTCCACTGACCACCCCCTGACCGTGTCCACTGCCCACCCTGACCGTGCCCACTGCCCACCCTGACTGTGTCTACTGCCCACCCCCCAACCCCCGACCATGCCCACTGCCCACCCCCGACCATGCCCACTGCCCACCCTGACCGTGTCCACTGCCCACCCCTGACCGTGCCCACTGTCCACCCTCTGACCATGCCCACTGCCTCCCCCAACCCTGCCCACTGACCATACCCACTGACCATGCCTGCTCTTTGTTTTCCTCAGTGAACACTGGATCTTTGCTCAAATTTGGCTTCCAAATTCTTGGACTTCTCTGGACAGCGAGACTACGCTTCTGCACTGGACTCCACCGCAAGACTCAGCTGCTGTGTCTCTGATCCGCTGCTCAGTTGTTTACATTTTAAAGTAACTTTGTCTGGCGTACAGCCCATCCCCCAGCCCTGCTGTTACCTGCTGAGCCTGTGACTGCTCTCCCGGCCAAAGTCCATTTCTTCACCACCTCTGGATCTTATGGTGACCTCCAACTTCACCACCGTCTTTCTGCCCCGCAATCGATTCTGCAAATCTGTGATTCTGGAAATATCTCCAGCAGTGCATCCTCAGATACTCTACTTTTCAAATAGCTTAATGCTCCAAGCTGACTCCACCCTACCTTCATCAACTTTATCACACCACGGGACCTCTGACTTTAACTCTGGACTCCGTTCTATTGTCTCCTCTCTATTCCCCGTTTACTACCAGGACATATAGAAACATAGAAACTTAGAAGATAGGAGCAGGAGTAGGCCATTCGGCCCCTCGAGCCTGCTCCGCCATTCAATGAGATCATGGCTGATCATCCAAATTCAGTACCCTGTCCCTGCCTTCTCCCCATATCCCTTGACCGCTTTAGCCTCAAGAAATATATCCAACTCTTTCTTGAATATATTTAATGAACTGGCCTCCACCGCCCTCTGTGGCAGAGAATTCCACAGGTTCACCACTCTCTGGGTGAAGAAATTCCTCCTCATCTCAGTCCTAACTGGCTTACCCCTTATTCTTAGACTATGACCCCTGGTTCTGGACTCCCCGGCCATCAGAAACATCCTTCCTGCATCTAGTCTGTCCAGACCAGACAGAATGTTATAGGTTTCGATGAGATCCCCTCTCAATCTTCTAAACTCCAGTGAGTATAAGCCCAATCGACACAATCTCTCCTCATACGTCATTCCTGCCATCCCAGGTATCAGCCTGGTGAATCTTCGCTGCACTCCCTCCATGGCAAGAACGTCCTTCCTCAGGTAAGGTGACCAAAACTGCACACAATACTCAAGGTGTGGTCTCACCAAGGCTCTGTACAACTGTAGCAAGACATCCTTGTTCCTGTACTCGAACCCTCTTGCTACGAAGGCCAACATACCATTTGCCTTCTTAACCGCTTGCTGCGCCTGCATGCTTACCTTCAACGACTGGTGCACAAGGACACCCAGGTCTCTTTGCACTTCCCCTTCTCCCAATCTATTGCCATTCAAATAATAATCTGCCTTCCTGTTTTTGCCACCAAAGTGGATAACCTCACATTTATCCACATTATAGTGCATTTGCCATGTTTCTGCCCAATCACCCAACCTATCCAAATCGTACTGGAGTTTCACGACATCCTCCTCACAGCTTACCCTCCCACCCAGCTTTGTGTCGTCTGCAAATTTGGAGATATTACATCCAATTCCCTCGTCCAGATCATTAATATATATTGTGAACATCTGGGGTCCTAGGACCGATCCTTGCGGTACCCCATTAGTCACTGCCTGCCACTCGGAAAACGACCCGTTTATTCCAACTCTTTGCTTTCTGTCTGCCAACCAGTTCTCTATCCAAGTCAATACCTTGCCCCCAATCCCATGTGCCTTAATTTTGCACGCTAATCTCGTGTGTGGGACCTTATCGAAAGCCTTCTGAAAGTCCAAATACACTACATCCACTGGTTCTCCCTTATCTATTTTACCAGTTACATCCTCAAAAAATTCCAGTAGATTAGTCGAGCATGATTTACCTTTTGTAAATCCATGTTGACTTTGTCCGATCCTGTCACTGCTTTCCAAGTGCTCTGCTATTACATCTTTTATAATGGACTCTAGCATTTTCCCCACTACCGATGTCAGGCTTAATTCCCCGCTTTTTCTCTACCACCTTTTTTGAATAGTGGGGTAACATTAGCTACCCTCCAATCCATGGGTACCGTTCCAGAGTCTATCGAGTTCTGGAAGATGACCAGCAATGGATCGACTATTTCTAGAGCCACTTCCTTAAGTACCCTAGGATGTAGATTATCAGGCCCTGGGGATTTATCGGCCTTCAGTCCTATCAATTTTCCTAACACCATTTCCCTACAAATACTGATTTCTTTCAGTTTCTCCCTTTCATCTATCCTAATCTTGCTATGTAACCAGGCCTGAGTAACTTGAGTTTCCCTGTGTCCATTCACGTGTGCCTTTTGGCTGCGACTCCAGACCGAAGCCCATCACTTCTATTTCCGCTTTTTTCTCCGTCTTTTTTTCTTTTCTCTTTACCCCTCCTAAACCCATCTCTCCTGTCGTCATGCCTCCTTTCATTTCTCCCCTCTCGGGTACTCTGCCCTCCCAACTTCCTACTCTCCTGCCGCCGTCCCAGGCTTGACTCCCTCTTAGACAGGCCTACAGCTTCCCCCTGTGCCTCTGTTGGCATCCTCCGAAGGGCCCATCGAGGCACTCGTCGCTGCCTCCTCACGAGCAACAACAACAACAAGTATTTATATAGCGCCTCTAACAGAGTAAAACGTCCCAAGGCGCTTCACAGGAATGTTATCAAGCAAAATTTGACGCAGCTACATAAGGAGGTATCAGGGCAGCTTGGTCAAAGAGCGTCTTTTAAGGAGTGCCTTATGGAAGAAAGTGAGATAGAGAGGCGGAGAGGTTTAGAGAGGGAGTTCAGAGCTCAGGCCCTCGGTAGCTGAAGGCACGGCCACCAATGGTGGAGCGATTACAATCTCTCCTCCTTTAAGATGCTCCTTAAAACCTTTCTCTTTGACCAAGCTTTGGTGTCCTAATATCTCTTTATGTGGCTCGGTGTCAAATTTTCTTTGCTAACACTCCCGTGAAGCACCTTGGGACGTTTTGCTACATTAAAGGCGCTATATAAATGCAAGTTGTTGTTGTTATTGTATGCACTAAGAGCTTTTCTCTCAGTTCAGCACCTTAATAACAAATTGTATGCAGAACACTAAAAGGGCAGTGTCGTCAACGTCGCAGGATACGGCCAGTGCAAGTGCAAATGGAAGAGAATCTTCCAGCTCGGCTTTCACCTAAGATTGAAGCTGCCAGTCAGAGCCAGCACACAGCGACAACTGTCTGAGGACACAGCGGCTCCTCTGGAATATTCCGCACAACCATTTCTGATTTTAAGTTCATAGTTCTCCAGTAAAATGCCCATGACCATCACCATAATCTCTCTCACCACCTGTGCGTCAGAATCCAACAAGTTCTGCAGCTGGCCAAAGTTCTAAGTTCTGAACATACATACAAACTAGGAGCAGGAGTCAGCCACTCGGCCCTTCGAGCTCGCTCGGCCCTTCGAGCCCGCTCCGCCACTCGGCCCTTCGAGCTCGCTCCGCCACTCGGCCCTTCGAGCTCGCTCCGCCACTCGGCCCTTCGAGCCCGCTCCGCCACTCGGCCCTTCGAGCTCGCTCCGCCACTCGGCCCTTCGAGCCCGCTCCGCCCTTCGAGCCCGCTCCGCCACTCGGCCCTTCGAGCCCGCTCCGCCACTCGGCCCTTCGAGCCCGCTCCGCCCTTCGAGCCCGCTCCGCCACTCGGCCCTTCGAGCTCGCTCCGCCACTCGGCCCTTCGAGCCCGCTCCGCCCTTCGAGCCCGCTCCGCCACTCGGCCCTTCGAGCTCGCTCCGCCACTCGGCCCTTCGAGCCCGCTCGGCCCTTCGAGCCCGCTCCGCCACTCGGCCACTCGAGCCCGCTCCGCCACTCGGCCCCTCGAGCCCGATCCGCCACTCGGCCCCTCGAGCCCGCTCGGCCCTTCGAGCCCGCTCCGCCACTCGGCCCATCGAGCCCGCTCCGCCACTCGGCCCCTCGAGCCCGCTCGGCCCTTCGGCCCATCGAGCCCGCTCCGCCACTCGGCCCTTCGAGCCCGCTCGGCCCTTCGAGCCCGCTCCGCCACTCGGCCCATCGAGCCCGCTCCGCCACTCGGCCCTTCGAGCTCGCTCCGCCACTCGGCCCTTCGAGCCCGCTCGGCCCTTCGAGCCCGCTCCGCCACTCGGCCCATCGAGCCCGCTCCGCCACTCGGCCCCTCGAGCCCGCTCCGCCACTCGGCCCTTCGAGCCCGCTCCGCCACTCGGCCCTTCGAGCCCGCTCCGCCACTCGGCCCTTCGAGCTCGCTCCGCCACTCGGCCCTTCGAGCCCACTCGGCCCTTCGAGCCCGCTCCGCCACTCGGCCCTTCGAGCCCGCTCCGCCACTCGGCCCTTCGAGCCCGCTCCGCCACTCGGCCCTTCGAGCTCGCTCCGCCACTCGGCCCTTCGAGCCCGCTCCGCCACTCGGCCCTTCGAGCCCGCTCCGCCACTCGGCCCTTCGAGCCCGCTCCGCCACTCGGCCCTTCGAGCTCGCTCCGCCACTCGGCCCTTCGAGCCCGCTCCGCCACTCGGCCCTTCGAGCCCGCTCCGCCACTCGGCCCCTCGAGCCCGCTCCGCCACTCGGCCCCTCGAGCCCGCTCCGCCACTCGGCCCCTCGAGCCCGCTCCGCCACTCGGCCCCTCGAGCCCGCTCCGCCACTCGGCCCCTCGAGCCCGCTCCGCCACTCGGCCCCTCGAGCCCGCTCCGCCACTCGGCCCCTCGAGCCCGCTCGGCCCCTCGAGCCCGCTCCGCCACTCGGCCCCTCGAGCCCACTCGGCCCCTCGAGCCCGCTCCGCCACTCGGCCCCTCGAGCCCGCTCCGCCACTCGGCCCCTCGAGCCCGCTCCGCCACTCGGCCTCTCGAGCCCGCTCCGCCACTCGGCCCCTCGAGCCCGCTCCGCCACTCGGCCCCTCGAGCCCGCTCCGCCACTCGGCCCCTCGAGCCCGCTCCGCCACTCGGCCCCTCGAGCCCACTCGGCCCCTCGAGCCCGCTCCGCCACTCGGCCCCTCGAGCCCGCTCCGCCACTCGGCCCCTCGAGCCCGCTCCGCCACTCGGCCCCTCGAGCCCGCTCCGCCACTCGGCCCTTTGAGCCTGCTCCGCCATTCAATAAGATCATGGCTGATCCAATTACTCCACATTCCCGCCTACCCACGATAACTGTTCACCCCCTTGCTTACCAAGAATCTATCTACCTCTGCCTTAAAAATATTCAAAGACTCTGCTTCCACCACCCTCTGAGGAAGAGAGTTCCAAAGACTCACGACCCTCTGAGAAAAAAATTCTCCTCATCTCTGTCTTAAATGGGCGACCCCTTATTTTTAAACAGTGACCCCTAGTTCTAAATTCTCCCACAAGACGAAACATCCTCTCCACATCCACCCTGTCCAGACCCCTCAGGATCTTATATGTTTCAATCAAGTCACCTCTTATTCTTCTAAACTCCAGCGACTACAAGCCTAGCCTGTCCAACCTTTCCTCATAAGACAACCCGCCCATTCCAGGTATTAGTCTAGTAAACCTTCTCTGAACTGCTTCCAATAAATAAGGAGACCAATACTGTACACAGTACTCCAGATGTGGTCTCACCAATGCCCTGTATAACTGAAGCATAACTGAAGACGAGAGAATCTGTTTCAGGACTGTTTTTGCAGATTGAGAGTGGATTTCAGCTGAGAAATTTCTTCCACCCCTTCCTATGAACTGACTGGAAATTTTCTTTCAAATTCAAGTTCGAAACCTTTCTTCACATTATTCACCTTATTCTCACCAAACGACGTTGCACAAAAGGCAAAGCGGCTTCTCCACCCTTTCTGCAAACTGAATTTCTCATTCATCGTGAAATTTTCATCCACCTTTCGCCCACTGCCAACTGACGGAGGCTCCACTGGCACATCAATCAGCTCTCCTGAAGAATGTTCACAGAGACTCACTATTTGCCATTTTCTTGTGACAGATCTATTCAATTCTTGACTTATTTTTCTTTCATGGAGCGTAGCATAGGAACGTAAGACTTGACAAAAAAGACCAAGCTCCATCGAGTTCACCTTCTACCATCCTGGCACTCGCGCGATACAACAACCTTCCCAACAGCTAGTTTGTCAGGGGGCTGGGAACCTCAGTGTGGGCCCAGAACGGAGAGAAACAAAGCTGGAAGTGCAAGTTAGAAAAGTAGTCAGCAAAACTAGTAGGGAGCAGAAACAAAGGCCAACAGTAAAGAGGGTCAAAGTGCAGAAAAATATTAAACAGGCAAAGCTAAAGGCACTTTATTTAAATGCACATAGCATTCGTAACAAGGTGGATGAATTAATGGCACTAATAGAAGTAAATGGGTATGATGTAATTGCCAGTACAGAGACATGGTTGCAGGGTAACCAAAGCTGGGAACTGAATGTTCCAGGGTACTCAACTATAGGAAGGACAGACAAAAAGGAAAAGGAGGTGGCGTAGCGCTGTTAATAAGGGATGAGATCGGTACAGTAGAGATAAAAGATCTTGGCTCGGCAGATCATGATGTAGAACTGGAATCAGTTTGGGTGGAGCTAAGAAACAGCAAAGGGTGGAAAACATTGGCGGGAGTTGTGTATAGGCCACCAAACAGTAGTGGTAATGTAGGGCACAGTATCAATCAAGAAATTAGAAGTGCATGTAACAAGGGCAATATGGTAATCATGGGGGACTTTAATCTACATATTGACTGGGCAAATCAAATTACCACAAATGCATGCGAGATGGATTCCTGGATCAGTATTTGGAGGAACCAACCAGGGAACAGGCTATTCTGGATCTGGTACTGTGTAATGAGAAAGGGCTAATCAATAATCTTGTGGTAAAGGGGTCTTTAGGGACAAGTGACCATAATATGATTGAATTTGACATTAAGTTTGAGAGTGATGTAGTCCAATCTGAAACTAAGGTCTTCAATCTAAACAGAGGAAACCACAAGGGTATGAGGGCCAAGTTGGCCATGGTAAATTGGGAGACTACACTAAAAGGTATGAAGGTGGACATACAATGGCTAACATTCAAGGAAATAATGCATAATTTGCAACATGTATTCCTCTAGGGCATAAAAACCCAAAAAGAAAAGTGATCCAACCATGGCTAACAAAAGAAATTAAAGCTAGTATTAAGTCAAAGGTGGAAGCTTATAAAGTTGCCAGAAAAAGTATGCAACCTGAGGATTAGGATCCTTTTAGAAATCAGCAAAGGGGGACCAAGAAATTGATAAAGAAAGGGAAAATGGAATATGAGCACAAACTAGCGAAAAATATAAAACGGATTCTAAAAGCTTCTACAGGTATGTGAAAAGGAAAAGACTGGCGAAGGTAAATGTAGGTCCTTTATAGTCAGAGATGGGAGAATTTATAATGGGGAATGAGGAAATGGCTAAGAAATTAAATAAATACTTTGTTTCTGTCTTCACGGAGGAAGACACAAAAAACCTCCCGGAAATACGAGAAAACCAAGGGTGTGGCGAGAATGAGGAACTTAAAGAAATTATTATTAGTAAAAAAACAGTACTAGCAAAATTAATGGGACTAAAAGTCGATAAATCCCAAGGACCGGATGACCTACAACTTAGGTTTTGAAAGAGGTGGCCATTGGGATAGTGGACGCATTGGTTGTCATCTTCCAAAATTCTGTAGATTCTGGAACGGTTCCTGCAGATTGGAGGATAACAAATGTAACCCCACTATTTAAGAAAGGAGGAAGAGAGAGAACGGGGAACTACAGACCTGTTAGTCTCACATCAGTAGTTGGGAAAATGCAGGAATCTATTAAAAAGGATGCAATAACTGGGCACGAATAGTAAGATTGGGCAGAGTCAACATGGATTTATGAAAGGGAAATCCTGTTTGACAAACCTATTGGAGTTCTTTGAGGATGTAACTAGTGGAGTAGACAAAGGGAAACCGGTAGATGTGGTGTATTTGGATTTTCATAAGGCCTTCGATAAGGTCCCACACAAGAGGTTGGTGAACAAAATTAGGGCACATGGAATTGGGGGTAATATACTAGCATGGATTGAGAATTGGTTAACAGACAGAAAACAAAGAGTAGGGATAAACAGGTCTTTTTCAGGTTGGCAGGCTGTGACTAGTGGGGTACCGCAAGGATCGGTGCTTGGGCCCCAGCTATTCACAATCTATATCAATGATTTGGATGAGGGGACTAAATGTAACATTTCCAAATTTGCTGATGATACAAAGCTAGGTGGCAGTGTCAGTTGTGAAGAGGATGTGAAGAGGCTTCAAGGGGATCTCGACAGGCTCAGTGAGTGGGCAAGAACATGGCAGATGGATTATAATGTGGATAAATGTGAAGTTATCCACTTTGGTAGAAAAAACAGAAAGGCAGAGTATTTCCTAAATGGTGAAAGATTGGGGAATGCAGATGCTCAAAGGGACCTGGGTGTCCTTGTACATGAGTCACTGAAAGTGAATGTGCAGGTGCAGCAAGCCATGAGGAAGGCAAATGGTATGCTGGCCTTCATTACAAGAGGATTTGAGTACAGGAGTAAAGAAGTCTTGCTCCAATTATATAGGGCCTTGGTGAGACCACACCTGGAGTACTGTGTACAGTTTTGGTCTCCTTACCTAAGGAAGGATATACTTGCCATAGAGGGAGTGCAGCGAAGGTTCACGTGATTTTTTCCTGGGATGGCGGGACTGTCGTATGAGAAGAGATTAATCAAACTAGGCCTGTATTCTCTTGAATTCAGAAGAATGAGAGGGGATCTCATTGAAGCATACAAAATTATTACAGGGCTTGATAGGGTGGATGCTGGGAGAATGTTTCCCTTAGCTGGGGAGTCTAGAATCAGGGGCCACAGCTTCAGGATAAAGGGTAGGCCATTCAGGACTGAGATGAGAAGAAATTTCTTCACAGAAAGGGTGGTGAATCTTTGGAATTCTCTACCCCAGAGGGCTGTGGAGGCTCAGTCATTGGGTATATTCAAACCAGAAGTCGATAGATTTCTGACTAGTAAGGGCATCAAGGGATATGACGAGAGGGCCGGTGAATGGAATTGAGGCAGAAGATCAGCCATGATCTTATTGAATGGCGGAGCAGGCTCGAAGGGCCGAATGGCCTACTCCTGCTCCTATTTCTTATAATGGAGTTGTTGATTAATCACAGCGATCAATCTCTATCAATGAGTCTACAACAGACCCAGACATGAGGTGAGGATGGAGAGCTTTGGGATCCACAAGTCCAAAGTCCCGAGCCTGTTGCACTCACCACATGTCATGTCTCAAATTACTCATATACACTGTCCCCAAATATTATTTTCTGAAAGAAATTATCGAATTTGCAATTGAATGAATCAATACTATTTGCTTCCAATAACTTGCTGAAATAATGTTTCCGTGGATTAGTTTTGAATTTGCTCCCTTCAAGCACAGGCTGTGTCCTCTGGTTCTACTGTTCTGGCTTGCCGTGGCCTACATTATCCAGTCCCTTTAGAGTGCTAAAAAACAGCAATCATATCACCTCTCAACCTTTTCTTTCCAGTGAGAACATGTTCAATTTATGTAATAGCTCCTCATAAACCAATGCCTCAATCCTGTCTGACAATCTGGTTGCTCTCTTCTGCATCCTTTCAATAGTTGCAACAGCAGCAGACCTGCCCCCACTCTCCATCCAGAAAAGCTTGACCGTTGCCATGACGTTGCCTGCCGGAGCTGCTTGCTACTGGGTGGACTTGCTTTCACCTGCTGACCTGGAGCGGTATTTCCGATTGGTCGAGTTGACCATGATGACAGCTTCCCTTTCCATACAATGTTGCTGGTGTTCCCACTGCACTGAAGCCTGGTATTCTCACCGCGCTGAAGTCTGGTATTCTCACCGCGCTGAAGTCTGGTGTTCTCACCGCGCTAAAGTCTGGTGTTCTCACCGCGCTGAAGTCTGGTGTTCTCACCGCGCTGAAGTCTGGTGTTTTCACCGCGCTGAAGTCTGGTGTTCTCACCGCGCTGAAGTCTGGTGTTCTCACCGCGCTGAAGTCTGGTGTTCTCACCGCGCTGAAGTCTGGTGTTCTCACCGCGCTGAAGTCTGGTGTTCTCACCGCGCTGAAGTCTGGTGTTCTCACCGCGCTGAAGTCTGGTGTTCTCACCGCGCTGAAGTCTGGTGTTCTCACCACGCTGAAGTCTGGTGTTCTCACCGCGCTGAAGCCTGGTGTTCTCACCGCGCTGAAGTCTGGTGTTCTCACCGCGCTGAAGTCTGGTGTTCTCACCACGCTGAAGTCTGGTGTTCTCACTGCGCTGAAGCCTGGTGTTCTCACCGCGCTGAAGTCTGGCCTGCTCACCTGTAGGGGGTGTTGTGTGGGTCAGCTTCACCTCTGACTTATGAGCGGTTCGAATCACTCCCACTCCCTTGGTTCTAGACCTGGGACTTATTTGGGGGTTGTGATGTAAAGTGCAGCAGACAACTGAATTTTGGTGAAAGAAATAAGATCTTTATTTGAGAAAGGAAATGCACAACACAATTATCTTAACACTCTAAATTGGGGGACCACTTCGGAATACACGAGGGAAAATTACAATAGACAGAATACTTCACTCCTCCCAATCCCACTTAACTAGCTAAGTTGGGCTCCAGAGGACCAGGGATAATGCTCACCAAAACGACTTCTTTTGACAGTTGTAGAGGTTCGCGATTTTTGGGGTTCTCTAGATATGTCGGTTGGGGCCTGCTGTACCCCGGACGCAGTAGGGAACTTCACCTGCGTGGCTGGTCAGTCTTCGCGAGTCCGCTGATGCGGTAGGGTGCGTATTGGATCTATCAGGTGAGTACCCAATTTCTTTTGGTTAGAAGTAGGGTTTAGAGTCTTTTCAGTAAAACCTTACCCAGCGGTAAGTCAGGATAGATTATGCGAATCTTCGGTTTTCTTCCGAGTTGGGTTTTGTTGGTCGCGGTGGCCCAATATTACCCAGTTGCTGGTAATATTTGGTTGTTTGTTTCGTTTGGCCCTGGTCTGCCGCGAGGTCTCCGACGGTGTGTTATTTCTTCGAGAGGGAGCTTCTTCTTAGACTGAACTTGGTGATTTGATTTGACATGAATGATGAAACGAACTTCCTCCAGCACTGCTTTCTTGAACTCTTTTCTTCAACTCAACTCAACTCTTTGAACTCTCCTCTCACTCGAACCACCATTGACTCTTTGAACTGCTTGAACCGCTTGACCCGAACTGAACCCGCACTCCTTGAACCGAACTCCTGTTGTAAAAGCAGGCCCTCAATTATACTGTTTGAGGCCTGCTAATCTGCACGCCAAATCAGTTCTGTCTCTTTGTTAGTTTTGGCGGCTCGTTAACATCGATGGGTTAAAAATTGTTTAATATGTTTCGGGATGGTCCCATCGGTCTTAATTGGTTTAAGATTGCGTGAAGTGGTTTCAGGGTGGTCCCCTCGATTCTTAATTGGTTTTAAGCGATTGTTTAACCTCTTGTTTAATTGCTGTAACATTTGCCTTTTCCTGTGGGGCCCAAGGTTCTTCTGTTGGTTGGTGTCATGTTCTGCATTATGTATACTTTGGATGGTTCTGTAACTTTGGGCAGGAACTGCTCTTCCGTTGGTCTATTGTCATTATGTAAAATGACTGAGACAGTCCAGATAGTCGCGCAGACAGCTTTGCTAATGCCAATACTCAAAATTGTCCATTTACAGAGGCCAATCCCAATTCCTTTTGTTGCAGCCCCCCCTTTTCTTCCACAGGCTCGAACATGCTTTTAAAATAAAAAGCAAAATCCTGGGGTCCTTGATTTTTAAATCTCCCTTTAGGCCCAATGTTCTTATACCATTCTGACATGGTTTATTAACAATCCAAAAATCCCTTCTTTAGGGTAATCTTCTTGGTTTTGGGGAATCTGTTGAATTTTGCGAATCTTACACACCGTGCTGAAGTCTGGCGTTCTCACCGCGCTGAGGTCTGGCGTTCTCACCGCGCTGAGGTCTGGCGTTCTCACCGCGCTGAGGTCTGGCGTTCTCACCGCGCTGAGGTCTGGCGTTCTCACCGCGCTGAGGTCTGGCGTTCTCACCGCGCTGAGGTCTGGCGTTCTCACCGCGCTGAGGTCTGGCGTTCTCACCGCGCTGAGGTCTGGCGTTCTCACCGCGCTGAGGTCTGGCGTTCTCACCGCGCTGAGGTCTGGCGTTCTCACCGCGCTGAGGTCTGGCGTTCTCACCGCGCTGAGGTCTGGCGTTCTCACCGCGCTGAGGTCTGGCGTTCTCACCGCGCTGAGGTCTGGCGTTCTCACCGCGCTGAGGTCTGGCGTTCTCACCGCGCTGAGGTCTGGCGTTCTCACCGCGCTGAGGTCTGGCGTTCTCACCGCGCTGAGGTCTGGCGTTCTCACCGCGCTGAGGTCTGGCGTTCTCACCGCGCTGAGGTCTGGCGTTCTCACCGCGCTGAGGTCTGGCGTGCTCACCTGTAGGGGGTGGTGTGTGGGTCAGCTTCACCTCTGACTTATGAGCGGTTCGAATCACTCCCACTCCCTTGGTTCTAGACCTGGGACTTATTTGGGGGTTGTGATGTAAAGTGCAGCAGACAACTGAATTTTGGTGAAAGAAATAAGATCTTTATTTGAGAAAGGAAATGCACAACACAATTATCTTAACACTCTAAATTGGGGGACCACTTCGGAATACACGAGGGAAAATTACAATAGACAGAATACTTCACTCCTCCCAATCCCACTTAACTAGCTAAGTTGGGCTCCAGAGGACCAGGGATAATGCTCACCAAAACGACTTCTTTTGACAGTTGTAGAGGTTCGCGATTTTTGGGGTTCTCTAGATGTGTCGGTTGGGGCCTGCTGTACCCCGGACGCAGTAGGGAACTTCACCTGCGTGGCTGGTCAGTCTTCGCGAGTCCGCTGATGCGGTAGGGTGCGTATTGGATCTATCAGGTGAGTACCCAATTTCTTTTGGTTAGAAGTAGGGTTTAGAGTCTTTTCAGTAAAACCTTACCCAGCGGTAAGTCAGGATAGATTATGCGAATCTTCGGTTTTCTTCCGAGTTGGGTTTTGTTGGTCGCGGTGGCCCAATATTACCCAGTTGCTGGTAATATTTGGTTGTTTGTTTCGTTTGGCCCTGGTCTGCCGCGAGGTCTCCGACGGTGTGTTATTTCTTCGAGAGGGAGCTTCTTCTTAGACTGAACTTGGTGATTTGATTTGACATGAATGATGAAACGAACTTCCTCCAGCACTGCTTTCTTGAACTCTTTTCTTCAACTCAACTCAACTCTTTGAACTCTCCTCTCACTCGAACCACCATTGACTCTTTGAACTGCTTGAACCGCTTGACCCGAACTGAACCCGCACTCCTTGAACCGAACTCCTGTTGTAAAAGCAGGCCCTCAATTATACTGTTTGAGGCCTGCTAATCTGCACGCCAAATCAGTTCTGTCTCTTTGTTAGTTTTGGCGGCTCGTTAACATCGATGGGTTAAAAATTGTTTAATATGTTTCGGGATGGTCCCATCGGTCTTAATTGGTTTAAGATTGCGTGAAGTGGTTTCGGGGTGGTCCCCTCGATTCTTAATTGGTTTTAAGCGATTGTTTAACCTCTTGTTTAATTGCTGTAACATTTGCCTTTTCCTGTGGGGCCCAAGGTTCTGCATTATGTATACTTTGGATGGTTCTGTAACTTTGGGCAGGAACTGCTCTTCTGTTGGTCTATTGTCATTATGTAAAATGACTGAGGCAGTCCAGATAGTCGCGCAGACAGCTTTGCCAATGCCAATACTCAAAATTGTCCATTTACAGAGGCCAATCCCAATTCCTTTTGTTGCAGCCCCCCCTTTTCTTCCACAGGCTCGAACATGCTTTTAAAATAAAAACCAAAATCCTGGGGTCCTTGATTTTTAAATCTCCCTTTAGGCCCAATATTCTTATACCATTCTGACATGGTTTATTAACAATCCAAAAATCCCTTCTTTAGGGTAATCTTCTTGGTTTTGGGGAATCTGTTGAATTTTGCGAATCTTACACACCGTGCTGAAGTCTGGCGTTCTCACCGCACTGAAGTCTGGCGTTCTCACCGCGCTGAAGTCTGGCGTTCTCACCGCGCTGAAGTCTGGCGTTCTCACCGCGCTGAAGTCTGGCGTTCTCACCGCGCTGAAGTCTGGCGTTCTCACCGCGCTGAAGTCTGGCGTTCTCACCGCGCTGAAGTCTGGCGTTCTCACCGCGCTGAAGTCTGGCGTTCTCACCGCGCTGAAGTCTGGCGTTCTCACCGCGCTGAAGTCTGGCGTTCTCACCGCGCTGAAGTCTGGCGTTCTCACCGCGCTGAAGTCTGGTGTTCTCACCGCGCTGAAGTCTGGTGTTCTCACCGCGCTGAAGTCTGGTGTTCTCACCGCGCTGAAGCTGAAGTCTGGTGCTCTCACCGCGCTGAAGCTGAAGTCTGGTGTTCTCACCGCGCTGAAGCTGAAGTCTGGTGTTCTCACCGTGCTGAAGCTGAAGTCTGGTGTTCTCACCGTGCTGAAGCTGAAGTCTGGTGTTCTCACCGTGCTGAAGTCTGGTGTTCTCACCGTGCTGAAGTCTGGTGTTCTCACCGTGCTGAAGTCTGGTGTTCTCACCGTGCTGAGTTCTGGTGTTCTCAACGTGCTGAGGTCTGGTGTTCTCACCGTGCTGAGGTCTGGTGTTCTCACCGTGCTGAGGTCTGGTGTTCTCAATGTGCTGAAGTCTGGTGTTCTCACCGTGCTGAGTTCTGGTGTTCTCAACGTGCTGAGGTCTGGTGTTCTCACCGTGCTGAGGTCTGGTGTTCTCACCGTGCTGAGGTCTGGTGTTCTCAATGTGCTGAGGTCTGGTGTTCTCAACGTGCTGAGTTCTGGTGTTCTCACCGTGCTGAAGTCTGGTGTTCTCACCGTGCTGAGGTCTGGTGTTCTCACCGTGCTGAGGTCTGGTGTTCTCACCGTGCTGAGGTCTGGTGTTCTCACCGTGCTGAAATCTGGTGTTCTCACCGTGCTGAAGTCTGGTGTTCTCACCGTGCTGAGGTCTGGTGTTCTCAATGTGCTGAAGTCTGGTGTTCTCACCGTGCTGAGGTCTGGTGTTCTCACCGTGCTGAAGTCTGGTGTTCTCACCGTGCTGAGGTCTGGTGTTCTCAATGTGCTGAAGTCTGGTGTTCTCACTGTGCTGAGGTCTGGTGTTCTCAACGTGCTGAGTTCTGGTGTTCTCAACGTGCTGAGGTCTGGTGTTCTCACCGTGCTGAAGTCTGGTGTTTTCACCGCGCTGAATCACACACAGAATCACACAGAAACCCCACAGTGCAGATAGAGGCCATTTCGGCCCATCGAGCCTGCACCGACACATATCCCACCCGATCCCCGTTACCCCTACACCAACACATATCCCACCCTATCCCTGTAACCCCACGTATTTAATCCCCCTAACACTAAGGGTCAATTTTATCATAGCCAATCAACCTAACCCGCACATCTTTGGACTGTGGGAGGAAACCGGAGCACCCGGAGAAAACCCACGCAAACACGGGGAGAATGTGCAAACTCCACACAGACAGTCGCCCGAGGCCGGATTCGAACCCGGGTCTCTGGCGCTGTGAGGCAACAGTGCTAACCACTATGAAGTCTGGTGTTTACACCCGTGTTACACACCATTTTAGCAGATGACCAATAAGCAGAAACCAAGAAAGTAAAGCACACACGACGATCATAAAAACACTCTCATGCTCTGAATTTCATTTGAACATTTTATCAACAGGCGCATAAAAAGGATAAAGTTCACATAAACATCCCTGTCAAATATGAGGATTGTAATGACATGCCCAAGTACAGTATCTTTCTATTATTAATTTTTTAATTACTAATCAGAAATGCTATTCACCACAACCAAATTCCCAATTTGCCAGATGTGACTAGTGGCTAACATTGGACAACACTGCAGTGAAGAGCTGACTGGAGCCAGTGATTTCAGGGCAGCAGCTCTTGGCTTTTACTTGCGATGAAGAAATTCTTTTAAAATCACACATTGTGGTGATTCATGAGCTGATGTGTTCAGGAAATGGTCACGTTCCCTTCCAGCCGAGGCTTGAGATAAACACCAGACAGCCACAGCTCCTGTCTATTCACAGTAAAGTTTATTACTGGAATTTATGGAGAAGTTTCAAATTCAGACAATTGATTTTCAATACTAGCCTAGGAATGTAAGGGGTGTTCACTGCAACCTCAATATAAACCTGTACGGGCGGTCAGTGTGCTCAGTAGGGGTTGAAACTTCTTGGACGGGTGCGTCTGCAGTCTTGGGAGTGTGTATCTGGTCGCAGTTGACGTGAGCAGTGATACTGTAAATACAGAATGTATTTGGAGTGTGACACCTTGAAATGAAAGTGTGCTCAGCCTGACCTCTAGTGCCTCAGAATTGCCCTATATCGGTGAAGGCTGCCATCCTGGGATGCTTTTGTTCAAGTACTAAATGCTGGTTTAAATGTTGTGAGGTTTGATGTTTGGAGAGTCAGTGTGTTCTTATAAAAGCCCATCGTTCCTGTTCCACAGGTGCTTGGGACACAGATGGTGCAAGCACTGACTGGCATTGCCCTTTGCTGGCAGGTACAGTGGCTTGAATTTTTGTGCAAAGTCTCATTCATCTAAACTTTAATCCTTTACTATGTGTGTACCCTTACCTGCCAACCTTCTTCACGGACAGTCAGTGTCTCAGATTCAGTGTCCCCATTTATCAGAAAAGCTCACCGTGCATTCAAGCTTAATTTGCTCTTTCCAGGCTGTCCCACAAGTTGGTGTGGCTTGGTTCTGCGCACATCGTACCTGGTTCTGTGACTCCTGCGTTTGGTGGAGAGGGCAAGCGGTGGGGATTTAATTACACTCTGACTGCACCACAAACTTTTCCTGAGGTAAAACATTCCAATGCTAGCGCTAGATGAATCTTTAATAACATCAATTCAGATGAAAATGTACCTCAGAGACCCACTCTGGTCTCACCCCCACCCCACCTTACGGACAGTCAGTGTCCCGCTGGGCCAGAAGAGCTGAGCGTCAGCGGCTCACAGATGGACTAACGGGGGCAGCAGGTTTCAATCTACACTTATTTTTACTGGCAGATGTGAGAACTAGACACTGGGCCAGAAACACTTTCGATATTATTTCCACATGTCATAACTCTGTGATCGGGTCCACACTTCAGTTGCCACCTTTTTCGGTCCATGTCAATTTTTTTTTTTTGAAGATCTTGTTCATTTTTTGATAGTTTCCTAGGTTGGCATGTGCGGTTCTGTTAGGAAGCCGGAGGCAATTTTTTGCGAGCTAGGGATGCAACTTTTGTGGGTTTAATAGTCACATACTGTACTGCCCCCTCGTGGCTGTGCTATTTTGACTACAAGAATGGTGAGCTGTCCTGTTTAGTGAGCAGCCACGTTGAGACTGTTCGTGGATTATTTCCTGTCCAGGAGAAATGATCTTTGATGATTCACCAAAAACAGATCCACGTTGATTCAACGTATAGATTGTGTACTGACTATAATCGGATTAGAGTGTGCACTGACTGACTGTAATCGGTTTAGAGTGTGCACTGATTGACTGTAATCGGATTAGAGTGTGTACTGACTGACTGTAATCGGATTAGAGTGTGTACTGACTGACTAATCGGATTAAAGTGTGTACTGACTGACTGTAATCGGATTAGAGTGTGCACTGATTGACTGTAATCGGCTTAGAGTGTTTACTGACTGATTGTAATCGGTTTAGTGTGTGCATTGACTGACTAATCGGTTTAAATTTTACACTGACTGTAATCGGTTTACAGTGTGTTGACGGACTAATCGGTTTAGATTCTGCACTGACTGACTGTAATCGGTTTAGAGTGTGCACTGACTGACTAATCGGTTTAGAGCCTGCACTGACTGACTATAATCGGTTTAGAGTATGCACTGACTGACTAATCAGATTAGAGTGTGAACTGACTGACTGTAATCAGTTTAGTGTGTGCACTGACTGACTGTAATCGGTTTAGAGTGTGCACTGACTGACTGTAATCGGTTTAGAGTGTGCACTGACTGACTAATCGGTTTAGAGTGTGCACTGACAGACTGTAATCGGTTTAGAGTGTGCACTGACTGTAATCGGTTTAGAGTGTGCACTGACTGACTGTAATCGGTTTAGAGTATGCACTGACTGACTAATCGGATTAGAGTGTGCACTGACTGACTAATTGGATTAGAGTGTGCACTGACTGACTGTAATCGGTTTAGAGTGTGTAATGACTGACTAATTGGTTTAGAGTGTGCACTGACTGACTGTAAGCGGTTTAGAGTGTGCACTGACTGATTGTAATCGGTTTAGTGTGTGCACTGACTGACTAATCGGTTTAGATTTTACACTGACTGTCTGTAATCGGTTTACAGTGTGTTGACGGACTAATCGGTTTAGAGTGTGCACTGACTGACTGTAATCGGTTTAGAGTGTGCACTGACTGACTGTAATCGGTTTAGAGTCTGCACGGACTGACTGTAATCAGTTTAGAGTGTGCACTGAATGACTGTAATCGGGTTAGAGTCTGCACTGACTGATAATCGGATTAGAGTGTGCACTGACTGACTGTAATCGGTTTAGAGTGTGCACTGACTGACTAATCGGTTTAGAGTCTGCACGGACTGACTGTAATCAGTTTAGAGTGTGCACTGAATGACTGTAATCGGGTTAGAGTCTGCACTGACTGATAATCGGATTAGAGTGTGCACTGACTGACTGTAATCGGTTTAGAGTGTGCACTGACTGACTGTAATCGGTTTAGAGTCTGCACGGACTGACTGTAATCAGTTTAGAGTGTGCACTGAATGACTGTAATCGGGTTAGAGTCTGCACTGACTGATAATCGGTTTAGAGTGTGCACTGACTGACTGTAATCGGTTTAGAGTGTGCACTGACAGACTGTAATCGGTTTACTGTGTACAGACAGACCATAATCGATTTAGATTGTGTACTGACTGACTGTAACCAGTTTAGAGTCTGCACTGACTGACTGTAATCGGTTTACTGTGTGTACAGCACTGACTGACTGTAATTGTAACAGTACTGTAGACGTAAGTACTGCACACTGTACATACTGCAAGTGTATTACTACTTACCTAATAGTTCACCTGATGGTTCATCCTTAACTATCAGGAAAGGATGAACTGGCTGAAATCAACCTCTTGAAAACAGAAGGCTGAGGGTGACCTAATAGAGGTCTTCAAATGATGAAAGATTTAGATAGAGTAGACACAGAGACAGTGTTTCCACTTGTGGGGAAGAGCAAAACTAGAGGCCATCAATATAAGATAGTCACCAAGTACTGTACATATTAAATACTGGACACCATAGTGTTGCACGCTGTTGTACTTTGCTCTGTAGTACTGGACACTAGTACAGGAAACTTTGTGCTATGCGGCACCCTCAAAACTGCCGGACACTCCAGCGCTAATGTTGAAAGATACGGAAGCTTCTGAGCGCCGTATCTGTCAACAAACCCTGTTGCTTCCAAGCGTCTCTATAGCTTAGCAACAGCTTCAGCAGACCTTGCAGAGCTTGACTGTTGAGGAAAAAAGCAACGAGAAAAAAAACCTAACGAAAACGGCACCTGATTTTTGCCGGTGGCTCGAGCATTCCGGACAGTTAGCCTCCGGATAACACAAAGTTTCCTGTACTGTGCACCGTAATATTGTCCACTCTAAATATTGGACACCTTAGTACAATGTGTTGTGAGTACTGAATGCCATCGTATTGTGTGCTGTTAGTACTGTGCACCGTACTACTGAACACTATAAGCATCAGGTGCCATTCACAAGTGGGTTATGTTTGAGGAAGCCATTCATTCAAGTCCTGTCCATTTTATACCAATCGTTTAAAGAATTTCTAAAGTAAAGTTTATGCTCCTTTTTTATTAATTATAAAATCTGTCCCGGGCAGGGCAGGGGAAGGGAAAGACTATGATAGACTATTGAGGCAGACATGGGACTCTGGTTAGATTGGGACTGATGGGCCGAATGGCCTTATCTAGCTCTGAACTTTACTTGCTGTGGCCGAGTGGATGCCGGAAGGTTCTGTGATGCACTGCTGGGGCAGCTGAGTTTGAGTGAAAGAGACTTGAATTGTTGATGCTGAGGTGAATATGTTGTGATTGCTGAAGCAATATTGTGGAGCTATGGAGTTAAGTAGACATTTTATTTTTTTAAAGTGGGCATGTTGTTTAAAAGTGGCCATGGCTGACCCATGGGGACCCTCCCAGTATCTGCAGTCTGGTCGGTTTCTTGTGATGTAGCCTGACTGCAGTGTGTGAGACTTTACTCAGGCAACTGGTGGTTGTTGGAGAGCAGAGCGCAGGTCCTAGTGTGGAATTAGTGTCTAACTGGGGTAGAGGCGCAGAGGGACCTGGGAGTACAGATACACAAACCACTACAAGTAGCAACGCAGGTTAATAAGGACATAAAAATGCAAGCAAAGCACTGGGGTTCATTTCTAGACGGGTAGAATTGAAAAGCAGAGAAGTTATGTTAAACTTTTATCGAACCTTGGTTTGATCACACTTGGAGTACTGTGAACAGTTCTGGTCTCCATATTATAAAAAGGATGTAGAGGCACTGGGGATGGTGCAAGGATGATACCAGAACTGAGAGCGTACAATTATCAGGAAAGACTGAACAGGCTGGGGCTCTGTTCTCTAGAAAAGAGAGGCGACCTAATAGAGGTCTTTAAAATTAAGAAGGGGTTTGCATGTGGGGGAGTCCAAAACTAGGGGTCATAAATATTCAAAATTGTCACCAATAAGTCCAATAGGGAATTCAAGAGAAATCTCTTCACCGAGAGAGTGGTTAGAATGTGGAACTCGCTACCACAAGGAGTAGTTGAAGCGAATAGTATAGATGCATTTAAGGGGAAGCTAGATAAGTACATGAGGGAGAAAGGAATAGAAGGATATGCTGATGGGATGAGATGAGATGAATTAAGGTGGGAGGAGCCTCGGGTGGAGCATAAACACAGACTGGACTGCAAACACTAGGAGGGCCGAATGGCCTGTTTCTGTGTTGTAAAATTCTATGTAAAAAATAACTGAAACTTGTGAGTATGTCCGGAGTGCTGATCAATGTCTACTTCTCTCCACAGGCGAGAAGCGCCGACGTTCCCGATCTCCCCGGAGAACTCCCTCTCCGCCCGTGTGGCAGCACCGCCAGCATGAAAGTCAAACACGTCAAAAAGTAAGAATGGGCAGATTCCTGTTTGCACAGGCCCGGGCTCGGGATTAGGATTGCGAGCTGTCCTACTGAGCAGATTATTCCCACTGGCGTTTCACTGCACTGATCAAACTACTTCAACATCTAATCAAACGCATTTGTGTATAGTCGCAACCCTGGTTCCTTTGTTGTTTTCTGTTTGATACAAAATGTAATGTTTCCTCTGATTTGGATGAGTGAGACAGAGGTTGGGTGTTCAGTGATGTACTTGTGCTCCTCACAGGCTGTACTGGAATTTGAACACTTCAAAGAAAGTTATTGGTGCATAATCTACATCCATGGGACTTGCAATGTTCAAATAAAGCAAAGAAAACAAACAAATAGAATAAAAAACAGCTCCTGATTTTTGCCGGTGGCTCCAGATTGCCGGATAGTTCACCTCCGGATAGCACTGTATATAAATGAGTTTGTCTGTCTGTCTGGCTGTGTGTATGCACGTGGTGAAATGAGCGGATTTTGTCCGTTTTTTGTACACTGTCCGAACAATTTTTGTCTGACCAAAAAATAAACACGCCTTTGACACTCCCCTAATCATAAGCTTTCTTTTGATATAACATATGTGTAGGTACGCTCTATAACTTTTGAGTTTACCGCACGCATACACACAGACAGACAGACTCATTTATATATATACTAGCTGAAGTGCCCGGCGGTGCTGAGGCTTTTTCGAGGGCATGTTGTTGTTGGAAGAGAGAGAGAGCGACTGGGGGGAAGAGAGGGAGCGACTGGGGGGAGGAGAGAGAGCGACTGGGGGGGAAGAGATAGAGCGACTGGGGGGAAGAGAGAGAGCGACTGGGGGAGAAGAGAGAGAGCGACTGGGGGAGAAGAGAGAGAGCGACTGGGGGAGAAGAGAGAGAGCGACTGGGGGAGAAGAGAGAGAGCGACTGGGGGAGAAGAGAGAGAGCGACTGGGGGAGAAGAGAGAGAGCGACTGGGGGAGAAGAGAGAGAGCGACTGGGGGAGAAGAGAGAGAGCGACTGGGGGGAAGAGAGAGAGCGACTGGGGGGAAGAGAGAGAGCGACTGGGGGGAAGAGAGAGAGCGACTGGGGGGAAGAGAGGGAGGGAAGGAGGGGGGGAGGAGGAGAGAGGAGGGGGGAGGGAGGGGAGGAGGAGAGGGGAGGGGGGGAGGAGGAGAGAGGAGGGGGGGAGAGGAGGGGGGGGAGAGGAGGGGGGGGGAGAGGAGGGAGGGGGGAAGGGGGAGAGTCCCCGAGCCCCCTGATCCCCCTGATCCCCCTGATCCCCGTCCCCCCAAACTCCCGAGCCCCCTGATCCCCACCCCCCAAACTCCCGAGGTTGGCCCCCCCCACCAACCAAGCACCGAACTCCGGAGGCGCAATCTTCTGAGCACCGGCCTCCCGAGCTGACTTCAAGATTGCGGCTGTGCGAGACGGCCGGCGGTCCCGGTTGCCAGGGTAACCCTTGACGCTCACCAAGCCCCGCCCCCCGGCCGAGCCAGAGAGAGAGACGCCGCGTCTCAGCTGCTCCTGCTGCGCGCGCACCCTTTAGTAAGGTAGCGGCGCTGGGCTGAGGCCCACCCCTCCAGCCTTCGAGTGGGGCCGGGAGGTGCCTAGCTCGGGCGTGGGTGCGGAGGAGAGGCCGAGGCTTCGAAGCCTACCTGGAAAAACGGGGAAAGGTAGGAAAATTAATGAGATTAGATAAGTTAATGACTTTCGAAATCATTTTTTTAAAAGACAATATGTGTTTTAAAAGCAACGTTTTTTTGAAAGACGCAGAAAGCGGGAAAAAGAAAGGAAAAGTTTGGAATCAAGATGGCGGCGACTCACCTCGGTTCAGAACGATAAGGCCTGCCCACACACGCACCGATTGGCCCGGCGGCACACGCCAGCAACCCGGCGTACGATTGGTTGAGCTCGAGGTCACTCTGTCACTAATGAGCGGATAATGAGATGCTAATGAGCGGAATATTAAGGTTTTTCGGATACCGCGGGCGCGATTTTAGCCCGGCCGAACCGTAAATACGCTTAAAACCGTTTTGGAAAGGTAAGCTTTCTTTCGACATAACGCACGCGTAAGTACGCCCTGTAACTTTCGAGCGCATAGCCGCCCAGACGCACACGTGCAGACAGACAGCAGGACAGACAGACAGAAGGAAAGACAGACAGAAGGAAGGACAGACAGATCAACCGATTTATATATATATAGACTAGCTGAAGTGCCCGGCGGTACCGAGGCTTTTTCGAGGGCATGTTGTTGTTGGAAGAGAGAGAGAGAGAGCGACTGGGGGGGGAAGGGAGGGGGGGAAGGGAAGGGAGGGGGGAAAGGGAGGGAGGGAGGGGGAGGAAGGGGGGGGAAATGGAGGGGCGGGGGGGAGGGGGGAAGGGAGAAGGGGGGGAAGGGAGAAGGGAGGGAGGGAGAAGGGAGGGCGGGGGGGGAGAGGGAGGGCGGGGGAGCGGGGGGGGAGGGAGGGCGGGGCGGGAGGGGAAAGGGGGGAGGGGAAGGAGGGGAGGGGGAGGGGAGGGGAAGAGGGGGGAGGGAGGAAGGGAGGGCTTGAGGCTGAGAGACGGCCACGGCCACGCCCGGTTGCCGGGGTAACCCTGCCGCCCCGCCCCGCACTCCCGAGAGCCCCGCTCTCGAAGCCCCAGCCGCCCCGCCCAGCACTCCCGAGAGCCCCGCTCTCCGAGCCCGCCCTGCACTCCCGAGAGCCCCGCTCTCCAAGCCCCAGCCGCCCCGCACTCCCGTTGCCGGGGTAACCCTTCCCGCTCACCAAGGCCGAGATCCGCACTCTCGAGAGCCCCACCCCGCCCGAGCCGAGCGCGGAACAGAGTCTCACCTGCTCCTGCTGCGCGTGCACCCTGACCCTCGTGGCTGACGCCGTTGCCCCGGGTAACGTGACACCGGGGGGGGGCGGCGGGTTGGTGAGGAGCTTAGCTCGGGCCTGGCTGGGCAAGAAAGGCCCAGGCTTTCAGGCCTAAGAAAAAAACGGAGAAAGGTAGGAAAAAGAATCTTCAGGTTAGATAAAATATTTACAAATGAGTGATTTATTTTAAAACAATTTAATAAATTCAATTTTATTTTGCTGGAAATGTATATTTGAAAAGAAAGACGCAGAAAGCAGGAAAAAGAATGGAAGCAAGATGGCGGCTACTCACCTCGGTTCAGAACGATAAGGCCCGCCCACACACGCACCGATTGGTCGACCGTCAGGTGACCAAAGCGTAGGATTGGTCAATCGTCCCGTCACTCGACCGTAGGAGGGCCCGGCCGCACGCGGCAGCAAGCCGGCGTACGATTGGTCGAGCTCGAGGTCACTCTGTCGCTAATGAGCGGATAATGAGATGCTAATGAGCGGAATGTTAAGGTTTTTCGGATACCGCGGGCGCGATTTTAGCCCAGCCGAAACGTAAATACGCTTAAAACCGTTTTGGAAAGGTAAGCTTTCTTTTGACGTAACGCACGCGTAGGTATGCCCTGTAACTTTCGAGCGCATAACCGCCCAGACGCGCACCTGCAGACAGATAGAAGGACAGACAGACAGAAGGACCGATTTATATATATATAGATAGATAGACTAGCTGGAGTGCCCGGCGGTGCCGAGGGTCTTTTGAGGGTATGTTGTTGTTGGAAGAGAGAGAGAGAGCGACTGGGGGGAAGAGAGAGAGAGAGCGACTGGGGGGAAGAGAGAGAGCGACTGGGGGGAAGAGAGAGAGCGACTGGGGGGAAGAGAGAGAGCGACTGGGGGGAAGAGAGAGAGCGACTGGGGGGAAGAGAGAGAGCGACTGGGGGGAAGAGAGAGAGCGACTGGGGGGAAGAGAGAGAGCGACTGGGGGGAAGAGAGAGAGCGACTGGGGGGAAGAGAGAGAGCGACTGGGGGGAAGAGAGAGAGCGACTGGGGGGAAGAGAGAGAGCGACTGGGGGGAAGAGAGAGAGCGACTGGGGGGAAGAGAGAGAGCGACTGGGGGGAAGAGAGAGAGCGACTGGGGGGAAGAGAGAGAGCGACTGGGGGGAAGAGAGAGAGCGACTGGGGGGAAGAGAGAGAGCGACTGGGGGGAAGAGAGAGAGCGACTGGGGGGAAGAGAGAGAGCGACTGGGGGGAAGAGAGAGAGCGACTGGGGGGAAGAGAGAGAGCGACTGGGGGGAAGAGAGAGAGCGACTGGGGGGAAGAGAGAGAGCGACTGGGGGGGAAGAGAGAGAGCGACTGGGGGGGAAGAGAGAGAGCGACTGGGGGGAAGAGAGAGAGCGACTGGGGGGAAGAGAGAGAGCGACTGGGGGGAAGAGAGAGAGCGACTGGGGGGAAGAGAGAGAGCGACTGGGGGGAAGAGAGAGAGCGACTGGGGGGAAGAGAGAGAGCGACTGGGGGGAAGAGAGAGAGCGACTGGGGGGAAGAGAGAGAGCGACTGGGGGGAAGAGAGAGAGCGACTGGGGGGAAGAGAGAGAGCGACTGGGGGGGAAGAGAGAGAGCGACTGGGGGGGAAGAGAGAGAGCGACTGGGGGGAAGAGAGAGAGCGACTGGGGAAGAGAGAGAGCGACTGGGGGGAAGAGAGAGAGAGCGACTGGGGGGAAGAGAGAGAGAGCGACTGGGGGGAAGAGAGAGAGAGCGACTGGGGGGAAGAGAGAGAGCGACGGGGGGAAGAGAGGGCGGGGTGGGGGGAAGAGAGGGGGAGGGGAAGGGGGAAGGGAGGGGTAAGGGAGGGCGGGGGGGTAAGGGAGGGCGGGGAGGGAAGGGAGGGTGGGGGGGAAGGGAGGGGGGAAGGGCGGGGGGGAGGGAGGGGGGTGGGGGAGGCGGTGGGGGGAGGGTTGGAGGGCGGGGGGGAAGGGCGGGGGGAGGGCGGGGAAGGGAGGCGGGGGCGGAGGGAGGGCGGGAAGGGGAAGGGGGAGGGAGAGGGGAAGAATGGGGGGGAAGGGAGGGCGGGGGGGAGGGAGGCGAGGGCGGGGGGGAGGAGGGGGGGGAAGGGAGGGCGGGGGGAAGGGAGGACGGGGGAGGGGGGAAGGGGGGGCAGGGAGGAAGGGAGAGGGGGGAAGGGAGGGAGGGGAGGAAGGGGAGGGCGGGGAAGGGAGGGCGGGGAAGGGAGGGCGGGGGCGGGGGGGAGGAAGGGAGGGCGGGGGTGGAGGGCGGGGGGGAGGGAGGGCGGGGAAGGGAGGGAGGGAGGGGAGGAAGGGGAAGGGGGAGAGGGGAAGAAGGGAGGGAGGGGGGAAGGGAGGGGGGCGGGAGGAAGGGAGGGCTTGAGGCTGAGAGACGGCCACGGCCACACCCGGTTGCCGGGGTAACCCTGCCGCGCTGCCCCGCCCCGCACTCCCGAGAGCCCCGCCCTCGAAGCCGCAGCCGCCCCGCCCCGCTCTTCGAGCCCGCCCCGCACTCCCAAGAGCCCCGCTCTTCGAGCCCGCCCCGCACTCCCGAGAGCCCCGCTCTTCGAGCCCCAGCCGGCCCGCACTCCCGTTGCCGGGGTAACCCTTCCCGCTCACCAAGGCCGAGATCCGCACTCTCGAGAGCCCCGCCACCCCCCGCCCGAGCCGAGTGCGGAACAGAGTCTCACCTGCTCCTGCTGCGCGCGCACCCTGACCCTCGTGGCTGACGCCGTTGCCCCGGGTAACGTGACACCGGCGGGGGGGGGGGGGGCGCGTGAGGAGTTTAGCAGCAGCCCAGTTACCTAGCTCGGGCCTGGCTGGGCAAGAAAGGCCCAGGCTTTCAGGCCTAAGAGAAAAACGGGCAAAGGTAGGAAAAAGAATGTTCAGGTTAGATAAAATATTTACAAATGAGTGATTTATTTTAAAACGATTTAATAAATTCAATTTTATTTTGCTGGAAATGTACATTTGAAAAGAAAGACGCAGAAAGCAGGAAGAAGAATGGAAGCAAGATGGCGGCTACTCACCTCGGTTCAGAACGATAAGACCCGCCCACACACGCACCGATTGGCTTGGCGGCACACGCCAGCAACCCGGCGTACGATTGGTCGAGCTCGAGGTCACTCTGTCGCTAATGAGCGGATAATGAGATGCTAATGAGCGGAATGTTAAGGTTTTTCGGATACCGCGGGCGCGATTTTAGCCCGGCCGAACCGTAAATACGCTTAAAACCGTTTTGGAAAGGTAAGCTTTCTTTCGACGTAACGCACGCGTAGGTACGCCCTGTAACTTTCGAGCGCATAGCCGCCCAGACGCACACCTGCAGACAGACAGACAGATAGACAGGAGGACAGATAGACAGAAGGACAGACAGAAGGACCGATTTATATATATAGATAGACTAGCTGAAGTGCCCGGCGGTGCCGAGGCTTTTTCGAGGGCATGTTGTTGTTGGAAGAGAGAGAGAGAGAGAGCGACTGGGGGGGGTGGGGAGAGAGAGAGAGAGCGCGACTGGGGGGGAAAAGAGAGAGAGACTGGGGGGAAAAGAGAGAGAGACTGGGGGGAAGAGAGAGAGAGACTGGGGGGGAAGAGAGGGCGGGTGGGGGGAAGAGAGGGCGGGGGGAAGGGAGGGCTGGGGGGGAAGGGAGGGCGAGGGGGGTGAAGGGAGGGCGAGGGGGGGAAGGGAGGGCGGGGGGGGAAGGAAGGGCGGGGGGGGAAGGCGGGGGGGAGGGAGGGCGGGGGGGAAGGGCGGGGAGGGAAGGCAGGGGGGGAAGGGAGGAGGGAGGGGGGGAGGGAGGAAGGGGAAGGGGGAGGGGAGGGGGGTGGAAGGGAGGGGGGGAAGGGAGGGCGGGGGAGGGGGAGAGGGAGGAAGGGAGGGCTTGAGGCTGAGAGACGGCCACGCCCGGTTGCCGGGGTAACCCTGCCGCGCTGCCCCGCCCCGCCCCGCACTCCCAAGAGCCCCGCTCTCGAAGCCGCAGCCGCCCCGCACTCCCGTTGCCGGGGTAACCCGATCCACACTCTCGAGAGCCCCGCCCCGCCCGAGCCGAGCGCGAAACAGAGTCTCACCTGCTCCTGCTGCGCGCGCACCCTGACCCTCGTGGCTGATGTCGTTGCCCCGGGTAACGTGACAGCGGGGGGGTGAGGAGCTTAGCAGCAGCCCAGTTACCTAGCTCGGGCCTGGCTGGGCAAGAAAGGCCCAGGCTTTCAGGCCTAAGAAAAAAACGGGCAAAGGTAGGAAAAAGAATCTTCAGGTTAGATAAAATATTTACAAATGAGTGATTTATTTTAAAAGAATTTAATAAATTGAATTTTATTTTGCTGGAAATGTATATTTGAAAAGAAAGACGCAGAAAGCAGGAAAAAGAATGGAAGCAAGATGGCGGCTACTCACCTCGGTTCAGAACGATAAGGCCCGCCCACACACGCACCGATTGGTCGACCGTCAGGTCACCAAAGCGTAGGATTGGTCAATCGTCCCGTCACTCGACCGTAGGAGGGCCCGGCCGCACGCGGCAGCAAGCCGGCGTACGATTGGTCGAGCTCGAGGTCACTCTGTCGCTAATGAGCGGATAATGAGATGCTAATGAGCGGAACGTTAAGGTTTTTCGGATACCGCGGGCGCAATTTTAGCCCGGCTGAAACATAAATACGCTTAAAACCGTTTTGGAAAGGTAAGCTTTTTTTCGACGTAACGCACACGTAGGTACGCCCTGTAACTTTCGAGCGCATAGCCGCCCAGACGCGCACCTGCAGACAGACAGACAGATAGACAGAAGGACCGATTTATATATATAGATAGATAGATTAGAAAATTAACTATCCTCTTCAATTTTCTTTCCTATGTTGAACATTGATGAATAGGTTTAATTTCAGCCAAGCTGTTAATTAAAGTGCTGGATATTTTCAAGGACACGAATAGATGGGAACTCCTAGTGTCATGGCCTCTGGGATTGAAAGTGATGGAAACACGTTAATTACAGGAGTAACATATTAAGGGGCAACAGAGCCTGCTCAGTGCTGACCCACGGGGAGGCTTCCCAGTGTCTGCAGTCCAGTCGGTGCTGACCCACAGGGACCCTCCCAGAGTCTCCAGCCCAGTCAGTGCTGACCCATGGGGACCCTCCCAGTGTCTCCAGCCCAGTCAGTGCTGACCCATGGGGACCCTCCCAGTGTCTCCAGCCCAGTCAGTGCTGACCCATGGGGACCCTCCCAGTGTCTCCAGTCCAGTCAGTGCTGACCCACGGGGACCCTCCCAGTGTCTCCAGTCCGGTCGGTGCTGACCCATGGGGCACTTCCAGTGCCTGTAGTCTGGCCAGTGCTGACCCAAGAGCGGGCTCCCAGTGCCAGTCCCAGTAACTGTAGTCAGTCCAACGGTGTCGGGCTTGAATGATGTCTGTCTGGGACAAGAGACTAATTAAACTCTTCAAAAAATCAAGAATAAGCAAAATCAAACTGAAACATGGCTTTGAGTCACCTGATGTTGCAGTGGGAAACAGCAGAGATACCGGTCTTGTGAAAGGGCTAGAGGAGGGTTAATATAAACCAGTACTATGAAGAATCCAATGCTGAAATCTTTCAAACCATGGAGCTTTGTCGGTGTCTGCTTTGTCCTTCTTCAATGGCCGTGCTTTGATGGGTAGCTGTTTGCCGATAATTCTTTCAATTTATAGTTTTTATTGATAATCAGGATGGCTTACCCATTCTCTTGAGTAGCAGGCACTCTTGATGAGAGTTGGATTCCATATGTTGTGAGTAAAGTAAGCCTGTCATCTATATAGTGTCAGCTGTGGCTCAGTGGGCAGCACTCTCGCCTCTGAGTCAGAAGGTTGTAGGTTCAAGTCCCACTCCAGAGACTTGAGCACAAAATCTAGGCTGACACTCTAGTGTAGTACTGAGGGAGTGCTGCACTGTCGGAGGTGCCGGCTTTCGGATAAGATGTTAAACCGAGGCCCTGTCTACTCTCTCAGTTGGATGTAAAAGATTCCATGGCACTATTTCGAAGAAGAGCAGGGGAGTTATCCCCGGTGTCCTGGCCAATATTTATCCCTCAATCAACATAACAAAAAGCAGATTATCTGGTCATTATCACATTGCTGTTTGTGGGAGCTTGCTGTGCGCAAATTGCCTGACGCGTTTCCCACATTACTACAGCGACTAAACTCCAAAAGTACTTTGTGGGCTGTAAAGCGCTTTGAGACGTCCGGTGGTCGTGAAAGGCGCTATATAAATGCAAATTCATTCCTTCCTACCTAAATCCTTCCTACCTAATTCCTTCCTACCTAAATCCTTCCTTCCTTCCTGTTGTGTCTGTACCTTTCTACCTAGACACAATTAGAACTCAGAACCCAGAGATTCAAACATGAAGTGCTTTATTCAGGAAGGAAAAGAAAGTTCTGGAGAGTTCCGAACAAAGAGAGCTAAACTTAACCAAGAGAACACCCAACCACGTATCTGCTGTGACAGCGCCACCACAGGTGGGAGGAGAACACACAATACATAACATATTTCTCCCCTCTTAAATGAAAGGTCCACATTATTCCTCAACAGGTAAGTTACTTTCAATGCACTCAACTAACCAAGGGTAGAGGTAGACTGCCTCAAACCCTGACTTTACCCTGGGGTTTATTCTGCCCCAGTCTTGTGGGTAAGTCACTAAGCCTACAGATCCAAGCGTCTTGGAGGCCGCCGCTCTCTGACAGGATACCGGCGGTCATCGCTGGCTTCCACAGCAGTAGGCATTGACACAGGCCTAGATAGAGAAGGTGCCTGTGTCAGTCGAAAGTGAGGAGTTTGCACAGGTGGAACAGTCTCTTTGACTTCCTGTGTTGGAGAAGAGCACTGTGGCAAAGGATGCTGGTTTGCAGTATCATCCGGAAACAGTTCAGGCCAACCAGCCGTTGGAGTCAGTAAGGCGGCGCTTCTGTGTGGCTGCACTTTGCAGACCACACACAAGTCTGTCTCTAATGGTGTCATTCAGCACCTCCTTGAACTCGCAGTGTTCTGACAACCTTTTTAAAGCAGCAATAAACATTGTCACTGATTCCCCCTCCCCTTGATTCCGTTTGTGAAATCTAAATCTCTCAGCAATAACCAGAGGTTTTGGTGAAAAATGTGCTCCAAGAATTTCCACTAGTTGTTTATATGTTTTAGTTCCTGGCTTATCTGGCTGTACAAGGCTGCGAAGTAAATTGAATGTCTTTGCCCCCATTATATTCAAAAAGGTAGGCACGACCTTTTCGTTTGCCACCGCATTCGCCAAAACAAAAAAGTCAAAACGTTCCGTATAAGCGCTCCATTGCTCCACATTTTCATCGAAATCACCGATGTTTCCTAATATAGTAGTCATCTCACGTTTCAAATTAAAATTTCTGTTTACTCACTGCACCCGTAACGTTAATGTGATGCTGCAATCTCTGTTCCGAGTGTTTTGTAGTCGAAAACAAGAAAGTTCCCACAAGGCAGATTCATCCGATCCTCGTCGCCACTTTGTTGTGTCTGTACCTTTCTACCTAGACACAATTAGAACTCGGAACCCAGAGATTCAAACATGAAGTGCTTTATTCAGGAAGGAAAAGGAAGTTCTGGAGAGTTCCGAACAAAGAGAGCTAAACTTAACCAAGAGAACACCCAACCATGTATCTGCTGTGATAGCGCCACCACAGGTGGGAGGAGAACACACAATACTACCTAAATCCTTCCTTCTTTCCTACCTAAATCCTTCCTTCCTCCCTACCTAAATCCTTCCTTCCTTCCTACCTAAATCCATTCTTCCTTCCTTCCTACTTAAATCCTTCCTTCCTTCCTTCCTACCTAAATCCTTCCTTTCCAAAATCCTGGTCAGCAAGTTGAGTTTTAAGGAGGAGAGAGAAGTGAAGAGCCAGAGGGGTTTGGGGAGGGAAACCCAGAGAGTGGAACCAAGGGGTGAAGGGAGGGGGTCATCTACAAAAGGCCAGAACCAGAGGATTAATGGGCGGGGAGGATATAAGACTGTAGGAGGTCGCATCCCACCGCTACCAGAATTTAAAACTGTTTCTCTTTAAACCAGCATCCACAGAAACTGTGTTGGCCAAAGCTGTAGAGTAGTTTGGAAGTTGAGGACAAGGAGTTTAAATTTAGTATGTAGGCGAGTTAGCAAGGATGGGGGTGATGGGTGAGAGGGAGTTAGTATGAGAGAAGATATGGATATGGAGTGTAGAGGATGGGAGGCGAGCGATGTTGTCTCAGGTGGAAATGGAAATATAAATAGATTCTCCAACTAAATATTGGAAAGACTGAAGCCCTTGTCTTTGGTCCGCGCCACAACTCCGTTTCTTGACCACCATTTCCATACCTCTCCCTGACAACTGTCTGAAGCTGAGCCAGACCGTTCGCAACTTTGGTGTTGTGTTTGACCCCGAGATGAGCTTCCGACCACATATCCGCTCCATCACCAAAACTTGCCTAGTTCCACCTCCGTAATATTGCCCAACTCCGACCCTGCCTCAGCTCATCTGCTGCTGAAACCCTCATCTGCGCCTTTGTTACTTCTAGACTTGACTATTCCAACGCACTCTTGGCCGGCCTCCCATCTTCTACCCTACATAAACTTGTGTTCATCCGAAACTCTGCTGCCCTTGTCTTAACTCGCACCAAGTCTCGTTCACCCCTGTGCTCACTGACCTACACTGGCTCCCAGTCCAGCAATGCCTCGATTTTAAAATCCTCATCCTTTTCAAATCCCTCCATGGCCTCGCCCCTCCCTATGTCTGTAACCTCCTCCAGCCCTACAACCCTCTGAGATCTCTGCGCTCCTCTAATTCTGGCATCTTGCGCATCTCTGACTTTAATCGCTCCACCATTGGTGGCCGTGCTTTCAGCTGCCTGGGCCCTAAGCTCTGGAATTCCCTCCCTAAACCTCTCTGACTCTCTCTACATCTCTCTCCTTCAAGATGCTCCTTAAAAGTTACCTCTTTGATCTAGCTTTTGGCCATCTATCCTAATATCCTCTTACGTTTTTATTGATAACGCTCCTGTGAAGCGCCTTGGGACGTTTTGCTATGTTAAAGGTGCTATATAAATGCAAGTTGTTGTTGTAGATGGTTCTGGTGATGGATAGGATATTGGGTTTGAAGCACAGCTCGGGGTTGAACAGGACAGTCTCATTCAGTGTGAGTGAATGTGAAGGAGCCGGTGGAAAGCAGCGGAGTTTATGGCTTTGGTCTTCCCAATATAGGGAGTGTTGTCCAAATTTGCAGATGATGCAAACATCGGAGGCACAGTAAATAATTCTGAGAACCGAAAGAACCTGCAAGGGGACATTGATAAGATGGTGGAATGGGCAAAAAAGTTACAGATGGAATTCAATGTCAGTAAATGTTGGTTTAAAAAAAAAGCAATTTCAATAGGGCAAAGCTGGGTGATGTGGAAGAGCAGAGGGATTTGGGAGTTTAGATTCAGGAGACGTTAAAAGCAGCACCTCAAGTGGGTAAGGCCATAAAAAACTAATGGAATTCTGGGATTTATGACAAATGATATAGAATATAAACATCAGGATATAATGGTGAATTTATATAAAACCTTAGTACGACCACAATTGAAGTACTGAGTGCAGTTTGGGCTCCACACTATAGGAACGATATTGAGGCAATAGAGAGGGTATAGCACAGATTCAATTCAATTCAATTTTATTTGCCATATGTAACTAGTACAATGGAATGCTTACTCCCCGTCGGGACACGTCAGCTATTCTTACAGCGCCGTGTTCAGAAAGTCAATTCAATGGCATCCACTGGCAGTGGGAGCACGATGTCCCTCAGCCGCTCCGCCCTCCTCGTCACCACGGCCTCCTCCTCACTGTTGCCAGCTCCACGTGTGGTGGCCTGCTTCTCCCGCTCACGATCCGATCTCTGGCCACCATGCCCGGCTCCCCTCCTCCCAGTCGGACTGCGAACTTCCCGCCAAGGAGCTGCCGGCCGATGTGCTGTAGCGGGTCGTCGTGGCTGCTGCTCGTTGCGCTGCGCTGCCTCTGCCCGACTCGCCGAACACATCGTCGGGATGTAAATGCTCCGGTCGCCGCGGCCTCCTCCTCACCGTCGCCGGCTCCACGGTCCAACGGCCCGGGGCCTGCTTCTCCCGCTCACGGTCCAGCTTCTGGCCGCCATGCTCGGCTCCCCTCCTCCCAGTCGGAATGCCTTCCCGCCGAGGAGCTGCCGGCCGACGTGCTCTAGCGGGTCGTCGTGGCTGCTGCTGCTGCTCGTTGCGCTGCGCTGCCTCCGCCCGACTCGCCGAACACTTCGCTCCGGTTGCGGGAGCGAGCGGCGAGAGCCGGCCGCCCGAAGCAGGGTGAGCACGTTTAGCACCGGACCGTCTCGGTCGCCATCTTGAAACTTTTTTGTCACGAGATGCTGCCTGGTATGAGGAAATATAAATGTGTAGCAAGACTTGAAAAAGTTTGATTGGAACAGAGGAGATTATGGGTGATTTGATAGAGGTGTTTAAAATTATGATAGGATAGGAACAGACTGTTTGGTTAGGTAAGGGCATCAAGGGATATGGAACAAAGACGGGTAAATGAAGTCGGGATACAGATCATCCATGATCTAATTGAATGGTGGAACAGGCTCGATGGGCTGAATGGCCTCCTCCTGTTCTTACGTTCCTTTGTTTATAGTGGTTAAGGGGTTTAGATGAAGGGACATATAGATTAAATGTAAAAGATTTAGGACTGAGCAGGAGAGACTTTTTTACACATGAAGTTGTGGGGCTGTGGAATGCACTACCAGAGTTAGTGACTGAAACAAGCTTTAAGTATAAGTTATGTGGTTGATTGAATGGAAGGGGAATAAAAGGTTGTGGGAGCATCACAGGCACATGGTGCGAGGACTATTGCTCGTGTGGATGATAAACGTCAAGCATGGACTGGTTGGGCTGAACGGCCTCTCTCCTTGGATTTTGATGTCATTCTATGTTGTTAAGTTGAAGATGGTTGTGGCTCATCCTTGGCTTGATATTGGAAAGGCACGCTGCCAGCACGGAGACGATCTTGGGATAGATCTCTCCCTAGTTCTTTCTCCAGCCCTACAACCCTCTGAAATCTCTGTGCACCCCCAATTCTGGCTGTCAAGGCCCTAAGCTCTGGAACTCCCTCCCTAAACCTCTCCGCCTCTCTACCTCTCTCTCCTCCTTTAAGATGCTCTTTAAAATTACTTCTTTGACCAAGCTTTTGGTCACCTGCCCTAATGTCTGCTTATGTGACTCGGTGTCAAATTTTGTTTGATAACGCTCCTGTGAAGCACCTTGGGGCATTTTACTATGTTAAAGATGCTATAGAAATGCAAGTAGTTGTAGAAGAGAGGGAGAGATAGGGGAGAGTTAAAGCTCAGTATCGTCAGCATACATGTGGAATCTGACAACCATGCCTGCGGATGATGTCACTGATATAATATGGTGGCCACTAGTAGGGTGCCACATGGACCCGGCCTCAAGGAGCTCGTCTCAGTCGCTGGTCGCCCCTCTCCGGCTCCAGCCTCCAGTCCCCGGCCTCCAGTCCCCGACCTCCAGTCCCCGCCCGACCTCCAGTCTCCGACCTCCGGTCCCTGACCTCCAGTCTCCGGTCTCCGGTCCCCGACCTCCAATCTGCAGTCTCTGGTCCCCGTCCTCCGCTCCCCGACCTCCTGTCTCCAGTCCCCAACCTCCAGTCCCCGACCTCCAGTCTCCAGTCTCCGGTCCCCGACCTCCAGTCTCCGACCTCCAGTCCCCGACCTCCAGTCCCCGACCTCCAGTCTCCGAACTCCGGTCCCCGACCTCCGGTCTCTGGTCCCCGACCTCCGGTCTCTGGTCCCCAACCTCCGGTCTCCGGTCTCCGGTCCCCAACCTCCAGTCCCCGACCTCCAGTCTCCGGTCCCCGACCTCCAGTCTCCGGTCTCCGGTCTCTGGTCCCCGACCTCCAGTCTCCGGTCTCTGGTCCCCGACCTCCAGTCGCCGACCTCCGGTCTCTGACCTCCAGTCCCCGACCTCCAGTCTCTGACCTCCAGCCCCCGACCTCCAGTCTCCGGCCTCTGGTCCCCGGCTTCCAGTCTCTGACCTAGGTAGTGAATTGGTTAGGAGTAGGGATAATGGGTATGTACTCCAATTGGCAGGATGTGACTCGTGGTGTCCCCCAGTCTGTACTGGAACTCAGCTTTTCACTATATTTATCAATGACTTGGATGAAGGAATAGAGAGCTGTATATCCACGTTTGCTGACGACACTAAATTAGGTGTCACAGTAAATAGAGTAGATGGAAGCAGGAAGTTGCAAAGGGAGATTGATAGATTAAGTGAGTGGGTAAAACTGTGGCAGATTTCCAAGTTGTTTCTAAGAGTATTTTCTAACTGAATAGAAATTAGGAACAGATAGCTTTAGGGGTCCATGTACAGAAATCACTAAAAGCTAGTGGACAGGTACAAAAAAGAATTAAAGAGTCTGATGGAATGTTGGCTCTTATCTCGAGGGGGCTGGAATACAAAGGGGTGTAGGTTATGTTACAATTGTATAAAGCTCTGCTCAGACCCTGTCTGGACACTGCGGTCAGTCCGGGCCCCGCACCTCAGGAGGGATACACTCTGGACACTGCGGTCAGTCCGGGCCCCGCACCTCAGGAAGGATACGTTGGCCTTGGAGGGGGTGCAACACAGATTCACCAGAACAATACTGGGGCTCAAAGGATTAAATTATGAGGACAGGTTGCAATAGACTAGACTTGTATTCTCTTGAATACAAAAGATTAAGGGGTGATCTATTTGAGGTGTTTAAGGTAATCAAAGGAGTTGCTAGGGTAGATGGAGAGAAACGATTTCCTCTAGTGGGGAGTCCAGAACAAGGGGGCATAACCTTAAATTCACATGAATACTGTGGCAACAAGAGCAGGTCAGAGGCTGGGTATTCTGCGGTGAGTGTCTCACCTCCTGACTCCCCAAAGCCTTTCCACCATCTACAAGGCACAAGTTAGGAGTGTGATGGAATACACTCCACTTGTCTGGATGAGTGCAGCTCCAACAACACTCAAGAAGCTCGACACCATCCAGGACAAAGCAGCCCACTTGATTGGCACCCCATCCACCACCTTAAACATTCACTCCCTCCACTGCCGGCATACCATGGCTGCAGTGTGTACCATCTACAAGATCCACTGCAGCAACTCGCCAAGGTTTCTTCAACAGCACCTCCCAAACCCGCAACCTCTTCCCCCTAGAAGGACAAGGGCAGCAGGCACATGGGAACACCATCACCTGCAAGTTCCCCTCCAAGTCACACACCATTCTGACTTGGAAATATATCGTTGATCCTTCATCGTCGCTGGGTCAAAATCCTGGAACTCCCTCCCTAACAGCACTGTGGGAGCACCTTCACCACATCAACTACAAGAAGGAGGCTCACCACCAGCTTCTCAAGGGCAATTGGGGATGGGCAATATATGCTGGCCTTGCCAGCGACGCCCACATCCCAGAAACAAATAAAAAATGAAAGCTAGGCCATTCAGGGGTGATGTCAGAAAGAAAGAAAGACTTGCATTTATATAGCGCCTTTCAAGACCTCGGGACGTCCCAAAGTGTTTTACAGGCAGTGAAATACTTTCTGAAGTGTAGTCACTGTTGTAATGTGGGAAACGCAGCAGCTAATTTGCGCACAGCAAGCTTCCACAAACAGCAATGTGATAATAACCAGATAATCTGTTTTGGTCATGTTGATTGAGGGATAAATATTGGCCAGGACACCGGGGATAACTCCCCTGCTCTTCTTCGAAATAGTGCCATGGGATCCTTTACAGCCACCTGAGAGAGCAGACGGGGCCTCGGTTTAACATCTCATCCGAAAGACAGCACCTCCGACAGTGCGGCACTCCCTCAGTACTGCACTGGAGTGTCAGCCTGGATTTTGTGCTCAAATCTCTGGAGTGGGACTTGAACCCACAACCTTCTGACTCAGAGACGAGAGTGCTGCCCACTGAACCACGGCTTACAGGAAGCACTTCTTCACACAAAGGGTAGTGGAAATCTGGAACACTCTTCCCCAAAAAGCTGTTGAGGCGGGGGGCCAATTGAAAATTTCAAACTGAAATTGATAGATTTTTGTTAGGCAAGGGTATTAAGGGTTGTGAAACCAAGACGGAGTTAAGATACAGATCAACCAGGAACTAATTGAATGGCGGAACAGGCTCGAGGGGCTGAATGGCCTCCTCCTGTTCCTATGTTCCTTCCTGCCAGGGAAATTAACCGCTCCCCTGGCCCACCCCCCCATTGCCCCTCCCCCGGCTTCTGGAAAATGTCAATTTTGTTTAGCAAGTGGAAAGCAGTGACTCTTCTCCAGCCAGGAGTACTTGGTTCTTGCCCCAGGGCTGCCTGTCAGAGTGTGCCTGAGAGTTTCCTCATCTGGTGCAGCGTTTTAGAGTAATAACCTTGCATTTCTCCCCTGTAAATCAGCTGAGCGTGTAAAGTGCTGGTGGGGGCTTGCTGTTAATCTCCCCACCCAATGCTGTTGGTACAGTTCTGTGTAATTGCAGCCAGTAGGTGTGCTGCTGTGAGATGCAGGGCGACAATCTGGTTAGTTCCGCAGTGTACTTTGGATCTGAATGAAAGGGCTGACGCTTTGCTGACAGGGCATCAATGCCGCTGTGGGATTTCGGCTCATTCCCAGACCCCATTCCTGTCCCTGTGACCCAGTTTGTGCATCATGCAGGCAAGTGAAACGTTTTGTGTTGCCGCAACTTTAGTGATCGCAGCTTCAGAAATGGCACACCTGGCACTTGGCTTAGAACGCATGATCTAACCTGGTCCTTTCTGTCCTGACTCTCTCCTTGTACTAAAGTAGTCTGTGGCCAGTGTTATTTCCTGTAGTCCTTTTATCCATTTATATTTGGCTGATGTATGCAGGTACAGGGACAGTGATCCGTGTTAAAGGGTCATTCTCTTTGTGGATTTTGACGTTCAGCCGGGCGTAGGATGTTTGTACTGGGCATTGGGACACTTGGTGTTAGTGACAAGTATTCTCAGGTTAGCAATGCAGAGTAAAGCTCCCTCTGCTGTGCCCAAACAATGTGTCTCTGGCCCCACCTCAGAGGAGGGTCTCCTATAGCATTGTAGATTTTCTCACTCCCCGTGACCTCAGTGAGTGAGATTGTTCAAAAAAGGGGAGAAGGATAAACCTGGCAATTACAGGCCAGTCAGTTTAACATAGGGAGAGCATATTTTCTAAACCAGATCTGGGGACACACAAGGGTGGGAGCACAGCAAAGTCGCCAGGAAGGAAAATGTATATTTTAACAGTTGCACATATACACTACAAATGCAAAACAAATGTGCATATAATTACCACGGATTTGACATCACACTATTGAAGTGCATTCAGACACCGTTTATAAATAATACAATAACACTGTTCAGTTCATTGACCTGAAACAGTGATTCTGTCTAACGGTATGATATGCATATATTTCAATGACTATGGCTCTCGTCTATTCAGGGACGAGTTTCGTGAGCCGGGGACTCTACCACGGACATTGTTTGCCCGGGGACACAGTCCCTCATTCGGGGACTGTCCCCGGAAAACAGGGACATATGGTCACCCTAGTTTAATGTCGGTTGTGGGGCAGCTTTTAGAATCAATAATTCTGGAGAAAACTAACAGTCAAGATAGACAAGCATGGACTAATAAAGGAGAGCCAGCATGGATTTGTTAAGGGCAAATTGTGTTTTACTAACTTGATTGAGATTTTTGATGAGCTAACAGAGAGGGTGGATGAGGGCAGTGCAGTTGATGTTGTGTAAATGGACTTTCAAAAGGCGTTTGATAAAGTAACACATAATAGGCTTGTTAGCAAAATTGAAGCCCATGGGATAACAGGGGTGGTAGCAACACGGATACAAAATTGGCTACGGGATAGAAAACAGAGAGTGTGGTAACTGGCTGTTTTTCGGACTGGAGGGAGGTATACAGTGGAGTTCCCCAGGGTTCAGTACTAGGACCACTGCTGTTTTTGATGGACATTAATGGCTTGGCCTTGGGGGTACAGGGCACAATTTCAAAATTTGCAGATGACACGAAACTTGCAAGTGTAATAAACAGTGAGGAAGATAGTCATAGACTTCAAGAGGACATAGACAGGCTGGTGGAATGGGCGGACACACGGCAGATGAAATTCAGTGCAGAAAAGTATGAGGAGAGGTAATACAAGCTAAATGGTACAATTTTAAAGGGGGTGCAAGAACAGCGAGCCCTGGGGGTGCTTGTACACAAATCTTTAAATGTAGCAGGACAAGTTACTAAAGCATATGGGATCCTGGGCTATAGAGGCATAGAGTACAAAAAACAGGAAGTTATGCTAAAACTATATAAAACACTTGTTCGGCCCCAGCTGGAGTATTGTGTCCCATCCTCGGCACCACAATTCAGGAAGGACACAAAGGCTCTGGAGAGGGTACAGATGAGATTTACTCGAATGGTTCCAGGGACGAGGGACTTCAGTTATGTGGGTAGACTGGAGAAGCTGAGTTTGTTCTCCTTAGAGCAGAGAAGGCTAAGAGGAAATTTAATAGAGGTGTTTAAAATCATGAAGGGTTTAGATAGAGTAAATAAGGAGAAACTGTTTCCAGTGGCTGAAGGATCAATAACCAGAGGACACAGATTGAAGGTGATTGACAGAAGAAGCAGAGGCGACATGAGGAAAAACTTTTTTATGCAAAGATTTGTTAGGATTTGGAATGCACTGCCTGATAGGGTGGTGGATACAGATTCAATGAAAGCGTTCAAAAGAGAATTAGATAAATACTTCAAGGAGAAAATATTGCAGGGATATGGGGAAAGAGCGGGGTAGTGGGACTAACTGGATTGCTCTTCGAAAGAGCCGGCGCAGACTCGTTGGGCAGAAAAGCCGCCTCCTGTGCTGTGCTATTCTATGATTTTCAACCATCGCCAAATGATGTCCCTTTTTACGCTGTGAGCCCACTAGGAACGAGATTAAAACTGGCCATATATAGTTCATGTAGGACCTTCAAGTAGACCGAGAAAACTTTCATCCCTTTGTCTGGGCTGGACTTGGACCCAATGGCGGAATGGCAATGTCTGACTCACTGCACCATGCAGTCCCCCGGGGCCATTCATTTAAAGGGTTGATTTGCTTGCACCAATTTCCCTTATTGGTTCTACAGTGTTTGCTCGTTAGGAGGAATTGGACCGAGGAGCCATTCATACAATGACTGGAGGAAGAGGAGGCCTCGACAAGGTCCTCTGCTTCTATTTGCCATACTTGAGGCCATTCTTGCCACTACCATCGGCCTATCCAGTCTCAGGATGTGGGCGTCGCTGGCAAGGCTGCAGTTATTGGCCATCCCTAGTTGCATGAGAAGGTGGTGGTGGGTCTTCTTGAGCCGCTGCAAGCGACCTGAGTGGCTTGCTGGGCCACTTCAGAGGACAGTTAAGAGTCCACCATGTTGGTGTGGGACTGCAGCTGCATATAGGCCAGACTGGGTAAGGTGGCAGGTCAGTGAACCAGTTGGGTTTTTACGACAGCCCAACTTCATGGTACAGGAAACTCTTTATTATCCGGCACCGACGGGACCGGCATGGTGCCGGTTTATCAAAAAGTCCGGATCACAGAGAGGTGTAGTTAAAAGGTACGAGAGCTCCGTACACAGCAACAAATCCAGGCTTCCCTGTTGCTTAGCAACATGTGCAGGAACTCCGGCCACAGACCAAGCATTCCTGTTAAGTGTAGGAGCCCCAGTTACACAGCCACAGATCCAGGAACTGCTACTAATATGAAGTAAAACTTAGCTGAACCTAATCCTGAATTTTGCCGGTTAACAGAGATTTCCGGTTATTTAGGTGCTGGTAAATCGTGTTTCCTCTACCAGCTTTTGATTATTTCCAGATTTTTTAAACTGAATTCAAATTTTCAAACTGCCATGGTGGGGCTTGAACTCACGGTTTCTGGATTACAGTACCCCTGCCCGGCGGTCCCTCGGAGTGGCAGGAACGGGAGCGTGCGTGAAGGAAATGGGCGGCCATCCCGGGCCCTGGTTACAATTCTGTGCTGTGGGTGGGGAAGAATCGGCCAACGGTGGTCCTGGTGGGGCCAGGGGAGGGAAATTCAGCGCCTAATTTTGCCCTCATATCCACCCTATCCCGTCAGTTTCTGGGCGGGACAGTGGAGGAAAATCCACCCCTAGTGTCAAGGTTGGCCAATACCAGATGAGCACTGACGTCACCACAGCGGTCGCAGCCACTGTATAAGTGCAGGTTGTTGTGGTGAAAGTGCAGGTTAACACTAATGCTGTGCTCCTCTCAATGTTACAGGCTGCCAATCACTAAAGGTCACTTTCCCAAGCTGGCTGAATGTGCCCATTTCCACTACGAGAACGTTGACTTCGGCAGCATACAGGTGAGTGGCACTTTATAGATATCACATTGTACCGTAACACGGAGATATTATTATACCTCAATGCTGTTATTACACCTCACTGTATCTTAACACGGTGCTGTTATTTATAACTGTAATGCTGTGACAGTTCAGATTGTGTGCTGTGTGCTGAAATGTGCCTGCGCCTTGTAGTAAAAGCCCAGAGTATATGTTGACAAAAGAAAAAGTTTCATTGAGTACAAAAAGAAAATACTGCAGATGCTGGAAATCTGAAATAAAAACAGAAAATGCTGGAGATGCTCAGCAGGTCAGGCAGCATCTGTGAAGTTCTGATGAAGGGTCATCGACCTGAAACGTTAACTCTGTTTCTCTCTTCACAGATGCTGCCTGACCTGCTGAGTATCTCCAGCATTTTCTGTTTTTATATTAAAGGTTCATTGAGTGCTAGCTGAGTAGTTGCTTTATGAGATGGCGATCTCTTCTAATAGGTGTCAATTGATGCAGAATTAGGAGGAGTTTTCTGTTGTGGATCCAGTCGAATTGGATTGATGTGACTCAAACCGGAATTCATTTCGGATCTTTGCAGCTGGGAGAGAGAGTAAACTTCATTCCCATTTGTCTGGGCAAGATTCAGACGTAGGTCCCGGAGGTGCAAGGATAGTGAGTGTGCAAACGCCATGTCCCAACCAGCTGCTCGCTGCTGGATTCACACCAGGGACCCATAGGTAAAAGGACTGCACTAATCGATTCTACCAACCAGTCTCTTCAAATGTAACATTGTAAATTAAAACTCCTCACTGGTATAGTAAGGATTCAAAAATCTAGTTTGAATTGCAGTAGTTGATATTTAAATGTCTGAAATCCTTTGCTAAGCCTGTGTGCACGAAGTGAGCAGCTTGCACTGTAACATGCTTGAGTCGATGTGATGTTATTCAATCAGTGACAGTTTTGTGGCATCTGCTCCACAGCAGCTGCTCCCTCTCCTGCGATTCTTCTACTTTGTAAAGCGTATGTCTGGCATCACAATGCCAACCAGCTTGTACTAAAACTGTCTTGCAATAATGTACGAGGGTACTCAGATCAACCATGATCTAATTGGATGGCGGAACAGGCTTGAGGGGCTGAATGGCCTACTCCTGTTCCTATGTTGCTGCTGCACCAGTGGGTAAGTTTGAGTTTCTCTAATTGATCTCAGGACGCGGGTATTGATGCCAAGGCTGTATTTATTGCCCTTCCCTAGTTGCCCTGAAAAGGTAGCGTTGGGCCTTTTCCCTGAATCTCTGCAGTCCTTGTGATGTTGCTCTCACAATGGGGTTAGGGTAGGGACCTCCAGGATATTCATCACACTCCTGACTTGAGCTTTGTAGATGGTCTTTAAGGAGCCAGGATACATATGGCCAAGCAAAAATGACGGGCAGGAAAAGAAAGACCAACTGGTCCATCAGGCCTGCCCCACGCTCGTGCTGCCTGGGGCATCGTGACCAGACACTTTCTACCCCCCACAGCCATGTACTCTCCTGGGAGAGACAAAAAACCCCAGGGCCAATAACTGAAAAAAGAAATCTGGAAAATCCCGCCCCCATCCCTCAGACGATTGAAACCAGTGCAGGAGATCACATTGACCATGAGTACATTACCTGTTAATCCACTTACCTTCTATATGATGCGATCTCTGCCCCAGCAAAGAACCGCTCCAGCTTCCTCTTGAAGGCAGGCAGAGAGTCAGCACACACTGTACAAGCCGGCAACGCATTCTAGAGGTTCCCTACTCTCTAGGAAAGGAAGAACGACCTAACATCCAGTCTATTCCTAATCTTGCATACATAGAAACATAGAAGATAGGAGCAGGAGTAGGCCATTCGGCCCTTCGAGCCTGCTCCGCCATTTAATGAGATCATGGCTGATCATCCAAATTCAGTACCCTGTCCCTGCCTTCTCCCCATATCCCTTGATCCCTTTAGCCTTAAGAAATATATCTAACTCCTTCTTGAATATATTCAATGAATTGGCCTCTACTGCCTTCTGTGGTAGAGAATTCCACAGGTTCACCACTCTCTGGGTGAAGAAATTCCTCCTCATCTCTGTCCTAAATGGCTTACCCCTTATCCTCAGACTGTGACCCCAGGTTCTGGACTCCCCCGCCATCGGGAACATCCTTCCTGCATCTAGTCTGTCTAGTCCTATTAGAATTTTATAAGTTTCAATGAGATCCCCTCTCATTCTTCTAAACTCCAGCGAGTATAAGCCCAATCGACCCAATCTCTCCTCATACGTCATTCCTGCCATCCTAGGTATCAGCGTGGTGAATCTTCGCTGCACTCCTTCCATGGCAAGAACATCCTTCCTCTGATAAGGCGACCAAAACTGCACACAATACTCGAGGTGTGGTCTCACCAAGGCCCTGTACAACTGCAGCAAGACATCCTTGTTCCTGTACTCGAACCCTCTCGCTACGAAGGCCAACATACCATTTGCCTTCTTAACCACCTGCTGCACCTGCATGCTTACCTTCAGCGACTGGTGCACAAGGACACCCAGGTCTCGTTGCACTTCCCCCTCTCCCAATCTATTGCCATTCAGATAATAATCTGCCTTCCTGTTTTTGCCACCAAAGTGGATAACCTTGCATTTATCCACGTTATATTGCATCTGCCATGCTTCTGCCCAATCACCCAACCTGTCCAAATCATACTGTAGTTTCTCGGCATCCTCCTCACAGCACACACACCCACCCAGCTTTGTGTCATCTGTAAACTTGGAGATATTACATGTAGTTCCCTCGTCTAGATCATTAATATATATTGTGAATAGCTGGGGTCCTAGGACCGATCCCTGCGGTACCCCACTAGTCACTGCCTGCCACTCGGAAAAAGACCCGTTTATTCCAACTCTTTTCTTTCTGTCTGCCAACCAGTTCTCTATCCAAGTCAATACCTTGCCTCCAATCCCATGTGCCTTAACTTTACACGCTAATCTCTTATGCAGGACCTTATCAAAAGCCTTCTGAAAGTCCAAATACACCACATCCACTGGTTCTCCCTTATCTATTCTACCAGTTACATCCTCAAAAAATTCCAGTGGATTAGTCAAGCACGATTTACCTTTTGTAAATCCATGTTGACTTTGTCCGATCCTGTCACTGTTTTCCAAGTGCTCTGCTATTACATCTTTTATAATGGACTCTAGTATTTTCCCCACTACCGATATCAAGCTTACCGGTATATAATTCCCCGTTTTCTCTCTACCACCTTTTTTGAATAGTGGGGTAACATTAGCTACCCTCCAATCCATGGGTACTGTTCCAGAGTCTATCGAATTTTGGAAGATGACCAGCAATGCATCTACTATTTCTAGGGCCACTTCCTTAAGTACCCTAGGATGTAGATTATCAGGCCCTGGGGATTTATCGGCCTTCAATCCCGTCAATTTCCCCAACACCATTTCCCTACAAATACGGATTTCTTTCAGTTCCTCCCTCTCAATAGACCCTATGTTCCCCGACATCTCTGGGAGGTTATTTGTGACCTCCTTTGTGAACCAAAGTATGTATTTAGTTGGTCTGCCATTTCTTTGTTCCCCAATATAAATTCCCCTGATTCTGACTGCAAGGGACCTATGCTTGACTTCACCAATCTTTTTCTCTTCACATATCTATAGAAGCTTTTACAGTCAGTTTTTATGTTCCCTGCAAGCTTACTCTCATAATCTATTTCCCCCCTCTTAATTAATCCCTTTGTCCTCCTTTGCTGAATCCTAAACTGCTCCCCATCCTCGGGTTTGCTGCTTTTTCTGGCCAAATTTTATGTCCTCTCCTTGGATCTTATGCTATCCCTAATTTCCCTTGTTAGCCACAGTTGAGTCACCTTTTTTGTTTTATTTTTATGCCAAACAGGGATGAACAAGTTCTGTAGTTCATCCATGCGATCTTTAAATGTTTGCCATTGCCTATCCACTGTCAACCCATTAAGTAACGTTCCCCAATCCATCCTAGCCAACCCGTGCCTCATACCATCGTAGTTTCCTTTATTTAAATTCTGGACCCTCGTCTCTGAGTCAACTACTTCACTCTCCATCCTAATGAAGAATTCTATCATATTATGATCGTTCCTCCCCAAGGGGCCTCGCACAACAAGATTGCTAATTAATCCTTTCTCATTACATAATACCCAGTCTAAGATGGCCTGATCTCTAGTTGGTTCCTCGACATATTGGTCCAGGAAACCATCCCGTATACACTCTAGGTATTCTTCCTCCACAGTATTGTTACTAATTTGGTTAGCCCAATCTATATGTAGATTAAAGTCACCCATGATAACTGCTGTGCCCTTATTGCACGCGTCCCTATTTCCCGTTTAATGCCATCCCCAACCTCAGCATTACTGTTTGGGGGTCTGTATACAACTCCCACTAACGTTTTCTGCCCCTTGGAATTTCTCAGCTCTACCCATACAGATTCCACATCATCAGAGCTAATATCCTTCCTTACTATTGTGTTAATCCCCTCTTTAACCAGCAATGCTACCCCGCCTCCTTTTCCTTTTTTGTTGAATTTCCAGTCTTGGTCACCCTGGAGCCATGCCTCCGTAATCCCAATTACAGGAAACTCTTTTTTATCCGGCACCGATAGGACCAGCGTGTTGCCGGTTTATCAAAATTTCCGGATGACGGAGAGGGTTATCTACTGAGGCTATTTTTAACAAAGAAAAATAAAAAAAATCAAGAAATGTGCAGTGTACAGTAATTGGGTACTCACCTACAGAATGTTGTGTTAAATGGATGGTGGAAGATGCTTGATTAAGTACAGTACTGCCCGTTGAGGGTAATCCATAACTCTTTAATTACTTAACAGTAAAACAAAACTTATAAACGACTGTACAGTACAGTATAAAGTGCTGTACTGTGGTTGACTGTACACTTATTCCAAGTCAACTGGTTCATCAGGAATATCCATGCCAGCTGGGCCATCAGGATCATGCACGTCAACAGATTCTTCAGGCACTTCCACTGCTTCAACTCTTTTGGAAGCTTTCTTAAACATGTCCCGGATGTCTGCTTGCTTAGTGGACTCTCGCCTTTTTTGTAGAAAGGTGGAATGCAGAATATGGAGGTGCATAACTTCTTGGGCAGAATAATTTGAGGAATGAAGCAAATCCTTCTGCAGCTTTAGCCCAAGAAATCATCTTCTCTTCAGAAATCTCATCCTCTTCACTTTCCATCTCACTTTCCTTTTCTTTCTTTGGATTCAAAACGTTCTCCATTATTTCATCATCACTTAGCATATGCACAACACCAACTTCTCTATCTGCATCAACCCACTGCTCAATATCACTTTCACTGAGGTGACGTGGAGGGTTTGCTGGATCTACATTTTTCACCATGCCTGCCATTTCCATTATTGTACTCCTCTTGGGACGAACATTGAACCCATGAAATTCCTCCTCTGAAGAAGAACCTTCAGCCAACAGTACAGAAGGCCACAATTTACGCCAGGCTTGTCTCAAAGTGTGACCTTTCACCAAGTTCCAGGAACATGCAGCATTAAAGATGGCATCTTTAAGATTGTATTCCTTCTGAAATGCATGAATATTGTCATCTTGGCTTATCGGTTTACGTAGGAAGTCTTGTAATGACACTTGAGATTTTGGATAACGCCCTGGTCCATGGGTTATATGAGAGAAGTTACATTTGGTGGCAAATAAATGGTGAAAATATTTTCCGAAACCAACTTGGATTCATGCGGATGGGCTCTACAATTATCAAGCAATAAAATGCATTTGCTATCTTCAGGTTTCCCTATTCTACGGAAATGTTCCTTCACAGATGAAACAAAAATATGATGGAACCAATTCGAAACGATTTCCTTATCCATCCAAGCATTTCTTTGAGCTTTGTACTCAGCAGGTAAGTGTGTCACATTTTTAAATGCACAGGGATTTTTATACTTCCCAATGACAAGAAGTTTAACCCGGTGTGATCCAGCAGCGTTCACACATGTTAGCACGGTTACACAATCTTTATTTTTCTTGTAACCTGAAGCTTTAGCCTCACTAGCCCCAGCAAGCGTTGACTCTGGCAAAAACCTCCAAAATAAGCCAGTTTCATCGGCATTGTATAGCTGTGCTGGCGACAAATCATGTTGTTGCACAATCCGATTGAAATAATCGCAGTATCCTTCTGCGGCGTCGTGATCAGCCGATTTCTTCTCCCCGGAAATATCGAGTCGTCGTATCCCGTGCCGTACCTTGAAGCACGTTAGCCATCCCTCAGAGAAAGCACACTTGTCAGTGAGCTCCATCTTTGCGTAGAAATCCTTCGCTTTTTCGATTAGCATAGGTCCAGAAATCAGAACACCCTCTGAACGCTTAAGAGAAAACCACTCATAAAGCACGGTATCCACGGTACGAAGCGTACGCCGTTTCTCTACACTCTTAGATGTCTCCGAGCTTGAATAAAACTTGAGCAGCTTATCCTTCTGCAATTTGATGTCGTAGATTGTTGACGAACCGATTGTGAATTCATTCAAATGTTGATACGCTTCTCTCCCCTTTCTAGTCGTTGGCATATGTCGATTTTCTGTTTTAAAGTTAACACCACTCTCTTCCTTTTGCTTGGACCAACTTTTGGGATTTCCATAATGCAATGCAATGACGACCAGCAGCGTGGGAGACACACAGTACCCCTGTAAAATGGCGGATCAGAAGAGACTACCGGCAGCGCGGGAGAGTCAGACTCCTGTTACAGGGGTTTTGAGGTGTTCCGACTTCTGACAGCGCCAAGAAGCCGAGTAGTGGCAGTTTGGAGAACTACCCCCCACTGACTAACTCGGCCACCGCGGGAGACTCAGACTCGGATACATTGCCGGTTATTGAGGTGTTGTTTTCGGAGTATGAATTTTGCCGGTTAATAGAGAATTCCGGATATTTAGGTGCCGTTTAAACGAGAGTTTCCTGTATATCATATCCGTTTACATCTATTTGCGCAGCGATTTGGAGGAGGGGACCGAGTGTAACATATCAAAGTTTGCAGATGATACTAAGATGGGAGGGAAAGTAGTGAGTGAGGAGGACATAAAAAACCTGCAAGGGGACATCGACAGGCTAAGTAAGTGGGCAGAGATTTGGCAGATGGAATACAATACTGGAAAGTGTGAGGTTATGCACTTTGGCAGGAAAAATCGTAGAGCAAGTTATTATCTTAATGGCAAGAAACTGGAAAGTACTGAAGTACAAAGGGATCTGGGGGTCCTGGTGCACGAAACTCAAAAGGTTAGTATGCAGGTGCAGCAAGTGATTAAGAAGGCCAATGGAATGTTGGCTTTCATTGCTAGGGGGATAGAATATAAAAATAGGGAGGTATTGCTTCAGTTGTACAAGGTATTGGTGAGACCGCACCTGGAATACTGCGTACAGTTTTGGTGTCCATACTTAAGAAAGGACATACTTGCTCTCGAGTCAGTACGAAGAAGGTTCACTCGGTTAATCCCGGGGATGAGGGGATGGACATATGAGGAGAGGTTATACATACATAGATACATAGAAGATAGGAGCAGGAGTAGGCCATTCGGCCCTTCGTGCCTGCTCCGCCATTCGATGAGATCATGGCTGATCCTTTAATTCAGTATCCCGTCCCCGCCTTCTCTCCGTAACCCTTAACCCCTTTTGCCCGTAGAAATATATCTAATTCCCTCTTAAATATATTTAATGAGCTGGCGTACACTGCCCTCTGTGGCAATGAGTTCCACAGGTTCACCACTCTCTGAGTGAAGAAATTCCCCCTCATCTCTGTCCTAAATGGTTTAGCCCTTATCCTTAAATTATGTCCTCTAGTTCTGTTCTCACCCGCCAAGGGAAACATTCCTTCTGCATCCAGTCTGTCTAGACCTGTCAGAATTTTATACACTTCTATGAGGTCCCCTCTCAATCTTCTAAACTCCAGTGTGTACATCCCTAAACTACATAGTCTCTCCTCATAGGTCATTCCCGCCATTCCTGGTATCAGCCTGGTGAATCGCCGCTGCACCCCCTCCATGGCAAGAACATCCTTCCTCAGATGAGGCGACCAAAACTGTACACAGTACTCGAGGTGTGGTCTCACCAGTGCCCTGTACAGCTGCAGCAAGGTATCCCTGTTCCTGTATTCTAACCCTTTTGCTATGAAGGCCAGCATACCGTTTGCCTTCTTGACCGCCTGTTGCACCTGCATGCTCGCCTTCAGTGACTGGTGTACAAGAACACCCAGGTCTCTCTGTACTTCCCCCTCTCCCAATCTATTGCCATTTAAATAATAATTTGCCCTCCCGTTCCTGCACCCAAGGTGGATAACTTCGCACTTGTCCACATTATAGTGCATCTGCCATTTATCCGCCCAATCGCCCAGTCTGTCCAAATCGCTCTGGAGCTTCCTGGTCTCTTCCTCTGAGCCCACCCCCCCTCCTAGTTTAGTGTCGTCTGCAAATTTGGAAATGCTGCATCCGACTCCCTGATCCAGGTCATTAATGTAAATTGTGAACAGCTGGGGGCCCAGGACAGATCCCTGTGGTACCCCACTTGTTACTGCCTGCCATTCAGAAAATGAGCCGTTTATTCCAACTCTCTGTTTTCTATCTGACAGCCAGTTCCCTATCCACGCCAAAACTTTCCCCTTTATCCCATGAGCCTCAATTTTCCATGCTAATCTTTTATGTGGGACCTTATCGAAGGCCTTTTGGAAGTCCAGGTACACCACATCTACTGGCTCTCCCCCATCTATTCTACCAGTTACTCCCTCAAAAAATTCCAATAGATTAGTCAAGCACGATTTACCCTTTGTAAATCCATGTTGACTCTGTCCTATCCTGTCCCCATTTGCTAAGTGCTCCGCTATTTCATCCTTAATGATGGACTCCAGCATTTTGCCCACAACTGATGTAAGGCTTACAGGTCTGTAATTACCTGCTTTTTCCCTACCCCCCTTTTTGAATAGTGGGGTAACGTTAGCTACCCTCCAATCCATCGGCACTGTTCCCGAGTCTAATGAATTCTGAAAAATCATCCTTAGTGCATCCGCTATCTCTAGGGCCACCTCCTTCAGTACCCTAGGATGCATGTTATCAGGCCCTGGGGATTTGTCCACCTTCAATCCCTTTAGCTTCCTTAACACCATATCCTTAGAGATATTGATTTGCGTCAGTTCCTCCTTTGCCAATGTCCCTATTTTTCCCGATATCCCAGGGAGGTTTTTTGTGTCTTCCTTCGTAAAGACTGACCCAAAGTATGCATTTAGTTGATCTGCCATTTCCTTATTTCCCATTATATATTCCCCCGTATCTGACTGCAATGGACCAACTTTGGTTTTCACCAGTCTTTTCCTTTTGATATATTTATAAAAGCTTTTGGAGTTAGTTTTTATATTTTCCGCCAGCTTGTTTTCGTAAGCTATTTTGCCCCTCTTGATCATGCCCTTTGCCCTCCTTTGCTCTATCTTAAACTGTTCCCAATCTTCCGCTCTGGCGCTTTTTTTGGCTATTTTATACGCCCTATCTTTGGATTTTATGCTGTCTCTAATTTCCCCTGTTATCCACGGTTGAGTCACCTTTTTAGATTTCCTTTTATGCCAGATTGGTATAAACAATTTTTGCAATTTTGTCATTCTATCTTTAAATGTTTGCCATTGTTTATCTACCTCCAATCCTCCCAGGAACGTTGTCCAATCAGACCTACTCAGTTCCCGTCTCATGGCATCATAATTCCCCTTGTTTAAATTCAGGACCTTAGTCTCTGAGTCAATTTCTTCGCTCTCCATTTCGAGTGAGAAATCGATCATGTTATGATCGCTCTGACCCAAGGGTCCCCGTACAACAAGATTACTGATTAGTCCCTTCTCATTGCACAGTACCCAGTCCAATATAGCCTGTTCCCGAGTTGGTTCCTCGACATATTGATCCAGATAACCATCCCTTAAACACTCAAGGAATTCCTCCTCCTCATTATTTTTACTGATTAGGCTAGTCCAATCTATATGTAAGTTAAAGTCACCTATGATGACAGCTGTGCTCTTATTGCACGCTTCTCTAATTTCCCTCGTGATGCCCTCCCTAACCTCTATTTTACTATTTGGAGGCCTATATACCACTCCTATTAATGTTTTTCGCCCCTCGCTATTTCTTAGCTCCACCCATATAGATTCTGTATTAACTGAGTTAATATCCTTCTTTTCAATTGCATTTATCCCCTCTTTTACTAGCAATGCTACCCCTCCTCCCTTTCTTTTTTGTCGATCCTTCCTAAATACTGAATACCCCTGTATGTTAAGCTCCCAGCCCTGCTCACCCTGCAACCATGTTTCCGTAATCCCAATTAGATCATAATTATTAACCTCTATTTCCACAGCTAATTCATCTACCTTGTTCCTGATGCTTCTCGCATTAAGGTATAAAACCCTCAGGCTTTTTTTATGCTCACATTTTTTATGAATTAGTTTGGCCCTTTGTTTTTTGTTCCTCACCCTTTTACCATTTATTTCTGTCTGCCTTTCACTTTCCTCTATTTCACTACATAGGTTTCTAGCCCCCTGCCATACTAGTTTAAATGCTCCCGAACTGCTTTATCAAAAATTACCCCGAGAACATCAGTTCCATCTCTGCACAGGTGTAGACCGTCCCTTTTGTATAGGTCACACCTACCACAAAACTGGTTCCAATGCCTCAAAAATTTAAAACCCTCCCTCTTACACCACTGCTCAAGCCACGTATTTAGCCTAACTATCCTGTTCTCTGTACTCTTACTAGCACGTGGCACTGGTAGTAATCCAGAGATTACTACCTTCGAGGTCCTACTTTATAGCTTGGCTCCTAACTCCCTAAATTCTACTTGTAGGACCTCTTCCCTTTTTTTAGCTACGTCGTTGGTACCAACATGTATCACGACAACTGGCTGTTCCCCCTCCCCCTCCAGAATGTTCTGCACCCGCGCCGAGACATCCTTGACCCTTGCACCAGGGAGGCAACATACCATCCTGGAGTCTCGGTCGCGACCACAGAAACCCCTATCTATTCCCCTTACAATCGAATCCCCTATTACTATAGCCCTGCCACTCTTTTTCCCTCCCTTCTTTGCAACAGAGCCAGTCATGGTGCCATGAGCCTGGCTGCTGGTGCCTTCCCCCGATGCGTCACCCCCCCCGACAACAGTACCTAAGACGGTGAACCTGTTGCTAAGGGAGACAACCCCAGGGGATTTCTGCACTACCTTCCTGCCCTTGCTCTGCCTTTTGGTCACCCATGTACTGTCTACGCTGGCCTTAACCTGCGGTGTGACCAACTCACTAAATGTGCTATCCACACCCCTCTCAGAATCGTGGATGCTCCAAAGTGAGTCCATCTGCAGCTCAAGGGCCGTCATGCGATCCCACATGAGCTGCAGCTGGACACACTTCCCGCACACATAGTCGTCAGGGACACAGGAAGCGTCCCTGATTTCCCACATGTTACAGGAGGAGCATGACACAGGTCCGAGCTCTACTGCCATGACTTAACCCTTATATTACTTTTTAATTTTCTAGTTTTAGTTTATTTATCGACTTTTGTTTTCCCGAAGCTTACTTAGACCAATGTATACTGTACTCCTCTTATTCCTTTTTAAACTAACCAAATCCCACTAGTTTTGGTTTTACTTTCTAGGAAGGTTTGAGGAAAGTACTTACCAGTTAGTCTTACCTCCCTGGTCTTTCACTGACTTCCCGGTCTTGTCCCCTTGGTCCTACGCCGACTTCCCGCTCCTCCCGGTTCCTGCCCTGCTGAAAAGAAACTGAGACCAAAAAATTTGTGACCTCTGTTTTTAGACAGCTGCTAAAAGATTACTAGGTTAGAGGAGGGGGGCGGTGGGGGTTCCTACTCTGTAGGAACTCGGGTTTAAGCCACCACCCTCCTTAAATACCTTTCACCTGGGTGCTTCCCACCAGGTCCGCTTCTGAAAAAAAGCTCAAGAGCTGGACTTCCGCCTCAGCTGTTTTTTAAATGGCCCCGAGTCTCGCCGACTGCTGCCTCTCCGCTCCGCTCCGCTCCTGGGCTGCTGCTCCTCCCCCGAACTGGTCGGGCCTCTGCCTTTGGCGCCGGTTTTTAAACCGGGCTCCTCACCTCCTCTACTCATTGGAGTTCAGAAGAATGAGAGGCGATCTTATTGAAACATATAAGATTGTGAAGGGGTTGGATCGGGTGGATGCGGGGAGGATGTTCCCGATGATGGGTGAAACTAGAACTGGGGGGCATAGTCTTAGAATAAGGGGCTGCTCTTTCAAAACTGAGATGAGGAGGAACTACTTCACTCAGGGTGGTAGGTCCATGGAATATGCTGCCCCAAAAAGCTGTAGAAGCTACATCATTACATAAATTTAAAACAGAAATAGACAGTTTCCTAGAAGTAAAGGGAATAAAGGGTTATGGGGAGCGGGCAGGAATTTGGACATGAGTCTAGGTTCGGATCGGTCATGGCCCTGTGGGTAGCGGAGCGGGCCCAGGGGCCGTGTAGCCTGATCCTGCTCCTATTTCGTGTGTCTAATTCTGTTAGATTCAGGAGATGGTTCTGTGATAGTGGATTGGCGGTTAGGATCAGATCAGCCATGATCTTATTGAATGGCGGAGCAGGCTCGAGGGGCCGATTGGCCTACTCCTGCTCCTATTTCTTATGTTCTTATGTAATTCATCCACCTTATTACGAATGCTCCTCGCATTAAGACACAAAGCCTTCAGGCTTGATTTTTTAACACTCTTAGTCCTTTCAGAATTACAGGAGACTTTGGTTTATCTGGAGGTTGTATGTCCGGAAACCTCGATCTACCGGCAGAAATCAGGAGCCGTTTTGTTAGGTTTTTTTTCTTCTCGTGGCTTTGTTTTCAACAGTCGGGCTCTGGAAAGTCTCTCTGAAGCTGTTGCTAAGCTACAGAGACGCTTCCAAGGTACGGGCCGACTGTTTGAAGCTGTTGCTAAGCAACAGTGTTTGTTGTCAGATACGGAGATGAAAACCTCCGTATGCTTCAACATTAACTTTGTATGTCCGGCAGTTTTGATAGATCGGCAACAGCTCGGGCCCGTCGGTGCCGGATATAACAGAAGTTTCCTGTATAAATTTACTGTGGCCCTGTTTGATTTACACCCTTGATTTCTCTGCCTTCCACTTTTGCTTTTCTCCTTCCTGTATTTTGTTTCTATCCTTGCATCCCTTTCCTCTGTCTCCCTGCACAGGTTCCCAACCCCCTACCATTTTAGTTTAAACCCTCCCCAACAGCACTAGCAAACACTCCCCCTAGGACATCGGTTCCCGTCCTGCCCTGGTGCAAACCGTCCAGTTTGTATTGGTCCCACCTCCCCCAGAACTGGTTCCAATGTCCCAGGAATTTGAATCCCGCCCCCTTACACCATTCCTCTAGCCACGTATTCATCTGAAATATCCTATTTCTACTCTGACTAGCACGTGGCACTGGTAGCAATCCTGAGATTACTACCTTTGATGTCCTATTTTTTAATTTACCTCCTAACTCCCTATATTCAGCTTTTAGGACCTCATCCCGTTTTTTACCTATATCGTTGTTACCTATATGCACCACGACAACTGGCTGTTCACCCTCCCCCTCCAGAATGCCCTGCAGCCGCCCCGAGACATCCTTGACCCTTGCACCAGGGAGGCAACCTACCATCCTGGAGTCTCGTTTGCGGCCGCAGAAACGCCTATCTATTCCCCTTGCAATAGAATCCCCTATCACTATAGCTCTCCTGCTTTTTTTCCTCCCGTCCTGTGCAGCAGGGCCACCCATGGTGCCAGGAAGTTGGCTGCTGCTGCCTTCCCCCGATAAGCCATCTCCCTCAACAATATCCAGTGGTATATCTGTTTGAAAGGGGGATGGCCACAGGGGACCCCTGCACTTACTACTCTGCCTGGTGGTCACCCATTCCTTTCCTGCCTGTGCAGCCTTTACCTGCAGTGTGACCAACTCCCTAAACGTGCTATCCGCGATGTCCTCAGCAATAGTTTGAACACATGTCCCCTGGTCGTCCCCAATCTGTCAAACTGGCATAATCTATCAATAGGTCTATCAGGTCATTTCTAAGTCTCCATTGCTGTATAGTAACTGGACCCAGTTCTTTAAGCCTATTTGAGTACCTACGGTTCTTTAAGCTGGGAATCATTCTGGTAGCTGTCCTCTCAACCTTTTCCAAGGCCACTATATCACTCAACATGTGAGGGAGCCCAAACTGGGTGCAGTAATCTAGATGCGGTCTAATCAAGGACCTGTATAAGGATTGGAGCAACGTTCCCTCTAATTTGTTTTGTATGAGCGGGTCACGACCTCCTTTGAGCCCGACCTTTCTGTCCGTGGGCAAACTTTTACAACAACAATTTTTACACCAACAACTGCAGCAACAGCAACCACTTAAAAGTATTTATACACTAATGCCATATTGCCACCCCACTGTCTCAAATCATGAGACAGTCAGACAAGGTTCTATACAAATTTAACATGACTTCCCTGCTTTTGAATTCTATTCCTCTAGAAATGAACCCCAGTGCTTTTTGTGCACTTTTATGGCTTTTTTAACCTGCGTTGCTACTTTTAGTGACTTGTGAATCTGTACCCCTCAATCCCTTTGCACCTCTACCCCATTTAGTCTCTTATTTTCCGAGGAGTAGGTTGCCTCCTTATTCCTCCTACCAAAATGCACCACCCCACACTTGTCTATGTGGAAATTAATTTGTCATTTACATGCCCATTCTGCAACTTTGTTTACGGTAAAATTAACTTCCCGTATTCCTTTCTGGTTTTAAACAATTATCCAAATTTAAAAAAAAAAGGCCTAGAAATTGACTATAGCCCCGTTTGGGGCGGCAGCCTCGCCAGGGCGCCAAAAGTAGCGCCTCGGAAGCAGTCGCGGCCGCCCGCCGGAAATTCAGTTGGAGCGCCCCAAAGGGAAGCGCGGCGCTACTGGAAGCGCCCCGCATCCCTCTTGGGGCGCTGCAACTGAATATCGCTGCGGTACTTCAGGCCTTCCTCCCCTTCTTAAAGGGGAGGGGCCTTGTGCAGCACGATCTGGGGCCCAGCTGGGCCCCCGAGGATCGCGAGTGCCGGCAAAAGAGCCCGGCACCGAGGAGAAGTGCCGGGCTTTTGGAACGCAGTCGGCACTCCGCAGGGGGGGTGGGGGCGGCTCAGGAGGCCGGGGAAGGCAGCGCGGAGAGGTGCTGGCAGGCGGCCAGCAACAAAAATGGCCGCCCCGCACCTCTCCTTTAATTAGCGCCTCTACCGCCGCAGGTAGGCCCCCCTGAACCGGTCGCACATAGCGCCCGGCGTTAAATCAGGGGGCGCATCTAAATATCGCGATCGGGGCGCTGCGCACACCGATGACGTCATTGGTAACGGCTAGCGCCACCATTAGCGTCCCGCTAACTTTAGCGGGAGGCGTGGCCAGTGGCTTCCGACCCACTTAGCGCCCTCTTAAGGCGCTAACGGGTGGCGCAGCCCGCTGAATTTCTAGGCCAAAGTCTCTCATTTTCATTTCTGACAAAGGCAACCGTTGTTGCCCCCAGGCGGTTTGAATTCTTCTGCAGACAGATGTGCTAATTGGGTTGGCCTGTAGAAAGTGAGGTGCCTCAACATTTCGAGAAATATAAACTGGACGCCAGAATTCTGATTTTCAAAAGTAAGCTCCAATTTTCCCCACTTCTTATGTTATTAGGAACTTTAATCAGCAACAAGACTAAAACCATAAATCCACCCCTGGTGCAACATTGGATTTAGTAAAAACTTGCAAATAAAAGTTAAACTTGGGTTAATCACTCTTCTTCTGCTGAAATGCTTCCTTGCTTCACCTAATGATTGAAAGCCTGACCGTACAAACCCATCTGCAGCAGGATCATTTTATTTTAAAAAGCAGATTCATGTACAGCTCAAAATACGCACAAACTTGTTTCTCATTTCCTCTCCAAAAACATCTGATAGCAACAAAGTCCCTCCTTACTCACCTGTTGCAGGTAAAACTCGGCGACTCACTCACCTGCAACAGATGAGATTATCTACTGCTCTCTCCCATCGATTTTTAAAGCTTCGTCCAGCCCCATAGCGGTGCTTGGCTGTACTGGGCTGGCCCCGCTCAAGAATGGCCCCACTCCGATTTTCCCCGCTCCGGAATGGCCCCGCTCCGATTTTCCCCGCTCCGGAATAGCCACGCTCTGATTTGCCTCGCGGGGACTGCGAAGTTTGTGTAACACAGGCCCCTGGAACCGTGGTGCCAAAGGAGAAGGAGGGAGACGCTGCCCTCATCACCATGGCAACCGGCTGAGTGCGGCTCCTCTACAGCTTCTGCCTGCAGCACCTGGAACTTCCCAGAGGCCGACACAACCAACCCCGCACCCACTCCCTCATCACGTGGCCACTGCCCCCAACTCTTTTGTTACTTTCTAATTGAGAGCGGCTCTGAGGTGGCAAGACTCACCGACGACTGTCTGCATTCCGGGCCATTGTGTGTTGGGCCCCTCCCCCGCTCCAGCTGTCCGGCAGGCCAGCTCTCTATGCGGTATTTAATTTGAAGTGCGCGCGAGCTCTGGGACGTGTGCACGGCCGCACACCTTAGAAGGAACAGGAGTCATTTGACTTGTATTGAATAGTTCTATTAATACAACACAGTGCCTTGTTAGCTTTGGATACAGGTTCTCTGCATTCGTCCTGTGATCTGTGGACAATAACACCCAGATGCTTTCAACATTTTTCCCTGTAAGTGATGGTATATTCTGTGTTAGTCCTACCTACAGGCATCACACTGCATTTATCTCGGTTAAATGCCATTTTCCATTGTTTGGCCCAATCCCCTAGCGCATCCAAGTCCTTTTGCAGAAGATTGTACTCCTCTGTAGTCTTAACTTGTGCACAAAATTTAGTATCATCTGCAAGCATACTGACCATACTCCCAACACAATTGTCCAGGTCATTAATAAAAACAGTGAACAGCAGTGAGCCTAACACCAATCCCTGGGGGGACCACGAGTAACCTGCCTCCAGGCTAATTCACATCTGCTAACTACAACTTTTTGCCGGGGGATTGGAGCAAATTTCTAATCCAGTGTATCATCTTCCCACTGATAGCACAAGATTCTATCTTGTGAAGTAACCCAGTGCATCTTATCAAAGGCTTTCAGAAAGTCCAGGTAACGTCAACCAGATTACTCTCATCCACGAACCTAGCAACTTCTTCAAAAAAAAACTCAATCAGATTTGTAAGACACAATCTTCTTTTCCGCAAACTGTATCGAGCAGCTCTAACGGCTCCTTCTCTTTTCCAGTGATCATAAAGAACATGTCTTAACATTCCTTTGAGCATCTGCCCAATGATGGATGTCAAGCTGATAGGCTTGTCGTTCCCTGGGTCTGATTTGCCCTCTTTTATTTAAAAATCGGTGCTATATGAGCTGCCTTCAGTCTAAGGGAACAATGCCTAACACAGTTGTGCTATTCATCCTTGTTTTCAAACCCTTCCATGGCCTTGACCCTCCCTATCTCTGTAACCTTCTCCAGCCCTACAGCCCTCCAAGATATCTGCGCTAATTCTGGTCTCTTGAGCATCCCCGATTTTCACCATTCTACCGCTGGCGGCCGTGCCTTCAACTGCCGAGACCCTAAGCTCCATAAACCTCTCTGCCTGTCTACCTCTATCTCCTCCTTTAAGACACTCCTTAAACAAGCTTTTGGTTATCTGCCTTTGTGGCTCGGTGTCAAATTCTGCTTAATAACGCTCCGGTGAAGCGCCTTGGGTTGTTTTACTACGTTAAAGGTGCTATATTAATGCAAGTTGTTGTTATTGAAGATATGGGCACGGGGCTCACAGAGCTCCTGGCCCATCTCTTTAATCACCCGTAGCAATGAGATGAGCAACATTTTGCAAAGTACCCAGCCTCTGCTCTGCTGCTGTGTTAATAAGGCTGGTGCCGTTTAGATTCTGGGCACTGGTGATGCCCAAGATGTTGATGGTACGGCACTTGGAGATGGTGGTGCTGCTAAAGATCAACGGGAGATGAATAGGCTTTCTCTTGTTCCAGATGGTCATTATTTGGCACCTTAAGTGGCATGAATGTTACCTGCCACTTGTTAGCCCTGGCCTGGATGTTATAGGTGTCCTGCTGTAGGTTGGCATGGGCTGCTTCATTATTGGGGGTGCTGTGAATGGAGCTGAACACTGGTATCAGCGGCAAAAAGCCCCACTCTTGACCTTATGGCGGAGGGTAGATCATTGATGAAGCAGTTGAAGATAGTTGGTCCGAGAATGCTTCCCTGAGGAGCTCCTCCATGGGCTGTGATAACTGGCCTCTAACAACCACAATCATCTTTCTTTACGGCAGTTGTGATTCCAGCCACCGGAGTTTTTGCTTTGACCCCCATTGACCTCAGTTTTCCTGTGGCACCTTGGTGCCGTACTCAGTTGAATGCTGTGTTGATATTGAGGGCAGCTCCTTCACCTCTCCTCTGGCATTCAGTTCATGTCTGGACCAAGGCTGTGTTGAGTTAGTTGGTGTTCTTTGGTGCTGACTCTCACTGGGGTATCGATTCCCTCTGATGGTGCTGACTCTCACTGGGGTACCGAGTCCCCCTGATGGTGCTGACTCTCACTGGGGTACCGAGTCCCTCTGATGGTGCTGACTCTCACTGGGGTACTGATTCCCTCTGATGGTGCTGACTCTCACTGGGGTATCGATTCCCTCTGATGGTGCTGACTCTCACTGGTACCGAGTCCCTCTGATGGTGCTGACTCTCACTGGGGTATCGAGTCCCTCTGATGGTGCTGACTCTCACTGGGGTACTGATTCCCTCTGATGGTGCTGACTCTCACTGGGGTATCGAGTCCCTCTGATGGTGCTGACTCTCACTGGGGTATCGATTCCCTCTGATGGTGCTGACTCTCACTGGGGTACCGAGTCCCTCTGATGGTGCTGACTCTCACTGGGGTACCGAGTCCCTCTGATGGTGCTGACTCTCACTGGGGTATCGAGTCCCTCTGATGGTGCTGACTCTCACTGGGGTATCGAGTCCCTCTGATGGTGCTGACTCTCACTGGGGTATCGAGTCCCTCTGATGGTGCTGACTCTCACTGGGGTACTGATTCCCTCTGATGGTGCTGACTCTCACTGGGGTACCGAGTCCCTCTGATGGTGCTGACTCTCACTGGGGTATCGATTCCCTCTGATGGTGCTGACTCTCACTAGGGTACCGAGTCCCTCTGATGGTGCTGACTCTCACTGGGGTACCGAGTCCCTCTGATGGTGCTGACTCTCACTGGGGTACCGAGTCCCTCTGATGGTGCTGACTCTCACTGGGGTACTGATTCCCTCTGATGGTGCTGACTCTCACTGGGGTACTGATTCCCTCTGATGGTGCTGACTCTCACTGGGGTATCGATTCCCTCTGATGGTGCTGACTCTCACTGGGGTATCGAGTCCCTCTGATGGTGCTGACTCTCACTGGGGTACCGAGTCCCTCTGATGGTGCTGACTCTCACTGGGGTACCGAGTCCCTCTGATGGTGCTGACTCTCACTGGGGTATCGATTCCCTCTGATGGTGCTGACTCTCACTGGGGTATCGAGTCCCTCTGATGGTGCTGACTCTCACTGGGGTACCGAGTCCCTCTGATGGTGCTGACTCTCACTGGGGTACCGAGTCCCTCTGATGGTGCTGACTCTCACTGGGGTATCGAGTCCCTCTGATGGTGCTGACTCTCACTGGGGTATCGAGTCCCTCTGATGGTGCTGACTCTCACTGGGGTATCGATTCCCTCTGATGGTGCTGACTCTCACTGGGGTATCGAGTCCCTCTGATGGTGCTGACTCTCACTGGGGTATCGAGTCCCTCTGATGGTGCTGACTCTCACTGGGGTACCGAGTCCCTCTGATGGTGCTGACTCTCACTGGGGTACCGAGTCCCTCTGATGGTGCTGACTCTCACTGGGGTACCGAGTCCCTCTGATGGTGCTGACTCTCACTGGGGTACCGAGTCCCTCTGATGGTGCTGACTCTCACTGGGGTATCGATTCCCTCTGATGGTGCTGACTCTCACTGGGGTATCGAGTCCCTCTGATGGTGCTGACTCTCACTAGGGTACCGAGTCCCTCTGATGGTGCTGACTCTCACTGGGGTACCGAGTCCCTCTGATGGTGCTGACTCTCACTGGGGTACTGAGTCCCTCTGATGGTGCTGACTCTCACTGGGGTACTGATTCCCTCTGATGGTGCTGACTCTCACTGGGGTACTGATTCCCTCTGATGGTGCTGACTCTCACTGGGGTACTGATTCCCTCTGATGGTGCTGACTCTCACTGGGGTACTGATTCCCTCTGATGGTGCTGACTCTCACTGGGGTACTGATTCCCTCTGATGGTGCTGACTCTCACTGGGGTACCGAGTCCCTCTGATGGTGCTGACTCTCACTGGGGTATCGATTCCCTCTGATGGTGCTGACTCTCACTGGGATACTGATTCCCTCTGATGGTGCTGACTCTCACTGGGGTACCGAGTCCCTCTGATGGTGCTGACTCTCACTGGGATACCGAGTCCCTCTGATGGTGCTGACTCTCACTGGGGTATCGAGTCCCTCTGATGGTGCTGACTCTCACTGGGGTATCGAGTCCCTCTGATGGTGCTGACTCTCACTGGGGTACTGATTCCCTCTGATGGTGCTGACTCTCACTGGGGTACCGAGTCCCTCTGATGGTGCTGACTCTCACTGGGGTATCGAGTCCCTCTGATGGTGCTGACTCTCACTGGGGTACCGAGTCCCTCTGATGGTGCTGACTCTCACTGGGGTACCGAGTCCCTCTGATGGTGCTGACTCTCACTGGGGTATCGAGTCCCTCTGATGGTGCTGACTCTCACTGGGGTATCGATTCCCTCTGATGGTGCTGACTCTCACTGGGGTACCGAGTCCCTCTGATGGTGCTGACTCTCACTGGGGTACCGAGTCCCTCTGATGGTGCTGACTCTCACTGGGGTACCGAGTCCCTCTGATGGTGCTGACTCTCACTGGGGTACCGAGTCCCTCTGATGGTGCTGACTCTCACTGGGGTACCGAGTCCCTCTGATGGTGCTGACTCTCACTGGGGTATCGATTCCCTCTGATGGTGCTGACTCTCACTGGGGTATCGATTCCCTCTGATGGTGCTGACTCTCACTGGGGTACCGAGTCCCTCTGATGGTGCTGACTCTCACTGGGGTATCGAGTCCCTCTGATGGTGCTGACTCTCACTGGGGTACTGATTCCCTCTGATGGTGCTGACTCTCACTGGGGTATCGATTCCCTCTGATGGTGCTGACTCTCACTGGGGTACTGAGTCCCTCTGATGGTGCTGACTCTCACTGGGGTACCGAGTCCCTCTGATGGTGCTGACTCTCACTGGGGTATCGAGTCCCTCTGATGGTGCTGACTCTCACTGGGGTATCGAGTCCCTCTGATGGTGCTGACTCTCACTGGGGTATCGAGTCCCTCTGATGGTGCTGACTCTCACTGGGGTACTGATTCCCTCTGATGGTGCTGACTCTCACTGGGGTACCGAGTCCCTCTGATGGTGCTGACTCTCACTGGGGTACTGATTCCCTCTGATGGTGCTGACTCTCACTGGGGTACTGATTCCCTCTGATGGTGCTGACTCTCACTGGGGTACTGATTCCCTCTGATGGTGCTGACTCTCACTGGGGTACTGATTCCCTCTGATGGTGCTGACTCTCACTGGGGTACTGATTCCCTCTGATGGTGCTGACTCTCACTGGGGTACCGAGTCCCTCTGATGGTGCTGACTCTCACTGGGGTACCGAGTCCCTCTGATGGTGCTGACTCTCACTGGGGTATCGATTCCCTCTGATGGTGCTGACTCTCACTGGGGTACCGAGTCCCTCTGATGGTGCTGACTCTCACTGGGGTATCGAGTCCCTCTGATGGTGCTGACTCTCACTGGGGTACCGAGTCCCTCTGATGGTGCTGACTCTCACTGGGGTACCGATTCCCTCTGATGGTGCTGACTCTCACTGGGGTACCGAGTCCCTCTGATGGTGCTGACTCTCACTGGGGGACCGAGTCCCTCTGATGGTGCTGACTCTCACTGGGGCACTGATTCCCTCTGATGGTGCTGACTCTCACTGGGGTATCGAGTCCCTCTGATGGTGCTGACTCTCACTGGGGTACTGATTCCCTCTGATGGTGCTGACTCTCACTGGGGTATCGATTCCCTCTGATGGTGCTGACTCTCACTGGGGTACCGAGTCCCTCTGATGGTGCTGACTCTCACTGGGGTACCGATTCCCTCTGATGGTGCTGACTCTCACTGGGGTACTGATTCCCTCTGATGGTGCTGACTCTCACTGGGGTATCGATTCCCTCTGATGGTGCTGACTCTCACTGGGGTACCGAGTCCCTCTGATGGTGCTGACTCTCACTGGGGTACTGATTCCCTCTGATGGTGCTGACTCTCACTGGGGTATCGAGTCCCTCTGATGGTGCTGACTCTCACTGGGGTACCGAGTCCCCCTGATGGTGCTGACTCTCACTGGGGTACCGAGTCCCTCTGATGGTGCTGACTCTCACTGGGGTATCGAGTCCCTCTGATGGTGCTGACTCTCACTGGGGTACTGATTCCCTCTGATGGTGCTGACTCTCACTGGGGTATCGAGTCCCTCTGATGGTGCTGACTCTCACTGGGGTACTGATTCCCTCTGATGGTGCTGACTCTCACTGGGGTACTGATTCCCTCTGATGGTGCTGACTCTCACTGGGGTACCGAGTCCCCCTGATGGTGCTGACTCTCACTGGGGTATCGATTCCCTCTGATGGTGCTGACTCTCACTGGGGTACCGAGTCCCTCTGATGGTGCTGACTCTCACTGGGTTATCGAGTCCCTCTGATGGTGCTGACTCTCACTGGGGTATCGAGTCCCTCTGATGGTGCTGACTCTCACTGGGGTATCGATTCCCTCTGATGGTGCTGACTCTCACTGGGGTATCGATTCCCTCTGATGGTGCTGACTCTCACTGGGGTATCGAGTCCCTCTGATGGTGCTGACTCTCACTGGGGTACCGATTCCCTCTGATGGTGCTGACTCTCACTGGGATACTGAGTCCCTCTGATGGTGCTGACTCTCACTGGGATACTGAGTCCCTCTGATGGTGCTGACTCTCACTGGGGTACCGAGTCCCTCTGATGGTGCTGACTCTCACTGGGGTACCGAGTCCCTCTGATGGTGCTGACTCTCACTGGGGTACCGATTCCCTCTGATGGTGTTGACTCTCACTGGGGTACCGAGTCCCTCTGATGGTGCTGACTCTCACTGGGGTACCGAGTCCCTCTGATGGTGCTGACTCTCACTGGGGTACCGAGTCCCTCTGATGGTGCTGACTCTCACTGGGGTATCGATTCCCTCTGATGGTGCTGACTCTCACTGGGGTAACGAGTCCCTCTGATGGTGCTGACTCTCACTGGGGTACCGAGTCCCTCTGATGGTGCTGACTCTCACTGGGGTACCGATTCCCTCTGATGGTGTTGACTCTCACTGGGGTATCGAGTCCCTCTGATGGTGCTGACTCTCACTGGGGTAACGAGTCCCTCTGATGGTGCTGACTCTCACTGGGGTATCGAGTCCCTCTGATGGTGCTGACTCTCACTGGGGTACTGATTCCCTCTGATGGTGCTGACTCTCACTGGGGTATCGATTCCCTCTGATGGTGCTGACTCTCACTGGGGTACTGATTCCTTCTGATGGTGCTGACTCTCACTGGGGTACCGAGTCCCTCTGATGGTGCTGACTCTCACTGGGGTACCGAGTCCCTCTGATGGTGCTGACTCTCACTGGGGTATCGAGTCCCTCTGATGGTGCTGACTCTCACTGGGGTATCGAGTCCCTCTGATGGTGCTGACTCTCACTGGGGTACTGATTCCCTCTGATGGTGCTGACTCTCACTGGGGTACTGATTCCCTCTGATGGTGCTGACTCTCACTGGGGTACCGAGTCCCTCTGATGGTGCTGACTCTCACTGGGGTACTGATTCCCTCTGATGGTGCTGACTCTCACTGGGGTACCGAGTCCCTCTGATGGTGCTGACTCTCACTGGGGTATCGAGTCCCTCTGATGGTGCTGACTCTCACTGGGGTACCGAGTCCCTCTGATGGTGCTGACTCTCACTGGGGTACCGATTCCCTCTCATGGTGTTGACTCTCACTGGGGTACCGAGTCCCTCTGATGGTGCTGACTCTCACTGGGGTACCGAGTCCCTCTGATGGTGCTGACTCTCACTGGGGTACCGAGTCCCTCTGATGGTGCTGACTCTCACTGGGGTATCGATTCCCTCTGATGGTGCTGACTCTCACTGGGGTACCGAGTCCCTCTGATGGTGCTGACTCTCACTGGGGTACCGAGTCCCTCTGATGGTGCTGACTCTCACTGGGGTACCGATTCCCTCTGATGGTGTTGACTCTCACTGGGGTACCGAGTCCCTCTGATGGTGCTGACTCTCACTGGGGTAACGAGTCCCTCTGATGGTGCTGACTCTCACTGGGGTATCGAGTCCCTCTGATGGTGCTGACTCTCACTGGGGTACTGATTCCCTCTGATGGTGCTGACTCTCACTGGGGTATCGATTCCCTCTGATGGTGCTGACTCTCACTGGGGTACTGATTCCTTCTGATGGTGCTGACTCTCACTGGGGTACCGAGTCCCTCTGATGGTGCTGACTCTCACTGGGGTACCGATTCCCTCTGATGGTGCTGACTCTCACTGGGGTATCGAGTCCCTCTGATGGTGCTGACTCTCACTGGGGTATCGAGTCCCTCTGATGGTGCTGACTCTCACTGGGGTACTGAGTCCCTCTGATGGTGCTGACTCTCACTGGGGTATCGATTCCCTCTGATGGTGCTGACTCTCACTGGGGTACTGATTCCCTCTGATGGTGCTGACTCTCACTGGGGTACCGAGTCCCTCTGATGGTGCTGACTCTCACTGGGGTACTGATTCCCTCTGATGGTGCTGACTCTCACTGGGGTACCGATTCCCTCTGATGGTGCTGACTCTCACTGGGGTACCGAGTCCCTCTGATGGTGCTGACTCTCACTGGGGTATCGATTCCCTCTGATGGTGCTGACTCTCACTGGGGTACCGATTCCCTCTGATGGTGCTGACTCTCACTGGGGTACCGAGTCCCTCTGATGGTGCTGACTCTCACTGGGGTACCGAGTCCCTCTGATGGTGCTGACTCTCACTGGGGTACTGATTCCCTCTGATGGTGCTGACTCTCACTGGGGTATCGATTCCCTCTGATGGTGCTGACTCTCACTGGGGTACGGAGTCCCTCTGATGGTGCTGACTCTCACTGGGGTACTGATTCCCTCTGATGGTGCTGACTCTCACTGGGGTACTGATTCCCTCTGATGGTGCTGACTCTCACTGGGGTATCGAGTCCCTCTGATGGTGCTGACTCTCACTGGGGTATCGATTCCCTCTGATGGTGCTGACTCTCACTGGGGTATCGAGTCCCTCTGATGGTGCTGACTCTCACTGGGGTACCGAGTCCCTCTGATGGTGCTGACTCTCACTGGGGTACCGAGTCCCTCTGATGGTGCTGACTCTCACTGGGGTACCGAGTCCCTCTGATGGTGCTGACTCTCACTGGGGTACCGAGTCCCTCTGATGGTGCTGACTCTCACTAGGGTACCGAGTCCCTCTGATGGTGCTGACTCTCACTGGGGTACCGAGTCCCTCTGATGCTGCTGACTCTCACTGGGGTACTGAGTCCCTCTGATGGTGCTGACTCTCACTGGGGTATCGATTCCCTCTGATGGTGCTGACTCTCACTGGGTACTGATTCCCTCTGATGGTGCTGACTCTCACTGGGGTATCGAGTCCCTCTGATGGTGCTGACTCTCACTGGGGTATCGATTCCCTCTGATGGTGCTGACTCTCACTGGGGTACCGAGTCCCTCTGATGGTGCTGACTCTCACTGGGATACCGAGTCCCTCTGATGGTGCTGACTCTCACTGGGGTATCGAGTCCCTCTGATGGTGCTGACTCTCACTGGGGTATCGAGTCCCTCTGATGGTGCTGACTCTCACTGGGGTACCGAGTCCCTCTGATGGTGCTGACTCTCACTGGGGTATCGAGTCCCTCTGATGGTGCTGACTCTCACTGGGGTATCGAGTCCCTCTGATGGTGCTGACTCTCACTGGGGTACCGAGTCCCTCTGATGGTGCTGACTCTCACTGGGGTACCGAGTCCCTCTGATGGTGCTGACTCTCACTGGGGTATCGATTCCCTCTGATGGTGCTGACTCTCACTGGGGTACCGAGTCCCTCTGATGGTGCTGACTCTCACTGGGGTACCGAGTCCCTCTGATGGTGCTGACTCTCACTGGGGTACCGAGTCCCTCTGATGGTGCTGACTCTCACTGTGGTATCGATTCCCTCTGATGGTGCTGACTCTCACTGGGGCATCGATTCCCTCTGATGGTGCTGACTCTCACTGGGGTATCGATTCCCTCTGATGGTGCTGACTCTCACTGGGGTACCGAGTCCCTCTGATGGTGCTGACTCTCACTGGGGTACCGAGTCCCTCTGATGGTGCTGACTCTCACTGGGGTATCGATTCCCTCTGATGGTGCTGACTCTCACTGGGGTATCGATTCCCTCTGATGGTGCTGACTCTCACTGGGGTATCGAGTCCCTCTGATGGTGCTGACTCTCACTGGGGTACTGATTCCCTCTGATGGTGCTGACTCTCACTGGGGTATCGATTCCCTCTGATGGTGCTGACTCTCACTGGGGTACTGAGTCCCTCTGATGGTGCTGACTCTCACTGGGGTACCGAGTCCCTCTGATGGTGCTGACTCTCACTGGGGTATCGATTCCCTCTGATGGTGCTGACTCTCACTGGGGTATCGAGTCCCTCTGATGGTGCTGACTCTCACTGGGGTACCGATTCCCTCTGATGGTGCTGACTCTCACTGGGGTATCGAGTCCCTCTGATGGTGCTGACTCTCACTGGGGTACCGATTCCCTCTGATGGTGCTGACTCTCACTGGGGTATCGATTCCCTCTGATGGCGCTGACTCTCACTGGGGTATCGAGTCCCTCTGATGGTGCTGACTCTCACTGGGGTACTGATTCCCTCTGATGGTGCTGACTCTCACTGGGGTACCGAGTCCCTCTGATGGTGCTGACTCTCACTGGGGTACTGATTCCCTCTGATGGTGCTGACTCTCACTGGGGTATCGAGTCCCTCTGATGGTGCTGACTCTCACTGGGGTACTGATTCCCTCTGATGGTGCTGACTCTCACTGGGGTACTGGGTCCCTCTGATGGTGCTGACTCTCACTGGGGTACCGAGTCCCTCTGATGGTGCTGACTCTCACTGGGGTATCGATTCCCTCTGATGGTGCTGACTCTCACTGGGGTACCGAGTCCCTCTGATGGTGCTGACTCTCACTGGGGTACCGAGTCCCTCTGATGGTGCTGACTCTCACTGGGGTATCGAGTCCCTCTGATGGTGCTGACTCTCACTGGGGTACTGATTCCCTCTGATGGTGCTGACTCTCACTGGGGTATCGATTCCCTCTGATGGTGCTGACTCTCACTGGGGTATCGAGTCCCTCTGATGGTGCTGACTCTCACTGGGGTACCGAGTCCCTCTGATGGTGCTGACTCTCACTGGGGTATCGATTCCCTCTGATGGTGCTGACTCTCACTGGGGTATCGAGTCCCTCTGATGGTGCTGACTCTCACTGGGGTACCGAGTCCCTCTGATGGTGCTGACTCTCACTGGGGTACCGATTCCCTCTGATGGTGCTGACTCTCACTGGGGTACCGATTCCCTCTGATGGTGCTGACTCTCACTGGGGTATCGAGTCCCTCTGATGGTGCTGACTCTCACTGGGGTACTGATTCCCTCTGATGGTGCTGACTCTCACTGGGGTATCGAGTCCCTCTGATCGTGCTGACTCTCACTGGGGTACTGATTCCCTCTGATGGTGCTGACTCTCACTGGGGTACTGATTCCCTCTGATGGTGCTGACTCTCACTGGGGTATCGATTCCCTCTGATGGTGCTGACTCTCACTGGGGTACGGAGTCCCTCTGATGGTGCTGACTCTCACTGGGGTACTGATTCCCTCTGATGGTGCTGACTCTCACTGGGGTACTGATTCCCTCTGATGGTGCTGACTCTCACTGGGGTATCGAGTCCCTCTGATGGTGCTGACTCTCACTGGGGTACTGATTCCCTCTGATGGTGCTGACTCTCACTGGGGTATCGAGTCCCTCTGATGGTGCTGACTCTCACTGGGGTACCGAGTCCCTCTGATGGTGCTGACTCTCACTGGGGTACCGAGTCCCTCTGATGGTGCTGACTCTCACTGGGGTACCGAGTCCCTCTGATGGTGCTGACTCTCACTGGGGTACCGAGTCCCTCTGATGGTGCTGACTCTCACTGGGGTACCGAGTCCCTCTGATGGTGCTGACTCTCACTAGGGTACCGAGTCCCTCTGATGGTGCTGACTCTCACTGGGGTACCGAGTCCCTCTGATGCTGCTGACTCTCACTGGGGTACTGAGTCCCTCTGATGGTGCTGACTCTCACTGGGTACTGATTCCCTCTGATGGTGCTGACTCTCACTGGGGTATCGAGTCCCTCTGATGCTGCTGACTCTCACTGGGGTACTGAGTCCCTCTGATGGTGCTGACTCTCACTGGGTACTGATTCCCTCTGATGGTGCTGACTCTCACTGGGGTATCGAGTCCCTCTGATGGTGCTGACTCTCACTGGGGTATCGAGTCCCTCTGATGGTGCTGACTCTCACTGGGGTATCGAGTCCCTCTGATGGTGCTGACTCTCACTGGGGTACCGATTCCCTCTGATGGTGCTGACTCTCACTGGGGTATCGAGTCCCTCTGATGGTGCTGACTCTCACTGGGGTACCGATTCCCTCTGATGGTGCTGACTCTCACTGGGGTATCGATTCCCTCTGATGGCGCTGACTCTCACTGGGGTATCGAGTCCCTCTGATGGTGCTGACTCTCACTGGGGTACTGATTCCCTCTGATGGTGCTGACTCTCACTGGGGTACCGAGTCCCTCTGATGGTGCTGACTCTCACTGGGGTACTGATTCCCTCTGATGGTGCTGACTCTCACTGGGGTATCGAGTCCCTCTGATGGTGCTGACTCTCACTGGGGTACTGATTCCCTCTGATGGTGCTGACTCTCACTGGGGTACTGGGTCCCTCTGATGGTGCTGACTCTCACTGGGGTACCGAGTCCCTCTGATGGTGCTGACTCTCACTGGGGTATCGATTCCCTCTGATGGTGCTGACTCTCACTGGGGTACCGAGTCCCTCTGATGGTGCTGACTCTCACTGGGGTACCGAGTCCCTCTGATGGTGCTGACTCTCACTGGGGTATCGAGTCCCTCTGATGGTGCTGACTCTCACTGGGGTACTGATTCCCTCTGATGGTGCTGACTCTCACTGGGGTATCGATTCCCTCTGATGGTGCTGACTCTCACTGGGGTATCGAGTCCCTCTGATGGTGCTGACTCTCACTGGGGTACCGAGTCCCTCTGATGGTGCTGACTCTCACTGGGGTATCGATTCCCTCTGATGGTGCTGACTCTCACTGGGGTATCGAGTCCCTCTGATGGTGCTGACTCTCACTGGGGTACCGAGTCCCTCTGATGGTGCTGACTCTCACTGGGGTACCGATTCCCTCTGATGGTGCTGACTCTCACTGGGGTACCGATTCCCTCTGATGGTGCTGACTCTCACTGGGGTATCGAGTCCCTCTGATGGTGCTGACTCTCACTGGGGTACTGATTCCCTCTGATGGTGCTGACTCTCACTGGGGTATCGAGTCCCTCTGATCGTGCTGACTCTCACTGGGGTACTGATTCCCTCTGATGGTGCTGACTCTCACTGGGGTACCGAGTCCCTCTGATGGTGCTGACTCTCACTGGGGTATCGATTCCCTCTGATGGTGCTGACTCTCACTGGGGTACCGAGTCCCTCTGATGGTGCTGACTCTCACTGGGGTACTGATTCCCTCTGATGGTGCTGACTCTCACTGGGGTACCGAGTCCCTCTGATGGTGCTGACTCTCACTGGGGTAGTGATTCCCTCTGATGGTGCTGACTCTCACTGGGGTATCGAGTCCCTCTGATGGTGCTGACTCTCACTGGGGTACTGATTCCCTCTGATGGTGCTGACTCTCACTGGGGTACCGAGTCCCTCTGATGGTGCTGACTCTCACTGGGGTATCGATTCCCTCTGATGGTGCTGACTCTCACTGGGGTACCGAGTCCCCCTGATGGTGCTGACTCTCACTGGGGTACCGAGTCCCTCTGATGGTGCTGACTCTCACTGGGGTATCGAGTCCCTCTGATGGTGCTGACTCTCACTGGGGTATCGAGTCCCTCTGATGGTGCTGACTCTCACTGGGGTATCGATTCCCTCTGATGGTGCTGACTCTCACTGGGGTACCGATTCCCTCTGATGGTGCTGACTCTCACTGGGATACTGAGCCCCTCTGATGGTGCTGACTCTCACTGGGGTACCGAGTCCCTCTGATGGTGCTGAGTCTCACTGGGGTACCGAGTCCCTCTGATGGTGCTGACTCTCACTGGGGTACTGATTCCCTCTGATGGTGCTGACTCTCACTGGGGTATCGATTCCCTCTGATGGTGCTGACTCTCACTGGGGTACTGAGTCCCTCTGATGGTGCTGACTCTCACTGGGGTACCGAGTCCCTCTGATGGTGCTGACTCTCACTGGGGTATCGATTCCCTCTGATGGTGTTGACTCTCACTGGGGTACCGAGTCCCTCTGATGGTGCTGACTCTCACTGGGGTATCGAGTCCCTCTGATGGTGCTGACTCTCACTGGGGTACCGAGTCCCTCTGATGGTGCTGACTCTCACTGGGGTATCGATTCCCTCTGATGGTGCTGACTCTCACTGGGGTACCGAGTCCCTCTGATGGTGCTGACTCTCACTGGGGTATCGATTCCCTCTGATGGTGCTGACTCTCACTGGGGTATCGATTCCCTCTGATGGTGCTGACTCTCACTGGGGTACTGAGTCCCTCTGATGGTGCTGACTCTCACTGGGGTATCGAGTCCCTCTGATGGTGCTGACTCTCACTGGGGTATCGAGTCCCTCTGATGGTGCTGACTCTCACTGGGGTATCGAGTCCCTCTGATGGTGCTGACTCTCACTGGGGTACCGAGTCCCTCTGATGATGCTGACTCTCACTGGGGTACTGATTCCCTCTGATGGTGCTGACTCTCACTGGGGTACTGATTCCCTCTGATGGTGCTGACTCTCACTGGGGTACTGATTCCCTCTGATGGTGCTGACTCTCACTGGGGTACTGAGTCCCTCTGATGGTGCTGACTCTCACTGGGGTACTGATTCCCTCTGATGGTGTTGACTCTCACTGGGGTATCGAGTCCCTCTGATGGTGCTGACTCTCACTGGGGTATCGAGTCCCTCTGATGGTGCTGACTCTCACTGGGGTATCGAGTCCCTCTGATGGTGCTGACTCTCACTGGGGTACCGAGTCCCTCTGATGGTGCTGACTCTCACTGGGGTACTGATTCCCTCTGATGGTGCTGACTCTCACTGGGGCACCGAGTCCCTCTGATGGTGCTGACTCTCACTGGGGTATCGATTCCCTCTGATGGTGCTGACTCTCACTGGGGTACCGAGTCCCTCTGATGGTGCTGACTCTCACTGGGGTATCGATTCCCTCTGATGGTGCTGACTCTCACTGGGGTATCGATTCCCTCTGATGGTGCTGACTCTCACTGGGGTATCGAGTCCCTCTGATGGTGCTGACTCTCACTGGGGTATCGATTCCCTCTGATGGTGCTGACTCTCACTGGGGTACTGAGTCCCTCTGATGGTGCTGACTCTCACTGGGGTATCGATTCCCTCTGATGGTGCTGACTGTCACTGGGGTATCGAGTCCCTCTGATGGTGCTGACTCTCACTGGGGTACCGAGTCCCTCTGATGGTGCTGACTCTCACTGGGGTACCGAGTCCCTCTGATGGTGCTGACTCTCACTGGGGTATCGATTCCCTCTGATGGTGCTGACTCTCACTGGGGTACCGAGTCCCTCTGATGGTGCTGACTCTCACTGGGGTATCGATTCCCTCTGATGGTGCTGACTCTCACTGGGGTATCGAGTCCCTCTGATGGTGCTGACTCTCACTGGGGTACCGAGTCCCTCTGATGGTGCTGACTCTCACTGGGGTATCGATTCCCTCTGATGGTGCTGACTCTCACTGGGATACTGATTCCCTCTGATGGTGCTGACTCTCACTGGGGTACCGAGTCCCTCTGATGGTGCTGACTCTCACTGGGGTACCGAGTCCCTCTGATGGTGCTGACTCTTACTGGTGTACTGATTCCCTCTGATGGTGCTGACTCTCACTGGGGTATCGATTCCCTCTGATGGTGCTGACTCTCACTGGGGTACCGAGTCCCTCTGATGGTGCTGACTCTCACTGGGGTACTGAGTCCCTCTGATGGTGCTGACTCTCACTGGGGTACTGAGTCCCTCTGATGGTGCTGACTCTCACTGGGGTACTGAGTCCCTCTGATGGTGCTGACTCTCACTGGGGTACTGATTCCCTCTGATGGTGCTGACTCTCACTGGGGTACTGATTCCCTCTGATGGTGCTGACTCTCACTGGGGTATCGATTCCCTCTGATGGTGCTGACTCTCACTGGGGTACTGAGTCCCTCTGATGGTGCTGACTCTCACTGGGGTACTGATTCCCTCTGATGGTGCTGACTCTCACTGGGGTATCGAGTCCCTCTGATGGTGCTGACTCTCACTGGGGTACTGATTCCCTCTGATGGTGCTGACTCTCACTGGGGTATCGAGTCCCTCTGATGGTGCTGACTCTCACTGGGGTACTGATTCCCTCTGATGGTGCTGACTCTCACTGGGGTACCGATTCCCTCTGATGGTGCTGACTCTCACTGGGGTACTGATTCCCTCTGATGGTGCTGACTCTCACTGGGGTATCGATTCCCTCTGATGGTGCTGACTCTCACTGGGGTACTGAGTCCCTCTGATGGTGCTGACTCTCACTGGGGTATCGAGTCCCTCTGATGGTGCTGACTCTCACTGGGGTACCGAGTCCCTCTGATGGTGCTGACTCTCACTGGGGTATCGATTCCCTCTGATGGTGCTGACTCTCACTGGGGTACCGAGTCCCTCTGATGGTGCTGACTCTCACTGGGGTACCGAGTCCCTCTGATGGTGCTGACTCTCACTGGGGTATCGAGTCCCTCTGATGGTGCTGACTCTCACTGGGGTACTGATTCCCTCTGATGGTGCTGACTCTCACTGGGGTACCGAGTCCCTCTGATGGTGCTGACTCTCACTGGGGTATCGAGTCCCTCTGATGGTGCTGACTCTCACTGGGGTACTGATTCCCTCTGATGGTGCTGACTCTCACTGGGGTATCGATTCCCTCTGATGGTGCTGACTCTCACTGGGGTATCGAGTCCCTCTGATGGTGCTGACTCTCACTGGGGTACCGAGTCCCTCTGATGGTGCTGACTCTCACTGGGGTATCGATTCCCTCTGATGGTGCTGACTCTCACTGGGGTATCGAGTCCCTCTGATGGTGCTGACTCTCACTGGGGTACCGAGTCCCTCTGATGGTGCTGACTCTCACTGGGGTACCGATTCCCTCTGATGGTGCTGACTCTCACTGGGGTACCGATTCCCTCTGATGGTGCTGACTCTCACTGGGGTATCGAGTCCCTCTGATGGTGCTGACTCTCACTGGGGTAGTGATTCCCTCTGATGGTGCTGACTCTCACTGGGGTATCGAGTCCCTCTGATCGTGCTGACTCTCACTGGGGTACTGATTCCCTCTGATGGTGCTGACTCTCACTGGGGTACCGAGTCCCTCTGATGGTGCTGACTCTCACTGGGGTATCGATTCCCTCTGATGGTGCTGACTCTCACTGGGGTACCGAGTCCCTCTGATGGTGCTGACTCTCACTGGGGTACTGATTCCCTCTGATGGTGCTGACTCTCACTGGGGTACCGAGTCCCTCTGATGGTGCTGACTCTCACTGGGGTAGTGATTCCCTCTGATGGTGCTGACTCTCACTGGGGTATCGAGTCCCTCTGATGGTGCTGACTCTCACTGGGGTACTGATTCCCTCTGATGGTGCTGACTCTCACTGGGGTACCGAGTCCCTCTGATGGTGCTGACTCTCACTGGGGTATCGATTCCCTCTGATGGTGCTGACTCTCACTGGGGTACCGAGTCCCCCTGATGGTGCTGACTCTCACTGGGGTACCGAGTCCCTCTGATGGTGCTGACTCTCACTGGGGTATCGAGTCCCTCTGATGGTGCTGACTCTCACTGGGGTATCGAGTCCCTCTGATGGTGCTGACTCTCACTGGGGTATCGATTCCCTCTGATGGTGCTGACTCTCACTGGGGTACCGATTCCCTCTGATGGTGCTGACTCTCACTGGGATACTGAGCCCCTCTGATGGTGCTGACTCTCACTGGGGTACCGAGTCCCTCTGATGGTGCTGAGTCTCACTGGGGTACCGAGTCCCTCTGATGGTGCTGACTCTCACTGGGGTACTGATTCCCTCTGATGGTGCTGACTCTCACTGGGGTATCGATTCCCTCTGATGGTGCTGACTCTCACTGGGGTACTGATTCCCTCTGATGGTGTTGACTCTCACTGGGGTACCGAGTCCCTCTGATGGTGCTGACTCTCACTGGGGTACCGAGTCCCTCTGATGGTGCTGACTCTCACTGGGGTATCGATTCCCTCTGATGGTGCTGACTCTCACTGGGGTACCGAGTCCCTCTGATGGTGCTGACTCTCACTGGGGTATCGATTCCCTCTGATGGTGCTGACTCTCACTGGGGTACCGAGTCCCTCTGATGGTGCTGACTCTCACTGGGGTACCGAGTCCCTCTGATGGTGCTGACTCTCACTGGGGTACTGATTCCCTCTGATGGTGCTGACTCTCACTGGGGTACTGAGTCCCTCTGATGGTGCTGACTCTCACTGGGGTATCGAGTCCCTCTGATGGTGCTGACTCTCACTGGGGTATCGAGTCCCTCTGATGGTGCTGACTCTCACTGGGGTATCGAGTCCCTCTGATGGTGCTGACTCTCACTGGGGTACCGAGTCCCTCTGATGATGCTGACTCTCACTGGGGTACTGATTCCCTCTGATGGTGCTGACTCTCACTGGGGTACTGATTCCCTCTGATGGTGCTGACTCTCACTGGGGTACTGAGTCCCTCTGATGGTGCTGACTCTCACTGGGGTACTGATTCCCTCTGATGGTGTTGACTCTCACTGGGGTATCGAGTCCCTCTGATGGTGCTGACTCTCACTGGGGTATCGAGTCCCTCTGATGGTGCTGACTCTCACTGGGGTATCGAGTCCCTCTGATGGTGCTGACTCTCACTGGGGTACCGAGTCCCTCTGATGGTGCTGACTCTCACTGGGGTACTGATTCCCTCTGATGGTGCTGACTCTCACTGGGGCACCGAGTCCCTCTGATGGTGCTGACTCTCACTGGGGTATCGATTCCCTCTGATGGTGCTGACTCTCACTGGGGTACCGAGTCCCTCTGATGGTGCTGACTCTCACTGGGGTATCGATTCCCTCTGATGGTGCTGACTCTCACTGGGGTATCGATTCCCTCTGATGGTGCTGACTCTCACTGGGGTATCGAGTCCCTCTGATGGTGCTGACTCTCACTGGGGTATCGATTCCCTCTGATGGTGCTGACTCTCACTGGGGTACTGAGTCCCTCTGATGGTGCTGACTCTCACTGGGGTACCGAGTCCCTCTGATGGTGCTGACTGTCACTGGGGTACCGAGTCCCTCTGATGGTGCTGACTCTCACTGGGGTACCGAGTCCCTCTGATGGTGCTGACTCTTACTGGTGTACTGATTCCCTCTGATGGTGCTGACTCTCACTGGGGTATCGATTCCCTCTGATGGTGCTGACTCTCACTGGGGTACCGAGTCCCTCTGATGGTGCTGACTCTCACTGGGGTACTGAGTCCCTCTGATGGTGCTGACTCTCACTGGGGTACTGAGTCCCTCTGATGGTGCTGACTCTCACTGGGGTACTGAGTCCCTCTGATGGTGCTGACTCTCACTGGGGTACTGATTCCCTCTGATGGTGCTGACTCTCACTGGGGTACTGATTCCCTCTGATGGTGCTGACTCTCACTGGGGTATCGATTCCCTCTGATGGTGCTGACTCTCACTGGGGTACTGAGTCCCTCTGATGGTGCTGACTCTCACTGGGGTACTGATTCCCTCTGATGGTGCTGACTCTCACTGGGGTACCGATTCCCTCTGATGGTGCTGACTCTCACTGGGGTACTGATTCCCTCTGATGGTGCTGACTCTCACTGGGGTATCGATTCCCTCTGATGGTGCTGACTCTCACTGGGGTACTGAGTCCCTCTGATGGTGCTGACTCTCACTGGGGTATCGAGTCCCTCTGATGGTGCTGACTCTCACTGGGGTACCGAGTCCCTCTGATGGTGCTGACTCTCACTGGGGTACCGAGTCCCTCTGATGGTGCTGACTCTCACTGGGGTATCGATTCCCTCTGATGGTGCTGACTCTCACTGGGATATCGAGTCCCTCTGATGGTGCTGACTCTCACTGGGGTATCGATTCCCTCTGATGGTGCTGACTGTCACTGGGGTATCGATTCCCTCTGATGGTGCTGACTCTCACTGGGATATCGAGTCCCTCTGATGGTGCTGACTCTCACTGGGGTATCGATTCCCTCTGATGGTGCTGACTCTCACTGGGGTATCGATTCCCTCTGATGGTGCTGACTGTCACTGGGGTATCGATTCCCTCTGATGGTGCTGACTCTCACTGGGGTACCGAGTCCCTCTGATGGTGCTGACTCTCACTGGGGTACTGATTCCCTCTGATGGTGCTGACTGTCACTGGGGTATCGATTCCCTCCGATGGTGCTGACTGTCACTGGGGTACCGAGTCCCTCTGATGGTGCTGACTTTCACTGGGGTACCGAGTCCCTCTGATGGTGCTGACTCTCACTGGGGTACCGAGTCCCTCTGATGGTGCTGACTCTCACTGGGGTACTGATTCCCTCTGATGGTGCTGACTCTCACTGGGGTACTGATTCCCTCTGATGGTGCTGACTCTCACTGGGGTACTGATTCCCTCTGATGGTGCTGACTCTCACTGGGGTACCGAGTCCCTCTGATGGTGCTGACTCTCACTGGGGTACTGATTCCCTCTGATGGTGCTGACTCTCACTGGGGTATCGATTCCCTCTGATGGTGCTGACTCTCACTGGGGTATCGAGTCCCTCTGATGGTGCTGACTCTCACTGGGGTATCGAGTCCCTCTGATGGTGCTGACTCTCACTGGGGTATCGATTCCCTCTGATGGTGCTGACTCTCACTGGGGTACCGAGTCCCTCGGATGGTGCTGACTCTCACTGGGGTATCGAGTCCCTCTGATGGTGCTGACTCTCACTGGGGTATCGAGTCCCTCTGATGGTGCTGACTCTCACTGGGGTACCGATTCCCTCTGATGGTGCTGACTCTCACTGGGGTACTGATTCCCTCTGATGGTGCTGACTCTCACTGGGGTACCGAGTCCCTCTGATGGTGCTGACTCTCACTGGGGTACCGAGTCCCTCTGATGGTGCTGACTCTCACTGGGGTACCGATTCCCTCTGATGGTGCTGACTCTCACTGGGGTACCGAGTCCCTCTGATGGTGCTGACTCTCACTGGGGTACCGAGTCCCTCTGATGGTGCTGACTCTCACTGGGGTACCGAGTCCCTCTGATGGTGCTGACTCTCACTGGGGTATCGAGTCCCTCTGATGGTGCTGACTCTCACTGGGGTACCGAGTCCCTCTGATGGTGCTGACTCTCACTGGGGTATCGAGTCCCTCTGATGGTGCTGACTCTCACTGGGGTATCGAGTCCCTCTGATGGTGCTGACTCTCACTGGGGTATCGAGTCCCTCTGATGGTGCTGACTCTCACTGGGGTACCGAGTCCCTCTGATGGTGCTGACTCTCACTGGGGTACCGATTCCCTCTGATGGTGCTGACTCTCACTGGGGTATCGAGTCCCTCTGATGGTGCTGACTCTCACTGGGGTACCGAGTCCCTCTGATGGTGCTGACTCTCACTGGGGTACCGAGTCCCTCTGATGGTGCTGACTCATACTGGGGTATCGATTCTCTCTGATGGTGCTGACTCTCACTGGGGTACTGATTCCCTCTGATGGTGCTGACTCTCACTGGGGTATCGATTCCCTCTGATGGTGCTGACTCTCACTGGGGTATCGATTCCCTCTGATGGTGCTGACTCTCACTGGGGTACTGATTCCCTCTGATGGTGCTGACTCTCACTGGGGTATCGAGTCCCTCTGATGGTGCTGACTCTCACTGGGGTACCGAGTCCCTCTGATGGTGCTGACTCTCACTGGGATACTGAGTCCCTCTGATGGTGCTGACTCTCACTGGGGTACTGATTCCCTCTGATGGTGCTGACTCTCACTGGGGTATCGATTCCCTCTGATGGTGCTGACTCTCACTGGGGTATCGATTCCCTCTGATGGTGCTGACTCTCACTGGGGTACCGAGTCCCTCTGATGGTGCTGACTCTCACTGGGATACTGAGTCCCTCTGATGGTGCTGACTCTCACTGGGGTACTGATTCCCTCTGATGGTGCTGACTCTCACTGGGGTACCGAGTCCCTCTGATGGTGCTGACTCTCACTGGGGTATCGATTCCCTCTGATGGTGCTGACTCTCACTGGGGTATCGATTCCCTCTGATGGTGCTGACTCTCACTGGGGTATCGATTCCCTCTGATGGTGCTGACTCTCACTGGGGTACCGAGTCCCTCTGATGGTGCTGACTCTCACTGGGATACTGAGTCCCTCTGATGGTGCTGACTCTCACTGGGGTACTGATTCCCTCTGATGGTGCTGACTCTCACTGGGGTATCGATTCCCTCTGATGGTGCTGACTCTCACTGGGGTATCGAGTCCCTCTGATGGTGCTGACTCTCACTGGCGTATCGAGTCCCTCTGATGGTGCTGACTCTCACTGGGGTACCGAGTCCCTCTGATGGTGCTGACTCTCACTGGGGTACCGAGTCCCTCTGATGGTGCTGACTCTCACTGGGGTATCGAGTCCCTCTGATGGTGCTGACTCTCACTGGGGTATCGATTCCCTCTGATGGTGCTGACTCTCACTGGGGTATCGATTCCCTCTGATGGTGCTGACTCTCACTGGGGTACCGAGTCCCTCTGATGGTGCTGACTCTCACTGGGGTACCGATTCCCTCTGATGGTGCTGACTCTCACTGGGGTACCGAGTCCCTCTGATGGTGCTGACTCTCACTGGGGTACCGAGTCCCTCTGATGGTGCTGACTCTCACTGGGGTACTGATTCCCTCTGATGGTGCTGACTCTCACTGGGTTATCGAGTCCCTCTGATGGTGCTGACTCTCACTGGGGTTCCGATTCCCTCTGATGGTGCTGACTCTCACTGGGGTACCGAGTCCCTCTGATGGTGCTGACTCTCACTGGGGTACCGAGTCCCTCTGATGGTGCTGACTCTCACTGGGGTACTGATTCTCTCTGATGGTGCTGACTCTCACTGGGGTACTGAGTCCCTCTGATGGTGCTGACTCTCACTGGGGTATCGAGTCCCTCTGATGGTGCTGACTCTCACTGGGGTATCGAGTCCCTCTGATGGTGCTGACTCTCACTGGGGTATCGGGTCCCTCTGATGGTGCTGACTCTCACTGGGGTACCGAGTCCCTCTGATGGTGCTGACTCTCACTGGGGTACTGATTCCCTCTGATGGTGCTGACTCTCACTGGGGTACCGATTCCCTCTGATGGTGCTGACTCTCACTGGGGTATCGATTCCCTCTGATGGTGCTGACTCTCACTGGGGTACCGAGTCCCTCTGATGGTGCTGACTCTCACTGGGGTACCGAGTCCCTCTGATGGTGCTGACTCTCACTGGGGTACTGATTCCCTCTGATGGTGCTGACTCTCACTGGGGTATCGATTCCCTCTGATGGTGCTGACTCTCACTGGGGTACCGATTCCCTCTGATGGTGCTGACTCTCACTGGGGTACTGATTCCCTCTGATGGTGCTGACTCTCACTGGGGTACCGAGTCCCTCTGATGGTGCTGACTCTCACTGGGGTATCGAGTCCCTCTGATGGTGCTGACTCTCACTGGGGTACCGAGTCCCTCTGATGGTGCTGACTCTCACTGGGGTACTGATTCCCTCTGATGGTGCTGACTCTCACTGGGGTATCGAGTCCCTCTGATGGTGCTGACTCTCACTGGGGTACTGATTCCCTCTGATGGTGCTGACTCTCACTGGGGTATCGAGTCCCTCTGATGGTGCTGACTCTCACTGGGGTATCGATTCCCTCTGATGGTGCTGACTCTCACTGGGGTACCGAGTCCCTCTGATGGTGCTGACTCTCACTGGGGTATCGAGTCCCTCTGATGGTGCTGACTCTCACTGGGGTACTGATTCCCTCTGATGGTGCTGACTCTCACTGGGGTATCGATTCCCTCTGATGGTGCTGACTCTCACTGGGGTACTGATTCCCTCTGATGGTGCTGACTCTCACTGGGGTATCGATTCCCTCTGATGGTGCTGACTCTCACTGGGGTACTGAGTCCCTCTGATGGTGCTGACTCTCACTGGGATACTGATTCCCTCTGATGGTGCTGACTCTCACTGGGGTACTGAGTCCCTCTGATGGTGCTGACTCTCACTGGGGTACTGAGTCCCTCTGATGGTGCTGACTCTCACTGGGGTACCGAGTCCCTCTGATGGTGCTGACTCTCACTGGGGTATCGATTCCCTCTGATGGTGCTGACTCTCACTGGGGTACCGAGTCCCTCTGATGGTGCTGACTCTCACTGGGGTACCGAGTCCCTCTGATGGTGCTGACTCTCACTGGGGTACTGATTCCCTCTGATGGTGCTGACTCTCACTGGTGTACCGAGTCCCTCTGATGGTGCTGACTCTCACTGGGGTACCGATTCCCTCTGATGGTGCTGACTCTCACTGGGGTACCGAGTCCCTCTGATGGTGCTGACTCTCACTGGTGTACCGAGTCCCTCTGATGATGCTGACTCTCACTGGGGTATCGAGTCCCTCTGATGGTGCTGACTCTCACTGGGGTATCGAGTCCCTCTGATGGTGCTGACTCTCACTGGGGTACTGATTCCCTCTGATGGTGCTGACTCTCACTGGTGTACCGAGTCCCTCTGATGGTGCTGACTCTCACTGGGGTACCGATTCCCTCTGATGGTGCTGACTCTCACTGGGGTACCGAGTCCCTCTGATGGTGCTGACTCTCACTGGTGTACCGAGTCCCTCTGATGATGCTGACTCTCACTGGGGTATCGAGTCCCTCTGATGGTGCTGACTCTCACTGGGGTACCGAGTCCCTCTGATGGTGCTGACTCTCACTGGGGTACCGAGTCCCTCTGATGGTGCTGACTCTCACTGGGGTACCGATTCCCTCTGATGGTGCTGACTCTCACTGGGGTACCGATTCCCTCTGATGGTGCTGACTCTCACTGGTGTACCGAGTCCCTCTGATGGTGCTGACTCTCACTGGGGTACCGATTCCCTCTGATGGTGCTGACTCTCACTGGGGTATCGAGTCTCTCTGATGGTGCTGACTCTCACTGGGGTATCGAGTCCCTCTGATGGTGCTGACTCTCACTGGGGTACCGAGTCCCTCTGATGGTGCTGACTCTCACTGGGGTACCGAGTCCCTCTGATGGTGCTGACTCTCACTGGGGTACTGATTCCCTCTGATGGTGCTGACTCTCACTGGGGTACTGATTCCCTCTGATGGTGCTGACTCTCACTGGGGTACCGAGTCCCTCTGATGGTGCTGACTCTCACTGGGGTACCGAGTCCCTCTGATGGTGCTGACTCTCACTGGGGTATCGATTCCCTCTGATGGTGCTGACTCTCACTGGGGTACCGAGTCCCTCTGATGGTGCTGACTCTCACTGGGGTACCGAGTCCCTCTGATGGTGCTGACTCTCACTGGGGTATCGATTCCCTCTGATGGTGCTGACTCTCACTGGGGTATCGAGTCCCTCTGATGGTGCTGACTCTCACTGGGGTACTGATTCCCTCTGATGGTGCTGACTCTCACTGGGGTACCGAGTCCCTCTGATGGTGCTGACTCTCACTGGGGTACTGATTCCCTCTGATGGTGCTGACTCTCACTGGGGTACTGATTCCCTCTGATGGTGCTGACTCTCACTGGGGTATCGATTCTCTCTGATGGTGCTGACTCTCACTGGGGTACCGAGTCCCTCTGATGGTGCTGACTCTCACTGGGGTATCGAGTCCCCCTGATGGTGCTGACTCTCACTGGGGTATCGAGTCCCTCTGATGGTGCTGACTCTCACTGGGGTATCGAGTCCCTCTGATGGTGCTGACTCTCACTGGGGTATCGATTCTCTCTGATGGTGCTGACTCTCACTGGGGTACCGAGTCCCTCTGATGGTGCTGACTCTCACTGGGGTACTGATTCCCTCTGTTGGTGCTGACTCTCACTGGGGTACTGATTCCCTCTGATGGTGCTGACTCTCACTGGGGTACCGAGTCCCTCTGATGGTGCTGACTCTCACTGGGGTATCGATTCTCTCTGATGGTGCTGACTCTCACTGGGGTACCGAGTCCCTCTGATGGTGCTGACTCTCACTGGGGTATCGATTCCCTCTGATGGTGCTGACTCTCACTGGGGTACTGATTCCCTCTGATGGTGCTGACTCTCACTGGGGTACCGAGTCCCTCTGATGGTGCTGACTCTCACTGGGGTACCGAGTCCCTCTGATGGTGCTGACTCTCACTGGGGTACTGATTCCCTCTGATGGTGCTGACTCTCACTGGGGTATCGAGTCCCTCTGATGGTGCTGACTCTCACTGGGGTACTGATTCCCTCTGATGGTGCTGACTCTCACTGGGGTACTGATTCTCTCTGATGGTGCTGACTCTCACTGGGGTATCGATTCCCTCTGATGGTGCTGACTCTCACTGGGGTACCGAGTCCCTCTGATGGTGCTGACTCTCACTGGGGTATCGAGTCCCTCTGATGGTGCTGACTCTCACTGGGGTACTGATTCCCTCTGATGGTGCTGACTCTCACTGGGGTATCGAGTCCCTCTGATGGTGCTGACTCTCACTGGGGTATCGAGTCCCTCTGATGGTGCTGACTCTCACTGGGGTACCGAGTCCCTCTGATGGTGCTGACTCTCACTGGGGTACCGAGTCCCTCTGATGGTGCTGACTCTCACTGGGGTACTGATTCCCTCTGATGGTGCTGACTCTCACTGGGGTACTGAGTCCCTCTGATGGTGCTGACTCTCACTGGGGTACTGATTCCCTCTGATGGTGCTGACTCTCACTGGGGTATCGATTCCCTCTGATGGTGCTGACTCTCACTGGGGTACTGAGTCCCTCTGATGGTGCTGACTCTCACTGGGGTATCGAGTCCCTCTGATGGTGCTGACTCTCACTGGGGTACCGAGTCCCTCTGATGGTGCTGACTCTCACTGGGGTACCGAGTCCCTCTGATGGTGCTGACTCTCACTGGGGTATCGATTCCCTCTGATGGTGCTGACTCTCACTGGGGTACTGATTCCCTCTGATGGTGCTGACTGTCACTGGGGTATCGATTCCCTCTGATGGTGCTGACTCTCACTGGGGTACCGAGTCCCTCTGATGGTGCTGACTCTCACTGGGGTATCGATTCCCTCCGATGGTGCTGACTCTCACTGGGGTATCGATTCCCTCCGATGGTGCTGACTTTCACTGGGGTACCGAGTCCCTCTGATGGTGCTGACTCTCACTGGGGTACTGATTCCCTCTGATGGTGCTGACTCTCACTGGGGTACTGATTCCCTCTGATGGTGCTGACTCTCACTGGGGTACTGATTCCCTCTGATGGTGCTGACTCTCACTGGGGTACTGATTCCCTCTGATGGTGCTGACTCTCACTGGGGTATCGATTCCCTCTGATGGTGCTGACTCTCACTGGGGTACTGATTCCCTCTGATGGTGCTGACTCTCACTGGGGTATCGATTCCCTCTGATGGTGCTGACTCTCACTGGGGTATCGATTCCCTCTGATGGTGCTGACTCTCACTGGGGTATCGAGTCCCTCTGATGGTGCTGACTCTCACTGGGGTATCGAGTCCCTCTGATGGTGCTGACTCTCACTGGGGTACCGAGTCCCTCTGATGGTGCTGACTCTCACTGGGGCACCGAGTCCCTCTGATGGTGCTGACTCTCACTGGGGTACCGAGTCCCTCTGATGGTGCTGACTCTCACTGGGGTACCGAGTCCCTCTGATGGTGCTGACTCTCACTGGGGTACTGATTCCCTCTGATGGTGCTGACTCTCACAGGGGTATCGAGTCCCTCTGATGGTGCTGACTCTCACTGGGGTACCGATTCCCTCTGATGGTGCTGACTCTCACTGGGGTACTGAGTCCCTCTGATGGTGCTGACTCTCACTGGGGTATCGAGTCCCTCTGATGGTGCTGACTCTCACTGGGGTACCGATTCCCTCTGATGGTGCTGACTCTCACTGGGGTACCGAGTCCCCCTGATGGTGCTGACTCTCACTGGGGTACCGAGTCCCTCTGATGGTGCTGACTCTCACTGGGTACTGATTCCCTCTGATGGTGCTGACTCTCACTGGGGTACCGAGTCCCTCTGATGGTGCTGACTCTCACTGGGGTACCGAGTCCCTCTGATGGTGCTGACTCTCACTGGGTACTGATTCCCTCTGATGGTGCTGACTCTCACTGGGGTATCGACTCCCTCTGATGGTGCTGACTCTCACTGGGGTATCGAGTCCCTCTGATGGTGCTGACTCTCACTGGGGTATCGATTCCCTCTGATGGTGCTGACTCTCACTGGGGTACCGAGTCCCTCTGATGGTGCTGACTCTCACTGGGATACTGAGTCCCTCTGATGGTGCTGACTCTCACTGGGGTACTGATTCCCTCTGATGGTGCTGACTCTCACTGGGGTACCGAGTCCCTCTGATGGTGCTGACTCTCACTGGGGTATCGAGTCCCTCTGATGGTGCTGACTCTCACTGGGGTACTGATTCCCTCTGATGGTGCTGACTCTCACTGGGGTATCGATTCCCTCTGATGGTGCTGACTCTCACTGGGGTATCGATTCCCTCTGATGGTGCTGACTCTCACTGGGGTACCGAGTCCCTCTGATGGTGCTGACTCTCACTGGGGTATCGATTCCCTCTGATGGTGCTGACTCTCACTGGGGTATCGATTCCCTCTGATGGTGCTGACTCTCACTGGGGTATCGATTCCCTCTGATGGTGCTGACTCTCACTGGGGTACCGAGTCCCTCTGATGGTGCTGACTCTCACTGGGGTACCGATTCCCTCTGATGGTGCTGACTCTCACTGGGGTATCGAGTCCCTCTGATGGTGCTGACTCTCACTGGGGTATCGAGTCCCTCTGATGGTGCTGACTCTCACTGGTGTACCGAGTCCCTCTGATGGTGCTGACTCTCACTGGGGTACCGAGTCCCTCTGATGGTGCTGACTCTCACTGGGGTATCGAGTCCCTCTGATGGTGCTGACTCTCACTGGGGTATCGATTCCCTCTGATGGTGCTGACTCTCACTGGGGTACCGAGTCCCTCTGATGGTGCTGACTCTCACTGGGGTACTGATTCCCTCTGATGGTGCTGACTCTCACTGGGGTATCGATTCCCTCTGATGGTGCTGACTCTCACTGGGGTATCGATTCCCTCTGATGGTGCTGACTCTCACTGGGGTACCGAGTCCCTCTGATGGTGCTGACTCTCACTGGGGTATCGATTCCCTCTGATGGTGCTGACTCTCACTGGGGTATCGATTCCCTCTGATGGTGCTGACTCTCACTGGGGTACCGAGTCCCTCTGATGGTGCTGACTCTCACTGGGGTATCGATTCCCTCTGATGGTGCTGACTCTCACTGGGGTATCGATTCCCTCTGATGGTGCTGACTCTCACTGGGGTATCGAGTCCCTCTGATGGTGCTGACTCTCACTGGGGTACCGAGTCCCTCTGATGGTGCTGACTCTCACTGGGGTACCGAGTCCCTCTGATGGTGCTGACTCTCACTGGGGTACCGAGTCCCTCTGATGGTGCTGACTCTCACTGGGGTACCGAGTCCCTCTGATGGTGCTGACTCTCACTGGGGTACCGAGTCCCTCTGATGGTGCTGACTCTCACTGGGGTACTGATTCTCTCTGATGGTGCTGACTCTCACTGGGGTACCGAGTCCCTCTGATGGTGCTGACTCTCACTGGGGTACTGATTCCCTCTGATGGTGCTGACTCTCACTGGGGTATCGATTCCCTCTGATGGTGCTGACTCTCACTGGGGTACCGAGTCCCTCTGATGGTGCTGACTCTCACTGGGGTACCGAGTCCCTCTGATGGTGCTGACTCTCACTGGGGTATCGAGTCCCTCTGATGGTGCTGACTCTCACTGGGGTACTGATTCCCTCTGATGGTGCTGACTCTCACTGGGGTATCGATTCCCTCTGATGGTGCTGACTCTCACTGGGGTACCGAGTCCCTCTGATGGTGCTGACTCTCACTTGTGTACCGAGTCCCTCTGATGGTGCTGACTCTCACTGGGGTACTGATTCCCTCTGATGGTGCTGACTCTCACTGGGGTATCGATTCCCTCTGATGGTGCTGACTCTCACTGGGGTACCGAGTCCCTCTGATGGTGCTGACTCTCACTGGGGTACCGAGTCCCTCTGATGGTGCTGACTCTCACTGGGGTACTGATTCCCTCTGATGGTGCTGACTCTCACTGGGGTATCGAGTCCCTCTGATGGTGCTGACTCTCACTGGGGTATCGATTCCCTCTGATGGTGCTGACTCTCACTGGGGTACCGAGTCCCTCTGATGGTGCTGACTCTCACTGGGGTACTGAGTCCCTCTGATGGTGCTGACTCTCACTGGGGTACCGAGTCCCTCTGATGGTGCTGACTCTCACTGGGGTACCGAGTCCCTCTGATGGTGCTGACTCTCACTGGGGTACCGATTCCCTCTGATGGTGCTGACTCTCACTGGGGTACTGATTCCCTCTGATGGTGCTGACTCTCACTGGGGTACCGAGTCCCTCTGATGGTGCTGACTCTCACTGGGGTATCGAGTCCCTCTGATGGTGCTGACTCTCACTGGGGTACTGATTCCCTCTGATGGTGCTGACTCTCACTGGGGTACTGATTCCCTCTGATGGTGCTGACTCTCACTGGGGTATCGAGTCCCTCTGATGGTGCTGACTCTCACTGGGGTATCGATTCCCTCTGATGGTGCTGACTCTCACTGGGGTACCGAGTCCCTCTGATGGTGCTGACTCTCACTGGGGTACTGATTCCCTCTGATGGTGCTGACTCTCACTGGGGTATCGAGTCCCTCTGATGGTGCTGACTCTCACTGGGGTACTGATTCCCTCTGATGGTGCTGACTCTCACTGGGATACTGATTCCCTCTGATGGTGCTGACTCTCACTGGGGTATCGATTCCCTCTGATGGTGCTGACTCTCACTGGGATACTGATTCCCTCTGATGGTGCTGACTCTCACTGGGGTTCTGAGTCCCTCTGATGGTGCTGACTCTCACTGGGGTACTGAGTCCCTCTGATGGTGCTGACTCTCACTGGGGTACCGATTCCCTCTGATGGTGCTGACTCTCACTGGGGTACCGAGTCCCTCTGATGGTGCTGCCTCTCACTGGGGTACCGAGTCCCTCTGATGGTGCTGACTCTCACTGGGGTATCGATTCCCTCTGATGGTGCTGACTCTCACTGGGGTATCGAGTCCCTCTGATGGTGCTGACTCTCACTGGGGTACCGAGTCCCTCTGATGGTGCTGACTCTCACTGGGGTACCGAGTCCCTCTGATGGTGCTGACTCTCACTGGGGTACTGATTCCCTCTGATGGTGCTGACTCTCACTGGGGTACCGAGTCCCTCTGATGGTGCTGACTCTCACTGGGGTACTGATTCCCTCTGATGGTGCTGACTCTCACTGGGGTACCGATTCCCTCTGATGGTGCTGACTCTCACTGGGGTACCGAGTCCCTCTGATGGTGCTGACTCTCACTGGGGTACCGAGTCCCTCTGATGGTGCTGACTCTCACTGGGGTATCGAGTCCCTCTGATGGTGCTGACTCTCACTGGGGTATCGATTCCCTCTGATGGTGCTGACTCTCACTGGGGTACCGAGTCCCTCTGATGGTGCTGACTCTCACTGGGGTACTGATTCCCTCTGATGGTGCTGACTCTCACTGGGGTACTGATTCCCTCTGATGGTGCTGACTCTCACTGGGGTATCGAGTCCCTCTGATGGTGCTGACTCTCACTGGGGTATCGATTCCCTCTGATGGTGCTGACTCTCACTGGGGTACCGAGTCCCTCTGATGGTGCTGACTCTCACTGGGGTACTGATTCCCTCTGATGGTGCTGACTCTCACTGGGGTACCGAGTCCCTCTGATGGTGCTGACTCTCACTGGGGTACTGATTCCCTCTGATGGTGCTGACTCCCTCTGATGGTGCTGACTCTCACTGGGGTACCGAGTCCCTCTGATGGTGCTGACTCTCACTGGGGTACTGATTCTCTCTGATGGTGCTGACTCTCACTGGGGTATCGAGTCCCTCTGATGGTGCTGACTCTCACTGGGGTACTGAGTCCCTCTGATGGTGCTGACTCTCACTGGGGTACCGATTCCCTCTGATGGTGCTGACTCTCACTGGGGTACCGAGTCCCTCTGATGGTGCTGACTCTCACTGGGGTATCGATTCCCTCTGATGGTGCTGACTCTCACTGGGGTACTGATTCCCTCTGATGGTGCTGACTCTCACTGGGGTACCGAGTCCCTCTGATGGTGCTGACTCTCACTGGGGTACTGATTCCCTCTGATGGTGCTGACTCTCACTGGGGTATCGAGTCCCTCTGATGGTGCTGACTCTCACTGGGGTATCGAGTTCCTCTGATGGTGCTGACTCTCACTGGGGTATCGAGTCCCTCTGATGGTGCTGACTCTCACTGGGGTACCGAGTCCCCCTGATGGTGCTGACTCTCACTTGGGTACTGATTCCCTCTGATGGTGCTGACTCTCACTGGGGTACCGAGTCCCTCTGATGGTGCTGACTCTCACTGGGGTACCGAGTCCCTCTGATGGTGCTGACTCTCACTGGGGTATCGAGTCCCTCTGATGGTGCTGACTCTCACTGGGGTATCGATTCCCTCTGATGGTGCTGACTCTCACTGGGGTATCGAGTCCCTCTGATGGTGCTGACTCTCACTGGGGTATCGATTCCCTCTGATGGTGCTGACTCTCACTGGGGTACTGATTCCCTCTGATGGTGCTGACTCTCACTGGGGTACCGATTCCCTCTGATGGTGCTGACTCTCACTGGGGTACCGAGTCCCTCTGATGGTGCTGACTCTCACTGGGGTATCGATTCCCTCTGATGGTGCTGACTCTCACTGGGGTACTGATTCCCTCTGATGGTGCTGACTCTCACTGGGGTACCGAGTCCCTCTGATGGTGCTGACTCTCACTGGGGTATCTATTCCCTCTGATGGTGCTGACTCTCACTGGGGTACCGAGTCCCTCTGATGGTGCTGACTCTCACTGGGGTATCGAGTCCCTCTGATGGTGCTGACTCTCACTGGGGTATCGATTCCCTCTGATGGTGCTGACTCTCACTGGGGTACCGAGTCCCTCTGATGGTGCTGACTCTCACTGGGGTACCGAGTCCCTCTGATGGTGCTGACTCTCACTGGGGTACCGATTCCCTCTGATGGTGCTGACTCTCACTGGGGTATCGAGTCCCTCTGATGGTGCTGACTCTCACTGGGGTACTGATTCCCTCTGATGGTGCTGACTCTCACTGGGGTACCGAGTCCCTCTGATGGTGCTGACTCTCACTGGGGTATCGAGTCCCTCTGATGGTGCTGACTCTCACTGGGGTACTGATTCCCTCTGATGGTGCTGACTCTCACTGGGGTACCGAGTCCCTCTGATGGTGCTGACTCTCACTGGGGTATCGAGTCCCTCTGATGGTGCTGACTCTCACTGGGGTACTGATTCTCTCTGATGGTGCTGACTCTCACTGGGGTACTGATTCTCTCTGATGGTGCTGACTCTCACTGGGGTACCGAGTCCCTCTGATGGTGCTGACTCTCACTGGGGTATCGAGTCCCTCTGATGGTGCTGACTCTCACTGGGGTATCGAGTCCCTCTGATGGTGCTGACTCTCACTGGGGTATCGAGTCCCTCTGATGGTGCTGACTCTCACTGGGGTACTGATTCCCTCTGATGGTGCTGACTCTCACTGGGGTACCGATTCCCTCTGATGGTGCTGACTCTCACTGGGGTATCGATTCCCTCTGATGGTGCTGACTCTCACTGGGGTATCGAGTCCCTCTGATGGTGCTGACTCTCACTGGGGTACCGAGTCCCTCTGATGGTGCTGACTCTCACTGGGGTATCGAGTCCCTCTGATGGTGCTGACTCTCACTGGGGTACTGATTCCCTCTGATGGTGCTGACTCTCACTGGGGTATCGATTCCCTCTGATGGTGCTGACTCTCACTGGGGTACCGAGTCCCTCTGATGGTGCTGACTCTCACTTGTGTACCGAGTCCCTCTGATGGTGCTGACTCTCACTGGGGTACTGATTCCCTCTGATGGTGCTGACTCTCACTGGGGTATCGATTCCCTCTGATGGTGCTGACTCTCACTGGGGTACCGAGTCCCTCTGATGGTGCTGACTCTCACTGGGGTACCGAGTCCCTCTGATGGTGCTGACTCTCACTGGGGTACTGATTCCCTCTGATGGTGCTGACTCTCACTGGGGTATCGAGTCCCTCTGATGGTGCTGACTCTCACTGGGGTATCGATTCCCTCTGATGGTGCTGACTCTCACTGGGGTACTGAGTCCCTCTGATGGTGCTGACTCTCACTGGGGTACCGAGTCCCTCTGATGGTGCTGACTCTCACTGGGGTACCGAGTCCCTCTGATGGTGCTGACTCTCACTGGGGTACCGATTCCCTCTGATGGTGCTGACTCTCACTGGGGTACTGATTCCCTCTGATGGTGCTGACTCTCACTGGGGTACCGAGTCCCTCTGATGGTGCTGACTCTCACTGGGGTATCGAGTCCCTCTGATGGTGCTGACTCTCACTGGGGTACTGATTCCCTCTGATGGTGCTGACTCTCACTGGGGTACTGATTCCCTCTGATGGTGCTGACTCTCACTGGGGTATCGAGTCCCTCTGATGGTGCTGACTCTCACTGGGGTATCGATTCCCTCTGATGGTGCTGACTCTCACTGGGGTACCGAGTCCCTCTGATGGTGCTGACTCTCACTGGGGTACTGATTCCCTCTGATGGTGCTGACTCTCACTGGGGTATCGAGTCCCTCTGATGGTGCTGACTCTCACTGGGGTACTGATTCCCTCTGATGGTGCTGACTCTCACTGGGATACTGATTCCCTCTGATGGTGCTGACTCTCACTGGGGTATCGATTCCCTCTGATGGTGCTGACTCTCACTGGGATACTGATTCCCTCTGATGGTGCTGACTCTCACTGGGGTTCTGAGTCCCTCTGATGGTGCTGACTCTCACTGGGGTACTGAGTCCCTCTGATGGTGCTGACTCTCACTGGGGTACCGATTCCCTCTGATGGTGCTGACTCTCACTGGGGTACCGAGTCCCTCTGATGGTGCTGCCTCTCACTGGGGTACCGAGTCCCTCTGATGGTGCTGACTCTCACTGGGGTATCGATTCCCTCTGATGGTGCTGACTCTCACTGGGGTATCGAGTCCCTCTGATGGTGCTGACTCTCACTGGGGTACCGAGTCCCTCTGATGGTGCTGACTCTCACTGGGGTACCGAGTCCCTCTGATGGTGCTGACTCTCACTGGGGTACTGATTCCCTCTGATGGTGCTGACTCTCACTGGGGTACCGAGTCCCTCTGATGGTGCTGACTCTCACTGGGGTACTGATTCCCTCTGATGGTGCTGACTCTCACTGGGGTACCGAGTCCCTCTGATGGTGCTGACTCTCACTGGGGTATCGAGTCCCTCTGATGGTGCTGACTCTCACTGGGGTATCGATTCCCTCTGATGGTGCTGACTCTCACTGGGGTACCGAGTCCCTCTGATGGTGCTGACTCTCACTGGGGTACTGATTCCCTCTGATGGTGCTGACTCTCACTGGGGTACTGATTCCCTCTGATGGTGCTGACTCTCACTGGGGTATCGAGTCCCTCTGATGGTGCTGACTCTCACTGGGGTATCGATTCCCTCTGATGGTGCTGACTCTCACTGGGGTACCGAGTCCCTCTGATGGTGCTGACTCTCACTGGGGTACTGATTCCCTCTGATGGTGCTGACTCTCACTGGGGTACCGAGTCCCTCTGATGGTGCTGACTCTCACTGGGGTACTGATTCCCTCTGATGGTGCTGACTCCCTCTGATGGTGCTGACTCTCACTGGGGTACCGAGTCCCTCTGATGGTGCTGACTCTCACTGGGGTACTGATTCTCTCTGATGGTGCTGACTCTCACTGGGGTATCGAGTCCCTCTGATGGTGCTGACTCTCACTGGGGTACTGAGTCCCTCTGATGGTGCTGACTCTCACTGGGGTACCGATTCCCTCTGATGGTGCTGACTCTCACTGGGGTACCGAGTCCCTCTGATGGTGCTGACTCTCACTGGGGTATCGATTCCCTCTGATGGTGCTGACTCTCACTGGGGTACTGATTCCCTCTGATGGTGCTGACTCTCACTGGGGTACCGAGTCCCTCTGATGGTGCTGACTCTCACTGGGGTACTGATTCCCTCTGATGGTGCTGACTCTCACTGGGGTATCGAGTCCCTCTGATGGTGCTGACTCTCACTGGGGTATCGAGTTCCTCTGATGGTGCTGACTCTCACTGGGGTATCGAGTCCCTCTGATGGTGCTGACTCTCACTGGGGTACCGAGTCCCCCTGATGGTGCTGACTCTCACTTGGGTACTGATTCCCTCTGATGGTGCTGACTCTCACTGGGGTACCGAGTCCCTCTGATGGTGCTGACTCTCACTGGGGTACCGAGTCCCTCTGATGGTGCTGACTCTCACTGGGGTATCGAGTCCCTCTGATGGTGCTGACTCTCACTGGGGTATCGATTCCCTCTGATGGTGCTGACTCTCACTGGGGTATCGAGTCCCTCTGATGGTGCTGACTCTCACTGGGGTATCGATTCCCTCTGATGGTGCTGACTCTCACTGGGGTACTGATTCCCTCTGATGGTGCTGACTCTCACTGGGGTACCGATTCCCTCTGATGGTGCTGACTCTCACTGGGGTACCGAGTCCCTCTGATGGTGCTGACTCTCACTGGGGTATCGATTCCCTCTGATGGTGCTGACTCTCACTGGGGTACTGATTCCCTCTGATGGTGCTGACTCTCACTGGGGTACCGAGTCCCTCTGATGGTGCTGACTCTCACTGGGGTATCTATTCCCTCTGATGGTGCTGACTCTCACTGGGGTACCGAGTCCCTCTGATGGTGCTGACTCTCACTGGGGTATCGAGTCCCTCTGATGGTGCTGACTCTCACTGGGGTATCGATTCCCTCTGATGGTGCTGACTCTCACTGGGGTACCGAGTCCCTCTGATGGTGCTGACTCTCACTGGGGTACCGAGTCCCTCTGATGGTGCTGACTCTCACTGGGGTACCGAGTCCCTCTGATGGTGCTGACTCTCACTGGGGTACCGATTCCCTCTGATGGTGCTGACTCTCACTGGGGTATCGAGTCCCTCTGATGGTGCTGACTCTCACTGGGGTACTGATTCCCTCTGATGGTGCTGACTCTCACTGGGGTATCGAGTCCCTCTGATGGTGCTGACTCTCACTGGGGTACCGAGTCCCTCTGATGGTGCTGACTCTCACTGGGGTACTGATTCCCTCTGATGGTGCTGACTCTCACTGGGGTACCGAGTCCCTCTGATGGTGCTGACTCTCACTGGGGTATCGAGTCCCTCTGATGGTGCTGACTCTCACTGGGGTACTGATTCCCTCTGATGGTGCTGACTCTCACTGGGGTACCGAGTCCCTCTGATGGTGCTGACTCTCACTGGGGTATCGAGTCCCTCTGATGGTGCTGACTCTCACTGGGGTACTGATTCTCTCTGATGGTGCTGACTCTCACTGGGGTACTGATTCTCTCTGATGGTGCTGACTCTCACTGGGGTACCGAGTCCCTCTGATGGTGCTGACTCTCACTGGGGTATCGAGTCCCTCTGATGGTGCTGACTCTCACTGGGGTATCGAGTCCCTCTGATGGTGCTGACTCTCACTGGGGTATCGAGTCCCTCTGATGGTGCTGACTCTCACTGGGGTACTGATTCCCTCTGATGGTGCTGACTCTCACTGGGGTACCGATTCCCTCTGATGGTGCTGACTCTCACTGGGGTATCGATTCCCTCTGATGGTGCTGACTCTCACTGGGGTATCGAGTCCCTCTGATGGTGCTGACTCTCACTGGGGTACCGATTCCCTCTGATGGTGCTGACTCTCACTGGGGTATCGATTCCCTCTGATGGTGCTGACTCTCACTGGGGTATCGAGTCCCTCTGATGGTGCTGACTCTCACTGGGGTACCGATTCCCTCTGATGGTGCTGACTCTCACTGGGGTACCGAGTCCCTCTGATGGTGCTGACTCTCACTGGGGTACCGAGTCCCTCTGATGGTGCTGACTCTCACTGGGGTACCGATTCCCTCTGATGGTGCTGACTCTCACTGGGGTACCGAGTCCCTCTGATGGTGCTGACTCTCACTGGGTACTGATTCCCTCTGATGGTGCTGACTCTCACTGCATTACTGATTCCCTCTGATGGTGCTGACTCTCACTGGGGTACTCATTCCCTCTGATGGTGCTGACTCTCACTGGGGTACCGAGTCCCTCTGATGGTGCTGACTCTCACTGGGGTATCGATTCCCTCTGATGGTGCTGACTCTCACTTGGGTACTGATTCCCTCTGATGGTGCTGACTCTCACTGGGGTATCGAGTCCCTCTGATGGTGCTGACTCTCACTGGGGTACCGAGTCCCTCTGATGGTGCTGACTCTCACTGGGGTATCGAGTCCCTCTGATGGTGCTGACTCTCACTGGGGTACTGATTCCCTCTGATGGTGCTGACTCTCACTGTGGTACTGATTCCCTCTGATGGTGCTGACTCTCACTGGGGTATCGATTCCCTCTGATGGTGCTGACTCTCACTGGGGTATCGATTCCCTCTGATGGTGCTGACTCTCACTGGGGTACCGAGTCCCTCTGATGGTGCTGACTCTCACTGGGGTATCGAGTCCCTCTGATGGTGCTGACTCTCACTGGTACCGAGTCCCTCTGATGGTGCTGACTCTCACTGGGGTACTGATTCCCTCTGATGGTGCTGACTCTCACTGGGGTACCGAGTCCCTCTGATGGTGCTGACTCTCACTGGGGTATCGATTCCCTCTGATGGTGCTGACTCTCACTGGGGTATCGAGTCCCTCTGATGGTGCTGACTCTCACTGGGGTACCGAGTCCCTCTGATGGTGCTGACTCTCACTGGGGTACCGAGTCCCTCTGATGGTGCTGACTCTCACTGGGGTACCGAGTCCCTCTGATGGTGCTGACTCTCACTGGGGTATCGATTCCCTCTGATGGTGCTGACTCTCACTGGGGTATCGATGCCCTCTGATGGTGCTGACTCTCACTGGGGTACCGAGTCCCTCTGATGGTGCTGACTCTCACTGGGGTACCGAGTCCCTCTGATGGTGCTGACTCTCACTGGGGTACCGATTCCCTCTGATGGTGCTGACTCTCACTGGGGTACCGATTCCCTCTGATGGTGCTGACTCTCACTGTGGTATCGAGTCCCTCTGATGGTGCTGCCTCTCACTGGGGTACCGAGTCCCTCTGATGGTGCTGACTCTCACTGGGGTACCGATTCCCTCTGATGGTGCTGACTCTCACTGGGGTACCGAGTCCCTCTGATGGTGCTGACTCTCACTGGGGTACCGAGTCCCTCTGATGGTGCTGACTCTCACTGGGGTACCGAGTCCCTCTGATGGTGCTGACTCTCACTGGGGTACTGATTCCCTCTGATGGTGCTGACTCTCACTGGGGTACCGAGTCCCTCTGATGGTGCTGACTCTCACTGGGGTATCGAGTCCCTCTGATGGTGCTGACTCTCACTGGGGTACTGATTCCCTCTGATGGTGCTGACTCTCACTGGGGTACCGAGTCCCTCTGATGGTGCTGACTCTCACTGGGGTACTGATTCCCTCTGATGGTGCTGACTCTCACTGGGGTATCGATTCCCTCTGATGGTGCTGACTCTCACTGCGGTACCGAGTCCCTCTGATGGTGCTGACTCTCACTGGGGTACCGAGTCCCTCTGATGGTGCTGACTCTCACTGGGGTACTGATTCCCTCTGATGGTGCTGACTCTCACTGGGGTATCGATTCCCTCTGATGGTGCTGACTCTCACTGCGGTACCGAGTCCCTCTGATGGTGCTGACTCTCACTGGGGTACCGAGTCCCTCTGATGGTGCTGACTCTCACTGGGGTATCGAGTCCCTCTGATGGTGCTGACTCTCACTGGGGTACCGATTCCCTCTGATGGTGCTGACTCTCACTGGGGTACCGAGTCCCTCTGATGGTGCTGACTCTCACTGGGGTATCGAGTCCCTCTGATGGTGCTGACTCTCACTGGGGTACCGAGTCCCTCTGATGGTGCTGACTCTCACTGGGGTACCGAGTCCCTCTGATGGTGCTGACTCTCACTGGGGTATCGAGTCCCTCTGATGGTGCTGACTCTCACTGGGGTATCGATTCCCTCTGATGGTGCTGACTCTCACTGGGGTATCGGGTCCCTCTGATGGTGCTGACTCTCACTGGGGTACCGAGTCCCTCTGATGGTGCTGACTCTCACTGGGGTATCGATTCCCTCTGATGGTGCTGACTCTCACTGGGGTATCGAGTCCCTCTGATGGTGCTGACTCTCACTGGGGTACTGATTCCCTCTGATGGTGCTGACTCTCACTGGGGTACCGATTCCCTCTGATGGTGCTGACTCTCACTGGGGTACTGATTCCCTCTGATGGTGCTGACTCTCACTGGGGTATCGAGTCCCTCTGATGGTGCTGACTCTCACTGGGGTATCGATTCCCTCTGATGGTGCTGACTCTCACTGGGGTACCGATTCCCTCTGATTGTGCTGACTCTCACTGGGGTATCGAGTCCCTCTGATGGTGCTGACTCTCACTGGGGTACCGATTCCCTCTGATGGTGCTGACTCTCACTGGGGTATCGATTCTCTCTGATGGTGCTGACTCTCACTGGGGTACCGAGTCCCTCTGATGGTGCTGACTCTCACTGGGGTATCGAGTCCCTCTGATGGTGCTGACTCTCACTGGGGTACCGAGTCCCTCTGATGGTGCTGACTCTCACTGGGGTACCGAGTCCCTCTGATGGTGCTGACTCTCACTGGGGTATCGAGTCCCTCTGATGGTGCTGACTCTCACTGGGGTACCGAGTCCCTCTGATGGTGCTGACTCTCACTGGGGTGCTGATTCCCTCTGATGGTGCTGACTCTCACTGGGGTACCGATTCCCTCTGATGGTGCTGACTCTCACTGGGGTACCGATTCCCTCTGATGGTGCTGACTCTCACTGGGGTATCGAGTCCCTCTGATGGTGCTGACTCTCACTGGGGTATCGATTCCCTCTGATGGTGCTGACTCTCACTGGGGTATCGAGTCCCTCTGATGGTGCTGACTCTCACTGGGGTACCGAGTCCCTCTGATGGTGCTGACTCTCACTGGGGTATCGAGTCCCTCTGATGGTGCTGACTCTCACTGGGGTACCGAGTCCCTCTGATGTTGCTGACTCTCACTGGAGGACTGATTCCCTCTGATGGTGCTGACTCTCACTGGGGTACCGAGTCCCTCTGATGGTGCTGACTCTCACTGGGGTATCGAGTCCCTCTGATGGTGCTGACTCTCACTGGGGTACCGATTCCCTCTGATGGTGCTGACTCTCACTGGGGTACCGATTCCCTCTGATGGTGCTGACTCTCACTGGGGTATCGATTCCCTCTGATGGTGCTGACTCTCACTGGGGTACCGATTCCCTCTGATGGTGCTGACTCTCACTGGGGTACCGATTCCCTCTGATGGTGCTGACTCTCACTGGGGTACTGATTCCCTCTGATGGTGCTGACTCTCACTGGGGCACCGAGTCCCTCTGATGGTGCTGACTCTCACTGGGGTATCGAGTCCCTCTGATGGTGCTGACTCTCACTGGGGTACTGATTCCCTCTGATGGTGCTGACTCTCACTGGGGTACTGATTCCCTCTGATGGTGCTGACTCTCACTGGGGCACCGAGTCCCTCTGATGGTGCTGACTCTCACTGGGGTACCGAGTCCCTCTGATGGTGCTGACTCTCACTGGGGTACTGAGTCCCTCTGATGGTGCTGACTCTCACTGGGGTATCGATTCCCTCTGATGGTGCTGACTCTCACTGGGGTACCGAGTCCCTCTGATGGTGCTGACTCTCACTGGGGTACCGAGTCCCTCTGATGGTGCTGACTCTCACTGGGGTACTGAGTCCCTCTGATGGTGCTGACTCTCACTGGGGTACTGAGTCCCTCTGATGGTGCTGACTCTCACTGGGGTACTGAGTCCCTCTGATGGTGCTGACTCTCACTGGGGTACTGAGTCCCTCTGATGGTGCTGACTCTCACTGGGGTACCGAGTCCCTCTGATGGTGCTGACTCTCACTGGGGTACTGAGTCCCTCTGATGGTGCTGACTCTCACTGGGGTACTGAGTCCCTCTGATGGTGCTGACTCTCACTGGGGTACTGAGCCCCTCTGATGGTGCTGACTCTCACTGGGGTACTGATTCCCTCTGATGGTGCTGACTCTCACTGGGGTACCGAGTCCCTCTGATGGTGCTGACTCTCACTGGGGTATCGAGTCCCTCTGATGGTGCTGACTCTCACTGGGGTACCGAGTCCCTCTGATGGTGCTGACTCTCACTGGGGTAGTGATTCCCTCTGATGGTGCTGACTCTCACTGGGGTATCGATTCCCTCTGATGGTGCTGACTCTCACTGGGGCACCGAGTCCCTCTGATGGTGCTGACTCTCACTGGGGTACTGATTCCCTCTGATGGTGCTGACTCTCACTGGGGTATCGAGTCCCTCTGATGGTGCTGACTCTCACTGGGGTATCGATTCCCTCTGATGGTGCTGACTCTCACTGGGGTATCGAGTCCCTCTGATGGTGCTGACTCTCACTGGGGTACCGAGTCCCTCTGATGGTGCTGACTCTCACTGGGGTACTGATTCCCTCTGATGGTGCTGACTCTCACTGGGGTATCGAGTCCCTCTGATGGTGCTGACTCTCACTGGGGTACCGAGTCCCTCTGATGGTGCTGACTCTCACTGGGGTACCGATTCCCTCTGATGGTGCTGACTCTCACTGGGGTATCGAGTCCCTCTGATGGTGCTGACTCTCACTGGGGTGTCGATTCCCTCTGATGGTGCTGACTCTCACTGGGGTACCGAGTCCCTCTGATGGTGCTGACTCTCACTGGGGTATCGATTCCCTCTGATGGTGCTGACTCTCACTGGGGTATCGGGTCCCTCTGATGGTGCTGACTCTCACTGGGGTACCGAGTCCCTCTGATGGTGCTGACTCTCACTGGGGTATCGATTCCCTCTGATGGTGCTGACTCTCACTGGGGTATCGAGTCCCTCTGATGGTGCTGACTCTCACTGGGGTACTGATTCCCTCTGATGGTGCTGACTCTCACTGGGGTACCGATTCCCTCTGATGGTGCTGACTCTCACTGGGGTACTGATTCCCTCTGATGGTGCTGACTCTCACTGGGGTATCGAGTCCCTCTGATGGTGCTGACTCTCACTGGGGTATCGATTCCCTCTGATGGTGCTGACTCTCACTGGGGTACCGATTCCCTCTGATTGTGCTGACTCTCACTGGGGTATCGAGTCCCTCTGATGGTGCTGACTCTCACTGGGGTACCGATTCCCTCTGATGGTGCTGACTCTCACTGGGGTATCGATTCTCTCTGATGGTGCTGACTCTCACTGGGGTACCGAGTCCCTCTGATGGTGCTGACTCTCACTGGGGTATCGAGTCCCTCTGATGGTGCTGACTCTCACTGGGGTACCGAGTCCCTCTGATGGTGCTGACTCTCACTGGGGTACCGAGTCCCTCTGATGGTGCTGACTCTCACTGGGGTATCGAGTCCCTCTGATGGTGCTGACTCTCACTGGGGTACCGAGTCCCTCTGATGGTGCTGACTCTCACTGGGGTGCTGATTCCCTCTGATGGTGCTGACTCTCACTGGGGTACCGATTCCCTCTGATGGTGCTGACTCTCACTGGGGTACCGATTCCATCTGATGGTGCTGACTCTCACTGGGGTATCGAGTTCCTCTGATGGTGCTGACTCTCACTGGGGTATCGATTCCCTCTGATGGTGCTGACTCTCACTGGGGTATCGAGTCCCTCTGATGGTGCTGACTCTCACTGGGGTACCGAGTCCCTCTGATGGTGCTGACTCTCACTGGGGTACCGAGTCCCTCTGATGTTGCTGACTCTCACTGGAGGACTGATTCCCTCTGATGGTGCTGACTCTCACTGGGGTACCGAGTCCCTCTGATGGTGCTGACTCTCACTGGGGTATCGATTCCCTCTGATGGTGCTGACTCTCACTGGGGTACCGATTCCCTCTGATGGTGCTGACTCTCACTGGGGTATCGATTCCCTCTGATGGTGCTGACTCTCACTGGGGTACCGATTCCCTCTGATGGTGCTGACTCTCACTGGGGTACTGATTCCCTCTGATGGTGCTGACTCTCACTGGGGTACCGATTCCCTCTGATGGTGCTGACTCTCACTGGGGTACTGATTCCCTCTGATGGTGCTGACTCTCACTGGGGCACCGAGTCCCTCTGATGGTGCTGACTCTCACTGGGGTATCGAGTCCCTCTGATGGTGCTGACTCTCACTGGGGTACTGATTCCCTCTGATGGTGCTGACTCTCACTGGGGTACTGATTCCCTCTGATGGTGCTGACTCTCACTGGGGCACCGAGTCCCTCTGATGGTGCTGACTCTCACTGGGGTACCGAGTCCCTCTGATGGTGCTGACTCTCACTGGGGTACTGAGTCCCTCTGATGGTGCTGACTCTCACTGGGGTATCGATTCCCTCTGATGGTGCTGACTCTCACTGGGGTACCGAGTCCCTCTGATGGTGCTGACTCTCACTGGGGTACCGAGTCCCTCTGATGGTGCTGACTCTCACTGGGGTACTGAGTCCCTCTGATGGTGCTGACTCTCACTGGGGTACTGAGTCCCTCTGATGGTGCTGACTCTCACTGGGGTACCGAGTCCCTCTGATGGTGCTGACTCTCACTGGGGTACTGAGTCCCTCTGATGGTGCTGACTCTCACTGGGGTACTGAGTCCCTCTGATGGTGCTGACTCTCACTGGGGTACTGAGTCCCTCTGATGGTGCTGACTCTCACTGGGGTACTGATTCCCTCTGATGGTGCTGACTCTCACTGGGGTACCGAGTCCCTCTGATGGTGCTGACTCTCACTGGGGTATCGAGTCCCTCTGATGGTGCTGACTCTCACTGGGGTACCGAGTCCCTCTGATGGTGCTGACTCTCACTGGGGTAGTGATTCCCTCTGATGGTGCTGACTCTCACTGGGGTATCGATTCCCTCTGATGGTGCTGACTCTCACTGGGGTATCGAGTCCCTCTGATGGTGCTGACTCTCACTGGGGTACTGATTCCCTCTGATGGTGCTGACTCTCACTGGGGTACTGATTCCCTCTGATGGTGCTGACTCTCACTGGGGTATCGATTCCCTCTGATGGTGCTGACTCTCACTGGGGCACCGAGTCCCTCTGATGGTGCTGACTCTCACTGGGGTACTGATTCCCTCTGATGGTGCTGACTCTCACTGGGGTATCGAGTCCCTCTGATGGTGCTGACTCTCACTGGGGTATCGAGTCCCTCTGATGGTGCTGACTCTCACTGGGGTATCGAGTCCCTCTGATGGTGCTGACTCTCACTGGGGTACCGAGTCCCTCTGATGGTGCTGACTCTCACTGGGGTACCGAGTCCCTCTGATGGTGCTGACTCTCACTGGGGCACCGAGTCCCTCTGATGGTGCTGACTCTCACTGGGGTACCGAGTCCCTCTGATGGTGCTGACTCTCACTGGGGTACCGAGTCCCTCTGATGGTGCTGACTCTCACTGGGGCACCGAGTCCCTCTGATGGTGCTGACTCTCACTGGGGTACCGATTCCCTCTGATGGTGCTGACTCTCACTGGGGTACCGAGTCCCTCTGATGGTGCTGACTCTCACTGGGGTACCGAGTCCCTCTGATGGTGCTGACTCTCACTGGGGTACCGAGTCCCTCTGATGGTGCTGACTCTCACTGGGGTACCGAGTCCCTCTGATGGTGCTGACTCTCACTGGGGTATCGAGTCCCTCTGATGGTGCTGACTCTCACTGGGGTACTGATTCCCTCTGATGGTGCTGACTCTCACTGGGGTACCGAGTCCCTCTGATGGTGCTGACTCTCACTGGGGTATCGATTCCCTCTGATGGTGCTGACTCTCACTGGGGTACCGAGTCCCTCTGATGGTGCTGACTCTCACTGGGGTATCGATTCCCTCTGATGGTGCTGACTCTCACTGGGGTATCGATTCCCTCTGATGGTGCTGACTCTCACTGGGGTACCGAGTCCCTCTGATGGTGCTGACTCTCACTGGGGTACCGAGTCCCTCTGATGGTGCTGACTCTCACTGGGGTATCGATTCCCTCTGATGGTGCTGACTCTCACTGGGGTACCGAGTCCCTCTGATGGTGCTGACTCTCACTGGGGTACCGAGTCCCTCTGATGGTGCTGACTCTCACTGGGGTACTGATTCCCTCTGATGGTGCTGACTCTCACTGGGGTACCGAGTCCCTCTGATGGTGCTGACTCTCACTGGGGTACCGAGTCCCTCTGATGGTGCTGACTCTCACTGGGGTATCGAGTCCCTCTGATGGTGCTGACTCTCACTGGGGTACCGATTCCCTCTGATGGTGCTGACTCTCACTGGGGTACCGAGTCCCTCTGATGGTTCTGACTCTCACTGGGGTATCGAGTCCCTCTGATGGTGCTGACTCTCACTGGGGTATCGAGTCCCTCTGATGGTGCTGACTCTCACTGGGGTATCGAGTCCCTCTGATGGTGCTGACTCTCACTGGGGTATCGAGTCCCTCTGATGGTGCTGACTCTCACTGGGGTATCGAGTCCCTCTGATGGTGCTGACTCTCACTGGGGTACCGAGTCCCTCTGATGGTGCTGACTCTCACTGGGGTACCGAGTCCCTCTGATGGTGCTGACTCTCACTGGGGTATCGAGTCCCTCTGATGGTGCTGACTCTCACTGGGGTACTGATTCCCTCTGATGGTGCTGACTCTCACTGGGGTACCGATTCCCTCTGATGGTGCTGACTCTCACTGGGGTACTGATTCCCTCTGATGGTGCTGACTCTCACTGGGGTATCGAGTCCCTCTGATGGTGCTGACTCTCACTGGGGTATCGATTCCCTCTGATGGTGCTGACTCTCACTGGGGTACCGATTCCCTCTGATTGTGCTGACTCTCACTGGGGTATCGAGTCCCTCTGATGGTGCTGACTCTCACTGGGGTACCGATTCCCTCTGATGGTGCTGACTCTCACTGGGGTATCGATTCTCTCTGATGGTGCTGACTCTCACTGGGGTACCGAGTCCCTCTGATGGTGCTGACTCTCACTGGGGTATCGAGTCCCTCTGATGGTGCTGACTCTCACTGGGGTACCGAGTCCCTCTGATGGTGCTGACTCTCACTGGGGTACCGAGTCCCTCTGATGGTGCTGACTCTCACTGGGGTATCGAGTCCCTCTGATGGTGCTGACTCTCACTGGGGTACCGAGTCCCTCTGATGGTGCTGACTCTCACTGGGGTGCTGATTCCCTCTGATGGTGCTGACTCTCACTGGGGTACCGATTCCCTCTGATGGTGCTGACTCTCACTGGGGTACCGATTCCATCTGATGGTGCTGACTCTCACTGGGGTATCGAGTTCCTCTGATGGTGCTGACTCTCACTGGGGTATCGATTCCCTCTGATGGTGCTGACTCTCACTGGGGTATCGAGTCCCTCTGATGGTGCTGACTCTCACTGGGGTACCGAGTCCCTCTGATGGTGCTGACTCTCACTGGGGTACCGAGTCCCTCTGATGTTGCTGACTCTCACTGGAGGACTGATTCCCTCTGATGGTGCTGACTCTCACTGGGGTACCGAGTCCCTCTGATGGTGCTGACTCTCACTGGGGTATCGATTCCCTCTGATGGTGCTGACTCTCACTGGGGTACCGATTCCCTCTGATGGTGCTGACTCTCACTGGGGTATCGATTCCCTCTGATGGTGCTGACTCTCACTGGGGTACCGATTCCCTCTGATGGTGCTGACTCTCACTGGGGTACTGATTCCCTCTGATGGTGCTGACTCTCACTGGGGTACCGATTCCCTCTGATGGTGCTGACTCTCACTGGGGTACTGATTCCCTCTGATGGTGCTGACTCTCACTGGGGCACCGAGTCCCTCTGATGGTGCTGACTCTCACTGGGGTATCGAGTCCCTCTGATGGTGCTGACTCTCACTGGGGTACTGATTCCCTCTGATGGTGCTGACTCTCACTGGGGTACTGATTCCCTCTGATGGTGCTGACTCTCACTGGGGCACCGAGTCCCTCTGATGGTGCTGACTCTCACTGGGGTACCGAGTCCCTCTGATGGTGCTGACTCTCACTGGGGTACTGAGTCCCTCTGATGGTGCTGACTCTCACTGGGGTATCGATTCCCTCTGATGGTGCTGACTCTCACTGGGGTACCGAGTCCCTCTGATGGTGCTGACTCTCACTGGGGTACCGAGTCCCTCTGATGGTGCTGACTCTCACTGGGGTACTGAGTCCCTCTGATGGTGCTGACTCTCACTGGGGTACTGAGTCCCTCTGATGGTGCTGACTCTCACTGGGGTACCGAGTCCCTCTGATGGTGCTGACTCTCACTGGGGTACTGAGTCCCTCTGATGGTGCTGACTCTCACTGGGGTACTGAGTCCCTCTGATGGTGCTGACTCTCACTGGGGTACTGAGTCCCTCTGATGGTGCTGACTCTCACTGGGGTACCGAGTCCCTCTGATGGTGCTGACTCTCACTGGGGTATCGAGTCCCTCTGATGGTGCTGACTCTCACTGGGGTACCGAGTCCCTCTGATGGTGCTGACTCTCACTGGGGTAGTGATTCCCTCTGATGGTGCTGACTCTCACTGGGGTACTGAGTCCCTCTGATGGTGCTGACTCTCACTGGGGTATCGAGTCCCTCTGATGGTGCTGACTCTCACTGGGGTACCGAGTCCCTCTGATGGTGCTGACTCTCACTGGGGTATCGATTCCCTCTGATGGTGCTGACTCTCACTGGGGTATCGAGTCCCTCTGATGGTGCTGACTCTCACTGGGGTACTGATTCCCTCTGATGGTGCTGACTCTCACTGGGGTACTGATTCCCTCTGATGGTGCTGACTCTCACTGGGGTATCGATTCCCTCTGATGGTGCTGACTCTCACTGGGGCACCGAGTCCCTCTGATGGTGCTGACTCTCACTGGGGTACTGATTCCCTCTGATGGTGCTGACTCTCACTGGGGTATCGAGTCCCTCTGATGGTGCTGACTCTCACTGGGGTATCGAGTCCCTCTGATGGTGCTGACTCTCACTGGGGTATCGAGTCCCTCTGATGGTGCTGACTCTCACTGGGGTACCGAGTCCCTCTGATGGTGCTGACTCTCACTGGGGTACCGAGTCCCTCTGATGGTGCTGACTCTCACTGGGGCACCGAGTCCCTCTGATGGTGCTGACTCTCACTGGGGTACCGAGTCCCTCTGATGGTGCTGACTCTCACTGGGGTACCGAGTCCCTCTGATGGTGCTGACTCTCACTGGGGCACCGAGTCCCTCTGATGGTGCTGACTCTCACTGGGGTACCGATTCCCTCTGATGGTGCTGACTCTCACTGGGGTACCGAGTCCCTCTGATGGTGCTGACTCTCACTGGGGTACCGAGTCCCTCTGATGGTGCTGACTCTCACTGGGGTACCGAGTCCCTCTGATGGTGCTGACTCTCACTGGGGTACCGAGTCCCTCTGATGGTGCTGACTCTCACTGGGGTATCGAGTCCCTCTGATGGTGCTGACTCTCACTGGGGTACTGATTCCCTCTGATGGTGCTGACTCTCACTGGGGTACCGAGTCCCTCTGATGGTGCTGACTCTCACTGGGGTATCGATTCCCTCTGATGGTGCTGACTCTCACTGGGGTACCGAGTCCCTCTGATGGTGCTGACTCTCACTGGGGTACCGAGTCCCTCTGATGGTGCTGACTCTCACTGGGGTATCGATTCCCTCTGATGGTGCTGACTCTCACTGGGGTACCGAGTCCCTCTGATGGTGCTGACTCTCACTGGGGTACCGAGTCCCTCTGATGGTGCTGACTCTCACTGGGGTACTGATTCCCTCTGATGGTGCTGACTCTCACTGGGGTACCGAGTCCCTCTGATGGTGCTGACTCTCACTGGGGTACCGAGTCCCTCTGATGGTGCTGACTCTCACTGGGGTATCGAGTCCCTCTGATGGTGCTGACTCTCACTGGGGTACCGATTCCCTCTGATGGTGCTGACTCTCACTGGGGTACCGAGTCCCTCTGATGGTTCTGACTCTCACTGGGGTATCGAGTCCCTCTGATGGTGCTGACTCTCACTGGGGTATCGAGTCCCTCTGATGGTGCTGACTCTCACTGGGGTATCGAGTCCCTCTGATGGTGCTGACTCTCACTGGGGTATCGAGTCCCTCTGATGGTGCTGACTCTCACTGGGGTATCGAGTCCCTCTGATGGTGCTGACTCTCACTGGGGTACCGAGTCCCTCTGATGGTGCTGACTCTCACTGGGGTACCGAGTCCCTCTGATGGTGCTGACTCTCACTGGGGTATCGAGTTCCTCTGATGGTGCTGACTCTCACTGGGGTACCGATTCCCTCTGATGGTGCTGACTCTCACTGGGGTACCGATTCCCTCTGATGGTGCTGACTCTCACTGGGGTATCGATTCCCTCTGATGGTGCTGACTCTCACTGGGGTATCGAGTCCCTCTGATGGTGCTGACTCTCACTGGGGTACCGAGTCCCTCTGATGGTGCTGACTCTCACTGGGGTATCGAGTCCCTCTGATGGTGCTGACTCTCACTGGGGTACCGATTCCCTCTGATGGTGCTGACTCTCACTGGGGTACTGATTCCCTCTGATGGTGCTGACTCTCACTGGGGTACCGAGTCCCTCTGATGGTGCTGACTCTCACTGGGGTATCGAGTCCCTCTGATGGTGCTGACTCTCACTGGGGTATCGAGTCCCTCTGATGGTGCTGACTCTCACTGGGGTACTGAGTCCCTCTGATGGTGCTGACTCTCACTGGGGGACTGATTCCCTCTGATGGTGCTGACTCTCACTGGGGTATCGAGTCCCTCTGATGGTGCTGACTCTCACTGGGGTACCGATTCCCTCTGATGGTGCTGACTCTCACTGGGGTACTGATTCCCTCTGATGGTGCTGACTCTCACTGGGGTACCGAGTCCCTCTGATGGTGCTGACTCTCACTGGGGGACTGATTCCCTCTGATGGTGCTGACTCTCACTGGGGTATCGAGTCCCTCTGATGGTGCTGACTCTCACTGGGGTACTGATTCCCTCTGATGGTGCTGACTCTCACTGGGGTATCGAGTCCCTCTGATGGTGCTGACTCTCACTGGGGTACCGAGTCCCTCTGATGGTGCTGACTCTCACTGGGGTACCGATTCCCTCTGATGGTGCTGACTCTCACTGGGGTACCGAGTCCCTCTGATGGTGCTGACTCTCACTGGGGTATCGATTCTCTCTGATGGTGCTGACTCTCACTGGGGTACTGATTCCCTCTGATGGTGCTGACTCTCACTGGGGTATCGATTCCCTCTGATGGTGCTGACTCTCACTGGGGTATCGATTCTCTCTGATGGTGCTGACTCTCACTGGGGTATCGATTCCCTCTGATGGTGCTGACTCTCACTGGGATACTGATTCCCTCTGATGGTGCTGACTCTCACTGGGGTACCGAGTCCCTCTGATGGTGCTGACTCTCACTGGGGTACTGATTCCCTCTGATGGTGCTGACTCTCACTGGGGTACTGATTCCCTCTGATGGTGCTGACTCTCACTGGGGTACTGATTCCCTCTGATGGTGCTGACTCTCACTGGGGTATCGAGTCCCTCTGATGGTGCTGACTCTCACTGGGGTACTGAGTCCCTCTGATGGTGCTGACTCTCACTGGGGTATCGAGTCCCTCTGATGGTGCTGACTCTCACTGGGATACTGATTCCCTCTGATGGTGCTGACTCTCACTGGGGTACCGAGTCCCTCTGATGGTGCTGACTCTCACTGGTACCGAGTCCCTCTGATGGTGCTGACTCTCACTGGGGTATCGAGTCCCTCTGATGGTGCTGACTCTCACTGGGGTATCGAGTCCCTCTGATGGTGCTGACTCTCACTGGGGTACCGATTCCCTCTGATGGTGCTGACTCTCACTGGGGTATCGATTCCCTCTGATGGTGCTGACTCTCACTGGTACCGAGTCCCTCTGATGGTTCTGACTCTCACTGGGGTACCGAGTCCCTCTGATGGTGCTGACTCTCACTGGGGTATCGATTCTCTCTGATGGTGCTGACTCTCACTGGGGTACTGATTCCCTCTGATGGTGCTGACTCTCACTGGGGTATCGATTCCCTCTGATGGTGCTGACTCTCACTGGGGTATCGATTCTCTCTGATGGTGCTGACTCTCACTGGGGTATCGATTCCCTCTGATGGTGCTGACTCTCACTGGGATACTGATTCCCTCTGATGGTGCTGACTCTCACTGGGGTACTGATTCCCTCTGATGGTGCTGACTCTCACTGGTACCGAGTCCCTCTGATGGTGCTGACTCTCACTGGGGTATCGATTCTCTCTGATGGTGCTGACTCTCACTGGGGTACTGATTCCCTCTGATGGTGCTGACTCTCACTGGGGTACTGATTCCCTCTGATGGTGCTGACTCTCACTGGGTTGTGAGTTCCGACAATGGCATCAGCTCGTTCAAATGGCTGCTCTTCATGCGTGAATGTCGGCAGTGAGTGTAGCGAGGCTGATTCATTGTAAGGGTCTCACAGCCGAGACTGTTTCTGTCTTTACCTGCTATCCTCACTTGCACTTTCTAACAGTTTTGTTGGATAGTAATCAGGTGCAGGAGCCCTGGCCGCTCTCCCTAGCCTAGGGATGGTGGGGCCAATTGTAATGCCTCATCTGTTCCTCCGGTCAAGATTAGCTAACTCAGCACTGACCTGGGATCAAACCGGGGACCTTCTGGTCTTTGTTATTCAGGTCACCTGGCAAAGGCAGCATGTAACTATCAGGGAACTGAATGCAACTAATTAATTTAATAACAACTAGTTGAGAGATTAGGTGTTGGATATGGGATGGCGGAGTTGGTGGGGAATTGGATGGGGGAGGAAAGCACAGTGGTTACAGTTGGTAGAGACTCTGGGCAGGTGTGTGAGGATCCACTTGTTGGGGAGTGAAGGGTCAGGTGCAGGACGGTCTTTGTTGAGAGCGGTGAAAGTAACATACCTGGATTTCCAAGGGAGCCAGGTACTGTAGCTCAGTTAGCAGGGAACTGGAGGGTGAGGTGACCTGATGTGGCTGCAGGACACGTGGGTGTGACACAAGAACATAGGAATGTGTAGGACCAGAAAAGGCTGTTGCAGACCATCAGGCTCTTCGCAGTGTCTGGGAAATATCAGACTCCACAATACCTCTTGTACTCCGTCCACTATTAAATATTTCTCCAAGGACTTAACCGACTCTCTCAAATTTGCTGATAAACTCGGCCCCACTGCCTCCCTGAGCACACATTCACCACCCTCTTTGTAAAATAATTAAATCTAAACTTGCTCCTCAGCTTCTGTCTTCTAAGTTTGAGGCTATGCCCTCCTATTCTCTCTCCCACATGGCAGCTGTCTCCCATTCTGCCAGCGCATTTCACACCTAATCTAGAGCCGTCTTTTGTCTCCACTAGTCCTATCACCATCTCGTCTCGTTTTGAATACCTCTTAATGTCTCTTCACTTCTCTTTTGTTCTCTCCCAGCCTGGCCTCTTAATCTGTTTCATTTCCTGTGCCTTTCCAGTCTTGACAAAGAGTTTGACTCGAAACATTGACTCCATTTTCTCTCCACGGATGTTGCCTGGCCTGCTGAGTTATTCCAGCATTTTCTGTATTATCCATACTGATGTATATCTTGTCTATATCCTTCAGGATCTTGAATCCTGTAAGATCATCCCTGAGCCTTCTTGCCAGTGTCAACATTCCCAGCTCCCGCTGCCTCTCCTCAATACTCGGGTGCCTCGTCGCAGCTCTCAGTTCAGTTGCCCTTCGCTGCCCCCTTTCCATTGCCTGAATGTCTTTCTCATAATACCGTACTATGATCAGGTCTGTACCCAGGACCCCAGGTGGGGCTGGACCGGTGCTCTGTACACAGAATCATTGCCTGAGATTTGTCTATTCCTCTGGTTCCACGGCCCAAGAGCCTGTCAAGTCTCTTCACTGCTGCCGCCCTCTGTGCCAATGCCCTCTGTGATCTATTTGCCAGTACCTCCAAATCCCTCTCCTGTGTCTTGTCCTGTACAATAATGCCATGGTGTTGGCACTGGTTATTATCTGCTGCCAATCTCATGACTTAGCATTTGTCCACATTAAATGACACCTGCCACTCGCCAGCCCAGCTCCCCAATCTATCCAGGTCCCTCTGTATTTGGCTGGCTGGTATCATCAACAAACTTGGTGAGTTTTGTTTCAGTCCTCACTTCATTTTTTAGTACATTATAAACAGCACTGATCTCTGAGGCACTCTACAACTTCTTGTGAGATGCACTTGACACTTGATTGGTTGGGTGTTGGGGTGAGTGACATGACTGAGAGACAGTGTCGGACTTTGCCTTGAAGTGAAATGTCTGCCCTCTGCTGGTCAACAGTATTTGTTCATCTTAACTTTTCCTGTGCACTGAATGGGCTGCTTCTGTCCCTAGATGGCAGCATTTGCAGTAATTTACAGGCACCCTTGCATCTTTTAAATGTGATCTCAGCCTCGCACATTGCCTGTATTTTAAGCGCTGACGGAATTTGGTAGCCTTCGAAATGCCGACATCTCAATGCAGACTCGATGGGCCGAATGGCCTCCTTCTGTGCTGTACTATTCTATGATTTTATGACTTGCTGTCTTACAGGATATTGTGCCCAGACAGAAACTCTACTCGCTCTGAATAAACTAGCACATCATGTATGTTTTCCAACAGATCTCCAGCTAGTGTGTGAGAGTTGTCAGATCAGCCATACTCGTACATGTGCTTTATCAACTGTACAGGGCATTGGTGAGACCACACCTGGAGTACTGCGTACAGTTTTGGTCTCCTTATTTAAGGAAGGGTATACTTGCATTGGAGGCAGTTCAGAGAAGGTTCACAAGGTTGATTCCTGAGATGAAGGGGTTGTCTTATGAAGAAAGGTTGAGCAGGTTGGGCCTTTACTCATTGGAGTTTAGAAGAATGAGAGGGGATCTTATTGAAACATATAAGATTCTGAGGGGGCTCGACAGGGTAGATACTGAGAGGATGTTTCCCCTCGTGGGGGAATCTAGAACTAGGGGGCATAGTTTCAGAATAAGGGGGCACCCTTTTAAATCGGAAATGAGGAGGAATTTCTTCTCTGAGGGTCGTGAATCTTTGGAATTCTCTACCCCAGAGAGCTGTGGAGGCGGAGTCATTGAATATATTTAAAGTGGAGATAGACAGATTTTTGAACGATAAGGGAGTCGAGGGTTATGGGGAACGGGCAGGGAAGTGGAGTTGAGGCCAAGATCAGATCAGCCATGATCTTATTAAATGGCGGAACAGGCTCGAGGGGCCGAATGGCCTACTCCTGCTCCTATGTCTTATGTTCTTCTGTTCATCCTTGGTGCTTTATCTTCTGTTGCAAGTTGTCTATGTCTGTTGTTGCTTGAAGAAGGGACTAAATTGAACAGTGCATTCACCACTGGGACCTGGGCTCAAAGTTTCTTCTGTCTACTCACCATCAATGTTGCACATGCAGTGACAAGCGTATGAAAGGAAAGTCCTACTCTCGGACCACACAGTGTCCGTCTTTTCTCACTTTTCTTAAAGTCAAATGGCTGCCCTCTGCTGGCCAACAGTATTTATTCATCTTAACTTTTCCTGTGCACTGAATGGGCTGCTTCTGTCAATGGGATGAAAGGGGATCGAGCCAGGGTAAAATGGAACCAAAGATTGACAGGAAAAACTGTAACGGAACAATGGGTGATCTTTAAGGAGGAGATGTTTCCGGTACAGGCGAGGTACATTCCAACAAGAGGGAAGGGTAAGGGAACCAAAGCCAGGGCGCTTGGATGACGAGGGAGAATATGATGAAACAAAAAAAGAGTGTATGATGCATGTCAGGTGAATTCTTCAAGTGAGAACCAGGCCAAATACAATAAGTTGAGAGGGGAAGTGAAGAGGAAAGTAAGACTGGCAAAGAGAGAACATGAGAATAGAATGGCGGTTAATATAAAAGGGAACACAAAAATCTTCTACCGGCATGTAAACAGTAAGTGGGTAGTAAGAGGCGGGGTGGATTGATAGGCAGGATGTACTGAAAATGCTTGTTATGCTTAGAGTGGATAAGGCCTGCATCCCAGGTTGCTAAGGGAAGTGGGGGTGCAGATAGCGGAAGGGCTTGCCATAATCTTCCAATCTTCCCAAGATATGGGGGAGGTGCCAGAGGAGTGGAACGTGGCAAATGTGATACCCTTGTTCAAGAAAGGGTGTAAGGACAATCCTAGTAACTACAGGCCGGTCAGTTTAACATCAGTGATGGTTAAGGTTTTAGAAACAATAATCAGGGAAAAAATTAACAGGCACTTGTTTACGTTAATTAAGGTGAGCCAGCACGGATTTGTAAAAGGCAGATCGTGTTTGACTAATCTAATTGAATTTTTTGATGAAGTAACAGAGAGGATTGATGAAGGGAATGCAATGGATGTTGTCTACATGGATTTTAAGAAAGAATTTGACAAAGTACCACATAGAAGGCTGGTTAACAAAATTGAGGCTCATGGAATAGGTGGGTCAGTGTCAGCTTGGATAAGAAATTGCCAAAGGGCAGAAAACAGCGAGTTGTGCTAAATGGCTGTTTTTCAGACTGGAGGATGGTAGACAGTGGTGTTCCCCGTGTGTCAGTGCTAGGACCACTGCATTTTTTGATATATATAAATCACTTGGATATTGGAATACAGAGTAAAATTTCTAAATTTACCGATGACACCAAACTTGGAGGTGTGGCAAACAGTGAGGAGGATACCAATCGACTGCAACAGGACATAAAAAGGCTAGCAGAATGGGCAGACAAGTGGCAGATGGAATTTAATGCAGAGAAGTGTGAGGTGATGCATTTTGGCAGAAGGAACAGGGAGAGGCAATATACACTTAATGGCACAGTTTTAAAGAGTGTGCAGGGACAGAGGGACCTGGGAGTTAATGTGCATAGGTCCCTGAAGGTGGCAGGACATATTGAGAGAGTGGTTAGCAATGCATATGGAATCTTGGGCTTCATAAATAGAGGTATTGAGTACAAAAGTAGAGAAGTTATGCTGAACCTTTATAAAGCGCTGGTTAGGCCACAATTGAAGTATTGCGTTCAGTTCTGGTCACCACACTATAGGAAGGATGTGAAGGCCCTTGAGAGGGTGCAGAGGAGATTTACCAGAATGGTTCCGGGGATGGGGGATCTTAGCTACAAGGACAGGTTGGAGAAGCTGGATTTGTTTTCATTAAAGCAAAGGAGGTTGAGGGGTGATTTGATAGAGGTGTACAAGATTATGACGGGTTTGGATAGGCTAGACAGGGAAAGGCTGTTCCCACTAGTTGATGGTACAAGGACTAGGGGACATAGATTTAAGGTTTTGGGCAAGAGATACAGGGGGGATGTGAGGAAAAACTTTTTCACATAGCGAGTGCTGAGGACCTGGAACTTGCTGCTGACGGAAGTGGTGGAAGTGGAGACACTCAATGATTTCAAGGGGAGACTGGATAGGCACTTGAGGGAAATAAACTTGCAGGGCTCCGGGGATAGAGCGGGGGAATGGGACTGACTGGATTGCTCCACAGAGAGCCGGCACGGATTTGATGGGCCGAATGGCCTCCTTCTGTGCTGTAATGACTCTATGAGTAATACCAATACCCAATCAATCCTATGTTCACAGTAGGTCACTTAGAAAACAAATACCGCAGGAAAAACAAGTGAGCTTTTGCATACAAGGGGCTGTGGAATTTTACACTCAGTAGAGAATATGCCCACAGCTATTCTTAGCATTAGGCACACCCTTCAGCACTGACCCATGCGGACCTGTGTCATGCTCCTCCTGTAACATGTGGGAAATCAGGGACGCTTCCTGTGTCCCTGACGATTATGTGTGCGGGAAGTGTGTCCAGCTGCAGCTCATGTGGGACCGCATGACGGCCCTTGAGCTGCAGATGGACTCACTTTGGAGCATCCACGATTCTGAGAGGGGTGTGGATAGCACATTTAGTGAGTTGGTCACACCGCAGGTTAAGGCCAGCGTAGACAGTACATGGGTGACCAAAAGGCAGAGCAAGGGCAGGAAGGTAGTGCAGAAATCCCCTGGGGTTGTCTCCCTTAGCAACAGGTTCACCGTCTTAGGTACTGTTGTCGGGGGGGGTGACGCATCGGGGGAAGGCACCAGCAGCCAGGCTCATGGCACCATGACTGGCTCTGTTGCAAAGAAGGGAGGGAAAAAGAGTGGCAGGGCTATAGTAATAGGGGATTCGATTGTAAGGGGAATAGATAGGGGTTTCTGTGGTCGCGACCGAGACTCCAGGATGGTATGTTGCCTCCCTGGTGCAAGGGTCAAGGATGTCTCGGCGCGGGTGCAGAACATTCTGGAGGGGGAGGGGGAACAGCCAGTTGTCGTGATACATGTTGGTACCAACGACGTAGCTAAAAAAAGGGAAGAGGTCCTACAAGTAGAATTTAGGGAGTTAGGAGCCAAGCTAAAAAGTAGGACCTCGAAGGTAGTAATCTCTGGATTACTACCAGTGCCACGTGCTAGTAAGAGTACAGAGAACAGGATAGTTAGGCTAAATACGTGGCTTGAGCAGTGGTGTAAGAGGGAGGGTTTTAAATTTTTGAGGCATTGGAACCAGTTTTGTGGTAGGTGTGACCTATACAAAAGGGACGGTCTACACCTGTGCAGAGATGGAACTGATGTTCTCGGGGTAATTTTTGATAAAGCAGTTCGGGAGCATTTAAACTAGTATGGCAGGGGGCTAGAAACCTATGTAGTGAAATAGAGGAAAGTGAAAGGCAGACAGAAATAAATGGTAAAAGGGTGAGGAACAAAAAACGAAGGGCCAAACTAATTCATAAAAATTGTGAGCATAAAAAAAGCCTGAGGGTTTTATACCTTAATGCGAGAAGCATCAGGAACAAGGTAGATGAATTAGCTGTGGAAATAGAGGTTAATAATTATGATCTAATTGGGATTACGGAAACATGGTTGCAGGGTGAGCAGGGCTGGGAGCTTAACATACAGGGGTATTCAGTATTTAGGAAGGATCGACAAAAAAGAAAGGGAGGAGGGGTAGCATTGCTAGTAAAAGAGGGGATAAATGCAATTGAAAGGAAGGATATTAACTCAGTTAATACAGAATCTATATGGGTGGAGCTAAGAAATAGCGAGGGGCGAAAAACATTAATAGGAGTGGTATATAGGCCTCCAAATAGTAAAATAGAGGTTAGGGAGGGCATCACGAGGGAAATTAGAGAAGCGTGCAATAAGAGCACAGCTGTCATCATAGGTGACTTTAACTTACATATAGATTGGACTAGCCTAATCAGTAAAAATAATGAGGAGGAGGAATTCCTTGAGTGTTTGAGGGATGGTTATCTGGATCAATATGTCGAGGAACCAACTCGGGAACAGGCTATATTGGACTGGGTACTGTGCAATGAGAAGGGACTAATCAGTAATCTTGTTGTACGGGGACCCTTGGGTCAGAGCGATCATAACATGATCGATTTCTCACTCGAAATGGAGAGCGAAGAAATTGACTCAGAGACTAAGGTCCTGAATTTAAACAAGGGGAATTATGATGCCATGAGACGGGAACTGAGTAGGTCTGATTGGACAACGTTCCTGGGAGGACTGGAGGTAGATAAACAATGGCAAACATTTAAAGATAGAATGACAAAATTGCAAAAATTGTTTATACCAATCTGGCATAAAAGGAAATCTAAAAAGGTGACTCAACCGTGGATAACAGGGGAAATTAGAGACAGCATAAAATCCAAAGATAGGGCGTATAAAATAGCCAAAAAAAGCGCCAGAGCGGAAGATTGGGAACAGTTTAAGATAGAGCAAAGGAGGGCAAAGGGCATAATCAAGAGGGGCAAAATAGCTTACGAAAACAAGCTGGCGGAAAATATAAAAACTAACTCCAAAAGCTTTTATAAGTATATCAAAAGGAAAAGACTGGTGAAAACCAAAGTTGGTCCATTGCAGTCAGATACGGGGGAATATATAATGGGAAATAAGGAAATGGCAGATCAACTAAATGCATACTTTGGGTCAGTCTTTACGAAGGAAGACACAAAAAACCTCCCTGGGATATCGGGAAAAATAGGGACATTGGCAAAGGAGGAACTGACGCAAATCAATATCTCTAAGGATATGGTGTTAAGGAAGCTAAAGGGATTGAAGGTGGACAAATCCCCAGGGCCTGATAACATGCATCCTAGGGTACTGAAGGAGGTGGCCCTAGAGATAGCGGATGCACTAAGGATGATTTTTCAGAATTCATTAGACTCGGGAACAGTGCCGATGGATTGGAGGGTAGCTAACGTTACCCCACTATTCAAAAAGGGGGGTAGGGAAAAAGCAGGTAATTACAGACCTGTAAGCCTTACATCAGTTGTGGGCAAAATGCTGGAGTCCATCATTAAGGATGAAATAGCGGAGCACTTAGCAAATGGGGACAGGATAGGACAGAGTCAACATGGATTTACAAAGGGTAAATCGTGCTTGACTAATCTATTGGAATTTTTTGAGGGAGTAACTGGTAGAATAGATGGGGGAGAGCCAGTAGATGTGGTGTACCTGGACTTCCAAAAGGCCTTCGATAAGGTCCCACATAAAAGATTAGCATGGAAAATTGAGGCTCATGGGATAAAGGGGAAAGTTTTGGCGTGGATAGGGAACTGGCTGTCAGATAGAAAACAGAGAGTTGGAATAAACGGCTCATTTTCTGAATGGCAGGCAGTAACAAGTGGGGTACCACAGGGATCTGTCCTGGGCCCCCAGCTGTTCACAATTTACATTAATGACCTGGATCAGGGAGTCGGATGCAGCATTTCCAAATTTGCAGACGACACTAAACTAGGAGGGGGGGTGGGCTCAGAGGAAGAGACCAGGAAGCTCCAGAGCGATTTGGACAGACTGGGCGATTGGGCGGATAAATGGCAGATGCACTATAATGTGGACAAGTGCGAAGTTATCCACCTTGGGTGCAGGAACGGGAGGGCAAATTATTATTTAAATGGCAATAGATTGGGAGAGGGGGAAGTACAGAGAGACCTGGGTGTTCTTGTACACCAGTCACTGAAGGCGAGCATGCAGGTGCAACAGGCGGTCAAGAAGGCAAACGGTATGCTGGCCTTCATAGCAAAAGGGTTAGAATACAGGAACAGGGATACCTTGCTGCAGCTGTACAGGGCACTGGTGAGACCACACCTCGAGTACTGTGTACAGTTTTGGTCGCCTCATCTGAGGAAGGATGTTCTTGCCATGGAGGGGGTGCAGCGGCGATTCACCAGGCTGATACCAGGAATGGCGGGAATGACCTATGAGGAGAGACTATGTAGTTTAGGGATGTACACACTGGAGTTTAGAAGATTGAGAGGGGACCTCATAGAAGTGTATAAAATTCTGACAGGTCTAGACAGACTGGATGCAGAAGGAATGTTTCCCTTGGCGGGTGAGAACAGAACTAGAGGACATAATTTAAGGATAAGGGCTAAACCATTTAGGACAGAGATGAGGGGGAATTTCTTCACTCAGAGAGTGGTGAACCTGTGGAACTCATTGCCACAGAGGGCAGTGTATGCCAGCTCATTAAATATATTTAAGAGGGAATTAGATATATTTCTACGGGCAAAAGGGGTTAAGGGTTACGGAGAGAAGGCGGGGACGGGATACTGAATTAAAGGATCAGCCATGATCTCATTAAATGGCGGAGCAGGCACGAAGGGCCGAATGGCCTACTCCTGCTCCTATCTTCTATGTATCTATGTATCTATGTATACATTGCCTGCATCAAAATAGCTAAAATAGGTCAGCATACCCGTACCAACATCTGCCAAAGGCTTTAAATTCTGTGCAAAACCCAATATTCTGTCATGATCACTGACACGAGTGTTGCATCAAATGCTTGCCACGTGAACATCATCCTGCAACCTGCCAAATTAGCCTCAGGTTCAAGAAATGCACACCTGTACGGAATGGCTGTGTGATGTTCAGAATAAGACAGACCAGCACAGTAAGCCTAGGAGATCCAGCCAAGCCCCGATATCCCTGAACAAGTGTGGGCACTGCATGGTGCTGCGGCATTGATGACTTGATACGACATCAAGAGAATTGAAAAGGATATACCTGTATACTTAAAAAGGAGAAATTTGCAGGGCTATGGGGAAAGAGCAGGGGGAGTGGGACTAATTGGGTAGCTCTTTCAAAGAGCCGGCACAGGCACGATGGGTCGAATGGCCTCCTTCTGTGCTCTATGATTTGATGATCAACACAACAAAAAAACTTTTGCACCCTTCAGTGAAGTGCCTCGTCACTGAAGCGAAAGATGTTAGTAACACCTGTCACTAATGTCATGCCACCAATCTGTGATGCATCTATATCAATCTCGGACAGATCCCTTCGGTCCAATAACATTGGCTCCCCCCTCAGACAGGGACTCCCGAGCTCAGAAACTCCAGCATCAACCAGAACAGTGCCACATATTCTCCTGAGGAACTTTGGGAAGCCTCCCAAACCCTAACCAAAAGAAGTATCCTGAAGCAAACTCAGCTTTGTACCCACCCTGTGCCTCCTGCTGTGGGTGATGGGGGCTCCACCACTCTTTGTACAGGCATGGTTCTCAGCTACAGACTCCCTGCGTTCACACAGTCGCCTCTGGCATACCTCAAAGGTTCTGCCCTTAGCCTCCTCTTCCTCCTTCGATACTTGCTGCCTCTCTGTGACATTATTTGTAAGCAAGGCGTCAGCTTCACCTCTCTATCATCACTCTCGACTACACCACTGTTGCTGCGCTGTTCAACATCAAATGAGTTTCTTTCTGAAACTCTGCTCCTGGTTCTCAGCGGCTTGCTCAGGTGGAACCTGACAGTGTGCTGCTCACTGTGAGCTGAGCTTCAAACCTCACATCTAGCTCATCAATAAAACCATCTTTTGTCAGTCTTTATCCACATCTTCTTCATCTCCAGGCTCAACAACTCCAATGCTTTCTCCTGACCTCTACCCAACATCAACTCCAACTCACCCAGGATCCCACGTCCTAGCCCACATTAAATCCCACTCACCTATCGCACTCATCCATGCCAACCTTTGCTGGCTCCCTATCCCTTTGATCTAGTTTATGAAACCCTTCTAGGACCTTTTCCCATGGCATCCCAACGACCTCTAGACTACGTTACTGTTGTGTCTGTGTGTTGATAGAGACACTGAAGACAGGAGTTGGTTTGATAGGTGTTTACTAAACAAAGTCTGGAGGGGAACTAACGGATACAACACAATACTCAGGCTTATATAGCCCGAGTGGCCATTACCGGCATTACAGTACACATGGGGCTCTTAAAGGCACATACACTACAATTCCTCCCCTTTTAGCTAACCAGTACATAATATTTTAAGTAATTATTAATTACATGTTACAAGAAAAATAATCTATACATTGCTGCAGTTAATTAATTATAAGTCAGTCTCTCTGGAGGCTTCCTGACTCGGTCTGGATAACGCCTCGGTGGTGTAGTAGTTTCTGGTGGTGTAGTAGGTTCTTTTGGCAAGGCTGATTCGGCTTGAATGCCAGTGTCGGGTTCATCGGGTTCCAGTATCACCGGATCGGAGGTAGATATAGGTATCTCTACTTCATCGTTAGGCATATAGAGTTGTGGTGTAGGTTGTCCCTTTTCGGATGACTCTATGATTTGGTCAGCATGGCGCCTTATTATGCTTTCTCTGATGTCCACGGTATACATCAGCGGTCCTAGTCGTGTGCAGATAGTTCCAGGCTGCCATTTCTCGGTACGGTAGTCCCGGGCCAAAACTTGTTGACCTATCTGGAAGGTTCTAGTTGGCCTTTCATTCATGCTTTGAAATTGCCGGTTCTCTACGTCCCTTCTGACGTTTGACTTGACCAAATCCAGCCGGCATCTTAGTCTTCTATTGAAAAACATCATGGCGGGGGTTTGGTTTGTAACCACATGTGTTGCATTCCTGTACGCAAACAAGAAGTTATCTACCTTATGTTGTAGATTTATGTCTTCATTACCCATGGCCTTTATGGCCTTCTTGAAGGTCTGGACAAACCTTTCAGCCAATCCATTGGTGGCGGGATGGTATGGGGCGGACGTGTAGTGCTTAGCCCCATTGTTTTTTAAGAACTTCCTGAATTCTTCGGACACAAATTGCGGTCCATTATCAGAACAGATCTGTTCCGGCAGCCCATTCCTGGCAAATATGGTCCTTAATACTGTGATGGTTTTTTCCGTGGTGGTGGAGGACATCTTGATTACCTCCGGCCACTTGGAGTGTGCATCAACCGCGATTAAGAACATTGAGTCCATAAATGGACCAGCAAAGTCGATGTGTACCCTTTGCCAGGGAGATGAGGGCCACTCCCATGGATGTAGAGGGGCTTGGGGTGGAGCGTTTTGGACCTTCTGGCATCCTAGGCAGCTCTTGGTCATTTCTTCGATGTCTCCATCGATACCTGGCCACCATACAAACGCTCTGGCTAGGTTCTTCATTTTCACTCCACCCAGATGCCCCTCGTGAAGCTCCTTTAGCACTTTATCCTGGAGTTTGGGTGGAATCACCACTCTGGATCCACACATCAAGGTTCCTCGGCACACTGACAGCTGTTCTCTTCTTTGCGAGAATGCTGGCAACAGTGGTTCGCCATGTGCTGGCCATCCCTTCACCGTTAAGTCGTAGACTCGTGAGAGAGTCGGGTCATTTCTCGTTTCCTTTTCAATGGCAGAATTTGTTACTGGTAGACATTCCACTATGGTTGAGTGGAACATCTCCACTGGGTCTACTGTAGGTGCCTCTTCTACCGTTGGCAACGGTAGGCGCGATAAACCGTCAGCATTCCCATGCTGTTTTGATCCTTTGTATTCTATGTTGTATTGGTGTGCCCCTAGAAAAAGGGACCACCTCTGTAGCCTTTGCGCTGTCATAATGGGAACACCCTTTTTAGGGTTGAATATGGAGATGAGGGGTTGATGGTCAGTCAACAAGGTAAATTTTTGTCCGTGTAGGTAATGGTTGAATTTCTTCACTCCCCATACCAGGCTGAGTGCTTCCCTGTCGATTTGGGCATAGTTACGCTCAGCTGAGTTCAATGAGCGTGACGCAAAAGCTATCGGCCGTTCCGAGCCATCAGGGAATTTATGCGATAATACTGCTCCTATGCCGTAAGGGGATGCATCGCACGCCAGTCTGATTGGCAGTGATGGGTTGTAATGAGCCAAAACTTCTTTGGACGTGATTAAGTCTTTGCATTTATGGAAGGCACGTTTACAGTCTTCGCTCCATTTCCAAATTACTCCTGTTTGTAGAAGTTCATTAAGAGGGTGTAGAAGAGTTGATAAGTTCAGTAAAAATTTATGATAGTAATTTATTAATCCCAGGAACGACCTTAATTGTGAAACATTTTCAGGTGCTGGGGCTTTTATGACCGCTTCAATTTTTTCAGGTTACTTATGCAACCCTTCCTTATTAATTATGTGGCCACAATATGATATTTGATTTTGGAAAAATTCGCACTTGGGGCGATTTGCTCGTAGGCCCCGTTCTCTCAGCCTAGTGAGCACCTGCTCCAAATTGGCAAGGTGCTCGTTGTCGTTTTCTCCTGTTACAAGGATGTCGTCTAGGTAGCATTGAGTCCCCGGAATCCCTTGGCGGACTTGCTCCATAGCTCTTTGCCAGATAGCTGGAGCGGATGCTACTCCGAAAACCAGTCGATTGTACTGGTACAGACCTTTGTGTGTATTTATCGTGAGATACTTTTTAGAGGCCTCTTCAACCTCCATCTGTAGATATGCCTGTGCTAAGTCAATTTTGGTGAAACGTTTCCCTCCGGATAGTGAGGCGAAAATATCTTCTATCCTCGGAAGAGGATACTGTACCGTGTGAAGGACCGGGTTTACAGTCACCTTGAAGTCTCCACAGATGCTAATTTTTCTCTGTTCTTCAGATTTATCATTCTTCAATGCTTTCTTCATGACTGGGACGATGGGTGTTGCCCACTCGCTCCAATCTATTTTAGATAATACGCCTGCCTTTTCCAAATTCTCCAGCTCTGCCTCGACTGCTGGACGAATTGCGTATGGCACTGGTCTTGCCTTAAAAAACTTGGGAATTGCTGCATCTTCCACTTTTATTGAGGCGGTGATGCCTTTCAAGGTTCCTAGTTTCTCTTGAAACACTTCCTTGGCGTTGGCCAAGATTCTTTTAATCGTTCAGGTATGACGTCATCATCATTTTTTTCCTTACTGGTCACCGTCAGTGCCTGAATGGAGTGCCAGTCTAAACGTATTTTCCTGATCCATTCACATCCCAACAGCGGTGGACCACCATCTTGTAGAACGTATAAATACAACTTCTGTATTTCCTTGCCGTTGTATACAACAGGCACCCTTATTTTTCCTTTGGGGTATACTTTCTGCCCCGTATATGTTTTCAAGATAATGGATGTGTCTTTTAAAGGTATATGCGGAAATAGCCGCTCGTAATCCCGTCGATTTATGACAGTCAGAGCTGATCCTGTATCTAGCTCCATTTTAACTGGGGACCCTGCTATTGTGAAGGTAACCCAAATGGTCTGGTAATCTTCTTTGGCAATTACATTATGTAATTTGAGAGAGCTTAGTGTCTTGTTCCCAGAGTCGCTATTGCTCTTCTGGTCTTCGGAGCTACTGTCCGTCATCATTTGTACCTTTCTGTGCTTTTCCTTATTGATTTTTTTCCTGTTAGTGGATTTTTTTTGTCCAGATCGGCATACCCGTGCAATGTGTCCCATCTTTCCGCATTGCCTGCATGCTTTGTCCTTGAACCAGCAGTCCCTCTGGTCATGGGTGGATCTGCCGCAGCGATAACATCTCTCGAAACCCCGTGTTATTTCATGGGTGCCGAAGTCCTGTGCCTTTTGCTGTATCTCTGCAGCTCCTCTTGCACTGAAAGCCTTGTCCAGTGTTAAATCTTTCTCAGAAAATAGCCTTTTTTGTGTTCCTACACTTAGGAGACCGCAGACGAATTTGTCTCGTAGAGAATCTGCCAGTCCTGCCTCGAATTGGCAGTGTAGGGTATCAACAATCTCCTTAAAATTCTTGTCCATCGGTTCGGCTGGAGTGATTAAGTTTCGTAACAGCTTGTATGTCTTTGCGCCCATTAGATTTAGAAGTACTGAAGCCTTTTTTTCATCTTCTATTCCATTTGCGGTGCAATATACCTCCACTCTTTCCACATATGTGGTCCAATCCTCTATCTCGTTATCAAAAGCATCAATATTGCCAGAATTAGGCATCTTAGAAAAGATATGGCGCTTCCCGCCGCTGCTGCCGATGACAACGCTGTTTCCCGCGGTTTCCGTTCTTTTTTTATTTATTTATTTATTTACAGTTGGAGACTCGTTCCCGCCGGACTCTCTCTAGGTCTGAACGCCGACCTGCTTGCAGCGCCGGCCGTCTCCCGAGTGCTCCCTCCCCGTCTGTTACTGCTTGCCTCCGCTTTCGCTGCTTGGCCCAGCTGTAGAGCCAGCCGCTGGAGCCCCAGCCTGACGCCCAGGAAGGATTACCGCAGTACCTGCCACCAGCTTGGCCAGCTGGTGAAACAACAGCTTCTTTCACTTCTTGATTCTTCTGGACGCCAGAGGAATCGATGTCCTTGAGGTGCTGCCGAATTGTAGGTAAGTCCGTTTCCACTTCGTCGCCACTGTTGTGTCTGTGTGTTGATAGAGACACTGAAGACAGGAGTTGGTTTGATAGGTGTTTACTAAACAAAGTCTGGAGGGGAACTAACGGATACAACACAATACTCAGGCTTATATAGCCCGAGTGGCCATTACCGGCATTACAGTACACATGGGGCTCTTAAAGGCACATACACTACAATTACAGCTCACATCCTCCACTCTTCTGGCCCATTAGACCTGGCATCTCCACCCCGACCCCCCGCCCGTCCCACCACTGGTGGTGGAACCTTCAGGCACCGCGGGTCCTACCCGCTGCAATTCTCTTCCTAACCCCCTCCGCTTCACTACAGCTCTCTCCACCCTCAAAACGCTCCTTAAAATCTCCCTCTTCGACCCTTTCTTGACCGTCTCCTGTAACTCTTTCCCCAATTCCAGCTGGCTCTTTAACCCCCGGCATGTAGCGCCTTGGAGGGTTTTACAGCATGAACAACGTTCTATAAGAGTAGGATGTCGTTCTCCGCACTGTTTCAAAATTGAGACTCATCGTCCCACCACCTGCTCTAACTCGTTCTTCCCCAGGATCCGGAACTGTAATGGTAAGGACAAGCTGTACATCCGGGCAATCTGGTGTCCGAGCTGAAAATGCTGGAAATAAACAGCTGGCCCCTTCTGTTTTGCATTTGCTGTATTTGCAACTCTTTGGCCCGTAATTTCTGATCGGAGGCTTCCTGCGTGCGGAGGCCTCCTATCAGGAAAAAATCTACGCTCTTACCTGAGGGCTCCCGAGGTCCGGACACTTCCGCTCCTGGGCCTCTCCACAGTCGGAGTGCGCAGGGCCCAGGTATCCCAGGGCGCAGGTGGTTCGCAAGCGTCCCTGGGATCACGTGGGCCAGGCCAGCTAATGTTTTTAAAATGAGTTAAAGTTACATTTAATTAAATATTTTAAACAAAAATGTAATTGTTTGAAAAAAATAATTACTTTTTTTTACAGCGTTAAAAATAAAGTTAACTTTTTAAAAAGTATTTTTAAAATTATAAATGAGTGAAAACATTTTTTTTTACTTTTTAAAAACTCTTATGCGTAAGATTTCTAAGGGTTTTCTGCGGGCAGAGGTTCTGCAGAAAGCGGAACTCCCCCCCCACAGAGGCCCTTCTCCAGGGCAGGCGTGTGATCTGTTAAGAGGATTCTTGACAGATCGGAAATGACGGTTTTCAGCGCGCGCACTTCGCATACCTGAAACCGGCATTTCCGCTGTCCCTACGGGTGGGTTCAACAGCCCGTACACACCCATAGGCATCGGAATAAACGGGCCATTGCAGTTAGTGCCAGTGTGTGCAAACATAAAGCGGTTTTGGCTTTTCAGTTTGATTAACTTAATAGAGAGATTCTCAAGGTGTGACCAAGCGGCTTGAAGAGGAGTGTTTATGAAATAACAACAGAAAATGCTGGAAAAACTCAGCAGGCCAGGCAACATCCGTGGAGAGAAATTAGAGTCGACGTTTTGGGTCGAAACCCTTTTTCAAAACTGGAAAGGAAATCAAATAGATCGAAGGCAGGGCTGTGATAGAACAAAAGAAGTAAAAGAGACATTAAGAGGTATTCAAAACCAGACGAGATGGTAATAGGACAAGTGGAGACAAAAGACAGCTGAGATTCGGTGTGAAGTGTACTGGCAGGATGAGAGACAGCTGCCATGTGGGAGAGAGAAAAAAAAAGGAAAGGAGGGGGGGAGGGAAAACCCAAAACAAAGGGGTGGAAAAAAATATAAGTAAAAATGTAATAGGGGCCGAGGTTATGATCTGAAATTGTTGAACTCGGTATTGAGCCCGGAAGGCTGCAAAGTGCCTAATCGGAAGATGTTTATGATGTGTTTGACATAAAGTTTATTCTTTTTCCTTTGACCGGTGAAGTGTTTGAGTTTCAGCCCACTATTGAATCTTGGGAATGGTTTGTGTATCATTAGTACGCGATGAATCATCCTGGTCTCCCTGGTTATGTAAAACTGATTGCTTCCTAGCCGAGCAGTAGCCAGTGGTGTGAAACTCGCAGGCCAGGCAGCAGAAACTGAGGTACAACTGCAGGGTGGAGGTGAAGGTGAAGGTTTGTCCCCGTAGGTCACTGTTGTTCAGGTACAGTAGCGCGATGGTCGCAGTGAGTATGTAAACTGGGCGTGCACTGGGTCCTGTTAGTCCAGTAGTGAAAGTCCCCAATGCCGTGAGTTATTTTCAAGGTGGTTCGCACCTTCAGGAGCCGAGAGTCTGAAGCATTAATTCATGGTTTCTCTGAAACGCTGACAGGCATTTTTGTAACAAGTCCCTGACACATTATCAGAGAACATTCACAGGAGATGCTGGAGTATTCCTTACTGGCAACATGACTGCAGGAGAGCATCCTTGTTTTCATTAAAAAAAGAGGTTATTACAGCCGCAAACTGATAAACACATGAGCAGCGGCGGGGGGCAGTACCTGAGCACGGGAACACTTTCAGCAGTTCTTCGGAGAGACTGTCCCATTACATGTGTGTGTCTGTGTGTGTGTGTGTCTGTGTGTGTGTGTCTCGGTGTGTGTCTGTGTGTGTCTCAGTCTGTGTCTGTGTGTGTCTCGGTCTGTGTGTGTCTCGGTCTGTGTGTGTCTCGGTCTGTGTGTGTCTCGGTCTGTGTGTGTCTCGGTCTGTGTGTGTGTGTCTCGGTCTGTGTGTGTGTGTCTCGGTCTTGTCTGTGTGTGTCTCGGCCTGTGTCTGTGTGTGTCTTGGTCTGTGTCCGTGTGTGTCTCGGTGTGTGTCCGTGTGTGCCTCGGTGTGTGTCTGCGTGTGTGTCTGTGTCTCGGTGTGTGTCTGTGTGTGTCTCGGTCTGTGTGTGTCTCGGTGTGTGTCTGTGTCTGCGTGTGTCTCGGTCTGTGTCTCGGTCTGTGTCTGTGTCTGTGTCTGTGTCTGTGTGTGTCTCGGTCTGTGTCTGTGTGTGTCTCGGTCTGTGTCTGTGTGTGTCTCAGTGTGGGTCTGTGTGTGTCTCGGTGTATGTCTGTCTCTGTGTGTGTCTCGGTCTGTGTCTGTGTGTCTCGATGTGTGTCTGTGCCTGTGTGTGTCTGTGCCTGTGTGTGTCTGTGCCTGTGTGTGTCTCGGTATGTGTCTGTGTCTCGGTGTGTGTCTGTGTGTGTGTCTCGGTGTGTGTCTGTGTGTGTCTGTGTGTGTGTGTGTCTCAGTGTGGGTCTGTGTGTGTCTCGGTGTGTGTCTGTTTGTGTCTCGGTCTGTGTCTGTGTGTCTTGATGTGTGTCTGTCTGTGTGTGTCTCGGTGTGTGCCTGTGTCGGTGTGTGTCTGTCTCGGCGTGTGCCTGTGCCTGTGTGTGTCTCGGTGAGTGTCTGTGTCTGTGTGTCTGTCTGTGTGTCTGTCTCTGTGTGTGTCTCAGTGTGTGTCGGTGTCTGTGTCTCGGTGTCTGTGTGTGTCTCTGTGTGTCTTGGCGTGTGTCTGTGTCTGCCTCTGTGTGTGCCTCGGTGTCTGTGTGTCTCGGTGTGTGTCTGTCTGTGTGTGTCTCGGTGTGTGTCAGTGTGTGTGTCTGTGTGTCTCGGTGTGTGTCTGTGTCTTGGTCTGTGTCTGTGTGTCTCGGTGTGTGTCGGTCTGTGTGTGTGTGTCTTGGTGTGTGTCTGTGTGTGTCTCGGTGTGCGTCTGTGTGTGTCTTGGTGTGTGTCTGTGTCTGCCTCTGTGTGTGTCTCGGTGTGTGTCTGTCTCTGTGAGTGTCTCTGTGTGTGTCTGTGTGTGTCTGTGCGTTTCTGTGTCTTTGCGTGTGTGTAAACGTGTATTTAGGGGTTTTGAGTTCAGGACTATTTAAATCTTGTGCCAAACAAAATAGCTGTTGTTGACTTAGTGCCAGATCTGCCCAGTCTGCTATTTCTATTGGAGCTCGTATAAACCTATCTGAGGCGAGAGTTATGCAGATTTAGGAATCATCAACACAGGGCTTCCTGGTAGCCTCGTGGGTGAAGCTGAGTGTAACACTAAATTGTACTGGCTGATGGTACTAGTTTCAGTTCCCAGTCTGTACTGGGGTGGCAGACGGATTGGTGCGAGAGGCCTCAGCTCTCTGGGCCGGAGATGGGTGCGCACTGTCGATAGAAAGCGTACTTTGGTAAGGACATTGGGCCGTGATGCTCTCCGCAGTCAGACAGCCTTCCAACACTCGCACATGCAAAGCTGCCAGAAAAAGCTGCAGGTTTCATGTAAAACTGCTGGGACTTTAAGATCAGCTGTCGGGAAGTCACGTCTTTACAGTTGGTTTGTAACCAGCTGCACGAGCGCTGTGCTGCAAGAGCTGATGGCGCTCGTGTCGGACAATGTCACACCGTGTCGCATTGCAACACAGTGTAACGCCATGTCGTGCAGTGTAACGCTGTGTCACGCAGTGTAAGGCCGTGTCACGCAGTGTAAGGCCGTGTCACGCAGTGTCGTGCAGTGTAACGCTGTGTCACACCGTGTCACGCAGTGTAAGGCCGTGTCACGCAGTGTAAGGCCGTGTCACGCAGTGTAAGGCCGTGTCACGCAGTGTAAGGCCGTGTCACGCAGTGTAACGCCGTGTCGCACAGTGTCGTGCAGTGTAAGGCCGTGTCACGCAGTGTAAGGCCGTGTCACGTAGTGTCGTGCAGTGTAACGCTGTGTTGCGCAGTGTCGTGCAGTGTAACGCTGTGTTGCGCAGTGTCATGCCGTGTAAGGCCGTGTCATGCAGTGTAAGGCCGTGTCACGCAGTGTCGTGCAGTGTAACACTGTGTTGCGCAGTGTCGTGCAGTGTAAGGCCATGTCACACAGTGTCGTGCAGTGTAAAGCCGTGTCGTGCAGTGTAAGGTCATGTCACGCAGTGTCGTGCAGTGTAAGGCCGTGTCAAGCAGTGTCGTGCAGTCTAAGGCCGTGTCACGCAGTGTAATGCTGTGTAGCGCAGTGTCGTGCAGTGTAGCGCAGTGTCGTGCAGTGTAAGGCCGTGTCATGCAGTGTAACACTGTCCTGCAGTGTAACGCCGTGTTGCGCAGTGTCATGCAGCGCCAGGCCGTGTTGTGCAGTGTCATGCAGTGTAAGGCCGTGTAGCGCAGTGTCGTGCAGTGTAAGGCCATGTAGCGCAGTGTAAGGCCGTGTCACACAGTGTCATGCAGTGTAACACTGTCCTGCAGTGTAACGCCGTGTCGCGCAGTGTCATGCAGCGCCAGGCCGTGTTGTGCAGTGTCATGCATTGTAAGGCCGTGTAGCGCAGTGTCGTGCAGTGTAAGGCCGTGTAGCGCAGTGTTAGGCCGTGTAGCGCAGTGTCGTGCAGTGTAAGGCTGTGTCACGCAGTGTAAGGCTGTGTAGCGCAGTGTCATGCAGTGTAAGGCCGTGTAGCGCAGTGTCGTGCAGTGTAAGGCCGTGTAACGCAGTGTCGTGCAGTGTAAGGCCGTGTCGCGCAGTGTAAGGCCGTGTCACACAGTGTCATGCAGTGTAACACTGTCCTGCAGTGTCATGCAGCGCCAGGCCGTGTTGTGCAGTGTCATGCATTGTAAGGCCGTGTAGCGCAGTGTCGTGCAGTGTAAGGCCGTGTAGCGCAGTGTCGTGCAGTGTAAGGCCGTGTAGCGCAGTGTCGTGCAGTGTAAGGCCGTGTAGCGCAGTGTAAGGCCGTGTCACAGAATCACAGAAACCCCACAGTGCAGATAGAGGCCATTTCGGCCCATCGAGCCTGCACTGACACATATCCCACCCGATCCCCGTAACCCCTACACCAACACATATCCCACCCTATCCCTGTAACCCCACGTATTTAATCCCCCTAACACTAAGGGTCAATTTATCATAGCCAATCAACCTAACCCACACATCTTTGGACTGTGGGAGGAAACCGGAGCACCCAGAGAAAACCCACGCAAACACGGGGAGAATGTGCAAACTCCACACAGACAGTCGCCCGAGGCCGGATTCGAACCCGGGTCTCTGGCGCTGTGAGGCAACAGTGCTAACCACTATGCCACCGTGCAGTGTAAGGCCGTGTAGCGCAGTGTAAGGCCGTGTCACACAGTGTCATGCAGTGTAACACTGTCCTGCAGTGTAACGCCGTGTCGCGCAGTGTCATGCAGCGCCAGGCCGTGTTGTGCAGTGTAAGGCCGTGTAGCGCAGTGTCGTGCAGTGTAAGGCCGTGTAGCGCAGTGTCGTGCAGTGTAAGGCCGTGTAGCGCAGTGTAAGGCCGTGTAGCGCAGTGTCGTGCAGTGTAAGGCTGTGTCACGCAGTGTCATGCAGTGTAAGGCCGTGTAGCGCAGTGTCATGCAGTGTAAGGCCGTGTAGCGCAGTGTCGTGCAGTGTAAGGCTGTGTCACGCAGTGTCATGCAGTGTAAGGCCGTGTAGCGCAGTGTAAGGCCGTGTAGCGCAGTGTCGTGCAGTGTAAGGCTGTGTCACGCAGTGTCGTGCAGTGTAAGGCTGTGTCATGCAGTGTAAGGCCGTGTAGCGCAGTGTCATGCAGTGTAAGGCCGTGTAGCGCAGTGTAAGGCCGTGTTGGGCAGTGTCGTGCAGTGTAAGGCCGTGTAGCGCAGTGTCGTGCAGTGTAAGGCCGTGTAGCGCAGTGTCGTGCAGTGTAAGGCCGTGTTGGGCAGTGTCGTGCAGTGTAAGGCTGTGTCATGCAGTGTAAGGCCGTGTAGCGCAGTGTCATGCAGTGTAAGGCCATGTAGCACAGTGTCGTGCAGTGTAAGGCCGTGTTGGGCAGTGTCGTGCAGTGTAAGGCCGTGTAGCGCAGTGTCGTGCAGTGTAAGGCCGTGTTGGGCAGTGTCGTGCAGTGTAAGGCTGTGTCATGCAGTGTAAGGCCGTGTAGCGCAGTGTCGTGCAGTGTAAGGCCGTGTTGGGCAGTGTCGTGCAGTGTAAGGCCGTGTAGCGCAGTGTCGTGCAGTGTAAGGCCGTGTTGGGCAGTGTCGTGCAGTGTAAGGCTGTGTCGTGCAGTGTAAGGCCGTGTAGCGCAGTGTCGTGCAGTGTAAGGCCGTGTTGGGCAGTGTCGTGCAGTGTAAGGCTGTGTCATGCAGTGTAAGGCCGTGTAGCGCAGTGTCATGCAGTGTAAGGCCGTGTAGCGCAGTGTAAGGCCGTGTTGGGCAGTGTCGTGCAGTGTAATCTCTCTATTAAGTTAATCAAGCTGAACCTATCTCAATAGTGTATTGATTATATAAATGATTCGGTTCTTCAAATCCAGCCAATTCCAATGAAAGGAGTTTGTTAAAATGTCGCTCAGCTTGATGCCCCTGCCGTTGCCCTGACTGAGCTGTTGCAGTGATGAGGATGCCCTGTTCATGTTCTCGTGGTGACAGCATGGTCACAGAACTTCTCGATACTCCGGTCTGCAAACCTCGTGCTGAGTCTTGCTGTTTGCTAGAGGTGAGAGGAGCCAAAACGCTATTCCACAGCAAATGCATCTCTAACATTGGAGCAGTACATCTGCCTTCCTGGGTGAAGCGCAGTACACATTGGAACCGAAAGGGGAGAATGGAACGGAATGTACAGGCACAGTGCTCTGTGATCAGATGCAAACTCCGTGTTCTCAGTTTGTTTTGCTTGTGATGGAAAGGGGGAATTCAGTTGCAGAGCGAAACCTGACCATTTCCTGTTTACCCGAGAAGTGTAATGTGACCTGATTTCACCTCGCCCCTGTGTCGATTGTGTGGGGTGTCTTCCAGCTGTTAACTGCGTGTTAGTTTCCACACCCTGACAACGACGGGCCGTATTTCTGGTTTAGAATTGTTTGGTCGACTTATTGATTATTCAGACGGACGCAGGTCTGTCGGGCACGAGGTGAAGCTATCTAATTCAGTATTTGTTTTTTGTTGCGTGTTTTTGCTGTCTTCGCGTGATGCCCCTTTGAGTGACCATTCATGCTGGTGAAGGGAGTAACTGCTGTACATGTGGACAGCAGCAGTCCATCACCGTCACACGCATCTACAGGCATGGCCCATTTCTTTACACAGGTACGGGTTAATAAGCATGCTCAGTTTTAGGGAGCTGTTCAGCCTCTGTGCAGTGCTGATTGCAATCCACTGTCCCCATTCCCTGTCAGAGCTGCACCTTTCATGCTTTGGGAGTTAGTTCCCAGAAGATGGCCAAGTGTCTCAGAATCCTGTGCTAGCTTGTTAATAGTTCCTGAAAGGCCGGTTAATGTACTCAGTCCTGATTTTGAGGCTGGAGCACGCAGTGGGAGATAGTAGCCATGTAGTAATTAACCTGAGCTGTGAGTGTTTGCTTGTGATTCATTTTCCATCTGTGTAATGCAGGAGGATAAAGATAAACACCCAGCAAAGCTACAAACTCACAGAGAGGCAGGTCGGGCATTTGCCCTGCCAATAATGTCGGAGCCCCAGGTTTGATGAGGTAGACGAACTCTCTGGTAAATGCTGGAGCTGTGGAAACGAAAATAAGTGTCTCAGCAATCACAGTGGCTGAGACTGACCTCGTGGTGCTTTGTTCCTGGTGACTCTGGCTGGCTGGTGGACCCTGAGAAGCTGTGCTAGAGCAGCAAACCTGAGGACGTTAAGCAGTGATCTTCTCCAGTTAGACATTTCTCTTCTCTCTCACCCTCTCTCTCACACGCATGCTCGCTCACTCGCTCACACCGGCACTCACTTGCTTTATATCTGGGTCTGGAAAAGAGACATAGAAACTAACATTAGAGTGAGAAGATGTGACAGTGACTTGGGATCCTGGGAATCCTTAACTTGACCTCTAATATCACTTTCAAGTGGAGCATAGCAGCCTTGTGGTGAGTCCCAGTGGTTGGGCAAGGGATGGGAAGCTTGTGTCTTTGTCTCTCCTACTATATCATACACAGATGCCCAGTTCTTTTGCCTTCCCACTGAAGCACAGTACATGTGGGAAAAGTCTGGATCTAGTGTCCCGCCATCTCAGTGCAGTCCTGTGACCTGGCAAAGGACCCGTGTAAAAAAGGGTGAATGCCCTTCATTCAACTGATAGATCCTCCGGATCACCTTTGCAGAATGGGCATCTCGGGCAGGTGAGAGGCTTTAGTTATGAGGAGTGTCTGGAGAAACTGGGCCTCTATTCATTCAAACAAAGCAAGGTCAAGAGGTGAACCAATAGAAGGAGTCAAAATGATGAGGTTTTGATCGTAAAAACTATTTCCACTGGTCAGTCAGTCAGTAACTAAAGGGCATCAATTAAAGACCATCACCAAAAGAGTGAGGGGAGAGGATTGGAGAATGCGTTTATACGCAGAGGGTTGCCAGGTCATGGGACGCCCGACCAGAAACAGTGGGGGAACCAGAATCCATTATAGCTTTTCAAAAAGAAGTGGATAACTATTTGTAAAAAAGGGATATTTGACAGTGTGTGGTGAAAGGGACTAATTGGATTATTTAGAGAGCTGGCACAGATGTGGTAGACACTCGAAGATTTCCCGGGTGATCCCTGTACATGGCGACACTGTCCGCGAAGTGTAATGCCTTGTTTTGCTTTGATGTGCATGAACTGAAGTTTTACTATTTCCCTCTTCTTGTTCTACCTGAGTTTCTCTGCTCCTCTCCTGAAGGTGCTGACTGTTGCTGTGGTACAGCCGCAGAACTGGAGAATGGGCAAGAATCGGAGGAATGGAGAGCTTGCGGAGGGGGGATTCAAGTCACAGAGTTGATGCTGACAGCAAGAGTGGGGGGGGGGGTGCGGGGGTTATGATATGTGCCTGGTTTGGTATCAAGTGGGAACTGGTGGGGCAAGAACACTAAAAGTTGTGCTGGAAAGGGTGGGAAGCTGCAGGAGCTGAGAAGCAGACAGCAGCGAAAGAATTGGGGAGGCCAGTGGCAGGACTTACTGAGAACAAGATGTTGGAATGTGTTTAAATGTGTGGGTGGCCTTTTCTGCATGCCCACCTTTAACCCTGCCCTCATGTATGATGTCCCATCCTGGCTTGTACTTACTTTCTTCACCTCCTCTTCCTACCTCGTCATTGTGTTGGGTCTGAGAAAGCTTTGTTGCTCATTCCTTGATATTTCAAAGTCAAATCTTGTTGGGCTTTGAACCCCAGATGAGCAGCTGTGTCAAAGGCCAGTAACTGTACGAGGTGGTCCACCTGCCTGGCGGGCGGTGGTCCACCTGCCTGGCGGGCGGTGGTCCACCTGCCTGGCGGGCGGTGGTCCACCTGCCTGGCGGGCGGTGGTCCACCTGCCTGGCGGGCGGTGGTCCACCTGCCTGGTGGGCGGTGGAGGCCCTGCAGGGTCTGATCGGCTGGGTAGAAAGAAACAATTTCCTCTGGTGGGGGAGTCCAGAATAAGGGAGCAGAACCTTAAAATGAGAGCCAGGCCATTCAGGGGTGATGTCAGGAAGCACTTCTTCACACGCAGGGTAGGGGAAATCTGGAACTCTCACCCCCAAAAAGCTGTTGAGGCTGGGAAGTCCATTGAAAATTTCATAACTGAGAGTGGTAGATTTTTGTTAGGTAAGGGTATCAAGGGTTACGGACCCGAGGCGGGTAGAGGGAGTTAAGATATAGATCTGCCATGATCTAATTGAATGGCGGAACAAGCTCGAGGGGCTGAATGGCCGACTCCTGTTCCTGTGTAGTAGTGAAAACCACCCTCTGTCCCCGGGACTAAAAGCCTTCATACGCACTTCTGAAGGACAGTGTGATAGCCTCTTGGGCAGGAGCAGAGTGGAAGATGCCATGCGTGTAGGAGGTGGTTATTGTTTATGGTGAGCAGCCGATGCAGTGAATGTCAAGCCCCCGTGTTCCTGGGGAATGCTATACTGCACAGGAGAGCTTACACAAAGAACACAAACCACATACAGGAAACTTTCTGGTATCTGGCACGGACGGGACCGAGCTGGTGCCGGTCGATCAACAATGCCGGAGAATCGAGCGCTATAGTTAAAAGATACGGAGCTCAGCGCTCCGTCTAAAGCAACAAACCGTCTCTGTAGCTTAGCAACAGCTTCAGTTAGACGCTTGCACAGCAAGAAATGAGTAAAAAAAAGTAACTAAAAGTAAAAAAAGTTATCTGAACCGACTGCTGAATTTTGCCGGTTAACCGACATTTCCGGTTATTTAGTGGCCGGTTAATCGAAAGTTTCCTGTATTCAAATTCAAATGTAGGTGCATCGGTAACCAGACTGAGAGCTAAATTAATGGGAATTGCAAAGAATATGTCATCTAAAAGACTGAAAACCCAAATTGTGCCTTTCGGGCACTGGAACAGCAGGAGTTCAGCCTTTAATCACTTTCGTCACTTGCAAAAAAAAAAACCCTCTAAATTTGGTGGATTGACATTTGCATTGCCTGTCAGTATTGGTAAAACACAGAGTGCAGTGATCGGATTAAAATCACTGACAGATTGCTGAAACAAAAGCGAATAAATGTGCGGCTGACCCGAATACAACCTGTCGAATGTAAAAGGCTTTACTGGTTTGTGCGCGGGTCCTCTTGATCTGAGTTGGGTTAGAGGTTCATTATCATAATTAAAGAAGCAGAGGCCAAATAAAGCAGCTATTTGGTGAATATATTATTATTAAAATGCAGCCTGTGTAGTTTTATTAACTGGCTGATCAAATGAAAGGAAATGTTTGGCTAATTCTACTGGAGCTGACTTCCCTAATAACTGTTCTGCTTCATCTCCCTGGGCTATAGTGCAGTGCATAATGAGAGATGGCTCTGCTCCCTGAGCTAGAAGTAAGGAATAGCGTTATAATTTTATCAGTGAAGTTACAGACCCGATATCTGCCCCCCTCCCCACCAGGGCGAAATGCATCACTGGTTCGGAAATAACCCAGTGCCGGAGTTTAACCCTTGGCAGGCCAATCACCTTTAAAATTTTGCCTCTGTTTTCTTGTGCGAAGCTTCCCCAATTTCTGTTGTTGGCTATCAGAATTGGGTGAGTGCGTGGAATCTTGGGCATTTTACTCGGGTGATCAGAACACGTTGGTCTGCACCGTGCCATTTAATTTGTGGCGAGGTCCTGCTGTTAATCCGAAAGGTTTGCTTGCAGTCCCACGTCTTGTGGGTATTCTCAAAGCGGATGAAAGCTACAGGGCACATTCTGTTCTGTAAGATTGCCTTTCGTTATCCATCCACATTGGCTCAACCGGTCCTCGTATTTCAGAACTTCAATTTAGTGTACCCTTTGAAACTGGACTCTGCTCAGAGTCAGCTCCTGATTTTGAAATCCTTATACAAGTTCTGACGTAGAGTCTGAGTTGGATTTTATTTTAAATAGAGAATTGCCGGGGGGAGGTTAAGATGAGCTCAATGCCATGTGCAATTTGTGCGGGGGGGTGGGGGAGGAGAAACTCACAGCCAGCATGGAATCCGCTACCAGAAGCTGAAGCACAGCTTATGTAAGCACAGCGTTTGGCTAAATTGAAAATCCTCAGTTCTGACTGACACTATTGAAATAATTCCTCTTCCAGTTAGAGAAATGAAAAATGATGATTTAGAATAGAAAGTTCAGGTCTAAGCAAAGCTCTGGTCTTCTGGTTTGAAAAGGATATATAATGTGAGAGTTCGGAGTCTGTCTAATAGCCCAACCCTAATAGGCTTCCAGCGCACACAGTCCGTCTGAACAGCGCTGCTGGCTGCTCAGAAGCCAAGCCTCGTTTTTATTTAATGAGTGAATGTCATGTTTGGGATAAAGACTCTTACATGAACTGTTCATGTCCCCACTGAGTGTTTTGAGCAGTGAAATGTCTGGCAGGCACATCATTGCTGCACGTACTGCTGTGTTGCTCTTGGCTGCTGCCGAGCTCCATGCTGTCGGTCCTACTCCTGTGGGACTCTTCCTACTACAGAGCAGCTGCCTGAGCTAAGCAAATTGAGCTGAAACGGGCAGTGCAGAAATGGGTTAACGGGGGAGCTCAGCGACTCGCTCCTAAACAATCTGGACGATCACTGCGAGGGCTGCTCGATACAGGCAACGGATTTTTACAGTTGATCTTTGGCTTTTCAAACCAGCACACGGAGGACGGATATTTTCCTTGCTGTACGGTTCAAGCATTTATCTTGTGCCTGGACATGACTCAAAGCGCTGCTAGACCTCTGCTGGTCTGCATATTGTGAGAGAGGCATTGTTAGGAAGGGTAAGTGCGAGGCTGCAGTGGGATTCTCCCCCTTCAAATGGGAGCTGCTCAGTGCACATTGAGCTTTGATCATTCAGTGCCTTGTTTAGAGAACCTTTTGTTACCGAATAAATGCCCACCATCAGAAGGACAGACACTTTATGCGATCACGCGCTTTTCCTCCTCACTAAGCCCTGTGTTTTGCAAGCGTCTCACAGCCGTCATGGTCGTCCTGCACAGATGATGCAAGGAGCATGCCCATTTCCACAACAGTAACCTGAGGGTGGAGTCGGAAAACATGAAAAAGATTTATTTTTGTCAAATTGCATACAAGTTCCAGCTTTTTTTTGCTCTGGGGCAGAATTGGAAAAGGTACCAAAGGATCTGTAGCAAATGAATGGCTGATCCTGCTCTTTATACTGATTGTGTGCTGTGTGGTTTTATTATATCCTGAAGGGTATGTGTGCGTGAGTGTGTTTTTTTTAAATGGAGCGCGGAATATGTAACGCTTTGGACTGGAGCCTGTGTGTGAATCCGAGGCTCCCTGTAGTGATCAATCCATTTTTAAACATAGATCGGGTCTGACTGGAAATCACTGACTGACGAGATACCCGTATTAGCCAGCTGGTAATGACATCACTGATTGTACCTGTGTCCCTCCCCAGTCCAACTCCCCTAACACAGGCTCCAGTGTAACATACTCCAGGGTCAGCAGTGACAGTCAGGCCCTCATGCGTTATTTACTCGATTGTTTGTCCTTGACCTAACGTGTTTTTTTTATATCTTTCTGTCCCTTCCACCTCCTCTTCCCTCCCCGATCCCTCGGCCTTGTCTAGCTGGCGCTGACAGAGGAGCAGAGTGATGTGAGCAGGAATGGCGCCGACACCAAAGACCTTGTGTTTCTGGTTCAGGTCTCCTGTCAGGTAAGGTTACACAGGCTGTTGGTTATTACTTTAACTAAATGAGCCCCTGTACTGATACGATGACGTGTTAGTAGGGGCAAATAATACAGGACCTGGAAACAGTGAGTGCAAATGGCTGAGAAATGCGCTGGCCTGAATATGTGAAGACGAGGAACTTGAGCAGTGTGGTTAAACCCCTGGACTGGTGCGATACTGCACTGCGCTACCGGGGCGTCTGCCTGCCCGTGGCGGTCAGGCCCTGCAGCCGAGAGATTTTTACCAAATTGCTGCAGCCTTCGCCACTGGAATCAGTGGCCAGACTTGAGCATGGGTTCCAAGTTATACTGAGACCCTCCTTTCCTCCCTTAATCTCTCCCTTCATGTCAGCTCCCCCACCCGTATACACGGCCACCCTCTCGATCTAATCATCTCACGTGGCCTCGCTATCCCTTCCGTGACCATCACCGATAAGGCAATCTCCGACCATTTCCTTATATCGCTCTCTACCCATATTCCCCTTCCCCCTCCTAAGCCCACTTCTTTTCGTATCCGCCCCTGGAAAAAACTCTCCCGCAAGTCGCTAACCACTGCACTTTCTAAATCCCAACTACCTCGCCTCTGGCCTGCAATTCTTCATGACATCTCTGCAGCTACTTGACTTACTAACTCACACCCTCTCCACCACCTTTGATGCCTCTGTCCCCACTGAAATCATTGCACTCTCTCAGCCCAGTCATTCCCCCTGGTGTACCCCTCATCTCCGCTTCCTTAAGCCCAACGTCTTTGGCAGACAATTGGCCTAATCATCCATCATTAGATTTGGCTAGATCGTGTAAAGCACTACCGGGTCTTGTTCTCCATCACTAAAACCACCCAGTACTCTGAGATCATCCAGGACGGCAAAAATAACACCAGGCTTCTCGTCACCATTAACCGTCTTCTCAAACCCCCCTCCCCTGCCTCCTCCTCCCTCACCTGCCTCCTCCTCCCTCACCTGCCTCCTCCTCCCTCACCTGCCTCCTCCTCCCTCACCTGCCTCCTCCTCCCTCACCTGCCTCCTCCCCCCTCCCCTGCCTCCTCCTCCCTCCCCTGCCTCCTCCTCCCTCCCCTGCCTCCTCCTCCCTCACCTGCCTCCTCCTCCCTCCCCTGCCTCCTCCCCCCTCCCCTGCCTCCTCCTCCCTCCCCTGCCTCCTCCTCCCTCCCCTGCCCCCTCCTCCCTCCCCTGCCTCCTCCTCCCTCCCCTGCCTCCTCCTCCCTCCCCTGCCTCCAACTCCCTCCCCTGCCTCCTCCTCCCTCCCCTGCCTCCTCCTCCCTCACCTGCCTCCTCCTCCCTCCCCTGCCTCCTCCTCCCTCCCCTGCCTCCTCCTCCCTCACCTGCCTCCTCCTCCCTCACCTGCCTCCTCCTCCCTCACCTGCTTCCTCCTCCCTCCCCTGCCTCCTCCTCCCTCACCTGCCTCCTCCTCCCTCACCTGCCTCCTCCTCCCTCACCTGCCTCCTCCTCCCTCCCCTGCCGCCTCCTCCCTCCCCTGCCTCCTCCTCCCTCACCTGCCTCCTCCCCCTCCCCTGCCTCCTCCTCCCTCACCTACCTCCTCCCCCCTCCCCTGCCTCCTCCTCCCTCCTCCTCCCTCCCCTGCCTCCTCCCCCTTCCCCTGCCTCCTCCCCCCTCCCATGCCTCCTCCTCCCTCTGCCTCCTCCTCCCTCCCCTGCCTCCTCCTCCCTCCCCTGCCTCCTCCTCCCTCCCCTGCCTCCTCCTCCCTTCCCTGCCTCCCCCCCTCCCCTGCCTCCTCCCCCCTCCCCTGCCTCCTCCCCCCTCCCCTGCCTCCTCCCCCCTCACCTGCCTCCTCCCCCCTCACCTGCCTCCTCCTCCCTCCCCTGCCTCCTCCTCCCTCCCCTGCCTCCTCCTCCCTCCCCTGCCTCCTCCTCCCTCACCTCCAACAATAAATGTGAGGAACTCCTGGACTTCTTTATTAAAAAGATCGACAACATCCGTTCAACTGCTTCTGCTTTCAATTCCCTCCCTTTCCCTAGCCTATAGGATCTTACTTCCTCTCTGTTTACCCCCTGCCCTAACCCTAAATTGGCATATTTCTCTAATTCCTCTCCGATCTCTCCTCTTGCCCTTTCAAAGCTCATCTTGTCAATGAGACCGACCTCCTGCTCTCTCGACCCTATTCCGACTAAATTGCTGACCTCCCAACTTTCCTTCCTGTTAGCGAATATTGTTAATGGTTCTCTCTCCTCAGGCACTGTCCCCCTTTCCTTCAAATCTGCCGTCATCATCCCTCTCCTCAAAAAAACAACTCTTGACCCCTCCGTCCTTGCAAACTAGCGCCCTATCGCCAACCTCCCTTTCCTCTCCAAAGTTCTTGAACATGTTGTTGCCTCCCAAATCTGGGCCCATCTTTTCCAGAGCTCCTTGTTTGAATCCCTCCAATCAGGCTTCCACCCCTGTCACAGTACTGAAACTGCTCTTACCAAGGTCACAAATGACATCCTAATTGACTGCAACAAAGGTAAACTATCCCTTCTCGCCCGTCTGGACCTGTCTGCGGCCTTTGACACGGTTAACCAAACGATTCTGCTCCAAGGCCTCTCCACCGTTGTCAAGCTGGATGGGACCACACTCGCCTGGTTTCATTCCTATCTTTCCAGCCGTAACCATAGAACCACCTGCAGCGGTATCTCTTCCCGATCCCGCACTGTCGCCTCTGGTGTCCCCCAGGTATCTATCCATGGCTCCTTCCTATTTCTCATCTACATGCTGCCCCTCGGTGACATCATCCAGCAACACGACGTGAGTTTTCACATGTACACTGATGATACCCAGCGCCACCTCTCCTCCACCTCTCTCGAACCCTCCACCATCTCTATACTATCAGACTGTTTGTCCGACATCTAGCACTGGGCGAGTAGAAATTTCCTCCAGTTAAGTAGCGGGAAGACCGAAGCCATTGCCTTCAGTTCACGCCACAAACTCCGTTCCCTTTCCACTGATTCGATCTCTCGCTCCGGCAACTGTCTAAGGCTGACCAAGTCTGTTCGCAACCTTGGTGTCATATTTGATCACGAATTGCGCTTCCTACCTCATATCCGTTCTATCACTAAGACTGCCCATTTCCACCTTCGTAATATCGCCCGGCTCCGCCCTTACCTCAACTTATCTGCTGCTGAAACCCGTTATCACCTCTAGACTTGACCATTCCAATCCACTCCTGGCCGGCCTCCCTATTTCTACCCTCCATAAACTTGAGGTTATCTAAAACTCGGCCGCCCGTGTCCTAACTCGCACCGAGTCCCGCTCACCCATCTCCCCTGTGCTTGCTGACCTACATTGGCTCCCAGTGTAGCAATGCCTCGATTAAAAAATTCTCATCCTTGTTTTCAAATCCCTCCATGGCCTCGCCCCGCCCCGCCCCGCCCCATCTCTCTAAGCTCCTCTAGCCCTATAATCCCCCTAGACTGCGCTCTGCCTATTCTGGCTTTTTGAACATTCCCGATTTTAATCACTCCACTGTTGGCGGTCGTGCCTTCAGCTGTCTTGGTCCTAAGCTCTAGAATTCTGTCCCTAAATCTCTCCGCTTCTCTTTCTTCCTTTAAGACGCTCCTTAAAACCTATCTCTTCAACCAAGCTTTTGGTCATCTGCCCAAACCTCTCCTTATGTGGCTCTGTGTCAAATTTTGTTGTTTTTTGATAACAAGCACCTTGGGACATTTTATTGCATTAAAGGTTGAGACTAGGTCCACTTAGCTCTTCCATCTCTTGCTGATGTCTGCATGGAACGCTACATTAATATTGCTTTTTACAGATCAATAGAACCTTGGTTAGACCACACTTGGAGTACTGTGCACAGTTCAAGTCTCCATATTATAAAAAGGATATAGAGGCGCTGGAGAAGGTAGAAAAACAGTTTACAAGGGTGATACCAGAACTGAGAGGTGTTCAAGCCTTTGCTGATAGGTAGAACAGGCTGGGGCTCTTTTCTCTCGAGAAGGAAATGCTGAGGGTGATCCGATAGAGGTCTTTAAGATTATGAAAGGGTTTAATAGGGTAGATATCGAGAAAGTGTTTCCATTTGTGGGGGAGTCCAAAAACAGGGGCCATAAATCCAACAGGGAATTCAGGAGAAACTTCTTTACCCGGAGAGTGGATAGGATGTGGCACTCGCTCCCACAGGGAGCAGTTGAGGTGAATAGTATAGATACAGTTAAGGGGAAGCTAGAGAAGCACATGAGGGAGAAAGGAATAGAAGGTTATGCTGATAGTGTTGGATGAGGAGGTGTGGAGGAGGTGGGTGTGGATCATAAACACAGACGTGAGCCAGTTGGGCCGAATGGCCTGTTCCTGTGCTGTACATTCGATGTAATAGAGAGTCTCTCTTACTCTGTCCTTATGTCTCTGCTTTTCTCCCTGTATTTTTCTCTCATTTTCTTAATTTCTGTTTCTCGTACAATGTTTCTGTTAGTCTCCCTTTTGTTCACTCTGTCTGCTACACTTTTCCTTTCTGTATTTCTCCTTTTCTCTCTTATTTTCCCTCTTTCTGTCCCTCTCTTGAACAAATACAGGAAAAGGGCCGGGGAATTGGATTACAGTAGCACTATGATTCCAGGCGCTATCCAATTCCTCTGTTACGATTAGGACCTGCTTTCAAAACACTATATGTTCTCATTCAAAAAGAAGTTTCCTAAAGCAGGCGTCTGCCGCCGCCCCCCACCCCCCCAAGCTTTTCCTTATGTGTAAGGTGATGTGAATACTACACCTCCAAGTTAATAACTCACAGTTGTACCATTGGGATTGACGCCGGGAATATTATTAGTTGCCCACTGCATACTGCTGCTCCAATAAGTGGGAAAAAAATACATTGAAGATCATTCAATTCAGGCTAAAACTGCTAATTAGGTTTATTAGAAGAAAATAATATACAAAAAGGCAAGTTAAGTCAGCAGATAAAACAACAATACAGTGCTTAATTCATTTTCTGAAAACAAGTTAACGGTTCTGAATTCTTGAAGTGCTTTCTCGGAATCCTTTAAATGACTTTTGATGAGCTCTTTTGTGAAGTGTACAATTCTGTGTTTGCGGAGTTCTGTTTCACCACAGCCCCCGGAAATATGGATGAACTAAATGTAACAGTAAGTACAGGAAGCTTCGCACATCTCAGATCAAGAGGATTTTTTTCCCTCACTAAACAGAATTTTTTTCAAGCAGCCTCTGATCCTTTTTCAACAGGCAGGAAACAAAGTTTTTAATCAATTATATCTTGAGGCAGAGAGAACATGAACTGCTGGCTTTGACACTTGGGTGGATTTTGAATCTAACACTTCAGGGCCTAAGCGATCATAATGTGTCTCCTCTCAGTGCCATATATTAATATTTCACGAGGCTGAGGTGTTCAGCCAACTACTTGCAGCCCGATGAGGTACTGCTTGCTGCCAAAGGTGTAAACAAAGGAGGGCAGGCCCTCGCTTGCTCTTCAGTGTCAAATGCAGCCATTGTGTGTATTTACTCACCTACAGACCCTCACATCAAGCCAAAGTACAGGGAAAATCATCCGAAACAGCAGCTGTGGATGGTTTCTATTTTAAACACCCCAGTGCTTATGCCCAGCTACTATTCAAATGAGGAGCTAAAGTATGGAATATTTTATGATTGGAAACCAGGCTGATTCCTGCTTCCATCACATGCCCCTGGTGCACTGTCTCTCACTCCAGCAATCTTGCTGCATCCTATTCATCCACCTCTCTTTCCCAATGGCTTCCACAGCCTCAATCTCTCTTTGAAAGTCGTCCTTACATTCTCTGTCTTTCAAATCTTGCTGATTTGAGATTAGTAACTAAACAAAAAATTGAAGGGAATGTAAGAAGAGCCAAATATACGTCACCTCTCTCCTCCCTGAATGGGTCTTGCTGCTGCCCTGCAGAATGGTCTGGGTAAAATTGTTTTGGGATCCAGCATTTGGGAACCTCTAGACTAAGCCAGAGATAGTGTTGTGGCACATTCTGTAAACCTCACACTGTATGCTTTGGGATTTGGTGCTCAACACAAGATAGATTCAGAGATGCATACAGGTCTGTAAGGATGATTCCATACATGGTAGACCTTGGAACAACTATCACTCTCCCCTCCAGTGACCTACAAAACAACCAGAGAAAGGAAAGTTCTTATTGATGGTGGTACTCGGAGACAGTAGGCTCCCGAGCTATGGAAATTGGTCCACGTTGTCGTGGATTTTGATAATCGGGGGGCAGTACTGTGTGGCGGGGGCAGGTTGGTAGAGGATCTTTGTCTTACGGATGTTTAGTGTAAGGCCCATGCTCTCGTACGCTTCGGTGAAGGTATTGACGATGGTTTGGAGTTTGACCTCCGAGTGAGCGCAGACGCAAGCGTCGTCTGCACACTGTAATTCGACGACAGAGGATGGGACGATCTTGGATCTGGACTGGAGGCGACGGAGGTTGAATAGTTTCCCATTTGTTCTGTAAATTGGCTGAGTATGTTATAGACAACTGAATAGTGGGAAAATTAAGAATGAGCTATATAGGCAATTTTAAGAGCTTTGCAGTAATAAGATTTGTAATAAATGGATGGTGTGGGTGAAGTGGAGTGGAGCGGTGTGAGGTGGGGGAGTGGAGTGATGTGAGGTGTGGAGTGGTGTGGGGAGTGGAGTGAGGTGGGGGAGGGGAGTGATGTGAGGTGGGGGAGGGGAGTGAGGTGGGGAGTGGAGTGAGGTGGGGGAGGGGAGTGATGTGAGGTGGGGGAGGGGAGTGAGGTGTGGAGTGAGGTGGGGGAGGGGAGTGATGTGAGGTGGGGAGTGGAGTGAGGTGGGGGAGGGGAGTGAGGTGGGGGAGGGGAGTGATGTGAGGTGGGGAGTGGAGTGGGGTGGGGAGTGGAGTGAGGTGGGGGAGGGGAGTGATGTGAGGTGGGGAGGGGAGTGAGGTGGGGAGGGGAGTGAGGTGGGGGAGGGGAGTGATGTGAGGTGGGGGAGGGGAGTGATGTGAGGTGGGGGAGGGGAGTGATGTGAGGTGGGGAGGGGAGAGGAGTGCGGTGGGGGAGAGGAGTGAGGTGGGGGAGGGGAGTGAGGTGGGGGAGGGGAGTGATGTGAGGTGGGGGAGGGGAGTGAGGTGAGGTGGGGGAGGGGAGTGAGGTGGGGTTGGGGAGGGGAGTGGGGTGGGGGAGGGGAGTGGGGTGGGGTAGTGGAGTGAGGTGGGGGAGTGGAGTGAGGTGGGGAGTGGAGTGAGGTGGGGAGTGGAGTGGGGTGGGGGAGGGGAGTGAGGTGGGGAGGGGAGTGAGGTGGGGGAGTGGAGTGAGGTGGGGTGGGGGAGGGGAGGGGAGTGGGGTGGGGTAGTGGAGTGAGGTGGGGGAGGGGAGTGGGGTGAGGTGGGGAGGGGAGTGGGGTGGGGGGGGGAAGTGAGGTGGGGAGGGGAGTGGTGTGAGGTGGGGAGTGGAGTGGTGTGAGGTGGGGGAGTGGAGTGGGGTGGGGTACATTCTTGGTGCTCCTACACCATTGTGATATTTAAAAAGGAACTCCTCATGGCTTCAGATAGAGAAGGGGGGGGGGGTGGGGGTGCTAAAATCTGGGGGTGCGACGGCACAGGGACCTGATCAGACCAGTGGAGAATGAACACTTGAGACCAGGCACTGGAGGGCAACTAGTACCCCAGCGAGATTCTGTGCCTTTAGGGGAATATCCGCTGAGCCCTAAATTTTGCTTCTAAATCAATTTGTAAAATACACAGATCGATAATCTGTAAATGGGGAGAGTCATAAATCAAGAGAATCTGTTAGATTTCAGGGCACAGGAAGAGACTATTAGTGTATTTATAATACTGCTTTTCTATTTAGGGAATGAATATGTTCTTGAAGGCAAAGTAACGTCTCGGAGACGGGGTATAATCTGTGCACAGTCCCGTGATAAACATATATAAAAATGAACTCTTGCCTCTTTTTATAAATGTAAATTTTCTGCTCTCCATGGAGATTTGTCAGTTTTCTGCCTCACTGCTAGTACCACCCATTGTGCCTTAGATAACTCTTTGATTCAATGTTGGCGCGGCTTTAGACTGGCCTTGGAGCTGATGCAGAGCCCTTTGACCCTGGGAAAGCTTGCTGTCAGCTGGGGGTGTGGATTCAAGCTCCTCCTGGCCTTGTGTTGCTACTCTCATCAAATCAGGGTGAAGGATAATAAAACTTTTTTTAGTTATATTAAGAGAATAAGGAAAACGAGGGATTGAGTGGGGCTACTGAGAGTGGGATCGGGTGAGGACAGGACAACTGATGCGACACAAGCTGCAAAAGTGCCGAATAAGTTTTTTGCCTCAGTCTTTACCAAGGAGACAGGAGTAAATAGCTTACTTGATGTGGAAAGGGAACTCCAGGGCGTTGCAGAGATAAGTTGTGACATTATTCACATTACTACCAGTACGGTTGCTGAACAGCTGTGCAAACTTAAGTTGAATAAATCTCCGGGGCCGGATAAGATGCATCCGAGGATGCTAAAGGAAATAAGGGAGGAAATTGCAGGAACTCTGGCACAAATCTTCCAGAAATCACTGAATACTGGAGAGGTGCCTGGGGACTGGGGAAAGGCAGATGTTACTCCTATTTTTTTTTTTAAAAAGGTCACAAAAGTGACCCAGGAAACTACAGACCATTGTGGGCAAAGGTATGGAACCCTTATTAAAGATAAGATCATGGGAGCGTCTGGATAGAAATGAAATCATAAAAGATGGCCAGGTATGGGTTCCTGAAGGGGTGGGCTCGTCAATCTGATTGATTGATTTTCTTTGAGGGTGTGACGAAGGCGCTCGATAGGGGTAAGGGAGTGGATGTGGTGTACTTGCATTTCAGTAAGGCCTTTGATATAGTTCCTCTGGAAAAGCTGGTGCTGGAAATAAAAAAAGTGGGAATCAGTGGAAATGTTTTACAATGAATACGTAATTGGTTGACTGATAGACCCCAGAGGGTGGTGGTACAGAGACTCATCAGCCCAGGAGAATGTTACCAGTGAGGTCCCACAGCAGTCTGTTATAGGACCGCTTTTGTTTAATATCTTCATAAATGATCTGGAGCTAGAAGTCAGAACCACAATGGCTAAATCTGCAAATGATGCAAAGCTAATGAAGATGGTCGACTGCAAAACTGAACAGGATAAGCTACAGGAGGATTTGAATATACTTGGGAATTGGGCAGACAGGTGGCAGATGAAATTCAACGTGGGGACAAAAAGTCCAGGAAGAGAATATTACTAAAATAGAAAGAAAATGATGTGCATGGAAAAGATCTGGGATCCTCATTGACAATAAATTAAAGCTGTCGGAACAATGCTTGGTAACAGTGAGTAGAGCAAGTTAGATGTTGGGATGCATTGAAAGGTTTAAAAGCATTGAGCCGAACTAGTGAAGTAATCCTGCCACTTTATAAATCATTGGTGTGACTGCACTTAGAATACTTTGTACAGTTCTGGACGCCTCAGTACAGAAAGGATATTGCAGCTATTGAAAGGATACAGAAGAGAACAGCCAGAATGATTGAGGGGATGGAGGGATTGGATTACGAAGAGCGATTACATAAATTGGGCATGTTCTCACTGGAAAAGAGAACGCTGAGAGGTGATATGATTGCTGTTTTTACAATTCTAAGGGGACTAGATCACGTAGACCATGAAAGCTGTTTCACTCTGTCCAGATCAGTAGAACCAGAGGACACAGGCGGTGCTTGAAGGGGGCAAATTCAAAACTAATGCATGGAAACAATGGCCGGAATTTTCCCCTTAAAAAAATGGGTGGGTTTGGAGCATGGGGGCAGTTAAAGTGTTAAAAAAGGGATTCCTGACCTGATCCTGCCTCCAATCCGCCCACCTCCAGTTTTGCGGGGGGCGGGGCGACCAACCCGCTCCCAGGGGGCGGTACCTCAATTTAAATATTTTAATGAGGCTGGAAGCCTCTTTTTTCCTCGTCTATTTTGTGCTTAACTGCCTGTGGGCGGGTTTCGCACAATTCGTGAAACCCGGCAATTAAACCGAGGTGGGGGCTGCTGCATCCAAGAGCTTTATACCCTCCCCCCAACAATGATGATGAGGCCGGCCATGAACATCCAGTGGCCGGCCCTGATCCTCTCTCCCTCCCCTGCCAATCCCCGTTCGACACCCTCCCCGGCTGACCCTCCTCCCGCGCTCCCTCCCCCGGACCGGCCCCTCGCTTCTGAGGCCTACCTGCCCGCAGTCAGCCAGCCTCTCAATCTGACTGGCTGCAGGCAGGAATCTGAGGCCTCGCATTCAAATCGGGCCCTGCCGTTAAAGTCAGCAGTGCCTGTGGGAAACCCGGCCTCCCGGGTTTCCCGCCCGTCTCGGAGACCCCCCACCCCAACCCGCCTCCCTTGAGAAAATTCTGGCCAATATTTCAGTGAGCAAGTGGTCAATCTATGGAAGAGGTTCCCAAACTTTACTTATTGCATACCCCCTTCCAGATCTACTAGCTGCCCGCGTACCCCTGCAGTCCAAGTAAATCTCATTTCGATGTAGTTTTTGTCATATTTACGCCTCTTTGATATCGACCGTCTTGTGTCTGGTGTCAGTGTTTCGCTTCGCAGGCTGAGATTCGCATGTTGAGTCAGTAGCCATTTTCTCACCAGCGATTTCAGCAAGTGCGCTGGTACTGGCAAGACAAATTTCATTACTTCGCTTCTCATCACGGATACTTTGTGTATTCTTCCGAACACTTACCTGTCTTTAGCCATCTATCCATTTTTCACTGTTATGTCCCGGTAGAAATCGTGAGAGTGCGGCGTATACAACTGAAAAAAACCCGACTTAGTTCTGAGCTCAGTTAGACTGGACAGTTGCTGAGCAACTGAAACCACGCTGTAGTGTACAGTGATTGAAAGCGGGGGCTCTGTAGGCCATCCTCTCTGTGTATCTGTGTTCGCATTGGTACATCTTGAAGTAAAGTAACTACTGTATATGACAAATTCCCACAGAGCTTTAAAGCTTCGTCTGAGTAGCCTATTATAAATATGCACAAAATAAATAAAATAATTAATAAATAAAACCCACCCTTGGACAATTTCCCCCGCGTGCCCCCCCAGAGATGTCTCGTACGCGCACCACAGTTTGGGAACCCCTGTTCTATAGAACAGGCTCCCTAAAGAGACAGTGGAATTAGTTCGTATTGATTTATTCAAATGCAAATCAAACTGATTTCTTTCAGAAAACAACATTTTGGGATACAGTATATGAGTAATTTAAGACATGACGTGTGGCGAGTGTAGCAGGCTCGGGAGGAACAGGTGACTTTGGACAGTCCCAAAGCTCTCCATCTCTGGGGTTTTCCTCGCCTCATGTCTGGGTCTGTTGTAGACTAATTGATAGAGATTGATCGCTGTGATTAGTCAGTAACTCCATCATCGCTGTATCATGCGACTATCAAGGTGGTAGAAGGTGAACTCGATGGACCCTGGTCTTTTCTCGTCTTATCAGTTCCTGAGATACGCCCGGGGACTCTCCAGGGAGAGCAGAAAATTGCCATTTTTTTTTAAAGTAAAGTCTTTTTGTAAGACTGTGTTGAGCAATCCAGTAATCCTTACTCCTGAGACGGAGATGATTCCACTGTAGAACCAGTCAAGGATAGTGCTGCTCTTCGGCGTTTTTTTCCCTGAAGGAGCAGCAAACGAGTTTGAGCGTGAATCAGCTGAGTTTATAGGGAATGCAGTTTTTGAACGCTTGCTTTCTTTCTTGGTTATAAACATAACTCTTGTTGTCAGTTTTCTCCCCCTTCCCCTGAAGGTGTTGAATGTAACTGGGGTACAGTTCCATGGATGCTGGCAGATCTCCGACCCTGGACCCAGCCCTGCCCTGTGCTCAGCTGATCCCTGCGTCTGCACTTTCCCCCAGTGCTCAGTGGGTACAGATCAGGAGTGTGAATCTTGGCTAATTTTATTTTTTCCATTTTTCCTTCTCCCAGCCCAGGGGCTAGACATCAGCTAACCCATCACTGATAGAAGCTGGGGTTTTCTGTTATGTGGCCTGGGGGTACAGTGGGCAGAATCTTTACCTACAGGGTCACCAGGGGAACCTGGTGGCCATCATTGTGAAAGTGCAAGAATCTGCCTCCGCATTTCTGGTTAAGATGTGGGCAGGCTCAGGGCTCAGGGCCCAAGGCTCCAGACCCAGGCTCAGCTCCATCAGTTTCCCAGTGCAGTTATTATGACCATAAAGGACATCTTTACATCAGTGTGACATTGTTTTCATCCATTTATTCAGTCTTTAGCTTACTGGCAAAAACAGTGACTGATAGTGCCTGATGTGGATTCGCGATTGCTGAATCAAAACTGTCAGAGGAAATGTAAAGTGTACAAGAGAGAATCTGTCACATCCTAGTGGCTTTGTATATATTTGATACAGGCTTAATCTACAGATCCCTGTGTCTGTTATTGAGGTAGCACTGCATAATGTTTATGAATGGGTCGCTGGTCTGATCTCTGTCTTCCGCCATTTGCCTTTGAAAATTCACCCGTTTAAGTTACGAGGGTTTCATTCTGTGAAAGCTCATCAATACTCATTTCTTGCTTTAGCAAGCAATTTGCTGGAGCTGTGGTTTTACATTCTGGAGCAAGTTATTTAATGGCACACAGCTCATGCACTGAGCGTACATTTTCCTGTAATTATCAGCTCTGAGCTCTCCCCAGGTTGTAATTCTTATTGCAGTTTCTCTAATTGAGAGGGAAGCGTCTCAAGTTTTATGTCCTTCTCTCTGTTGCTGAAGGTGCTGACTCTGGCGATATGATGCCCTCTATTACCTTACCCAAGTGACCTTTCTTTGTGTATGAGCCTAGGTGGTGAGTGTTAAATAACTAAAGACTTGCATTTCTATAGCGCCTTTCACAACCTCAGGATGTCCCAATCACTGTTGGCCGACCACTGACCTTGATTCTGTCCTCACCCCCAGGTGTCCCCAGTGAACACTTCCAGTCGGGGTCACTGGATAGTTAGTGATGGGGAGTAGGAACCCTGGCTGATTTTGCCCTCCCTGTTCCAGGACCACAGATACCAATTGTAGCACTTAAGAAACAGGAGTAGGAGGAGGCCAGTCGGCCCCTTGAGCCTGCTCCGCCATTCAATAAGATCATGGCTGATCCAATCTTGGCCTCAACTCCACTTTCCCGCTCTCTCCCCACACCCCTCGACTCCCTTCTACTACCACCCCTGCTGAGCGCAGTTAACTCAGCACAGACCAGGGATCAAGCCTGCGTCTGTAGCCCAGCCACTAGATGTCTTTATTAACTGAGCTGTTTAATGTGTACCTGAAACACAGAAAGCAAACTATCAGCCAAAAGTAAAAGACGGAGCTTTAGCTGTCCGGTATGGAGTTATTCCTCGCACTGAGAGCTGCCGCTGCACACTGGTACTTAAAGCTGTTGCTGGATAAAAAAAATGATAATTTGTCCCTGGTAACTGAGAGCACTAAAATTGCAGGCTCAGCGAGATATGAGTTTGTTCACAGACCGTAACATCCCCACCGTTTGTGCACTGCGCTGCCCTCCCCTCTATACAAAAGTACTTTATATGTTCAAATAATGAGCAGTTAATCAGAGATTTGTGTTGGGTTTAAACTAGTCGTGGAGAGGTGCGCTGTGATTTAATTGGGCTACCTTGTGAATCCTGATTAACTTGAATTGCATGAGCTCTGCTTAGTTTTCTAGTATATCTTTCACTAAGTTGGGATGCATTTTTCCAACAGTCAATAGTTGGCGGTCCTTGGATCACTGAGTTAGGAGCGATTGAATGTGTCTGCAGTGCAGCCTGTGAAACACAGCACTCCTGCACTCTGCATACAGACTGCCCTGTTTGGTCACGTGGTTGGTACTGCTGTCATTTCCATGGTAACCTCTTTTCTTGTTGCTGTCCCCAACGCCACATTTTGAAGTTTCCAGCCCTTCAACCCTCTGAGATCTCTGCGTTCCTCCAACTCTGGACTCTTGCGCCTCCCTGACTTCTTCTGCATCGATGGCTGTGCCTTCAGTTGCCTAGGCCCTAAGCTCTGGAATTTCCTCCGCCACTCTGCCTCTCTCTCCTCCTTTAAGTCACTCCTTAAAACCTACCTCTTTGACCAAGCTTTTGTTCACTTGTCCTAATGTCTCCTTTTTTTGGCTTGGTACCAATTTTTGTTTGATTACACTCCTGTGAAGCACCTTGGAATATTTTACTCCGTTAAAGACGCTGTATAAATGTAAGTTGTGTTATTATTGCAGTGTTGAGTGCTGTCTAGGTCGGACTGGCGCAAGCGCCTCCCAGTTGATAACATCAATGCCACCCAGCTTCCGGCTCTGCTTCGAAAAGTCCTTAAAATGCTTCCTCTGCCCACTTCATGAATGCCTACCGTGATTATCTCATTATACAGAACACACTCGGGAAGTCTGTTGTCAGCCAATTTCACCTGAGCTGTGCATTTATTCGCATTGTCTCAACACTGTTTAACACTCTTAATTTCTGCCCCTTTCAAATTATATTGTGGTCCTGGGTGTAGTTGATGGCTTTGAGGTAGGGCAGCTGAGCTCTTTGACCAGACAGCACAGAGTTGACATCACGACTGTGTGATGAACTTTGAGCTTCACTTGAAACTTGTTGCTGCACAGATTGCAGACTAACCTTTTCATTATGAGCAAGCACTTCATAAATAAGAGCAGTGTTTGACAACGTGCTTCACAGGTAAACCCCATTATATCATTCAGCTCAGTATTGTAGATGTGTTGATACGCTGTAGGTGCAGCTGGTACATCACCTCTGTTCTCTTTAAATTGATAGTAAGCTGGTGAATTTTCTCCACTGTTGCAAATCTGTCTGCCATCAGTTGTAGATCCTCCTTGGGTCTTTGCTTCAAGTTCACAGGACATGATCAAATAGTCAAGTAACGTGACCTAAGCCTCTTTACGATCAGCACTTTTGTAGTTCTGGTTACGAGAGAGACCCCCATGTGACATCTCCTGTAGCTAAAATCATTTCTTTTATCCCAGCGGTAGAATTGTTGAGATAAGGCAAGTGGAATTAGCAATGTAAACATGGGGAGCAGGCACACAGCCAACTGTCTCCTGTTACCCAAACCACAGAAGTGTTCAATATAAAGAGGATGTCAGCCTTGGCTCAGTGGCAGCACTCTCACCTCTGAGTTAGACGGTTGTAGGTTCGAGCCCTGCTCCAGAGACTTGAGTACAAAATCTAGGCTTTGAGGGAAGTGCCGCTCTTCAAGTGAGATGTTAAACTGAGGCTCTACCTGCCTCAGGTGGACCAAAAAGATCTCATGGCATTATTCAAAGAAGAGCAGGGCGTTCTGCCAGTGTCCTGGCTAACATTCCTCCCTCAACCTACACCACTGAGACACATTGGGGGAAAAATTCAGTTGTTTGCGCCTCCCGTTAGCGCCTTAAGAGGGCGCGGCGATGTTTGCGCCGCTTGCGAAATTAACTAGGCATTTTGCGGCGGCGCTAAACACTACCGCCACGATCTCCTGCGCCGTCAGACCGTGTGTCAGTCGATTGCGCAACGCCCCGGTAGTGCCCCGGACCGGATATTGAGTGGCGCCCCCTGCCTTACCGCCTGCCGCTAACAACGACAGGTTGAGGGGAGCATTTTGCAGTCAGGAAGGGACTGGGGGAGCGCTATTTAAAGGCGACCGCTTCCTGCCTTTTTTTGTCGGTGACATTTTTGCACCACGCATTCTGAGAGAGAGAGAGAGACTTCTGGAGAGATTCAGCGCTGTGTGAAGGAGTTTTGAATACTGAGCAGCACTTTGCAGGTTTATTTTGATTTGCCTTTCCTTGATTCGCCAGCGCTCTGAGGTAGCGCCTCGCTCCTCGGCCTTTGCGCCTTAAGACAGGTGTGAAGCGCCTGATTTAGCGCTCCAATCACCTCCAGGGGCGATAAAAGCCAAGTCTGCTGTCGGAGGCAATAATTAGCACCAGGCGCTAAATTTTGCGCACGGCCGATAATGGTGCCCCAAACAGGGCGAAACTGAATTTTTCCCCCATTATCTGATCACTTATCTCATTGCTGTTTGTGGCACTTGCCTACATTGCAACAGTGACTACGCTTTAAAAGTACTTTATTGGCTGTGAAGCGTTTTGGGACGGCCTGAGCACAGGAAAGGTGCTATCTAAGTACAGGAGGAGCTGGGAGTATTCTGCACTGAAAAACATTGCTCAAAAACATACTTGGTAATCTTTCAGATTGTTAGACCTGGGCTGCACTAACCCAACCAGGGCAGAGAGTAATAACATGGCTTTCAGTTCGCAACAGATTAATTTTACTTATGGAAACTGCCATCTAACCATTTATTGGAGTAAAGGTGTTAGGGAAAAGCCTAAATTGTGATATACCACACATTGATTTGTAACCCCCCTCCTTCCAATTTCTCTGTTTCCCAAGTCCACGGTATAATGTTTCCAGCTCAATAAGGCCTCGTTCTGTGGAATGAGATAGGTCTGGGGAATGAGGTAGGTCAAGTGGAGCAGGTGTCAGTAGGTGAACATTTAGGGAACAGTGATCATAGTATCATAAGGTTTAGATTAGCTATGGAAAAGGACAGGAAGTAATCTAGAGTAAAAAATATTTAATTGGAGGAAGGCCAATTTCAGTGGGATGAGAACGGACCTGGCCCGGGTAAATTGGAATCAAAGATTGACAGGCAAAACTGTAATGGAACAATGGTCTGCCTTTAAAGAGGAAATAGTTCGGGTACAGTCAAGATACATTCCCACTAGGGGGAAAGGCAGGGCAACTAAAGTCAGAGCTCCCTGGATGACGAAAGAAATAGAGAGTAAGATGAAGCATTAAAAGAGCGCGTATGAGAGATGTGAGGTCGAGAATAAATCTGAAAATCAGGCTAAATATAGAAAGTTCAGAGGATAAACAAAGAAAATAAGAGGGACAAAGGGAGAGTATGAGAATAGAATGGCAGCTGTCATAAAAGGTAATCCAAAAGTCTTCTATAGGCATATAAATAGTAAACGGGTAGTAAGAGGAGGGGTGGGGCCAATTAGGGACCAAAAAGGAGACCTATGCATGGAGGCAGAGGGTATGGCTGAGGTGCTAAATGAGTACTTTGCAACTGTCTTCACCAAGGAAGAAAATGCTGCCATAGACATAATGAAAGAGGAGGTAGAGGAGATACTGGATGGATAAAAATTGATAAAGAGGAGGTACTAGAAAGGCTGGCTGTACTTAAAGTAGATAAGTCACCAGGACCAGATGGGATGCATCCTAGGATGCTGAGGGAAGTGAAGGAAGAAATCGCGAAGCTATTGGCCACAACCTTCCAATCCTCCTTAGAAACGGGGGTGGTGCCAGAGGACTGGAGAATTACAAATGTTACACCCTTGTTCAAAAAAGGGTGTAAAGATAAACCCAGCAACTACAGGCTAGTCAGTTTAACCTCGGTCGTGGGGAAGCTTTTAGAAACAATAATCAGGGACAAAATTAACAGTCACTTGGACAAGTGTGGATTAATTAAGGAAAACCAGCATGGATTTGTGAAAGGCAAATCATGTTTAACCAACTTGATCGAGTTTTTTGATGAGGTAACAGAGAGGGTTGATGAGGGCAATGCGGTTGACGTGGTGTACATGGATTTCCAAAAGGCGTTTGACAAAGTGTCACATAATAGGCTTGCCAGCAAAGTTGAAGCCTATGGAATGAAAGGGACAGTGGCAGCATGGATACGAAATTGGCTAAGTGATAGGAAACGGAGAGTAGTGGTGAACAGTTGTTTTTCGGACTGGAGGAAGGTATACAGTGGTGTTCCCCAGGGGTCGGTTCTAGGGCCACTGCTTTTCTTGATATATATTAATGACTTGGACTTGGGTGTACAGGGCACAATTTCAAAATTTACAGATGACACAAAACTTGGAAGTATAGTGAACAGTGAGGAGGATAGTGATAGACTTCAAACTAACTTGGCAGGGGGATGGGAGACAGAGGGGAGCTGAAATAGGGGGTGATGTGCTGCCAATTATAGAGAAAAAAACAAGTCAGCTTGGTAGACGGGGCAAATATATAAGGGCAAGGCTGGATGGCAAGGAGTCTTGCAAATAAGGTGGATGAACTGAAGGTGTTGATAAACACATGGGAGTATGATATTGTTGCTATCACAGAGACATGGTTGAGGGAGGGGCAAGACTGGCAGCTCAATATTCCGGGGTACAGAATCTTCAGGCGAGACAGAGGGGGAGGTATAAGAGGAGGGGGTGTCGCAATATTAATTAAGGAGTCAATTACTGCAGTAAGGAGGGATGATATATTAGCAGGTTCCTCTAATGAGGCCATATGGGTGGAGCTTAAAAACAAAAAGGGGGCAAGCACTTTGCTGGGAGTGTACTATAGGCCTCCAAACAGTCAGGGGGAGATAGAGGAACAGATATGTAGGCAAATCTCAGAGAAATGTGCAAATAATAGGGTAATAATAATGGGGGATTTCAACTTCCCCAATATTAACTGGGATAGTCAGAGTGTGAAAGGCTCAGAGGGTGTAGAATTCTTAAAGTGCATCCAGGAGAGCTTTTTGAGCCAGCATGTAGAAAGTCCTACAAGAGAGGGGGCGGTACTGGACCTAATTCCAGGGAATGTGGCCGGCCAAGTGGAAAAAGTGCTAGTAGGTGAGCACTTTGGTGACAGTGACCATAATATGGTGAGATTTAAGGTGTGTGGTAAACCACTGTTTGTATTCCACTGTGTACATGCCTGGACATGCCTCGGCTGACTCCTCCCACAAGTCCTAGTATAAAGGTGACTGCTCCCCAGCCCTTTGTATTTCTGGACCGGTCGACCACTCGAGGCAGACCTTCATTCTTTTGTTAATAAAAGCCTTTAGTTACTCTCTTAACTCTCAGTCTTTTATGAGTAATTGATAGCGCATCAATTTTATTAACAAAATTTTTATAATGGAGAAGATCCTCACACCAGCATGCCTGAACTTAGATCATCGGGAGGCGGACTCATCCACCAAGTTTACTCACTGGCTTAAGTGTTTCGAAAAATTCCTGACCGCCTCCGCAGCAATTAAATCGGACGAGGACAAACTGGATGTCCTGACCTCCAAAGTGAACCACCGAGTGTACTCGGTCATCCAAGACGCGACCTCGTACGCGGACGCTATCAAGCTCCTCAAGGACCAGTACACACGCCCAGTGAACGAAGTGTACGCCAGGCACCTTCTGGGGAGTCGTAAACAACAACCTGGGGAATCGACCGTGGAATACCTTCAGGCACTGTCTGTGCTTGGCCGGGCCTGTGGTTGTAAGGATGTAAAGGCCGCCGTGTACACAGAGGAACTTATCCGGGACGCTTTTGTAGCGGGCCACAGATCCAATTACACCCGACAGCGACTGTTGGAGCAGAGTGACCTCGACCTCAACAAGGCCTCTGAACTCGCACTATCATTGGATGCAGCCTACCGGGGCATGGATGCCTACTCCTCTGCACCGTGGACGCCGCAGGGAATGACAGCCTGGGACACGGTAGGACCGCCTCATAGCGCCGTGCCACCCCAGCCACACCCCAGCAACGGCCCAACTACCGCAGCAGTGTCCCAAGGCCAGACAGCAGTGCCCCAAGGCCAGAAATGCTACTTCTGTGGCCAGGCAAAATACCCCAGAGCGCGCTGCCCGGCGAAAAACGCGATCTGCTTGGGCTGCGGGAAGAAGGGACACTACGCTAGCGTCTGCAGGGCCAAAGCCACCCCGAACCCCAGCAGCGCCGCGTGTGGGCCATGCGGGCCGCCATCTTGGGCCTCCCCGGCCATGTGCGAACCACCGGTACAGCAGCCATTTTGGACGCCTCCAGCCACATGGGGATCATGGACGCCGCCATCTTGGACGACAGCCGGAACGCAGCAGGCCCCCAACACCGCCTCATCTGATAGCCGCAGCGACACACCGACCCCTACGCTGGCATCCGTTACACTGGACCAAGCGAGACCGCACCAGCTGGCCAGTTCCACAATGGACATTAAGGTAAATGGTCACGATACAATCTGCCTTTTTGACTCTGGGAGCACGGAGAGCTTCATCCACCCCGACACGGTGCGGCGTTGCTCTCTCCCAGTCCTGCCTGCGCACCAGCGGATTTCTATGGCCTCCGAGTCCCAGTCGGCAGACATCGGCGGCTACTGCGTGGTGACACTCGTAGTAGACGGGACTGTGTACGATCATTTTAAACTTCTGGTCCTGCCCGACCTCTGCGCTGCCGTCCTGCTGGGGTTACATTTTCAGTGCCACCTTAAAAGTGTTACGATGGCGTACGGTGGACCCCTACCCCCACTCACAGTCCGCAGCCAGCAGCTTCCAAATTGCCCGCCGCGCACCAGGTGCAACCTCTCCACACTCAGAGTCACCCCCCCCCAACTGTTTGCTAACCTCACCCCCGACTGTAAGCCCATCGCCACAAAGAGCAGGCGATACAGTGCCGGGGACAGGGTTTTCATTAAAACCGAAGTGGAGCGGCTCCTGAAGGAAGGGATTATTGAGGGCAGCACCAGCCCCTGGCGAGCCCAGGTTGTGGTCGTTAAGACCGGCGAGAAGCAGCGCCTGGTCATCGACAACAGCCAGACAATAAATCGCTACACCCTGCTGGACGCCTACCCACTCCCCCGCATAGCTGATATGGTCAACCAGATCGCGCAGTACCGCGTCTTCTCGACCATTGACCTGAAATCAGCGTACCACCAGCTCCCTATCCGCCCTGAGGACCGCCAGTATACTGCCTTTGAGGCAAACGGCCGCCTCTATCACTTCCTTAGGGTTCCCTTTGACGTCACCAACGGGGTCTCCGTCTTCCAAAGGGAGATGGACCGGATGGTAGATCAAAATGCGTTGCAGGCCACTTTCCCATATCTGGACAATGTGACCATCTGCGGCCGTGACTTGCAGGACCATGACGCAAACCTCGAAAAATTCCTCCGCACCGCCCAACTCCTGAACCTGACATATAACAAGGAGAAGTGCATATTCCGCACAAACCGCCTCGCCATCCTTGGCTGTGTTGTGGAACACGGAGTCATCGGCCCCGACCCCGACCGGATGCGTCCCCTTATGGAACTCCCACTGCCTCAAGGCCCTGAAGAGGTGCCTAGGGTTTTTCTCCTATTACGCCCAGTGGGTCCCCTACTACGCGGACAAGGCCCGTCCGCTGATCAAGTCCACCTCTTTTCCCTTGACGGCAGAGGCCCGCTTAGCCTTCCACCGTATCAAGGAGGACATTGCCAAAGCCACCATGCACGCAGTGGACGAATCCATCCCCTTCCAGGTGGAAAGCGACGCGTCCGACTTTGCCCTGGCCGCTACCCTCAATCAGGCGGGGAGACCCGTGGCTTTCTTTTCACGAACCCTCCAAGGCCCGGAGACCAGACACTCCGCTGTTGAGAAGGAGGCCCAGGCGATTGTGGAGGCTGTGCGTCATTGGAGGCACTACCTGGCCGGAAAATGATTTACCCTGCTCACTGACCAGCGTTCAGTTGCTTTCATGTTTAACAACAAGCAGAGGGGCAAAATCAAAAATGACAAGATCTTGAGGTGGAGAATCGAACTTTCCACCGACAATTATGAGATCTTGTACCGGCCCGGGAAGCTCAATGAACCTCCGGATGCGCTATCGCGTGGCACCTGCGCCAGCGCGCAGATCGATAGACTGCGGGCCCTCCACAACGACCTCTGCCACCCGGGGGTCACCAGGTTCTTCCACTTCATCAAGGCCCGCAACCTGCCTTACTCTATTGAGGAGGTCAGGACCATGACCAGGAACTGCCAAGTCTGCGCTGAGTGCAAACCGCACTTTTATAGACCAGACAGGGCCCACCTGATAAAAGCCACTCGCCCCTTCGAGCGCCTGAGCGTTGATTTTAAAGGGCCTCTCCCCTCCTCTGACCGCAATGTGTACTTCCTCAATATTATTGATGAGTACTCCCGTTTCCCGTTCGCCATCCCCTGCCCGGACATGACCAGTGCCACGGTCATTAAATGTCTGAACGACCTCTTCACCCTGTTCGGTTTCCCCAGCTATATCCATAGCGACCGGGGCTCATCGTTTATGAGCGACGAACTCCGTCAGTACCTGCTAACTAGGGGTATTGCCACAAGCAGGACCACCAGTTACAACCCCCGGGGGAACGGACAGGTGGAAAGAGACAGTTTGGAAGGCCGCCCTGCTAGCCTTAAAGTCTAGGGGCCTTCCAACCTCCCGCTGGCAGGATGTGCTCCCCGATGCGCTCCACTCTATTCGGTCACTGCTCTGCACTGCCACTAACGCCACCCCTCATGAGAAAATGTTTGTCTTCCCAAGGAAGTCCACATCGGGGACATCGCTACCGCCATGGCTGACGTCCCCAGGGCCGGTCCTACTGAGAAGACACGTGAGGACCCATAAAACGGACCCCCTGGTCGAGAGGGTCGACCTCCTCCACGCCAACCCCCAGTATGCTTACATTGCATACCCGGACGGGCGGGAGGACACAGTCTCCATAAGAGACCTTGCACCCTCGGGGGCCGCAGTAACCCACTACTCACTACCACCCCCCCCCCCACGATCCGATATCCAGCCCCAGCAGACGGCAGGCCTGGGCCCCGCGACCCGCTCGACATCTACGAGGACGACACGCCTGTGCCACAGCCTACGCAGGACTCGACGCCGGAAGCTCCACTACCCCTGCCGTCGCCACGCCGATCACAGCGGCAGACAAGACCTCCGGAGAGACTCCAATACACTAACTTTTAATACACTTCACCCCGCCGGACTCAATTTTAAACAAGGGGTGAATGTGGTAAACCACTGTTTGTATTCCACTGTGTACATGCCTCGACTGACTCCTCCCACAAGTCCTAGTATAAAGGTGACTGCTCCCCAGCCCTTTGTATTTCTGGACCGGTCGACCACTCGAGGCAGACCTTCATTCTTTTGTTAATAAAAGCCTTTAGTTACTCTCTTAACTCTGTCTTTTATGAGTAATTGATAGCGCATCAAGGTGGTCATGGAAAAGGACAGGGATGGGCCGGAAATAAAGGTTCTAAATTGGGGGAAGGCCGATTTTAATAGGATAAGGCAGGATCTGGCCAAAATGGACTGGGATCAGCTACTTGTAGGAAAATCCGCATCGGAGCAATGGGAGGCTTTCAGAAGGGAGATTGAGATCATACAATGGCAACATGTTCCCGTGAAGGTCAAGGGTGGTTCCAAAAACCACAGGGAACCTTGGATGTCAGGGGATATACGAGAATGGATTAGGAAAAAAAGGAGGGCTTTTGGCAGATACAAAAGGCTAAAGACGGAGGAAGCCCTAGAGGAGTACAAAAAGTGCAGGGGGATACTTAAAAAAGAAATTAGGAGATCAAGGAGGGGCCATGAAATAACACTGGCGAGCAAAATAAAGGAAAACCCTAAGATGTTTTATAAGTATATTAAGGGTAAGAGGATAACTAGGGAAAAAATAGGGCCCATTAGGGACAAAAGTGGCAATCTGTGTGTGGAGCCGGAAGATGTAGGAGGGGTTCTAAATGAATTTTTTGCATCTGTTTTCACTATGGAGAAGGACGATGTCGACATAGAAATAGGGCGGGGGGGCTGTGATATGCTCGAACATATTAACATCGAGAGGGAGGAGGTATTGGCGGTTTTAGCAGGCCTAAAAATGGATAAATCCCCAGGCCCGGACGAAATGTATCCCAGGCTGCTGTGTGAGGCAAAGGAAGAGATTGCGGGGGCTCTAACACATATATTCAGGACCTCTCTGGCCACAGGGGATGTGCCAGAGGACTGGAGAACCGCTAATGTAGTACCATTATTCAAGAAGGGAAGTAGGGAAAAACCGGGGAACTACAGGCCAGTGAGCCTAACATCAGTGGTAGGAAAATTATTGGAAAAAATTCTGAGGGACAAAATTAGTCTCCACTTGGAGAGGCAAGGATTAATCAGGGATAGTCAACATGGCTTTGTCAAGGGAAGATCATGTCTGACTAATTTGATTGAATTTTTTGAGGGGGTGACTAGGTGTGTGGATGAGGGTAACGCAGTGGATGTGGTATACATGGATTTCAGTAAGGCCTTCGATAAAGTCCCGCACAGGAGACTGGTCAAGAATGTAAGAGCCCATGGAATCCAGGGTGCCTTGGCACATTGGATACAAAACTGGCTTAGTGGCAGAAGGCAGAGGGCGATGGTCGAAGGGTGTTTTTGTGACTGGAAGCCTGTGGCCAGTGGGGTACCACAGGGATCGGTGCTGGGTCCCTTGCTGTTTGTGGTCTACATTAATGACTTGGATATGAATGTAAAAGGTATGATCAGTAAGTTCGCGGATGATACAAAAATTGGTAGGGTGGTAAATAGCGAGGAGGGTAGCCTCAGTCTGCAGGACGATATAGATGGGTTGGTCAGATGGGCGGAACAGTGGCAAATGGAATTTAACCCGGAAAAGTGTGAGGTGATGCACTTTGGGGGGACTAACAAGGCAAGGGAATACACAATGAATGGTAAGACCCTAGGCAAGACGGAGGGTCAGAGGGATCTGGGTGTGCAAGTACACAGATCCCTGAAGGCGGCGGAACAGGTGGATAAGGTGGTAAAAAAGGCATATGGGATACTTGCCTTCATTAGCCGAGGCATAGAATATAAGAGCAAGGAGGTTATGATGGAGCTGTATAAAACACTGGTTAGGCCACAGCTGGAATACTGTGTGCAGTTCTGGTCGCCACACAACAGGAAGGATGTGAACGCTTTGGAGAGGGTGCAGAGGAGATTCACCAGGATGTTACCAGGGCTGGAGCGCTTCAGCTATGAAGAGAGACTGGGCAGATTGGGTTTGTTTTCCTTGGAGCAGAGGAGGCTGAGGGGGGACGTGATTGAGGTGTACAGAATTATGAGGGGCATAGATAGGATGGATACTGAGGAGCTTTTTCCCTTAGTAGAAGGGTCAATAACTAGGGGGCATAGATTCAAGGTAAAGGGCGGGAGGTTTAGAGGGGATTTGAGAAAGAACATTTTCACCCAGAGGGTGGTTGGAGTCTGGAACTCACTGCCTGAAAGGGTTGTGGAGGCAGGAACCCTCACAACATTTAAGAAGCATTTGGATGAGCACTTGAAATGCCATAGCATACAAGGCTACGGACCAAATGCTGGAATATGGGATTAGATTAGACAGGGCTTGATGGCCGGCGCGGACACGATGGGCCGAAGGGCCTCTATCCGTGCTGTATAACTCTATGACTCTATGGCCTAGAAATTCATTAAGGCGCTGCCAGCTTTGCGGCCAGTTACCGCCTAAAGAGGGCTTCTGCGCCAAAAATGATTTTGCGCTGATATTCAGCGCAGCGGTATTGGCGGCGGTAGCCGTTAGCGCTGCGCCGGCACCGATGACGTCATCGGTGTGCGCAGTGCCCCGGTTCCGCCCCGAAACCGGCCCGATCCCCATATTTAGTTGCGGCAGCCTCTTCTGCAGCGGCCGCAAACAGCGACCAGAAAACGGGGCCGTACTCTAGCCTTAGTGGGGCGCTTTAAGGTGGAGGTGCGGCTGGCTGCTTTTTCGGCGGCCGCCTGCCCACACCTCCTTCCCCGGCCCCCTCCACCCCCCCCCCCGGCATTGCCGGCTGCTTTCCGCGAACCCGGCACTTCTCCGAGGTGCTGGGCTCATTTGCCGGCACTCTCCAGTGGCGATCTCCCCGTTGCAGGCAGCTCCCCCTTAAGAGAAGGAGGAGGCCTGCAGTACTGCAGCCTGCCGCTCCGCAGCGGCTGGCGCAGCGGCGCCAAGAGCGCTGAAATTCAGTTTCAGCGCCCCAAGCGGAGGCGGGCACACCCTGGAATAGCGCCCGGTTCCGGATTGGGGCGCAGAAGCCGAATATCTGACGGTCGCAAATGGCTCCGCGCCCAGCGCTAACTTTTGGGCGCTAGCCAGCTGGGCGCCCCTAACTGAATTTCTAGGCCTATGACTCTATGACATAGACAGGCTGGTGAAATGGGCGGACACGTGGCAGATGAAATTTAATGCAGTAAAGTGCAAAGTGATGCATTTTGGTAGAAAGAATGAGGAGAGGAAATATAAACTAAAGGGTACAATCCTAAAGGGGGTGCATGAACAGAGGGTATATGTGCACAAATCATTGAAGGTGGCAGGGCAGGTTGAGAAAGCAGTTAAAAAAGCTTACGGGATCCTGGGCTTCATGAATAGAGGAATAGAGTACAAAAGTGTGGAAATTATGATGAACTTGTATAAAACACTGGTTCGGCCTCAACTGGAGCATTGTGTCCAATTCTGGGCATCGCACTTTAGGAAGGATGTGAAGGCCTTAGAGAAGGTGCAGAAAGGATTTACGAGAATGATTCCAGGGATGAGAGACTTCAGTTATGTGGATAGACTGGAGAAGCTGGGGTTGTTCTCCTTGGAGCAGAGAAGGTTGAGAGGAGATTTGATAGAGGTGTTCAAAATCATGAGGGGTCTGGACAGAGTAGATAGAGAGAAACTGTTCCCATTGGCAGAAGGGTCGAGAACCAGAGGACACAGGTTGGTTACGAAGGTGATTGGCAGAAGAACCAAAGGCGATGTAAGAGAAAGCTTGTTTACGCAGCGAGTGGTTAGGATCTGGAATGCACTGCCTGAAAGGGTGGTGGAGGCAGACTCAATCGTAGCTTTCAAAAGGGAATTGGATAAGTATCTGAAGGAAAAAAATTTGCAGGGCTGCGGGGAGTGGGACTCGCTGAAGTGCTCTTGCAGAGAGCCGGCACGGGCTCGACAGGCCGAATGGCCGCCTTCTGTGCTGTAACCATTCTATTATTCTATGAATGCGGGGCCACTGACAACAACCAAATGTTGATATTTTGAATGGGTAAGTTTGTACATAAAGCTGCTGTAATCCAGTGGATGTGTGTTTGGTTACGAAGCTTGTTTGCAGTAAATCTGAATAGACCATCCGGCCCTGATGGAACTCCTCATGAGGGTTCCTGAAAGGGCTCCAAACCTGATGTAGCATCATGTGGGACTGTGTCAGATGTCGTCTTAAAATCCGGGTGCACAGTGCACCGTTCCTCACTCCAATCCACTAGGTGTGTAACCGTCTATATATTTATTCAATATTACCTGCCGCTGCTAAAACCATGCTAGCTTTCTCTAATGCTTACCCCTCAAGAGGATCCTTAATATTATCACTTATAATAGTTTCAAACAATTTTCACATGACCCAGGCAAAGCTTAGAAAGGAAAGGAAAATGAAATGCCCTAGTAAGTTCCAAGCTCATTCCACAGATCAGAGAGCCTTCAGAAATCATCCCTAACTTAACAACACAAAAACAGAGCATGCTGGAGATACTCAGCAGGACCTGGAGCATCTGTTGAGCGAGCACAAATCAGTTGACATTTCAGGTATAAACCCTTCCTCACAACTGAAAGATGTTACAGGTTAACAGCATTTAAAAAAGGAACAGAACCAGGGGAAGGGGGAAAAAAAGCAAAAAGGCAAATAATGACCACACACACAGGCACTGCAAGCGTGCTGAGGGGATCAGGAACTGGTTAAAGGGGCAGAAGTGATATGTGCAGGAGACAAATGAAGACACAATGAAAGAAATCAAACACATTTATAAGACACAAAGTGTGAGAAGAACTGGGATCGGTCCATCGGGTTCTGATACTGTAATCACATTGAAGGTGGTAGGCATGGTGGAAGATGATCTGTCGAAAGCGGAGGCTGGTGGGATAGAAAGTGAGTGCAAAGAGCACCCTATCATGCATCTGAGAGGGGAAATTGGGGAAAGGCCAGAAGCACAGGAAATGGGACGGACTTGGTTGAGAATTTTGTCAACCATGGTGAAGGGGATTTCGCCTCTGGGAAAAAGAGGATAGTTCGGAAGCTCTGGTGTGGAAGGTGACACGGGGGAAAAATTCAGTTGGTTTGCGCCTCCCGTTAGCACCTTAAGAGGGCGCTAATGGGACGCAAAGCAACGAGCGCCCGGGCGCGGCGATGCTTGCGCCGCTCACGAAATTAACTAGACATTTTGCAGCGACGCTAAACACTACCGCCATGATCTCCTGCGCCGGCAGATTGTGGCGTCAGTCGAGCGTGCAACGCCCCGGACCGGATATTGAGTGGTGCCCCCTGCCTTACCGCCTGCCGCTAGCAACGACAGGTTGAGGAGAGCGTTTTGCAGTCGGGAAGGGACTGGGGAGTGCTACTTAAAGGCGACCGCTTCCTGCCTTTTTTTGTTGGCGACATTTTTGCACCACGCATTCTGAGAGAGAGAGAGAGAGACTTCTGGAGAGAGTCAACGCTGTGTGAAGGAGCTTTTGGGTACTGAGCAGCACTTTGCAGGTTCATTTTGATTTGCCCTTCCTTGCATCGATTTAGAAGAGACTGTGGGAGCTGCACTCTGAGCTCTTTCCCTGGGCCTCTCCATTGTTCTTTCCAGCAGATTTGATGTACAGGTCTCTCCAGAGCAAGATCAACCCTCCCCTTTAAGATAAAAACAGAAAATGCTGGAGAAACTCAGCAGGTTGGGCAGCATCTGTGAAGAGAGAAACAGAGTTAATGTTTCAGGTCGATGACCTTTCGTCAGAACTCCCCTTTAAGAACTGGCCGGCGCCAGTGTGTCTGTGTTCCATTGCTGACTGACATCACATGAGCTTCGCCAGCGCTCTGAGGTAGCGCCTCGCTCCTCGACCTTTGCGCCTTAAGACAGTTGTGAAGCGCCTGATTTAGCGCTCCAATCACTTCCAGGGGTGATAAAAGCCAAGTTTGCAGTCAGAGGCGATAATTAGCGCCAGGCGCTAATCTTTGCGCCCGGCCGATAATTGCGCCCCAAACGGGGCGATACCGAATTTCTGCCCCCATGAGAGCAGATGTGACGGAGAAGCTGGGAGAAGGGAGTGGAGTCCCTACAGGAAGAGGGTTAGGATTAGTAAGGGGGTGGGAAGTATAATTCAGGTAGTTGAGGGAGTCGGTGGGCTTGTTGGCGGAAAGGAATGGAAGAGTCAGTGTTGGACCATGTGACGGTAAGGCAAGGGTGGACATTTAAAGCAAAACTAAAGAAGTTCTCTCGATCAGTACACAAGCACGAAGCAGCACTGACACTGTCATCTAATGGAAAACGAGATCAGGGACGGGACCTGACTAAGATTGGAACAAACAGTGCTCCTCATATCCCATAAAAAAAACAAGCATAACTAGGACCCACGTAGGTTCCCACACCAACACTGTTTACCTGGAGGAAATGAATGGAATTAAAGGAAAGGTTAGTGAAGAGCAAGCTCAGTCAGACGGAGGAGGGTGGTGGATGGGGACTGGTTAGGCTGCTGTTCAAGAAAGAAGTGGAGAGCCCGCAGCCCGTCCGAGTAAGCGATGGATGTGTAGGGGACAGACGTCAGTAGTGAAAAGAAGGCGTTTAGGGCCAAGAAACTGGCTTTGGTTAAAGTGGCGTAGGGCGTTCCCATCCGTCTGGGAAATGGGTGAAAAACTTGCTTTTGTTTATTTGTAGAATATGTCAGGTATTCCCCAGCCCCTACAGCATGTCACCAGGTGATCATCTGGTCTCCCACAATGTATCCACAACATATCACTTGTTCAGCAGGTTATTCTCTTCATTCACTTCCTGAAGATGCTATTTGTTCCAGTATCTTCATGTCCAAGTCCTAAGAGGATGACAGGCAGTGTCTCTGTAGTTACACAGGTAGTGTCTCTGTAGTTACACAGGCAGTGTCGCTGTAGTGACACAGGCAGTGTCTCTGTAGTGACACAGGCGGTGTCCCTGTAGTCACACAGGCGGTGTCCCTGTAGTCACACAGGCGGTGCCCCTGTAGTCACACAGGCGGTGTCCCTGTAGTCACACAGGCGGTGTCCCTGTAGTCACACAGGCAGTGTCCCTGTAGTCACACAGGTAGTGTCTCTAGTTACACAGGCGGTGTCCCTGTGGTTATACAGGCAGTGTCCCTGTAGTCACACAGGTAGTGTCCCTGTAGTTACACAGGCAGTGTCCCTGTAGTTACACAGGCAGTGTCCCTGTGGTTACACAGGCGGTGTCCCTGTGGTTACACAGGCAGTGTCCCTGTGGTTACACAGGCAGTGTCCCTGTGGTTACACAGGCAGTGTCCCTGTAGTTACACAGGCAGTGTCCCTGTGGTTACACAGGCAGTGTCCCTGTAGTTACACAGGCAGTGTCCCTGTGGTTACACAGGCAGTGTCCCTGTGGTTACACAGGTAGTGCCCAGGACTTTGTGCAGGTCGTGTCTGTGTAGCTGTGCAGGACAATGATGGAGCAAGTGACATCATGAAGGTATGCAGTGAGTGGGTTAAAAGAAACATATCCACTTACATTGAAACAATTTCAGCTTTTAGCCACATTAGGTCACGGAGCTTTCTACCCACTGCTGAGCTCGAATAGTGCCGAAAGCAAACCAAAAAGATCAATAATTGGATCACAACACTCTATTCATCAAGGAACCCCTGACAGAGCAGAAGGATTACACACTGTGCACAAATGCTGAGCTTGCATTCCCAGTGTGGATTGGCAGCTCTACAGTCAGAACATGAGCCACAAAGCCTCTCCTGATTGTTCAGCAATTGAGCAGAGTGTCCTACATTTTTTACAAACCTCAGCAGAATTTTTACCTTCCAGCAGGCAAAATAATTTCTCTGTTTTTCCCGCACTTCCCACAACTTAAAACAGTTCACGTTCCTCATCTTTACCCTTCCTGCTCCCGCCACTCCCTTCCCCCTATCCCACTGCGGCTAACGGGGCAGATTGCATCAGTGGATCTCCTGAATGGGCATACACTGGGATTAGGGCAAATGACTTGGGCACAACGTGACATCTCGTGACTTATCCTACAAATTTTTACATAGCACATGCTGCAGGATTTGGTGCCAGAACACTGCGCGAGGCAGTGAGAACCTCGGTGTCTTGGTGACCTCCAATGTCCTTCTTATGGTGTGTCAGTTCACCAGCTGGTTTCATTAAATTGTCAATCAATGCTAAGTGGAATTAGAGAAATTGACAGTACTGTGGAGCATTCCCTAATTCCTAGATTGAGAAGTGTTGTCTTGTACAGTGAGTGCTGACTCCTCAGTCATTTATATTTATATTTGAACAACATGGCAGTACTGCTAGATTGCTGAGTCAGCAGCCAGGCTGCCTTCATGGTGGTGAGCAGAGGTGTGAAATCATAGAATTTTGCAGCTTAGAAGGAGGCCATTCGACCGTGCTGTAACTTTCTATGACCCATTGTGCTCTGATAGAGGGGTCCACAGTCCCATTCCTCTGCCCTTTCTCCGCACCCTTCTAAAATGTTGTTTTTCAAATATATTTCATTTTCCTCTTAAAGGCTATAATGGATTCTGCTTCCCCCGCTGTTTCTGGTCGGGCATCCCATGACTTAACAACTCTCTGCGTAAAAAATATTCTCCTAACCTCTCTCTTCGCTCTTTTGGTGATGATCCTCTCGCTACCAGTGCACTCATCAGCTGAAATAGTTTTTCCTGATTTACTTTAGGAAAACCCTATCTTGATTTTGAACATCATTATCAGATCTCCTAACCTTCTTTGTTGTAATGAAAAAGGCCTCCGTTTCTCTTGTCTCACCTCATAACTAAAGCCTTCAATCGCTGGTATCTTCTTTGTGAATCTCCTCTGTACCCTCACATCCTTCCTAAAGTGAGAGGCCAAAAACTGGATCCAATATTCTAACTTTAACCTAACCATAATTTGTATAGGTTTAGCAATTATCTCTTTGCTTCTGTACTCAGTGCCTCTATTTATATATAGGGTTCTATATACTTTTATTCTACTTTGTCTACTTCTAAAGAGTTGGGCACATGAACACCTAAGTCTGGCTGCTCCTGTACTCCTTTTAAAGTTTCACTATTTAGTGTATATTTCCTCGCATTCTTCCTCACAATGCATCACCTCACATTTCTTCACATTAAATTCCACCTGACATCTATCTGCCCAATCTACCAACCTGTCTCTGTCCTCCTGAAGTCACTCTTCACAATTAACCACACTACCAGTTTTTGTGTTGTGTGCAAATTTCGATATTGTAGCCCCGGTACTCAATCCCAGATTATTTGTATAAATTAAGAGCAATGGTGTCAACATTGACTTCTGGAGGGCACCACTATTTGCATCTCTCAGTCTGAAAAACATTCCATATCTATGACTCTCTGTTTCTGTCCTTTAACCAACTACCGATTTGTGTTGCCTCACTCCCTTAATTACCATGTGCCTTTATTTTATCGACAAGCCCCCTATGCAGCAACACCGTTTGAAAACTCATATACACAACATCCACCGCACTTCCTTTGTTTATGTATTCTGTTATTTCCTCAAAGTATTCTCGTCATCTTGGTGAAATCAGTCAGGAGCAGCATTAAACAAAAGTACTGCTCTTTAAAAATGAGGTGATTGCAGGGCCTCTTTTTAGGGTGGGAGGGGTGTAAGCAGAGTCGGGAGAACATTTTTTGCCTTTTAAAAGGTGTTGTCTTATTTTTAAGTGCAGCTGATGATGCCATAGCTTGCACGTGGAATGGACTCCTTGATTGGTTGTTGCAGCGTGTGTCTGTACAAAGCTGTTTGCTGGATTGTGCTGATAGTCCCTGTGATCGGGCCTATTCCACCGAACTGCTTGATTAAAAGTGGATGTTACATTCAGCGTGTGCTGTGAGCGCGACCGCGGGGATTGTTTAAACAAGTCGGCTGCCCATTGATGCTAAACTTTGTTCTGCTGAGACCAGCTGCTGCTGACAGGAGGGTGCTTGATCCTGAGGCTGGGGAGAGTTTTTTTTGTCCACCTCCCTCCAATCTTTCGTGGGTTTGGTGGCTGGTGTTTCGAGCACGTGCGTGGAGAGACGCCGAGCAGGTCAGCTGGTAAATGAGCTGCTCCAGCACCTTCTGACCTTGCCAGGGGAACAGAAGGGAGTGTGCTGCAGGGGAGGACTGAAGCAGGAAAGGAAAAGCAATCCATTCAAAATTCAGAGCAGCAGTCAACAATGTAATTGGGGTCTCTGGATGATTTCCAGTTTTCATTATCTGCTGGGGGCCCACTCCCTTATGGTGGCTAATTGAGATTTGACTGTACAGCCCAAGATGCTACGTGCAATGCTGAAACATTTCCAGCTTTGCAACTGTAGTAGCTGGAGAGGAATTTAGAATTCTGCCAGTGAAATTGACCGAAGAAATCTTGCATTTGTATCGTGCCCTTTACATCCTCGGCACATTCCAAATCACTTCACTGCCGATGAATTACCTTTGAAAGGCAGTCACTGTTGCTTTGTAGGCGAACACAGCAACCAATTGACACACTGCAAGGTCCCACAAATAGCAAGGAGATAAATGACCAGGTAATCTATTTCAGTAGATGGTAAAATCACAAAGCTAAATACAGATCAGGGAAGCCCATCTAACTCGTCCTTCCATAGAAACCTACAATCCCCCAGTCATAGTATCTGACTGACACTTACGTGGTTTCAATGATTGCAGGTTTTGCCTCCGCTCCTCCCACCCAGTGCTCATTCTAGGTTTGGATCAGTGTGTGTGAAGAAAGGTTGAACTTGCCATCTCCCAGTTTGTACCTTGTCCTGCAGTCACTGTTTAACTTGAAGTGGTGCTCAGGATTAACCCGTTCTATCCCATTTGCTACCTTATGCACCTCTATAAGGTCTCTTTTCATACCCCTTTCAAAGCTAGAGATTCCAAGTTTTCCCTCACCTTTCCTCAGAGCTCATCTCTCTGACACTAGGGATCAGCCTCGCTGCCCTTCTCTGCACTGTTTCCAGGGCTTGGAGGTTTGCCTCGTGCGTTGGTGACCAGAACGGAACGCAGTATTCGAGGTGCAGCCTGACCAGAGCACAGCACAGATTCAGTATGAGGGTCTCAGACTTGTATCCTACTGATTTAGCAATATATACTCAGCATTCGGTTTGCTTGTTGAATGTTGCCCAGCAGCCACATGATAAGAGCTGAGCCTATTTTTCACCCACATTTTTCACCGTCACCTCCAACTAACTCAGTGATATTCATTGAATATGTACCTCATTTTACTTCATGTGAACACCTTGCACTTATCTGTATCGATTTTCATCTGCAATAAAAGAAAGACTTGCATTTATATGGCGCCTTTCACTACCTCAGGACATCCCAAAGTGCTTTACAGCCAATGAAGTACTTTTGAAGTGTCGTCACTGTTGTAATGCAGGAAACATGGCCGCCAATTTGCACTCAGCAAGTTCCCACAAATAGCAATGTGATAACAACCAGATAACCTGTTTTGGTGATGTTGGTTGAGGGATAAATATTGGCCAGGACACCGGGGAGAACTGCCCTGCTCTTCTTCAAAATAGTGCCGTGGGATCTTTTACGTCCACCTGCGAGAGCAGATGGAGCCCCGCTTTAACGTCTCATCCGAAAGACAGCACCTCCAACAGTGCAGCACTCCCTCAGTACTGCACTGGAATGTCAGCTTAGATTCTTCTCACTTGCAAATGCAGTCTAGGTCCTTCTGTAATATATTGACTGACTGCCCCCGAATTTACTGTCTATAAACTTGGCCAACTTCCATTGTGATTCTGAATCCAGGTCATTTATGTAGATTAGAAATGGGTACCTTGGCACTGATCTCTGGAGCACTCCACTCTGTGTTAGCTGTCAGCCTTGACTCAGTGGTAGCACTCTCATCTCTGAGTCAGAAGGTCATGGGTTCAAGCCCCACGCCAGACACTTGAGCACATAGTCCAGGCTAGCACTTCAGTGCAGTACAGAGGGAGTGCTGCACTGTCGGAGGTGCCATCTTTCAGATAAGACATTAAACCAACGTCTGCTCTCTCAGGTGGGCATAAAAGATCCCATGGCACTATTCGAATAAAAAGAGGGGAGTTTTCTGGGTATCCCGGACAACATTTATCGCTAAACCAACACCTAAAAACAGACGATCTGGTAATTTATCTCATTGCTTTGTGGGACATCACTCTTTGCAAATTAGTTGCTGTATTTGCTGACATTACAACAGTGACTACATTAATAAAACAAATCATTATTTGACTATGAAGTGCTGTGGGATATCCTGAGGATGTGTAAGGTGCTATATAAATGCTAGGGGCTAAAAATTGAGTAGCGGGGCGCTAACTTAGCGCCCCGGAAAAATTAGCGCCCCCTGCGCCGGAAATTGAGTGGTTGCACCCCAAGAGGGAAGCGGGGCGCTACTGGAAGGGCACCACATCCCTCTTGGGGCGCTGTGAGTCAATATTGCGGCGTTATGTGTCGCAGCGCCGCACGTCGCGCCACGGTATTGCAGGCCTTCCTCCCCTTCTTAAAGGGGAGGGGCCTTGTGCAGCGCGACCTGGGGCCCAGCTGGGCCCCCAGGGATCGGGAGTGCAGGCAAACGAGCTCTTGGAGCGCAGCAAGCACTCCACGGGAGGGTGTTCAGGAGGCAGGGACGGGAGTGCAGGCAGGTGCTGGCAGGCGGCCAGCAACAAAAATGGCCGCCCCGCACCTCGCCTTTAAATTGCGCCTCTCTGGCCGCAGGTACGCCCCCCTGACCCTGTCGGACATAGCGTCCGGCGGTAAGTCAGGGGGCGCTCCAGAAGATCGTGGCCAGGGCGTGAGTGGGGTGCTGCGCACACCAATGACATCATCACCAGCGGCACAGTGCTACCGGTTAGCGCCGCCACTAACCTCCCGCTGAATTTTGCGGGAGGCGTGGGCAGTGCCGCGCCCGGGCGCTAGTTGCGTCCCGTTAACGCCCTCTTAAGGCGCTAACGGGAGGTGCAACCAACTGAATTTTCCCCCCTAGATCTTTCATTATTTCTTTCTCAGCCAACATCACTACTATAACTGTAAATAGTTTAAATACCAAATGAATATTTTCTGGACAAAAGCAAAATACTGCGGATGCTGGAAATCTGAAATAAAAACAAAAAGTGCTGGAAATACTCAGCAATTCAGGCAGCATCTGTGGAGAGAGAAACACAGTTAACATTGAAAGGTCATTGACCTGAAACATTAACTCTGTTTCTCTCTCCACAGATGCTGCCTTTGTTCACTTTGATAACTTGTCATGGTAGGATTTGATCTCATGACCCCTGTGTTGCTAGTCCAGTACCATAGCCACTATGCTACCGTATCTGTTCTGTTCAAACTATGTCCAAATCATGGACCATTATGGATAGGGGTTCTTTATACCATCTGCAAGGCAGCTCCCTGCAGTCATTTTCCATCTTAAACAAAGGGTTTGACTGTCCAAGGTGTCGAGTGATTTCACCCTGCCGTACACCTTGGGTTTGGGAGAACGATGAAGGGGATTTTGGGGTCAAGGAGCACTGGTCAGGGGCCAGGATTGGGTCAAGTGGGAAAATAAGGGGAGTAGATCAGGTAAAGAAATTGCTGGGGGTGGGGGGGGGGGGGTGGAGTTTGCAGGATTGGGGGTTGGTGTACCAGAACAGGTCAGCAGGAACTAGGAACGATGTGGGCCATTTTAATTGATCTCAGTTTCACATTCTTACTGCATCCTGAGTTCCCTCATTTCCATAAACACATCTAATTATTTCTTGAACCACCCATAAACTATTTTCTTCTCTAGTACAGGAATCTCTTTTTTATCCGGCACCAACGGGACCGGCGTGGTGCTGGTTTATCAAAAAGTCCAGATTACAGAGAGGTCTAGTTAAAAGGTAGGAGAGCTCCGTACACAGCAACAAATCCAGGCTTCCCTGTTGCTTAGCAACAAGTGCAGGAACCCCGGCCACAGACCAAGCGTCCCTGTTGCTTAGCAACAAGTGCAGGAACCCCGATTACACAGCCACAGATCCCGGAACGGCCACTAATATGAAGTAAAACTTACCTGAACCTACTCCTGAATTTTGCTGGTTAACAGAGATTTCCGGTTATTTTGGTGCCGGTAAATCGAGAGTTTCCTGTAACTTGTTTATTGCCCTTTATGTGGGATAATTCTGCCTGAGTTCTTTACTTTCCCCTATAATAAAATGTTGTCTGAGTTTTTGAGCCTATTGCCAGTGTGGATGGAGTTTCTCATAACTTGAGTTTCGGAGATGGGTATCATTGCTGGCCCACGCTCCTGAGAGCAGTAATAGTCTTCCTGTGGTGCACTGACTAGCACTGTACACAGATCTCCAGCTGGGCTCTAAGCAGTGCATCACACAGCAGCAACATTGCCAGTTTTGAGGCAGGGTTCAAGACCTGAATCATCGACAGATGCTGCCTGACCGGCTGAGCGTTTCCAGAATTTTCTGTTGTTTCAACATCACCATTGCATCCTTGTGACTTTTGTACAACTAACAAATGATATTTGCTGTTTTATAACGAGAAGTCTTGGGGTGGAGAGAAATTGCAGGTTTCCCCACTTTCACAGGGGCCAACAGCCCAAGTGGCCAGAAAGCGTTGGTAAAGTATTCTAAACATGGAGGTGGCAGAGCCCCAGCTAATCCCGAGCCTGCTCCTGTCCTCACTCAGTGTCGAGCCCCAGCTAATCCCAAGCTTGAGCCTGAGCCTGCTCCTGTCCTCACTCAGTGTCGAGCCCCAGCTAATCCCGAGCTTGAGCCTGAGCCTGCTCCTGTCCTCACTCATTGTCGAGCCCCAGCTAATCCCGAGCCTGAGCCTGTCCTCACTCAGTGTCGAGCCCCAGTTAATCCCGAGCTTGAGCCTGAGCCTGCTCCTGTCCTCACTCAGTGTCGAGCCCCAGCTAATCCCGAGCCTGAGCCTGCGCCTGCTCCTGTCCTCACTCATTGTCGAGCCCCAGCTAATCCCGAGCCTGAGCCTGCGCCTGCTCCTGTCCTCACTCAGTGTCAAGCCCCAGCTAATCCCGAGCCTGAGCCTGAGCCTGCTCCTGTCCTCACTCAGTGTCGAGCCCCAGCTAATCCCGAGCCTGAGCCTGCGCCTGCTCCTGTCCTCACTCATTGTCGAGCCCCAGCTAATCCCGAGCCTGAGCCTGCGCCTGCTCCTGTCCTCACTCAGTGTCAAGCCCCAGCTAATCCCGAGCCTGAGCCTGAGCCTGCTCCTGTCCTCACTCAGTGTCAAGCCCCAGCTAATCCCGAGCCTGAGCCTGAGCCTGCTCCTGTCCTCACTCAGTGTCGAGCCCCAGCTAATCCCGAGCTTGAGCCTGCTCCTGTCCTCACTCAGTGTCGAGCCCCAGCTAATCCCGAGCCTGAGCCTGAGCCTGCTCCTGTCCTCACTCAGTGTCAAGCCCCAGCTAATCCCGAGCCTGAGCCTGAGCCTGCTCCTGTCCTCACTCAGTGTCAAGCCCCAGCTAATCCCGAGCCTGAGCCTGAGCCTGCTCCTGTCCTCACTCAGTGTCGAGCCCCAGCTAATCCCGAGCCTGCGCCTGCTCCTGTCCTCACTCAGTGTCGAGCCCCAGCTAATCCCGAGCTTGAGCCTGAGCCTGTCCTCACTCAGTGTCGAGCCCCAGCTAATCCCGAGCCTGAGCCTGCGCCTGCTCCTGTCCTCACTCAGTGTCAAGCCCCAGCTAATCCCGAGCCTGAGCCTGCGCCTGCTCCTGTCCTCACTCAATGCCCATGCGCGCAAGTTCCAGCAGGGGTCACTGGATAGCGGTCAGGAGCTGGAATACCTGGCTGAAGGCAATTATAGCATTGCATGTCTCAGAAAGTCAATATTGAGCCGAACTAGTGAGGTAATCCTGCCACTTTATAAATCATTGTTGCGACTGCACTTTGAACACTGTGTACAGTTTTGGTCACCAGAGTACAGAAAGGATATTGCAGCTATTGAAAGGATACAGACGAGAGCAACCGGAATGATAGATGGGGTGGAGGGATTGGATTATAAGGAGCGATTATTTAAGTTGGACATGTTCTCACTGGAAAAGAGAATGTTAAGAGGTGATATAATTGATTTTAGGATTGTATGGGGACTAGACCTGTAGACCACGATGAGCTGCTTCACCGTGTCCAGAACAGTAGAACCAGAGGACACAGCCTGTGCTTGAAGGGGGAAAATTCAAAACTAATCCACGGAAACAATTTTCTCAGTGAGCGACTGGTCAATCTGTGGAACAGGCTCCCTAGGGAGACGGTGGATTCAGTTAGTGTTGATTCATTCAAATGCAATTTCTTTCAGAAATACAGGGATACAGTATATGAGTATTTTGAGACATGACGTGTGGCGAGTGTAGCAGGCTCGGGAGGAACAGGTGACTTTGGACATCCCCAAAGCTCTCCATCACTGGGGGTTTTCCTCCCCTCATGTCTGGGTCTGTTGTAGACTCAGTGATAGAGATTGATCGCTGTGATTGGTCAACGACTCCATTACCGTTGTATCGTGCGAGTGCCAGGATGGTAGAGGGCAAATTAGACGGAGCTTGGTCTTTCTTCGTCTAGCAATTCCGATGATCCTGTAACCTGGATGGGATCTGGGACCACTGCTCTGTGTGGTTCTGCTGCACACTTGCTTCACTAATCGAGCCATTGTGGCAGTCTCACCCAGCTTTAATGCATTGTTCTCGGTGTGTGTGGGAGGTGGGGGGGAGAAACCTATCGAGCTGGGGGGCTACAGAAGGAGCCGCTGTATTTGATGCTGTACACTCTGTCCAGGCCTTGTGTTAGCCACCATCCAGATCCAAAATGTAGCATTTTATTTATAATCTGGAACTTACCTTTTAACCATGATTTAAAACTGAAAGGGTTCATTCATAGGTGGTAATTATGCGTTATTTTACCATTTTTTACCTCTTCACAATCGGTGTTGTTGTTACAGATATCCAATCCCACTACATGACTGATGAACGCAGTTATCAGTGTTCAATTTCTTTATGGCAATTTCTAAGTCACACTGATGTGTGTATGAAGTCATGATTTACTGCAGTAATCTAGGAAATAAACTGTCAGTCAGTGGCCTGACCCATAGCTTGCATCCGCTACACGGTTCAAACTGAGGGCCTTCTGATGAGATCAGCCTGTGTTAGGAGTTTGGGAGTCTGTACCTGCGATGCTTGTACCTGTGCTGTGGGTCCCTGTACCTCTGGTGTGGACCCCTGTACCTGTGGTGTGGATCCCTGTAACTGCGATCCCTGACAGGATCGGACAAAGTCAACATGGATTTACAAAAGGTAAATCGTGCTTGACTAATCCACTGGAATTTTTTGAGGATGTAACTGGTAAAATAGATAAGGGCGAACCAGTGGATGTGGTGTATTTGGATTTTCAGAAGGCTTTTGATAAGGTCCCGTATAAGAGATTAGCGTGTAAAGTTAAGGCACATGGGATTGGGGGCAAGGTATTGACTTGGACAGTGAACTGGTTGGCAGACAGAAAGCAAAGAGTTGGAATAAACGGGTCTTTTTCCGAGTAGCAGGCAGTGACTAGTGAGGTACCGCAGGGATCGGTCCTTGGACCCCAGCTATTCACAATATATATTAATGATCTAGACAAGGGAACTAGATGTAATATCTCCAAATTGGCAGACGACACAAAGCTGGGTGGGAGTGTGTGCTGTGAGGAGGATGCCGAGAAACTCCAGGATGATTTGGATAGGTTGGGTGATTGGGCAAAAACATGGCAGATGCAATATAACGTGGATAAATGTGAGGTTATCCACTTTGGTGGCAAAAACAGGAAGGCAGATTATTATCTGAATGGCAATAGATTGGGAGAAGGGGAAGTGCAACGAGACCTGGGTGTCCTTGTGCACCAGTCGCTGAAGGTAAGCATGCAGGTGCAGCAGGCGGTTAAGAAGGCAAATGGTATGTTGACCTTTGTAGCGAGAGGGTTTGAGTACAGGAACAAGGATGTCTTGCTGCAGTTTTACAGGGCCTTGGTGAGACCACACCTTGAGTATTGTGTGCAGTTTTGGTCGCCTTATCAGAGGAAGGATGTTCTTGCCATGGAAGGAGTTCAGCGAAGATTCACCAGGCTGATACCTGGGATGGCAGGAATGACGTATGAGGAGAGATTGGGACGATTGGGCTTATACTCACTGGAGTTTAGAAGAATGAGAGGGGATCTTATTGAAACTTATAAAATTCTGACAGGACTGGACAGACTAGATACAGGAAGGATGTTCCCGATGGTCGGGGATTCCAGAACCAGGGGTCACAGTCTAAGGTTAAGGGGTAGGCCATTTAGGACAGAAATGAGGAGGAATTTCTTCACCCAGAGAGCGGTGAACCTGTGGAATTCTCTACCACAGAAGGCAGTTGAGGCCAATTCATTAAATATATTCAAGAAGGAGTTGGATATATTTCTTAAGGCTAAAGGGATCAAGGGGTATGGGGAGAAAGCAGAGACCAGGTACTGAAATTGGATGATCAGCCATGATCGCATTGAATGGCGGAGCAGGCTCGAGGGGCCGAATGGCTCCTATCTTCTATGTATCTGTGGTGTGGATCCCTGTACCTGCGACCCCTGTACCTGTGCTGTGAATCCCTGTACCTGCAACCCCTGTACCTGTGGTGTGGGTCCCTGTACCTGTGGTGTGGATCTCTGTACCTGTGGTGTGGATCCCTGTACCTGTGGTGTGGATCCCTGTACCTGTGGTGTGGACCCCTGTACCTGTGGTGTGGACCCCTGTACCTGTGGTGTGGATCCCTGTACCTGTGGTGTGGACCCCTGTACCTGTGGTGTGGATCTCTGTACCTGTGGTGTGGACCCCTGTACCTGTGGTGTGGAACCCTGTACCTGTGGTGTGGATCCCTGTACCTGTGGTGTGGATCCCTGTACCTGGAATCCCTGTACCTGTGGTGTGGATCCCTGTACCTGGAATCCCTGTACCTGTGGTGTGGATCCCTGTACCTGTGGTGTGGATCCCTGTACCTGTGGTGTGGATCCCTGTACCTGTGGTGTGGACCCCTGTACCTGTGGTGTGGACCCCTGTACCTGTGGTGTGGACCCCTGTACCTGTGGTGTGGACCCCTGTACCTGTGGTGTGGATCCCTGTACCTGTGGTGTGGGTCCCTGTGCCTGTGGTGTGGACCCCTGTACCTGTGGTGTGGACCCCTGTACCTGTGGTGTGGATCCCTGTACCTGTGGTGTGGGTCCCTGTGCCTGTGGTGTGGACCCCTGTACCTGTGGTGTGGATCCCTGTACCTGTGGTGTGGATCCCTGTACCTGTGGTGTGGATCCCTGTACCTGGAATCCCTGTACCTGTGGTGTGGATCCCTGTACCTGTGGTGTGGATCCCTGTACCTGTGGTGTGGATCCCTGTACCTGTACCTGGAATCCCTGTACCTGTGGTGTGGATCCCTGTACCTGTGGTGTGGATCCCTGTACCTGCGATCCCTGTACCTGTGGTGTGGATCCCTGTACCTGTGGTGTGGATCCCTGTACCTGTGGTGTGGACCCCTGTACCTGTGGTGTGGATCCCTGTACCTGGGATCCCTGTACCTGTGGTGTGGATCCCTGTACCTGGAATCCCTGTACCTGTGGTGTGGACCCCTGTACCTGTGGTGTGGATCCCTGTACCTGCGATCCCTATTCCTGTGGTGTGGATCCCTGTACCTGTGGTGTGGCTCCCTGTACCTGTGGTGTGGATCCCTGTACCTGCGATCCCTATTCCTGTGGTGTGGATCCCTGTACCTGTGGTGTGGATCCCTGTACCTGGGATCCCTGTACCTGTGGTGTGGATCCCTGTACCTGTGGTGTGGACCCCTGTACCTGTGGTGTGGATCCCTGTACCTGGGATCCCTGTACCTGTGGTGTGGATCCCTGTACCTGGAATCCCTGTACCTGTGGTGTGGACCCCTGTACCTGTGGTGTGGATCCCTGTACCTGCGATCCCTATTCCTGTGGTGTGGATCCCTGTACCTGTGGTGTGGCTCCCTGTACCTGTGGTGTGGATCCCTGTACCTGCGATCCCTATTCCTGTGGTGTGGATCCCTGTACCTGTGGTGTGGATCCCTGTACCTGGGATCCCTGTACCTGTGGTGTGGATCCCTGTACCTGGAATCCCTGTACCTGTGGTGTGGACCCCTGTACCTGTGGTGTGGATCCCTGTACCTGGAATCCCTGTACCTGTGGTGTGGATCCCTGTACCTGTGGGGTGGATCCCTGTACCTGTGGTGTGGATCCCTGTACCTGCGATCCCTATTCCTGTGGTGTGGATCCCTGTACCTGTGGTGTGGACCCCTGTACCTGTGGTGTGGATCCCTGTACCTGTGGTGTGGATCCCTGTACCTGTGGTGTGGATCCCTGTACCTGTGGTGTGGATCCCTGTACCTGTGGTGTGGACCCCTGTACCTGTGGTGTGGATCCCTGTACCTGGAATCCCTGTACCTGTGGTGTGGATCCCTGTACCTGTGGTGTGGGTCCCTGTACCTGTGGTGTGGATCCCTGTACCTGGAATCCCTGTACCTGCGGTGTGGATCCCTGTACCTGCGATCCCTGTGCTTGTGGTGTGGATCGCTGTACCTGCGATCCCTGTACCTGTGGTGTGGATCCCTGTACCTGTGGTGTGGATCCCTGTACCTGTGGTGTGGATCCATACCTGCAATCCCTGTGCCTGTGGTGTGGATCCCTGTGCCTGTGGTGTGGATCCCTGTATCTGTGGTGTGGATCCCTGTGCCTGTGGTGTGGATCCCTGTATCTGTGGTGTGGATTCCTGTACCTGCGATCCCTGTGCCTGTGGTGTGGATCGCTATACCTGCGATCCCTGTGCCTGTGGTGTGGATCCCTGTGCCTGTGGTGTGGACCCCTGTACCTGTGGTGTGGATCCCTGTATCTGTGGTGTGGTCCCTGTACCTGTGGTGTGGATCCCTGTACCTGCGATCCCTGTGCCTGTGGTGTGGATCCCTGTACCTGTGGTGTGGATCCCTGTGCTTGTGGTGTGGATCCCTGTACCTGTGGTGTGGATCCCTGTGCCTGTGGTGTGGATCCCTGTACCTGTGGTGTGGGTCCCTGTGCCTGTGGTGTGGGTCCCTGTATCTGTGGTGTGGGTCCCTGTATCTGTGGTGTGGGTCCCTGTATCTGTTGTGTGGGTCCCTGTACCTGTGGTGTGGGTCCCTGTATCTGTGGTGTGGGTCCCTGTATCTGTGGTGTGGGTCCCTGTACCTGTGGTGTGGGTCCCTGTACCTGTGGTGTGGGTCCCTGTATCTGTGGTGTGGGTCCCTGTATCTGTGGTGTGGGTCCCTGTATCTGTGGTGTGGGTCCCTGTATCTGTGGTGTGGGTCCCTGTATCTGTGGTGTGGGTCCCTGTATCTGTGGTGTGGGTCCCTGTATCTGTGGTGTGGGTCCCTGTATCTGTGGTGTGGGTCCCTGTACCTGTGGTGTGGGTCCCTGTACCTGTGGTGTGGGTCCCTGTACCTGTGGTGTGGATCCCTGTACCTGTGGTGTGGATCCCTGTACCTGTGGTGTGGGTCCCTGTACCTGTGGTGTGGGTCCCTGTATCTGTGGTGTGGGTCCCTGTACCTGTGGTGTGGGTCCCTGTACCTGTGGTGTGGGTCCCTGTACCTGTGGTGTGGGTCCCTGTACCTGTGGTGTGGATCCCTGTACCTGTGGTGTGGGTCCCTGTACCTGTGGTGTGGACCCCTGTACCTGTGGTGTGGACCCCTGTACCTGTGGTGTGGACCCCTGTGCCTGTGGTGTGGACCCCTGTGCCTGTGGTGTGGACCCCTGTACCTGTGGTGTGGACCCCTGTGCCTGTGGTGTGGGTCCCTGTGCCTGTGGTGTGGGTCCCTGTGCCTGTGGTGTGGGTCCCTGTGCCTGTGGTGTGGTCCTGTGCCTGTGGTGTGGGTCCCTGTACCTGTGGTGTGGGTCCCTGTGCCTGTGGTGTGGGTCCCTGTACCTGTGGTGTGGGTCCCTGTACCTGCGATCCCTGTGCCTGTGGTGTGGATCCCTGTACCTGTGGTGTGGATCCCTGTATCTGTGGTGCAGGACTCTGTACCTGCGATGCCTGTTTCTGCAGTGTGTATTCCTCTGTCTGCCTGCCCTGTGTGCTAGGATTAAAATTGAGGTTTTATGCTGCCTGTGTTCTTTCCAAGACCAAGCAGTTTATGCAGTAAAATTCTGGGAGTCAGCAGCTGGACCTCAGGGTCATGACGATCTGTGGGGATTGGCAGGGCATAAGGTTGAAGGTTTCTGCTTACCACTTCCCATCCTGCTTTCCTGATCATGGCTCATCAGGGAATGGGGAATCCTGCAAACCAAAATTTGGAGGTGAGTGAAGCCATGTCAGTCTCATAGACCACCAGGTATACTCTCCTGGCTCCTGCCTGCACCCACCCCCTTCCTGCCTCCTCCTCTCTGCCCTCTCCTGCCTGCCCCTTCCCTCTCCCCTGCCCTCTCCTCCCTCCCCTCTCACTCAAAAGAACATAAGAAATAGGAGCAGGAATAGGCCATTTGGCCTATCGAGCCTGCTCTGCCATTCAATAAGATCATGGGTGATCCCCGCCCGCTCCCCATAACCCTTCACTCCCTTATCTTGCAAAAATCTGTCTATCTCCACCTTAAATGTATTTAATGACCCAGCCTCCACAGCTCTCTGGGGCAGAGAATTCCACAGATTTACGACCCTCTGAGAGAAGAAATTCCTCCTCATCTCAGTTCTAAAAGGGCGACCCTTTATTCTAAAACTGTGCCCCCGAGTTCTAGATTTCCCCACGAGGGGAAACATCCTCTCTGCATCTACCTTGTCGAGCCCCTTCAGCATCTTATATGTTTCAATAAGATCACCTCTCATTCTTCTAAATTCCAATGAGTAAAGGCCCAGCCTGCTCAACCTTTCCTCATAAGTCAACCCCCTCATCTCAGGAATTAACCTAGTGAATCATCTCTGAACTGCCTCCAATGCAAGTATATCCTTTCTTAAATAAGGAGACCAAAATTGTACACAGTACTCCAGGTGCGGTCTCACCAATACCCTGTACAGTTGTAGCAGGACTTCCCTGCTTTTAGACTCCAACCCCTTTGAAATAAAGGCCAACATTCCATTTGCCTTTTTGATTACTTGCTGTACCTGCATGCTAACTTTTTGTGTTTCATGCACAAGGACCCCCAGGTCCCTCTGAACTGTAGCATTTTGTAATCTCCCTCCATTTAAATAATCATTTGCTTTTTTATTTTTCCTGCCAAAGTGGATAACCTCGCACTTTCCCACATTATACTCCATCTGCCAAATAATTGCCCACTCACTTAGCCTGTCTATATCCCTTTGCAGATTCTTTGAGTCCTCTGCACAACTTGCTTTCCTACCCATCTTTGTATCATCCGCAAACTTGGCTACATCACACTTGGTCCCTTCATCCAAGTCATTAATGTAGATTGTAAATACTGTAGTTGAGGCCCCAGCACCGATCCCTGTGGCACCCCACTAGTAACCATTTACCAACTGGAAAATGACCCATTTATCCCGACTCTCTACATTCTGTTAGTTAGCCAATTCTCTATCCATGCTAATATATTACCCCCAATTCCGTGAGCTCTTATCTTATGCAGTAACCTTTTATGTGGCACCTTATCGAATGTCTTCTGGAAATCCAAATACCCCACATCCACTGGTTCACCTTTGTCCACCCTGCTCGTTACCTCCTCAAAGAACTCCAGCAAATTTGTTAAACATGATTTCCCTTTCATAAAATCATGCTGACTCTGTTTGACTGCATTATGATTTTCCAAATGCCCTGCTACTGCTTCCTTAAAGAAGGACTCCAGCATTTTCTCAATGACAGATGTTAGGCTAACTGGTCTATAGTTTCCTGCTTTCTGTCTCCCTCCTTTCTTAAATAGGGGTGTTACATTTGCGGTTTTCCAATCCGCTGGGACCTCTCCAGAGTCCAGGGAATTTTGGTATATTGCAACCAATGCATCCACTATCTCTGCAGCCACTTCTTTTAAGACCCTGGGATGTAGGCCATCTGGTCCAGGGGACTTGTCATCTTTTATTCCCATTATTTTACCAAGTACTATTTCCTTAGTGATAGTGATTGTCTTTAGTTCCCCCCTCCCTGTGGCCCCTTGATTATCCATTATTGGGATGTTGTTAGTGTCTTCTACAGTGAAGACAGATACAAAATATTTGTTCAGAGTCTTTGCCATTTCCCCGTTCCCCATTATTAATTCCCCAGTCTCATCCTCTAAGGGACCAACATTTACTTTAGTTACCCTCTTCCTTTTTATATACCTGTAGAAGCTCTTACTATCTGTTTTAATGTTTCTTGCCAGTTTACTCTCATAATTCATCTTCTCTCTCTATTATTTTTTTAGTCATCCTTTGCTGGTTTTTAAAAATTTCCCAATCCTCTGGTCTCCCACCAATCTTGGCAACATTGTATGCCTTCATTTTCAATTTGATACCATCCTTTACTTCCTTAGTTAGCCACGGATGGTGCTCCCTTCTCTTAAAATCTTTCTTTCTCACTGGAATATATTTTTGTTGAGAGTTATGAAATATCTCCTTAAATGTCCGCCACTGCATTTCAACTGTCTTACCCTTTAATTTATTTTTCCAGTCCACTTTAGCCAGTTCTGCCCTCATGCCATTGTAATTGCCTTTGTTTAAGATACAACTTTCTCACCCTCCAACTGAAGTTGAAATTCAACCATGCTATGATCACTCTTTCCTAGAGGATCCTTTACTATGAGATCATTTATTAATTCTGTCTCATTACAATCCTGTCTCAAAAGCTGCAAGTGATGAACCTGAGCATCAAAAAGACTTCATGGGGAAAAAGAAATGGTCAAGTTTGGGCAAAGGGCCAATTGAGAGAGGAGGCAGGACTGTGAGCATTAGTCTGGGTATGATGGGGCATTGAGTAGTACAAATTGGATGTAGTATTTCTGACTTACTGGATAATATTATTTGGGCATTGAGGTGACAGCTGCATCATTACTCAGCGCGCTTGGTGTAAATGTCATTTGTTCAGTAACATCATAGCTGAGGTTCACTGTCACGAGTTGTACTGTCTGAGCTGTGCGCCGTATGGAAGTGTTCCCAGCACATTCTGTCCAAGCCTCGTCATCTATCAAAACTTGCCAACTAAGGTTTAGGAATGAGACACTGATCATCAGACAATACCTTGCCAGAACTGTGGGTATGAAGGTGGCTGGAACCCTGGGCACAATTGGTTATACTTAACACTCTGAAATACAACGTGTTTTTCATCCCTGTATTACTGTACCATACATGTAAAACCAAAGTTTGGGGTTTAGCTCATTTCCATGATCTATTCCCCCCAGGGTTCCTAATCGGGGTTCTATTTTATTACACTTCGGCTTAAAGATAAGTGATTTGCTGCCGGTTGCATTATTGAGCAGTAGAGCGTACTCTGTGTCAACTGCCCGACCCGAAGGCAGGGGGTACTCTGACAGACCACCCCGCGACCCAGCAGGCTGCCCTCACTGCTTTATTCCTGTGACCATTGATTGCTGCTCTCCCTGTTTTCCATTCACAGTGTGCTTCCCACCCCTTTGGGCTTGTTGGAGGCCAGTTGACCAAAAGCTCACGTTTTGCATTGCATCCTGCGGCAGCTCTCGAGATGACGGGAAGTCGGACCTTGCACATGACCGGAGTTGCGGAGTTCTCTCCTTTTATATCTATGATGTGGTGTGGGGAGTATCATTCACATCCGTCCTGCGGCTCTTACAGTGTGAAAGTGCCATCTCCACATTTAACTGGCGTTGAAGGATCCTATAACGTTTAGTGGTAAATTTTCTGAGCACTAAGCACTTTTTTGGCCAGTTACTTGCTGATTTAATGGGAGTTGCTTTGAGTCACTTCAGAATAACCTTTAACCACACTAATACATTGACGTCTCTCTCCCTCCAAGTCCTTTTTAGCGCACTGCCAAAGGGAAAATACATATTAAGTACAGTTTTCTAGCTGTGGTGGTTAAAATCAAGCACCTCAAGTCACATTGAGTCTACAGCACAGAAACAGGCCATTTAGCCCAATTGGTCTATGTGTTCATGCTCCACATGAATCTCCCCCCGCCCCCCCCCCCCATCTTCATCTCACCCTATCAACATAGCCTTCTATTCCTTTCTCCCTCATGTGCTTATCCAGCTTCCCCTTAAACGCATCTATTCTATTCGCCTCAACCACTCCCTGTGGTAGCGAGTTCCACATTCTCACCGCTCTGGGTAAAGAAGTTTCTCCTGAATTCACCATTGGATTTATTAGTGATTATCTTATATTTATGGCCTCTAGTTCTGGTCTCCCCCGCAAGTGGAAACACCTTCCCTACGTTTGTCCTATCGAACCATTTCTTTATCTTAAAGGCCTCGATCAGGTCAGCCCTCAGCCTTCACTTTTCTAGAGAAAAGAATCCCAGCCTGTTCAGTCTTTCCTGATAGGTATAACCTCTCAGTTCTGGTATCATCCTTGTGAATCTTTTTTGCACCTTCTCCAATGCCTGTATAATATGGAGACCAGAACTGTTCACAGTACTACTCCAAGTGTGGTCTAACCAAGGTTCGATACAAGTTACATTTCCCTGGTTTACAATTCTATTCCTCGAGAAATGAACCCCAGTGCTTGGTTTGCTTTTTTTAATGGCCTTCTCAACCTGCCTCGCTGCTTTTAGTGATTTGTGTATCTGTACCCCTAGATCCCTTTGCGCCTCTACTCCATTTAGACTCTTAGGCCGCGAATTTAATTGACCTTGGAGGGCGGGTTTGAAGGCGGGTCTGTTGCAAAAATTGGAAAAATTGCCGGCGGGCTGCGAACCCGCCTCCACGCGCCTTTAGCAAGTGTCGGGTCAGCCGCTCCCGAACTGACCCGACACCAAACGGCGGGAGAGGCAGTTAAGATAATCCTATTTGAACTGTTTGTTGGGATTTTGCAGGGTTTTCAGCGTGCTGCCCGCCTTCAGAAAAACACGCCCGCTGAATCGAGCCGGGTTGAGCGAGGACCTGAATTGTTGCCAGCTGGTCGAACAGCTTAAAAGCGGTCCTGCAATCTCTCATTCTTTCACATGCCACAACTTAGTGCTTTGAGGTTTGGGAGACATTTTTCAGTTCTACTAATCTGGTGAGTGTTGAGGCTGAAATCCAAGTGCAGTGTGAGCTCCTTGGAATACCCTCTGGCCACTTTGTCTGAGCGCAAACAACCTCCATTCCTCGACTGAGATATATGCCAGCGGAATGGGAACCATTTATATCCTCTCATCCTCGTCATCAGATTCGGAGGAAGAGCAGCCGCAGCAGCAGCGCAACCAGGCACAGCAGCAGCACCAACAGCAGGCGCGCCAACCTCCTGCTCACCCACCTGATGATGCACAGGGCAGAGGGCCTCAGCGCAGGGCTGCACCTCGCCGCAGGAGATAACCCCAACACAGGGTTTACAGGCAGAGGATGAGCTTCCTCAACATGAGTGAGCAGCAGTGCCAAAGGAGGCTGAGACTTCCGCGAGAGGTAGTCGCTAACATCGGCACAATGCTGCACCAACACCTGCAGCCCACAGGAGCGGGTGGACACCCCTTACCAGTGGCTGTCAAAGTCACCATCGCACTCAACTTATTTGCTTCAGGCTCCTTCCAGGGATCAGCAGCAGACATCAGCGGCATCTCCCAGTCGGCCACACACACCTGCATCACGCAGGTTACCGATGCCCTCTTTGCAAAGGCGCACAATTACATCCACTTCTCCACAAATGAAGCAAGTGTCACTGTGCGTGCGGTTGGCTTTGCAAATATGGCAGGCTTCCCAAGGGTGCAGGGCATTGTAGACTGCACAGATGTGGCCATTAGGGCACCCCATCACAACCCAGCTGTTTTTGTCAACCGCAAGGGATTCCACTCCCTTAACGTCCAGCTGGTGTGTAACCACAGGAAGATCATCATGCATGTTTGCGCAAAGCACCCTGGCACTTGCCATGACTCCTTCATCCTGCGCCAGTCTACTGTGCCTCAGCTCTTCAATCCATCAACCTAACTTTCTGGATGGCTACTTGGTGACAAGGGCTATCCCCTGAAAAAGTGGCTCATGACACCGACGAGGAGGCCATCAAACGAGGCTGAGAAGCAGTACAATGTAAGCCACATTTCCACCAGAAGCATCATAGAGCAAACCATCAGCTTGCTCAAAATGCGATTCCGATGCTTCGACAGATCCGGTGGAGCCCTGCAATATGCACCAGCCAGGGTGTCCAGAATCATCGTCGTCTGCTGTGCCCTGCACAACAGCGCACAGCAACGTGACTTAGCACTACCTGAGGAACAAGTGGCTCAGCGCAGAGCATCCTTGGAAGAAGAGTGGGAGGCTGAGGAGGAGAAGGAGGACGAGGATGAAGACGAGGAGGCACGCCTTGCAGAGCCGGATGTGGCAATGCAGCAGCACTCGACCACATTGCTGGCCGTCACGCAAAGGATGCACTCATCCATGCCAGATTCGCGTAAGCTTGCACTTCAACCACAGGTGGCTGGCATATGGCAATGAATGTGTGAACGACCTTCTTAACACGCCTTACGTCATCTCTCCAATAAACGGTGCTTTCCTATCACTCTCGGCATCACCATTCCAAATTCAAGTCGCCCTGAGCCCTCAATGTGCAACTTCCATTTCCCAGAACACATGAGGCCAGAACTTCAACTGTTTGCCATCACTTTTGTTTAATCTCCTTATAAAAGGATGACAATCGAAAATATACAACAGAACAAAACACCCAAGTGACTACCCTTGTGACTATTTGTGTGTTAGCTTCCTCTTAGGCCTGCTTCTATGTGGTGCTTCCCTTGTGGCTTCAGCAGATGTAGAGGCACCTTGCTCACCTTGATGCTGCGCCTGCTTAGATGCCTTTTGCGGGCGTTCTCTGGGTTTGGGAGCCTGGGAGTGCTCCTCCACAGTACTCTTCCTGCGGCTGTGCAGGGGCTGAGGCGGCCATCTCAGTTGGGTGAGGACTCTCGGGCTCTGACCGAGGGCTCCGCAGTGGCATGGGAGTGAGCGCGCTTGAAGAGGAGTCCACACTTCTTATTGTCTGCCACCAACATCCCTCTCATGGGTCACCCGTACTTCACTGCTAGCAAGTGGCTGGAGAGCAACCTGCTGCACCTCAGTGAGGCCATGAAGACCCGTCTCTGTACTGACAGTCCTCATAACGGGGACATCCACGTACCTGTGGTGTCTCTCCTCAATAGATGCCCATCTATCCTCCATAGCAGACCATCTATTTAGAAGAGTCACCATGTTCTCGTGTGTCTGGCGACTTATGTCCTCAATGGAGGTTGCCACCCTCTCCATGGCGGAACGTTCATGCGCCATTGCCTCCACAAAGGCAGTGCTCATGTTGGAGATAGACTCCTCCATTCTCTGCACACTCGCAGTTACCCTGGAAGCAAACTCTGTCAGAGACTCCTGCACTTGTTCCTGAAGCTCCAGCACCGCTCTCTTTCTGGATGGCCCCAGAGGCACAGCGTCTACATGCAGCTGAACAGAGCTAGGAGTGTCCCTGGACCTCCGATGAGGAGCCTCCACTGCTGTCGCTGTCTCCACCATCTGCTGATGCTCACTTGTGAGCTGAGATACAACAGGTGACAACACTACTGTATGTCGCGAAGGACCCGCTGACACTCGTCTGCGCTGGTGCTGGGTGCGCTGAGTCCTGCTGACGCTGCTCCCTCAGAGGCTGCAGGTTCCTCTGAGGAGTCTTCTGGCTCTTCCTCCTGGACAGTGGGGAGGGGGGCTCTCGATGGTCCTGTGGGAGAGTAAAGGTATGAGCTAGACATCTGATTTTTAGTTAGCAGACACATCCTATTGTGCAGATGATCCAAAGTCAATCTCTATGAACATCATATGCCATTGCAGTCAATCATGAAATCTAAATGCGAGGGTTGAAAATCTATTCTGTCACCAGCTTCATCTAGTGCGCCCATCTCTCCATTCCCCACTTCCAGCTCCTTGCCACCTCCCATGATGTCGTGAGCAGCCTCCTCAGCGCTTGTCAAAGTTGCGAGTGATGGTGGCCCTCCTCCTATCTTCGCTCGCTCCCTCTTATTGTGGGCTATCTTTTCCTGCAAGGAGGGACACAAGTGGAGTTTCAGCGAGATTGATGGAGTGACTGTGAAGAATCCATAACATTGAAGCTTAGAGGTAGACCAAGATGGAGTGAAGTGGCAAGAGGAAGGAGCTTCCCTGTGCGTTGTTAGTTGTTGTCATTGCCTAACAGTGAGAGCGAGTGTGAGGGGTGCATAGTGAGATGGTGAAGTGATTCAGTACAGAGAGAGATGGATAGGTAAGGGTGCAAGGGAAGTCAGGGTAAGGTGGGATGTGGAGGAGCAGGCTGACAACGCAGAGTGCTGGTGATGAGAAGAGAAGGGAAGCAGATTGAAGGTAAGTGTGATGTGATACTCACTTTTGATGATCGCAGAAGATCATTAAACCGTTTTCGGCACTGCACCCAGGTGCGTGAACATCGGGACCTAGCGCCGACCTCCTCAGCAATGTGCAGCCAGGCTGCCTTTGTCTGCTGAGGAGGCTTCCTCCGGTCATCGGGAGGGAACAGAATCTCCCTGCGCCCTCTTACTCCCTCCACAAGAGCCTGGAGGGAGTCGTCATCAAAGCGTGGAGCAGCCTTGGCTCTTGCAGCAGTCATAGCAGCCTGCACCCATTCAAAGACAAGCAGAAACGAGAAATGAAAGGTTGAGGCTGCATGGGCCATTTAAAAACAACTGTAGCAATGACGTTATCAGAGGCGACTAACGCACCCAATCACACTCATTGGACCGGGCAGCACGCATAACGGAACTTAATAAGCCACTTAAATTAAAATCTCAATTCTGGAGCGGCTGAAACTAGAAGTGGGGCCGGAACCCGCCCACCAGGCAACCCGACTCTAACCCGCCTCCGCTATTAAATTTGCGGCCTTATTATCTGAGCAGTACGTGGCCTCCTTATTCTTCCTACACCATCTTATTCTAATGCAGCATCTCACACCTATATTGAAATTAATTTTCTAATTACACTCCCAATTCTGCAAACTTGTATTTTGTTGCATTCTTCCTTTGTGTTAACTGCACCTCCCAATTTGGTGTCGTTTGCAAATTTTGAAATTGTATTTCAGATGCCCGAGTCCAAATCGTTGATGTAAATTGTGAACAACAGTGGTCGCAGCACCGATCCTGGTGGATCACCACTTCCCACCTTCTGCCGCTCCGAGTAACCACCTTTAACCCCTACTCTCTGTTTTCTTTTGTGTAGTCAGCTTGCTATCCATTCTGCTACCTGTCCCCTGACTCCACATGATCTGCCTTAGTCATGAGTCTGCTATGCGGTACCTTGTCGAAGGCCTTTTGAAAATCCAAATATATTGCTGCAACACCCTTGTCTACTCTTTCTGTTACTACTTCAAAGAATTCAATAAGGTTGGTCAAGCATGACCTTCATTTTGAAATCCGTGCTGACTACTCTATTATATTTTCGGTTTCTAGATGTTTTTCTATTACATCTTTGAGTAAGGATTCCATTATCGTTCCTACCACCGACGTTAAGCTAATTGGTCTATAGTTCACTGGACTTGTTCTAGCTCCCTTTGTAAATTGAGGAATCGCATTAGCTGTCCGCCAGTCCTCTGGCACTGTTCCCATTCCTAATGAATTTTTATATATATGTAATAATAATTCTGCTATCGCTTCCCTAGCTCATTTTAATTTGCACTGATGCAATCCATCAAGACCGGGGGGGGGAAATTGGGTCGCGTCTCCTCTGTGGCACTAACTTCGCCGGGTTAGCGCCCCGAAAAAGTTAGCACCCCCCATGCCCGAAATTGAATGGTAGCACCCCAAGCAGGAGGCGGGGCGCGACTGGAAGTGCTCCCCCTCCCTCTTGGGGCGCTCCCATTGAATATTGCAGCGCTACCTGCAGCAGCACCACACGCGTCAGCACATAGCACCGGGGTACTGCAGGCCTCCTCCCCCCCCTGATTAAAGGGAGGGGCCTAGCACAGCGCACACCGGGGCCCTGCTGGACCACCGGGGAGCGGGGTGCCGGCAAAAGAGCCCGGCACTCGAGGAGTACCAGGCTGACCGATCGCAGCCGGCACCCCACAGAAGGAGACGAGAGGGGGCAGGTGCTGGCAGGCCGCCCAGCACCTGCCCTTTAATTTGCGCTGCCGGGGCCACAGAGACACCACCCTGACCCTGTCGGACATATCGTCCGGCGGTAGGTCAGAGGGCGCAAGTCAAGTTTGTGGCCGGGGTGCGAGCGGGACACTGTGCACGGCGATAGCGTCATCGGCGGAGGCGGGGCGCTACCGCCGCTGCTAAACCCCCGCTGAATTTCGCGGGAGGCGTTAGTGGCGTCACGCCCCGTTAACGCCCCCTTTTGCCGCTAACGGGAGGCGCAAAACAACCAGATTTTTCCCCCCAGGGGTTTTATCCTCTCTAAGTTTGATTAGTTTAGCAATTATCTCCCCCCTTTCTATCTTAAATGGCTTTATATCTTTTTTGATTTCTTCTAATGTCGTGTCCACCTTGTTAGTCTCCCTGGTAAATACTGAGGCAAAGTAACTACAGGTATTCAATATTTCTGCCATTTTGTTGTCATTACCTGTGAGTTTATCATGTGTATCCATTAATGGCCCTATCCCTCTCCTGGTTTTTCTTTTGTTCTTTATGTGTTTGTAGAATACTTTACTATTTATTTTTATATTCTTGCTGCTTGTGCTGCTGAGGTGAGAATGATCGCAGTAATGCCCTCAGCTTCTGGTTTTATAACGGGCTGCAGTTCTGCCTGTTCATGTTTGACAGTGCGTGCTGCTAGTTTCTAATTACTGAGCCAGCCAACACTGGTATGGAGATGATGAACACTGGAAACATTGTATTGCTGTTTGTTAGAACCGAACCATGGGGAATTGCAATGGTAGAATATTGGAACGGCTCTTTTTGGCTGAGAGTTTTATTCTGCGCATATCCGATGAGCTCACAATCTCGCCTGCTCCTCCTAAAGGCGGAGGTACACTGCACTGTCTCTGTGCTTCACTAAAAGCGAGCACGCACGCCATCTCTCCGGCCTGTTTGGAAATGATTCCTGCTTCCCTTTACAATACTCAACAGTGGCAACCCACAGAGCCATTCTGCAGATGTTGAAGGAAATGTGCGTAATTCGAAATGTATGGGGAGTGTTCAGTGCTCGAGAGGATTAACAAGTAGGCAGGATAATCATATACAATGTCCTCAGCTGCAACATAGTGTTTGTATTGAGTTTAATCTAAAAATTCTGTCTGGAATGATGCTGGAATTGATAACAGTATATAGTAATGATCCCTTTGCACTCTGTTTGGTGGGAGAAGATAGGAAACTAAGATAGCATTGTATAAACTGGTGCCATAAGGGGCAGTTGGGGAATGTGTTTGGTATTATTGATCTGCCTGGCCCGCGCGGAATGCTGGAGAGTGCATCCGACATTTGTAATATCTTCAGGTAGAGGGGGATTAAATCTCAGATTTGCCTGCGTTTGACGCGACACTTTTATACTTCATATTCTCAGAAAACAACTTTTGCAGAAAATTGGAGACTATATTGACGTTGAAATGGTTAATCTAGAAGGCCCTGAACCAAGCCAATGCCTTTGTTAAATTCTGTTTTTTTTGTGAGGTACAAATAATTTTTCTCCCCTCTCCCTTCTGTGGGATTCTCGTGCCATGCCTCATCCTTGGATCAGAAAGTGAGCAGACTGCCAATACTGCTTTATAAGTGGTTATGTAACTCAGGCGAGGCTGCAGAATCTCCTCCATCTGACTAATGGTGTCTCTTCGGGATCTGTACTCGAGCCTCAGCTTTTCACTACATTTATAAATGACTTAGATGAAGGAATAGAGGCCTAGAAATTGGGTTGGGGCGCCAAAGTGGTGCAAAAGTCGCCTGAGCGCAGGATTTAGTGCAGCGTTCGAGGCTTCAGCGATCGTCAGATATTCAGTTTCATTGCCCCTCGAGGGACACGGGGCGAGGCTCGAGACGCTCCCCGTCCCTCTTAGGGCGCTGAAACTGAATATCGCAGCGCAACGTGCCGCAGCGCCACACGCTGCGGCACGGCACGCTGCGGTACTGCAGGCCTTCCTCCCACTGTTAAGGGGGGAGGGGCCTGCAACAGCGCGATCCCCGCTCGCGAGTGCTGGCAAAAGAGCCTGGCACCAAGGAGAAGTGCCGGGCTCGCGGGAAACAGCCGGCAATGCCGCGGGGGGGGTTAGGAGGCCGGGGACGGAGGTGCTGGCAGGCGGCCGCCCCGCACCTCCACCTTAACTTACGCCGCTGCCAGCACAGTAAGGCCCCGTGAACCGGGCGTGGGTAGCGAACGGCGCAACTGCGGCATTCGCTACCAAATATCGCGAATGGGGCGCTGCGCACACCGATGACGTCATCGGTGGCGGCGCAGCGCAAATGGCTAACGCCACCATTATCGCCCCAACTCAATATCACGGGAGGCGCAGCCAGTGGCGCTACAGCCACTGCCTGCCTCTTTAGGCGCTAACAAGTGGCGCTACTCACCCAATTTCTCCCCCAGAGAGCTGTACATCAAGGTTTATTCATGGCACTAAGTTAGGCAGCACAGTAAGGAGGAGGAGCAGAGAGATGTGGGTGTCCATGTACAGAAATCACTAAAAGCTAGTGGACAGGTACAAAAAATAATTTGAAAGGCTAATGGAATGTATGCCTTTATTTCAAAGGAGCTGGAATACAAAGGGGTGGAAGTTATGTCACATTTATATAAAGCTCTGGTTCGCCTCCATTTCGAGCACTGCGTTCAGTCTGGGCACCACACCTCAGGCAGATTCACCAGAATGATGCTAGGGATAAAAGGGTTAAATTACGAGGACAGGTTGCACAGACTGGGCTTGTATTCCCTTGAACATAGAAGATTAAGGTGTAATCTAATCGAGGTGTTTAAGATGATCAAAAGATTTGCTACGGTGGTAAGAGAAACGATTTCCTCTGGTGGGGATTCCAGAACATGAGTGCTCGGCCATTCAGGGGTGATGTCAGAAAGCACTTCTTAACACAAAAGGTAGTGGAAATCTGGAACTCTGTCTCCAAAAAAGATGAGGCTGGGGGTCAAATGAAAATTTCAAAACTGAGAATGATAGATTTATGTTAGATAAAGCATTAAGGGTTACGAAATCAAGGTGGGTAAATGGGAGTTATAATACAGATCAGCCATGATCTAATTGAATGGCGTAACAGGCTTAAGGGACTGAATGGCCTACTGCTGTTCCTATCTCCATGTGGAAATGTATGGCACAGTGGCAGGGCTGAGCTGCAGTGTTGTCACAGATTATATCGTGCATCGGTCCCAGTGCCCTGTCAGAAAAATTACATTCGAGCTAGTGCATTTTAATATTGTATGATGGGCTTTTTGGATGCTGCTTTTAATCCATTCCCTCAAACTTCTTATTACTACCCCCAGATAGACCTATACTTAACCCTAGTATTATACAGCTCAAAGTGCTCCGTCCAGACACAATGCAATTGTACTGTCAGGTGTTCTCACACTTCGGCACAGTATGAAAGCTTCCCCCTTCCCATCCCCCTTCCACCTCCCTCTTCCCTTTTCCTCTTCCCTTTTCCTCTTCCCTTTCCCTCTTCCCTTTTCCTCTTCCCTTTTCCTCTTCCCTTTTCCTCTTCCCTTTCCCCTTTCCTTCCCCCCTTCCTTTCCCGCTTCCCTTCCCCCTTGACTTCCCTCTTCCCTTTTCCCCTTCCCTTCTCCCTTCCCCGTCCACTTCCACCTGTCCTTATTCATGACACTGAAGACCCGTGAGTCGTATTTTTAAGCAAGTTTCACTAATCTAATGGAATAATTTTACATTTAAAATCTAATATGTTTCTGCTTAAAGATTTGTTGCTTGTTTTACGTGCGGCCCTTTCTGCTGCATTCCTGGCAATCTTTCTCCTGCTGGATCTGTTTTGGGAATAAGTTTCACAGGAAAGCTGCCTGGCTTTGGGACAGGGCTTTGCTCCAACACAGAATGTTACTGCATCTGTTTCAGGTTTCTAGCTAAAGGCCACTTTACCAGGTCTACAAGTGGCCTACAGTATCCAGTGATCCCTGCTGGAAACTATGGGCGAGGGTGTCTGGGCAGGGCGTCGGACAACAACAGGATCGGGCTCCGCTCAGATCCCCTCCACCATAGAATGGATTATAACAGTCACACCAGAAGGATGGCCACTTTGGCAAGATAGATGAGGGCTGCCGGTGCCCATTGATGACGTCGGTGCCTTGCAGAGGCCCTTTACCCATCCAGTAGGTGGCAGTTTTTGCCATGTTTCACAGCAGCCAATTCTCCAGCTGGCCCTTGTGTGGCGGCCCTATGACCTCATCGGTGCTGAGGCTGTGCTAATTGGGGTGGGCTTGGGCTCTGGGAAATGTGTCTTTCAAACTTTGTTGCAAGCGTGACATGTTTTTGAAGTGAGTAATGGAGAAAAGGCTGTGTTTAGCATTGTGGGACGGAGCCCTGTGTGAGCGCTCTTAAAGAGGATGTGTTTCAAGAGAGGAAAGAGCTGGTGAGTGACACATTAATTACATCGTCGCCTGCTGTGCCAGTAAACCAGAAATCATTACCAAACCATTGTGAAGGCGGTGCTGTTTTAAACAGCGGCTAATAAAGCTGTCGCTTCAGTTAACGGACATCACCCTCATCTCGCTGCCTGTGACGTGCTGGGTTGGGCTATATTGGAATTGTGTAGTGAGATTTCTGGGGGTCAGAGGCTTTCTGTTCATCTTTCAAAGCTGTAGTGATCTGTCCAGACTCTTCTAATTTAAGGAGAGCAAAAGTGCAATCAGTTTGCTTGTGATCCCCTTGCCCCAGCACAATGACTGCATCTATGTCGTGTCTGAGTGAATCCCTTTGGATGGGAGCAGTTCGAGTTGGGTTGTGCGGAGAGGGACACGATGGTTTTATTTTTGTGTGTTTGTGGGGAGGCTGAATTTGGAGTTTCTCCCGCTTTCCCCAGGTGCTGGCACCGAAGGCGCTAGTGTTTGTACTCGTTCCATCTGACAGATCTAGGGGCCGTCCACAATCACCACCATTTTGTCAGGAGGATAGAGTACTTTAGGGAAGGAATCAAATACATATGTGTGGTTGTAGCTTCGGATTTTTTTACATTTGGGCAACTGATTCAGGACATGGGCAGGTGAGGAAGAGTTCTCTGGTGAAAGGTTCCTGCCTCAGATTGGCCAGCAACACATACACTTCACCACTGGTTACGTTGTGGATGTGAATGGGAACCAGGCCCCATTCACGCAGTGTCTTGTCAGTACAGATGATTGTGAGGCTTTAAGAAAAACCAGAAGCTACATGTTTCTCAGGAAAAAAATGTGCCTGGACATACAATATAATTAAATACGGTCTGACAGATTGTACACACATTTCCAAATTCTGGTGTGAGATTCTCATCATCATACAACCCATTGGAGAGCATTTCCCCGCTGTGGAGGTAACTAAGTGATGTGATTCAGGCCATTTATCACTAATCACAAATGGAAACTGGAGCTACTGAATGTAATGACTGGTCAGGGGCTGAATTACAGACCTCATTGTTTGACTCTTTTATAATAAATGTTAGCTGAGCACTTCCCATATGTGTTTCTGGCAGTGTAATAGCCTTCAGTCCATGTCAGTCTTGGACACGCAGCCAGACACTGGCTGTGCTTGACAAACGCTCCTCTGACCGTCGATCAACAGCAGCACAATCAACATACTCATAAAAGCTGTGCAGACACGAGGTTTATATTGTGCTAGACCCATCTCATCGTAAAGGAAGTTTCATTATGCCGAGTTTCAACATGTTGGCAATTGTACTTCTCATAACTGGTTGGCCTAGAAATTCAGTGGGCTGCGCCACTCGTTAGCGCCTTAAGAGGGCGCGAAGTGGGTCGGAAGCCACTGGCCACGCCTCCCGCTACATTCAGCGGGACGCTAATGGCGGCGCTAGCCGTTAGCGCTGCGCCGCTACCGATGACATCATCGGTGTGCGCAGCGCCCCGCTAGCGCCCCGATCGCAATATTTAGATGCGCCCCCTGCTTTGGCGCCGGACGCTATGTGCGACCGGTTCAGGGGGGCCTACCTGCGGCGGTGGAGGCGCTAATTAAAGGAGAGGTATGGGGCGGCCATTTTTTTTGCTGGCCGCCTGCCAGCACCTCTCCGCGCTGCCGTCCCTGGCCTCCTGAGCCCCCCCCCCCCCCCCCCGCGGAGTGCCGACTGTGTTCCAAGAGCCCGGCACTTCTTTAAGAAGGGGAGGAAGGCCTGCAGTACCGCAGCGTGTGGCGCTGCGGCATGTTGCGCAGCGATATTCAGTTGCAGCGCCCCAAGAGGGATGCGGGGCGCCTCCAGTGGCGCCGCGCTTCACTCTGGGGCGCGCCAACTGAATTTCTGGCGGGCGGTCGTGACTGCTTCCGGGGCGCTACTTTTAGCGCCCTGGCGAGGCTGGCGCCCCAAACGGGGCTATAGTGAATTTCTAGGCCGTTGTCTTTAAAAGCCTTGTTTAAAGGGGACACGCTTTGTGTGTGTGTGTGTGTGAAATGTACGGAGCAGCCTGGTGCCTTCAGGGAGGGGAAATGATGCATCCATGGTCATTGGGAGCCTGAGTTCAGGACACTCATTCAGGATATCATTAAACAGTTTCTCTCGTATTTACACTGTCGGGTCCCTCAGGGAGCAGCTTATACCTCATTTAGTCATCTAACAAAAAGCAGAATTCACATGCGAATTTAGTTAACACCATCATCCTTTTGGGATACTGTCAGAGCCAAACAGCAAATCCACCTGACTCTACCAGTACCTCCACCAAACTACAGGAACCTTCACGATCCTGCATCCAGCACATGTGCCTGGCTCGTTTTGCCATCGACTGTAGTTAGAAACAGAAACTGCGCTCGACTTGCCTTGGTGTGGTGGCAATGGACATTCACCTTGTTGTAAGATGCTGTAGTCGCTGGCTGCGACTTGTATCTGATGGAGAGTGAGGGTGGGAGACCAGTACAGCACCACTCTCCCCAAATGGGGCTGCCGTTTGAAAGTGCCGAACGGTTCTTGTAGTTCACTTCCTGACCAGACTGGATCCCAGGCAGTTGTATGTGATTGTGGTGCCATTGATTTCTGACGTGATGGCCTCACACAGTCAGCGACACCAACAATTGCCCGGCTTACCTTGTTACACCAACAGTGGGCAGCCACGTTTTCGTGGATTGATGGATTTACCACTGAAGTTCTTTATGGATCCAGTCAGCCAGCATGAGACTGGGAGAACATTTCAAATACTAAAACAGGAGAGCGAGGAAGGGAGTTGGTCTTGGTGTCACTGTCCCAGGACCCAGACTGCACCAAGCCATAGTGTGAAAGCACACCATGAACTGAAATTCAGTATTAGAGTTTCTTTACCAGAGGCTATTCTGTACCGATGCATGGCTCACTAGTTGTTGATGGCACTTGAGAATATAAAGGAAGCAATCTGTGCCATTCCAATGGGATCAGTGACAATTTTTTATGGATCTTGCAATCGGCCTGCAGATTGGGAACTCTGGGTCTGGCTGCTAAATGTGCAGAGCAAATTCCATATTTATCCCTCAAACAAAGTTCAAAAACAGATTATTTGGTCATTATCACATTGCTGTTTCTGGGACCTTGTTGTGCACAAATTGGCTGCCGCGTTTCCTACATTACAACAGTGACTACACGTCAAAAGTACTTTATTGGCTGTAAAGTGCCGTGGGATATTCTGAGGTCGTGAAAGGCGCTATAGAAATGCAAATCTTCCCTACATGTGTCTACGCATTTGCATCAAGTTGCAAAATAATTATGGAGCAAGTGCATAGATGCACAACACCAGCTTTACTCCAGTCCCACACCAGCTCTACTCCAGTCTCACACCAGCTCTACTCCAGTCTCACACCAGCTCTACTCCAGTCTCACACCAGCTCTACTCCAGTCTCACACCGGCTCTACTCCAGTCTCACACCGGCTCTACTCCAGTCCCACACCAGCTCTACTCCAGTCTCACACCAGCTCTACTCCAGTCTCACACCAGCTCTACTCCAGTCCCACACCAGCTCTACTCCAGTCTCACACCAGCTCTACTCCAGTCCCACACCAGCTCTACTCCAGTCTCACACCAGCTCTACTCCAGTCTCACACCAGCTCTACTCCAGTCCCACACCAGCTCTACTCCAGTCTCACACCAGCTCTACTCCAGTCCCACACCAGCTCTACTCCAGTCTCACACCAGCTCTACTCCAGTCCCACACCAGCTCTACTCCAGTCTCACACCAGCTCTACTCCAGTCCCACACCAGCTCTACTCCAGTCTCACACCAGCTCTACTCCAGTCTCACACCAGCTCTACTCCAGTCCCACACCAGCTCTACTCCAGTCCCACACCAGCTCTACTCCAGTCTCACACCAGCTCTACTCCAGTCTCACACCAGCTCTACTCCAGTCTCACACCAGCCCTACTCCAGTCCCACACCAGCTCTACTCCAGTCTCACACCAGCTCTACACCAGTCTCACACCAGCTCTACTCCAGTCTCACACCAGCTCTACTCCAGTCTCACACCAGCTTTACTCCAGTCTCACACCAGCTCTACTCCAGTCCCACACCAGCTCTACTCCAGTCTCACACCAGCTCTACTCCAGTCCCACACCAGCTCTACTCCAGTCTCACACCGGCTCTACTCCAGTCCCACACCAGCTTTACTCCAGTCCCACACCAGCTCTACTCCAGTCTCACACCAGCTCTACTCCAGTCTCACACCACCTCTACTCCAGTCCCACACCAGCTCTACTCCAGTCCCACACCAGCTCTACTCCAGTCTCACACCAGCTCTACTCCAGTCCCACACCAGCTCTACTCCAGTCTCACACCAGCTCTACTCCAGTCTCACACCGGCTCTACTCCAGTCTCACACCAGCTCTACTCCAGTCTCACACCAGCTCTACTCCAGTCTCACACCAGCTCTACTCCAGTCCCACACCAGCTCTACTCCAGTCCCACACCAGCTCTACTCCAGTCTCACACCAGCTCTACTCCAGTCTCACACCGGCTCTACTCCAGTCTCACACCAGCTCTACTCCAGTCTCACACCAGCTCTAGTCCAGTCTCACACCAGCTCTACTCCAGTCTCACACCAGCTCTACTCCAGTCTCACACCAGCTCTACTCCAGTCCCACACCAGCTCTACTCCAGTCCCACACCAGCTCTACTCCAGTCTCACACCGGCTCTACTCCAGTCTCACACCAGCTCTACTCCAGTCTCACACCAGCTCTACTCCAGTCTCACACCAGCTCTACTCCAGTCTCACACCAGCTCTACTCCAGTCTCACACCAGCTCTACTCCAGTCTCACACCAGCTCTACTCCAGTCTCACACCAGCTCTACTCCAGTCTCACACCAGCTCTACTCCAGTCCCACACCAGCTCTACTCCAGTCTCACACCAGCTCTACTCCAGTCTCACACCAGCTCTACTCCAGTCTCACACCAGCTCTACTCCAGTCTCACACCAGCTCTACTCCAGTCCCACACCAGCTCTACTCCAGTCTCACACCGGCTCTACTCCAGTCTCACACCAGCTCTACTCCAGTCCCACACCAGCTCTACTCCAGTCCCACACCAGCTCTACTCCAGTCTCACACCAGCTCTACTCCAGTCTCACACCAGCTCTACTCCAGTCTCACACCAGCTCTACTCCAGTCTCACACCAGCTCTACTCCAGTCTCACACCAGCTCTACTCCAGTCTCACACCAGCTCTACTCCAGTCTCACACCAGCTCTACTCCAGTCTCACACCAGCTCTACTCCAGTCTCACACCAGCTCTACTCCAGTCTCACACCAGCTCTACTCCAGTCTCACACCAGCTCTACTCCAGTCTCACACCAGCTCTACTCCAGTCTCACACCGGCTCTACTCCAGTCTCACACCGGCTCTACTCCAGTCTCACACCGGCTCTACTCCAGTCTCACACCAGCTCTACTCCAGTCTCACACCAGCTCGACTCCAGTCTCACACCAGCTCTACTCCAGTCTCACACCAGCTCTACTCCAGTCCCACACCAGCTCTACTCCAGTCTCACACCAGCTCTACTCCAGTCCCACACCAGCTCTACTCCAGTCTCACACCAGCTCTACTCCAGTCTCACACCAGCTCTACTCCAGTCCCACACCAGCTCTACTCCAGTCCCACACCAGCTCTACTCCAGTCTCACACCAGCTCTACTCCAGTCTCACACCAGCTCTACTCCAGTCTCACACCAGCTCTACTCCAGTCTCACACCAGCTCTACTCCAGTCCCACACCAGCTCTACTCCAGTCTCACACCAGCTCTACTCCAGTCTCACACCAGCCCTACTCCAGTCTCACACCAGCTCTACTCCAGTCCCACACCAGCTCTACTCCAGTCCCACACCAGCTCTACTCCAGTCTCACACCGGCTCTACTCCAGTCCCACACCGGCTCTACTCCAGTCTCACACCAGCTCTACTCCAGTCTCACACCAGCTCTACTCCAGTCCCACACCAGCTCTACTCCAGTCTCACACCAGCTCTACTCCAGTCTCACACCAGCTCTACTCCAGTCTCACACCAGCTCTACTCCAGTCCCACACCAGCTCTACTCCAGTCTCACACCAGCTCTACTCCAGTCTCACACCGGCTCTACTCCAGTCTCACACCAGCTCTACTCCAGTCCCACACCAGCTCTACTCCAGTCTCACACCAGCTCTACTCCAGTCTCACACCAGCTCTACTCCAGTCCCACACCAGCTCTACTCCAGTCTCACACCAGCTCTACTCCAGTCTCACACCAGCTCTACTCCAGTCTCACACCAGCTCTACTCCAGTCTCACACCAGCTCTACTCCAGTCTCACACCAGCTCTACTCCAGTCTCACACCAGCTCTACTCCAGTCCCACACCAGCTCTACTCCAGTCTCACACCAGCTCTACTCCAGTCTCACACCAGCTCTACTCCAGTCTCACACCAGCTCTACTCCAGTCTCACACCAGCTCTACTCCAGTCTCACACCAGCTCTACTCCAGTCCCACACCAGCTCTACTCCAGTCTCACACCAGCTCTACTCCAGTCTCACACCAGCTCTACTCCAGTCTCACACCAGCTCTACTCCAGTCCCACACCAGCTCTACTCCAGTCTCACACCAGCTCTACTCCAGTCCCACACCAGCTCTACTCCAGTCCCACACCAGCTCTACTCCAGTCTCACACCAGCTCTACTCCAGTCTCACACCAGCTCTACTCCAGTCTCACACCAGCTCTACTCCAGTCTCACACCAGCTCTACTCCAGTCCCACACCAGCTCTACTCCAGTCTCACACCAGCTCTACTCCAGTCTCACACCAGCTCTACTCCAGTCTCACACCAGCTCTACTCCAGTCCCACACCAGCTCTACTCCAGTCTCACACCAGCTCTACTCCAGTCTCACACCAGCTCTACTCCAGTCTCACACCAGCTCTACTCCAGTCTCACACCAGCTCTACTCCAGTCTCACACCAGCTCTACTCCAGTCTCACACCAGCTCTACTCCAGTCTCACACCAGCTCTACTCCAGTCTCACACCAGCTCTACTCCAGTCTCACACCAGCTCTACTCCAGTCTCACACCAGCTCTACTCCAGTCTCACACCAGCCCTACTCCAGTCTCACACCAGCTGTGCTGTGAAGCTATAGCTCAAGCAATCATGGTTCTAGGCTGTATTGACAGGACAATTCACTATAAAACAAAGCACACCATTGCGTCTTTCTACGAGGCCTGGGTTAGGCCTCAGATAGAACGCTATGTCAGGTGTTGGTCTCCTCACAAGGTGGCGGATATTGAGGTTCTGGAAAGGGTACAGAGGAGGACCACAAAATTCTTTCCCAGTTTAAAACGCTTTAATTATCCAGATAGGCTCAGAAAGCTGGGTCTGTATACTTAAGTAAAGCGTAGACTCGGGCGATTTGATTGAGGTTTATAAAATAATAAAGGCACTAGATTGTGTTTCTGTGGACCAATGATTTCAGCTGGACATGTTAGGGAGGACCAGTGGTCATGCTTACAAGTTACAACAGGGCACAACTAGCTTCGATGTTAGGCAGCTCTTTTTTCCCCAGCTCATGCGGCGAACACTGATTCGCCGATTTCTTCAAGAAAGAGCTGAAGCAGTTTCTGGCTGGGGCGGAGATCACCTCAGACAAGAGCTAGGTAGCCTGTAACGTAAATCAGGACCATTGTGATCTCCTCGCCTATTTTTGATTACTGAAAGGGGTCGGAGAGGAATTTTCCACATTTTCTTCTCCCCATAATTGGCCTGGATTTTTAGCTGGCTTTTCGCCTCTCCCAGGAAATCACATGGTGGGTGGGGAGTGTCTGTATTGTGATGCACTAGGCATCACAGTTATATGAGACAAGGTGGATGGACCAGTGGGTCTTTTCCTGTTCGTCATTTTTCTTTGTTTGTCTGAGCGGTGAAACTCGCCAAGGCCACTTTGGCAGCACCTCTCAAGCCCACGCCCTCTACCACCTAGAAGGACAAGGGCAAGGGCAGCAGGCGCATGCGAACACCGCCACCTCCAAGTTCATCTCCAAGTCACAAACCATCGTGACATGGACATATATCGCCGTTCCTTCATCGTTGCTCGGTCAAAATCCTGGAACTCCCTACTGTGGGAGTACCTTCACCACACGGACTGCAGCGGTTCAAGAAGGTGGCTCGCCGCCATCTTCTCAAGGGCAATTAGGGATGGCCAATAAATGCCGGCTTTGTTAGCGGCGTCCACATCCTGAGAATGAACACACAAAAAATTTCACTGATATGGAGAAGTAACAGAGTGGGAGAACTAAACCCTGGAGAACTCCTGAGTTAATGGAAAAAGAGTTAGGGGTCGATTTTCCTGGAGCAGTCAGGTGGGGTTTCAGGCGTGTGGGGGTGGGGGGGAAATCCCGAATTCAGGGGTCCCGACACCATCCCGCCCAAAACCCCGCTCCACGCAACTTTCAGAGGCGGCGGGTACCTGCCCCGCACTGGGACCCGCCAAAACCAGTCGGGAAGGGATTAGTGCCAATTAACAGGTAGTTAACAGGCAGTTTTTAGCCCAATCCCTATTTTGAGGGGTTTCGTGTGGGATTCCCGACGGCTCCAAACCACGCCAGGTTAGAGCAGGCGGGCCGTCGGGTTGGAGGAGTCGCGATGTCGGTGTTCAGGTGAGTGATGGGTGCATGAGTGCAAAGGTAAGTGTGTTTGGTGTGTCTAAAGTGTGTAAAGAACTTTTACTTACCTGTACTTACCTTAACAGCCTTTCTTCCTGTAGCCGTCGGGAGCCCCACTCAGCCAGAACTTAAAGCTGAACGGCTGCGATCTGTGAAAAGTGACAGCCTTCAGCTTTGAGTGCCGGTGTGAGTTCTAACTGAGTCTGTGCAGAAGGACTCAGGTTAGAAGTCAGACTGTCAGTGTTTGACAGCTTCAAACAGCTGTGAGACACTGGTATTTCATCTGTCAAGAACTCTTGACAGATGAAATTGCAGTCTGTGACGTCACCTGTTGCCGGGTGGCCCTTAATTGGCCTGTTGAGCCCGCTGGGTCAATCAAGGGAAAATCGCGCGGATTGGCCGGACGTCGAAGTAGGCGGGTCTAAAACCCAAAAGTTGTAGTCCCGCCTTCTTCCCGACAGCTTCGGGAAAATCGACCCCTTAGTGTTTGAGGCATCAGCTGCGGCACAGATGAAATCAGACAATGCTGCTTCACAACTTACACACAGCTATACTGGAGCGATGTCACAGGAAGCCACACGGCCATGAAACACAGCTGGTTTCGAAGTGCATGGTGCTAGACTCCTGTTCAAAGCTTTGGCGATATTCAAAGCAATAATAAATTATTCATCAAAGTCTTCAAGAGTGGCGTTGCAGAGATGTGTAAAATTGGCAAGAAGATCGAGTATCGAGTAATTAAATCAAAAGCACGAACGAGGCCCGAGCTTGAATAATTTGCCAGTTAACAGCAAGTAACTTTCATAACTTCGAATGGAAGAGCAATTGGATGGCAGTTAGAAGAGTAACAATGGATCATCTTCCTTACGGATAGGACAGGCACAAGCATATATCCATTGCGGAAAGGTGGACTGGGAGTAAGAGGCTGAAGGGATGTCACAGAATAGGATTTCTAGCCAAAATTTCAGTTGTAGATTGTTACTTAAATGTGCAGCCTCTGCACCTGCTGATGGTGTGGGACGCATCCCTGGCTGGGGCAGGGTATGTAACTCTGGCGGGGTGGGGGCAGGGTGCGCTGTTTTTGGGGTGGGGGCAGGGTGTACAGTTTTGAGTGTGGATGTAGTCCTTGGAAGCTGCGCGCACACACAGTCCACCGTAAGGGCCCCTCGCACACACACACACAGTCCACCGTAAGGGCCCCTCAATCACACACACACACACACACACACACACACACACACACACACACATCCCCCCCCCCCCCCCTACTGTAAGGACCCCTCACACTCACTCACACACACATACCGTAAGGGACACACACGCACTCACACGCACACACACATTGCAGCCGGCAGAAGGGAGCCTGCATCTCCCATTTTCCATGAGAATCAGAACACTGTTGCATTCCTGTTTAGCCAAGAGAGTTGGGTTCTTTTAAAGTGTTTGAAATATGTAGCAGTGATCGTGTGAGCTGGCTGGACTCACTCAGTATAGCCGTGTGTAGGCTGTGAGAAAGCAGCATTCTCTGCTTATACTGATGCATTGCAGCTTTAAAGGTCAAAAGGGAGCAAGCTGTGGTCTAATTCCTCGTGGACCGGGGCCTCGGAGCTGCCTCTGGAGCAGCAAGAAATGAAAAGTCTAAACTGACAGCTGCTTTGACAGAGCACAGATGTTTCTTAGGAAAATAGTTCCTGTTTAATAAAACTGCTCATATTCGTCATTTTTTTCTATAGAAATGGTTTGTGCTGATTATGGGGCGGGATGGTTTGAATTTTATTTATATTCCCACTCCCTCCCCCACAGCCTTTCCCTGTACCAGGGGTCTGGCTAATTGCTCCGTTTGAGACCTGAACAGCATAAAATGCTTCCTGAAATTTTTGATGAATTTTGGACACCATTCCTAATTTTCTTGTTAAGGAAACATGTCTTTTAGGCACGGTAACTACGGGTGAGTACTTCCCATCACCCGCAAGGTAACCAGTTTAAGTGTAAAGAGGAAAGCAAGTGTATGGGGAGTACTTTTTGATCCAGGTAGTGAATTTTATGTTGAAAATGTATACATTGAGAAAAAGATCGTACGCCTTTTAAAAAAAACTTTGCACAGGGACATGCCGCACTGTCGTGCCAGGCCTCCTCCCTGGTGTAGGCCGCTCCGGTGAGCTCATCAATTGGAAGGGTCTTGGGGGAGGGGGAGTGCTCCATTGTCACTGAGCTGCTTAAGGTTTTATGGAAACAATTGTTAAATGGTTCGAAATATTTAAATGATGAGAGACTGTAAAAAGTTGAAGAAAGAACTTGCATTTATATACAGGAAACTTTCTGATATCCGCCACTGACGGGACCGAGCTGGTGCCGCAACATCAAAAGTGCCGGACATACCAGAGTTAATGTTTAAACATACGTAACTGAGAAGCTCCGTGTGAATCAACAAACCCTGTTGCTTAGCAACAGCTTCAAAACAGTCGGCTGCAGCTGCAAGCGTCTGTAGCTGAAGCTGTTGCTATAGCTACAGACCTTGCAGTGCTTGACTGGGAAAAAAAAAGCAACGAGAACTAAAAAAAATATGGAAAACGGCTCCTGATTTTTGCCGTTAGATCGAGTATTCCGGACATATAACCTCCGGATAAACCAAAGTTTCCTGTAGCTCCTTTCATGACCTCAGAATGTCCCAAACCGCTTTACAGCCAATGAAGTGTGTTGGCTATTGTAATGTAGAGAAACACGGCAGCAGAGTTGCGCACACCAGCAGCAATGAGCCTAATGACCAAGATAACCTGTTTCAGTGATGCTGGTTGAGGGATAAATATTGGCCAGGACACTTTAGAGCTTTCAGTACAGAGCGCTGGCCAATTAGATGTGACGAAGCTTACTCTGGGGCAGTATCTGTTGTGTTTAAAGATGCTGAGTCTGTACTCGAGTGGTAAACTGAACCTTGATGCTATTAAATAAATCCCGGTGTGAATGCAGGGGGCTGTACCTGAGCAGTGAGGGCATAGCCACAAAAATAGTGAAGCATGAGCCCAGTTAGCTGAACATCAATGGTGGAATGATACAGGATGCTATTCACCTGAACAATAGAGACAGTTCATAAGGAACAGTTCATATGGATTGAGCAGTAACGGGCTCTGCTCTTAAATCTACTGGAGTTCTTGCAATTTGTAACTAAATGGGTAGACAAGGTCCATTCAATGGACATAATCCAGTTAGATGTTCAGATAGGATTCCAACATGAGACTAAAAATTAAGACGTGAAATTAATAGCAAAAATTAGTGACTTGGATTGTAAAGTGCCAACAGAAAGCAGGAGATGATAATTGGCAAAAAGCCTTGTGGTGGGTGGGGGTGGGAGGGACGGGGTGGGTGCGGGCAGTGACTGGTGGAGTTACACAGGAGCCTGTACTAATCAGAACTGACCTGTAGGCGGGATCTTGTAATATAACACTTGCTGATGATCCCAACTTCATTTTAGTTGAAGCTAAGTTGTGTGGACAGGTATCAAGGTTAAAGGTGGCAACTAATTAGACAGGCAATGGACTTCAATGGTTAAAAATGTGACTCAGTCCATATTGGAACATGGTGAAGGACGTCCATCAGGGAAGATGAGAAAGGATTTGGGTCTTGACCTTTGAGTGAATTGATAATTTGCTGAAAGTGCCAGTGGATGTGAAGTTAATAAAATACTAGGATGCATCTTTAAGACAGTTGCCGAAACAAGCTGTTTTCTTTTTTAAATTTGCTTGATTTTTTTTGGCTCTGTTCTCAAGTGACATATGTTCAGTGTCTTCAGTAAACTCTCCTCTATCCGCAGGGCAGGAGTTGGATTGTGAAGAGGAGTTATGAAGATTTCCGGGTGCTGGATAAACACCTCCATCTCTGCATTTACGACCGGCGTTTTTCCCAGCTGGCGGAGCTGCCGCGTACAGACTGGCTGAAGGACAGTGTGGAGGTATGGTGCCCGTGTTTGGGCAGTGCAGGAAATCACCGTTCATTATTTGGAGATAGGAAGGGAAACAGCTGGAGTAGTGTGTCCCACGAACCTTACAGTGCACATGTGGAGTAGCATTAGTGACAAATTCCAAACTGCAGGAGAAAGATTGCGGGAGACAGCTCCCCTCCTTCTGCTTCAACTCAGGCAAGGCTCCAAATGAAGACACCCCCTCACTTTAGCCCCATTCCCACCATTTCCCCCCCATCCCTGCTCATACTTGTTTATGGCAAGTCATACTCTCTGTTATGCAAACTCCCCCTCCCCCCCGGACTTGGCCATGCCCTCTTCTCCTTATTCTCTTTACTTTCTTCTCCCCGCTTGCTCTTTTTTTGCCTCCCGCTGCCTCTGCTCTGCTTTCTCTTCCTCCTGCAGCCCTCATCCTCTTCCCTCGCATTTTTTTCTTTCTCCTGGCCCTTTTATCTCTTTGCTTCCTTGGCCCCGCTCTTCCTCCCCCTCCTGTCCTTACCCCTTCTTCCCATCCCTGTACTTTTGCCTCCCTTTCCCCCCGCCTTCAACCTTCCCTTCCCCCTCACCCTTCCCTTTCCTCTCCTGCACCCCTCTCCAGCCCTCTCCTCCCTTCCTCTACTGCTCCCCTCCCCTGCTCCTCTCCCCTCCTCTCCTGCTCCCCTCTCCTCCCCTCCCTTCCCCATCTTCTCTGCTCCCCTCTTTCCCCTCCCCAGCTCTCCCCCCTTTCCTTCTCTAAGTCTACTGCAGCACATAATCACATTGCAACCGGGAAAAGCACATTATCTAGCTAGTGGAAGAGTTGTTCTATCACTAGGGCAGGTTAAAGGAGATTGCAGAATATATTGAACACTTTTCAGCAGCATGAAATACAGTAAGTGCTTTCTGCCTGCCCCAGAAGGTCTTTGAAGTGGCTCTGAAGAGTTTGCTGCACTTTATTTCAGTTGCAGTGTAAATGTGTCAGGTCATTGATGGGAATGATTCCCCAGGTGCTGTCACTGCTAATAATAACCTTGCAGTACAGTCGCTTCCTCGCTAATAGATTCTGTAATCTGGGTACTCGGGGCAGAGCTGGGAATTTACTTATCGGTGGTGTCCTTGATTTAATGCATTTCGTCAAACAATTTCACAGCTCACAGATGGTTCAGATCTGTTGTCAGCTCACTCTGATTACGGATGAAGAAAGAGACCTGCATTTATACAGCACCTTTCAGGACGTTCCAAAGCACTTTACAGTCAGTGAAGTACTTTTGAAGTATAGTCACTGTTGTAATGTAAGAATTAGGACAGGTATTGTTAAGGTCTTCAAAGTTGAAGCTGCAGCTGTTTCCTTCCTAATGGGCTCTCTCACCTCAGGTGAAGCGGAGCAGAAGTTAGCTACAGAGAACTCTGCAACGCTGCGGTGGAGAATGGGGAACTTCAGACAAGTCAGACATTGTACAGCTCATAGCACACCTGAGAGATGCAGTCACACCTCATTGTAACAAGCTGCTTTATTAAGAACCTGCATTTACACCGCCTTTCATGCCCTTAGGAGGTCCTAAACTGCTTCGCAGCCAATGAACTATAGTCACTGTCAAGTTTCCCTGTAGGCTGCACTATGTTCTGCACGGCCTGTTTCTTTCAATGTGCAATCCCTTTAAATTTCTGCGCATGAGTGGTATTTCCAATGTAAAAGCTTGTGAGCAGCCTGCGCGGGAGATTTCCGATTACTGCGTGGCCGGGCCCGCGCACAGCTTAGAGGGAACGTTGGTCACTATTGTTAAGCAGGCAAACTTAAAAGGAACTGGCCAGTTTTGTTCGCAGCTGAGTACGGAGCCCATATCAGATGGTTCTGGTAGTTTCCATGGGTTTATAATGAGGTTTGAATGTCTACTATTTTTAAGCGTTTTTCTCTGGCTATCTGTGGTTATTCGCAAGTGATGTTCAAGAGCCTTTCTCGGACCCCTCGGAAGTTTTGAATATAAACCCTTCAGTCATTTGGGTAGATGTTCTGCTTACCTGACTCTGTTCAGACATTTCTGCGAGTCTTTGACCTTGAGACACATCACTTGGTGAGATTACATAGAATTACTTAGGGGGAGAAATTCAGTATCGCCCCGTTTGGGGCGCGATTATCGGCCGGGCACAAAGTTTAGTGCCTGGCGCTAATTATCGCCTCCGACTGCAAACTTGGCTTCTATCGCCCCTGGAGGTGATTGGAGCGCTAAATCAGGCACTACACACCTCTCTTAAGGCGCTAACGCCGAGGAGCGAGGCGCTACCTCAGAGCGCTGGCGAAGCTCATGTGATGTCAGTCAGCGATGGAACACAGACACACTGGCGCCGGCCAGTTCTTAAAGGGGAGGGTCGATCTTGCTCTCCATCCACACCCTGCTCATTGCAGCCTTGAATCTCGGCCTGGAGAGACCTGTACATCAAATCTGCTGGAAAGAACAATGGAGAGGCCCAGGGAAAGAGCTCCGAGTGCAGCCCCCATCGTCTCTTCTAAATCGATGCAAGGAAGGTCAAATCAAAATGAACCTGCAAAGTGCTGCTCAGTACCCAAAACGCCTTCACACAGCGTTGAATCTCTCCAGAAGTCTCTCTCTCTCTCAGAATGCCCGGTGCAAAAATGTCGCCAACAAAAAAAGGCAGGAAGCGGTCGCCTTTAAATAGTGCTCCCCCAGTCCCTTCCCGACTGCAAAACGCTCCCCTCAACCTGTCGTTGCTAGTGGCAGGCGGTAAGGCAGGGGGCGCCACTCAAATATCCGGTCCATGGCGCTATGGGGGCGTTGCATGCTCGACTGACATCACGATTTGCGGGCGCAGGAGATCGTGGCGGCAGTGATTAGTGCTACTGCAAAATGTCTGGCCAATTTCGTGAGCGGCGCAAACAGCACTGTGCCCGGGTGCCAGTTGCTTTGCACCCCATTAGCGCCCTCTTAGGGTGCTAACGGCAGGGGCAAAGCAACCGAATTTTTCCGCCTTAGAATTTTACAGCACAGAAATAGACCTTTTGGCCCAACAGGTCCATGCTCCACACGGGCCTCCTCCCATCCCTCTTCATCTAACCCCAGCAGTACCCCTCTATTCCTTTCCCCCTCATGTACTTACCTACCTTCCCCTTAAATGCATCTATTCTACTCCCTGTGAAAGAAAGAACTTGGATTTATACAGTGACTTTCACGATCTCAGGATGTCCCAAGGTGCTTTACAGCCTTTTGAAGTGTAGTCGTTGTTGTAATATAGGAAATTACATTCAGTAGATGTTGTAGGCAGTTCCACATTCTCACCACTCTCTGGGTAAAGAAGTTTCTCCTTAATTCCTTATTTGATTTATTAGTGACTATCTTATATTTATGCTCCCTAGTTTTTGACTCCCCCACAAGTGGAAATATCTTCTCCACGTCTACCTTATCAAACCACTTCATAATTTTAAAGAACCCCAGTAGGTCACCCCTCAGTCTTGCATATACAAATGATTTAAAGCACAGGAACAGGCCATTCGGCCCAGCTGGTCTAGGCCCGTGTTTATGTTTCATCTGAGCTTCCTCCCACTTCAACATCATCAACCATTTATAGAGTGCCTTAAACATAGTAAAATCTCCCAAGGCGCTTCACCTGAGCGATTATCTAACAAAATTTGACACTCAGCCTCGAGAGAAAAGAACCCCAGCCTCTTCCTGATAAGTATATCCTCTCAGTCCTGGTATCATCCTGGTGAATCGTTATTGCACTCTCTCCGGTACCTCGATATACTTTTTTTTAATATGAAGACCTGAACTGTGCACAATACCTAAGTGTGGTCTAACCAAGGTTCCATACAAGTTTAACATAACTTCCCTGCTTTTCAATTCTATTCCTCTAGAAATGTACCCCAGTGCTTTGTTTCGATTTTTTTATGACCTTGTTAACTTGCGTTATAACTTATAAGAACATAAGAAATAGGAGCAGGAGTCGGCCATTCGACCCTTCGAGCCTGCTCCGCCATTCAATGAGATCATGGCTGATCTTCTGCCTCAATTCCATTCACCAGCCCTATCGCCATATCCCTTGATGCCCTTACTAGTCAGAAATCTATCGACTTCTGTTTTGAATATACCCAATGACTGAGCCTCCACAGCCCTCTGGGGTAGAGAATTCCAAAGATTCACCACCCTCTGTGTGAAGAAATTTCTTCTCATCTCAGTCCTGAATGGCCTACCCTTTATCCTGAGGCTGTGGCACCTGGTTCTAGACTCCCCAGCCAAGGGAAACATTCTCCCAGCATCCACCCTATCAAGCCTTGTAATAATTTTGAATGCTTCAATGAGATCCCCTCTCTTCTGAATTCAAGAGAAGCCAGGCCTAGTTTACTCAATCTCTTCTCATACGACAGTCCTGCCATCCCAGGAATCAATCAAAGGAGGACAAAGGGATTAATTAAAAGGGGGGAAATAGAGTATGAGAGTAAGCTTGTAGGGAACATAAAAACTGACTGTAAAAGCTTCTATAGATATGTGAAGAGAAAAAGATTGGTGAAGTCAAGCGTAGGTCCCTTGCAGTCAGAATCAGGGGAATTTATAATGGGGAACAAAGAAATGGCAGACCAATTAAATACATACTTTGGTTCTGTCTTCACAAAGGAGGACACAAATAACCTCCCATAGATGTCGGGGAACATAGGATCTAATGAGAGGGAGGAACTGAATGAAATCAGTATTTGTAGGGAAATAGTGTTCGGGAAATTGATGGGATTGAAGGCCGATAAATCTCCAGGGCCTGATAATCTACATCCTAGGGTACTTAAGGAAGTGGCCCTAGAAATAGTAGATGCATTGTTGGTCATCTTCCAAAATTCTATAGACTCTGGAACAGTTCCCATGGATTGGAGGGTAGCTAATGTAACCCCACTATTTAAAAAAGGTGGTAGAGAGAAAACGGGGAGTTATAGACCGGTAAGCCTGACATTGGTAGTGGGGAAAATGCTAGAGTCCATTATAAAAGATGTAATAGCAGAGCACTTGGAAAACAGTGACAGGATTGGACAAAGTCAACATGGATTTACAAAAGGTAAATCGTGCTTGACTAATCTACTGGAATTTTTTGAGAATGTGACTGGTAGAATAGATAAGGGAGAACCAGTGGATGTGGTGGATTTGGACTTTCAGAAGGCTTTCGATAAGGTCCCGCATAAGAGATTAGTGTGTAAAGTTAAAGCACATGGGATTGGGGGTAAGGTACTGACTTGGACAGAGAACTGGTTGGCAGACAGGAAGCAAAGAATTGGAATAAACGGGTCTTTTTCCGAGTGGCAGGCAGTGACTAGTGGGGTACTGCAGGGATCGGTGCTAGGACCCCAGTTATTCACAATATATATTAATGATCTAGACGAGGGAACTAGATGTAATATCGCCAAGTTTGCAGACGACACAAAGCTGGGTGGGCGTGTGTGCTGTGAGGAGGATGCAGAGAAACTCCAGTATGATTTGGACAGGTTGGGCGATTGGGCAGATGCAGTATAATGTGGATAAATGCGAGGTTATCCACTTTGGTGTCAAAAACAGGAAGGCAGATTATTATCTGAACGGCAGTAGATTGGGAAAAGGGGAAGTGCAACGAGACCTGGGTGTCCTTGTGCACCAGTCGCTGAAGGCAAGCATGCAGGTGCAGCAGGTGGTTAAGAAGGCAAATGGTATGTTGGCCTTCATAGCGAGAGGATTCGAGTACAGGACAAGGATGACTTGCTGCAGTTGTACAGGGCCTTGGTGAGACCGCACCTTGAGTATTGTGTGCAGTTTTGGTTGCCTTATCTGAGGAAGGATGTTCTTGCCATGGAGGTAGTGCAATGACGATTCACCAGACTGATACCTGAGATGGCAGGAATGACGTATGAAGAGAGATTGGGTCGATTGGGCTTGTATTCGCTAGAGTTTAGAAGAATGAGAGGGGATCTCATTGAAACTTCTAAAATTCTAACAGGACTAGACAGACTAGATGCAGGAAGGATGTTCCCGATGGCGGGGGAGTCCAGAACCTGGGGCCACAGTCTAAGGATAAGGGGTAAGCCATTTAGGACTGAGATGAGGAGGAATTTCTTCACCCAGAGAGTGGTGAACCTGTGGAATTCTCTACACAGAAGGCAGTTGAGGCCAATTCATTAAATATATTCAAGAAGAGTTAGATATATTCCTTAAGGCTAAAGGGATCAAGGGATATGGGGAGAAAGCAGGGACAGGGTACTGAATTTGGATGATCAGCCAGGTTCTCATTAAATGGCGGAACAGGCTCGAGGGGCTGAATGGCCTACTCCTGCTCCTTTCTTCTATGTGAACCTTCGTTGCACTCCCTCTATGGCAAGTATACCTTTCCTTAGGTAAGGAGACCAAAATTGTACACAGTACTCCAGATGTGGTCTCACCAAAGCCCTATATAATTGGAGTAAGACTTCTTTACTCCTGTACTCAAATCCTCTTGTAATAAAGGCCAGCATACCATTTGCCTTCCTAATGGCTTGCTGCACCTGCACATTCACTTTCAGTGACTCATGTACAAGGACACCCAGGTCCCTTTGAGCATCTGCATTCCCCAATCCTCACCACTTAGGAATTACTCTGCCTTTCTGTTTTTTCTACCAAAGTGGATAACTTCACATTTATCCACATTATATTCCATCTGCCATGTTCTCGCCCGCTCACTGAGCCTATCGAGATCCCCTTGAAACCTCTTCACGTTCTCTTCACAACTGACACTGCCACCTAGCTTTGTATCATCAGCAAATTTGGAAATGTTACATTTAGTCCCCTCATCCAAATCATTGATATAGATTGTGAATAGCTGGGGCCCAAGCACTGATCCTTGCGGTACCCCACTAGTCACAGCCTGCCATCCTGAAAAAGACCTGTTTATCCCTACTCTTTGTTTTCTGTCTGTTAACCAATTCTCAATCCATGCTAGTATATTACCCCCAATTCCATGTGCCCTAATTTTGTTCACCAACCTCTTGTGTGGGACCTTATCGAAGGCCTTCTGAAAATCTAAATACACCACATCTACCAGTTCCCCTTTGTCTACTCCACTAGTTACATCCTCAAAGAACTCCAATAGGTTTGTCAAACAGGACTTCCCTTTCATAAATCCATGTTGACTGCCCAATCTTACTATTAGTTTTCTAAGTGCCCAGTTATTGTATTTTTTAGAATAGATTCCAGCATTTTTCCAATTACTGATGTGAGGCTAACAGGTCTGTAGTTCCCCGTTTTCTCTGTCCGTCCTTTCTTAAATAGCGGGGTTACATTTGCTATCCTCCAATCTGCAGGAACCGTTCCAGAATCTATAGAATTTTGGAAGATGACAACCAATGCGTCCACTATCCCAATGACCACCTCTTTCAAAACCCTAGGATGTAGGCCATCCGGTCCTTGGGATTTATCGACGATTAGTCCCATTAATTTTGCTAGTACTGTTTTTTTACTAATAATTTCTTTAAGTTCCTCATTCTCGCCACACCCTTGGTTTTCTCATATTTCTGGGAGGTTTTTTGTGTCTTCCTCCATGAAGACAGAAACAAAGTATTTATTTAATTTCTCTGCCATTTCCTCATTCCCCATTATAAATTCTCCCGTCTCTGACTGTAAAGGACCTACAATTACCTTCACCAGTCTTCTCACATACCTATAGAAGCTTTTACAATCCGTTTTTATATTTTTCGCTCGTTTGTGCTCATATTCCACTTTCCCTTTATCAATTTCTTGGTCCCCCTTTGCTGATTTCTAAAAAGGTCCCAATCCTCAGGCTGACTGCTTTTTCTGGCAACTTTATAAGCTTCCTCCTTTGACTTAATACTGGCTTTAATTTCTTTTGTTAGCCATGGTTGGATCACTTTTCCTTTTGGGTTTTTATGCCCTAGAGGAATATATGTTTGTTGCAAATTATGCATTATTTCCTTGAATGTTAGCCATTGTATGTCCACCTTCATACCTTTTAGTGTAGTCTCCCAATCTACCATGGCCAACTTGTCCCTTGTAGTTTCCTCTGTTTAGATTGAAGACCTTAGTTTCAGATTGGACTACAGGAAACTTTGGTTTATCCGGAGGTTAACTGTCCGGAATGCTCGAGCCACCGGCAAAAATCAGGAGCCGTTTCGTTAGGTTTTTTTTCTGTTCGTTGCTTTTTTTTCACCAGTCAGGCTCTGCAAGGTCTCGCTGAAGCTGTTGCTAAGCTACAGAGACGCTTGCAAGGTACGGCCGACTGTTTAGAAGCTGTTGCTAAGCAACAGGGTTTGTTGCCAGATACGGAGCTCAAAATCTCCGTATGTTTCAAAATTAGCGCTGGTTTGTCCGGCAGTTTTGATGGGACGGCAACAGCTCGGTCCCGTCGGTGCCGGATAGCACAAAGTTTCCTGTACATCACTCTCAAACTTAATGTAAAATTCAATCATATTATGGTCACTTGTCCCTAAAGGCCCCTTTACCACAAGATTATTGATTAGCCCTTTCTCATTACACAGTACCAGATCCAGAATAGCCTGTTTCCTGGTTGGTTCCTCCACATACTGATCCAGGAAACCATCTCGCATGCATTCCAAGAATTCGTCCTCCACACCATTAGTAGTAATTTGATTTGCCCTGTCAATATGTAGATTAAAGTCCCCCATGATTACCGTATAGCCCTTGTTACATGCACTTCTAATTTCTTGATTGATACTGTGCCCTACATTACCACTACTGTTTGGTGGATTATACACAACTCCCACCAATGTTTTCCGCCTTTTGCTGTTTCTTCACTCCTTGTTCCTCTACCGCATTTAGACTCTATTTTCCAAGGAGTATGCGGCCATTCTTATTCCTCCTACCAAAATGCAGCACCTCACAGCACACTTAATTTATATTGAAATTAATTTGTCATTTCCACGCCCATTCTGCAAGTTTATTACTGACTTGTATTTTGTCGCAGTCTTCCTCAGTATTAACTATAACCCTAATTTAGTGTCATCCACAAATGTTGATATTGTACTTCCAATTCCATAGTCCATATCGTTTATGTAAATGGTGAACAGCAGTGGTCTCAGCACCAATCCCTGTGGAACACCGCCATTCTACCTCTGCCAGTCTGAATAACTACCTTTTACCCCTACTCTCTTTTTTCTGTTTTGTAGGAGGCTTGTTAACCCTTCTGCTACTTGTCCCCTAACTCTACATGCTCATGAATCTATTATGCCTTTTGAAAATCCAAGTATATTACATCTACTACATTACCCTTGTCTGCTCTTTCTGTTACTTCTTCAAAGAATTCAATAAGGTTTGATCAAGCATGACCTTCCCTTTTGAAATCCGTGCTGACTACTCTATTATATTTCGATTTCTAGATGTTTTTCTATTACATCTTTGAATAAAAATTATATTATCTTTCCTATTATCGACATTAAGCTTAATTGTCTATAGTTCCCTGGACTTGTTCTATGTCCCTTTTTAAATATAGGAATAACATTAGCATTCCATCAGTCCGCTGGCACTATTCCCTTTTCTAATGCATTTTTTAAAATCTATATGTAATAGTGTCTCTGCTATCTCTTGCTTAGCTTCTTTTAATATCGGTGGCAAAAACAGGAGGGCAGATTATTATCTGAACGGCAATAGATTGGGAGAAGGGGAAGTGCAACGAGACCTGGGTGTCCTTGTGCACCAGTCGCTGAAGGTAAGCATGCAGGTGCAGCAGGCGGTTAAGAAGGCAACTGGTATGTTGGCCTTCATAGCGAGAGGATTCGAGTACAGGAGCAAGAATGTCTTGCTACAGTTGTACAGGGCCTTGGTGAGACCGCACCTTGAGTATTGTGTGCAGTTTTGGTCGCCTTATCTGAGGAAGGATGTTCTTGCCATGGAGGGAGTGCAGCGAAGATTCACCAGACTGATACCTGGGATGGCAGGAATGACGTATAAGGAGAGATTGGGTCGATTGGGCTTATACTCACTGGAGTTTAGAAGAATGAGAGGGGATCTCATTGAAACTTATAAAATTCTAACAGGACTAGACAGACTAGATGCAGGAAGGATGTTCCCGATGGCGGGGGTGTCCAGAACCAGGGGTCACAGTCTAAGGATAAGGGGTAAGCCATTTAGGACTGAGATGAGGAGGAACTTCTTCACCCAGAGAGTGGTGAACCTGGGGAATTCTCTACCACAGATGGCAGTTGAGGCAAACTTATTAAATATATTCAAGAAGGAGTTAGATATATTTCTTAAGGCTAAAGGGATCAAGGGATATGGGGAGAAGGCAGGGACAGGGTACTGAATTTGGATGATCAGCCATGATCTCATTAAATGGCAGAACAAGCTCGAGGGGCCGAATGGCCTACTCCTGCTCCTATCTTCTATGTTTCTATTAGTGTGATCAATCCCTTCTTATCCTTTATCTCAATCCATAGGATTCTGTTTCTATCTTAATGTTAGTTATGTCCCTTTTCCTACTGCCATTGTTATCTCTAATTAGTACAGCTACCCCACCCCACTTCCTTCCCTATCCTTTCTAAATACCTTATCTTACAATATTTAACTGATAGTCTTGTTCTTTATGTAGCCATGTTTCAGTTGTCCCTACTACATCTGGCTCTTTGTTATGGATTATTGCTCCAGTTCCCCTGCTTTGTTTTGGATGCTCTGCACATTGCTGTACAGGCAAATTAATTTGCTTATATTAACTCTTCATCTCACTTTATTTCAAACCATTATTTTATACTTATATTCTATAACTATGTGTTCCCTGACCGTTTATGTCACCCTTGTTCTTACCGTGGTCTGACCTTTACACTCATGATGCTGGGCTTCCAGTAACAGTGTTGAGATCAGGGGAAATGACACATGGTGCAGGGAAGAGCCAGATGCTGATCCCCAGTGTCAAAGGAAAGAAAGAACTTGCAATTAGATGATGCCTTATCATGTCTCTCGGTTACCTCAATTGTTTTCATGTGCAATGAATTGTTTTTGAAGCGTAACCACTGTATAATATGACACTGTGCGGCAGCCAGTTTACGCACAGCAAGTTCTCACAAACAGCAAATGAGATGAGTGTTGGCGTTGGTTGAGGGAGGAATGTTAACCAGGACACTGGGAGAACTCCCTGCTCGTGTCTGAATAGTGCCATGAGATCTTTTATGTCCACCTGAACCCCTGGAGCAGGATTTAGTGTAATATGACTCATCCGCACTAAGGGGGCAAGTTTCCCAGCCCTGGGGAGGCGGGTATGGAGGCGGGACAGCCAGGGAAATGGCGGAATCTGGGAGCGGGTACCCATCCCGCCCCCAACCCGCCTCCATGCTATCTTCCCAGGAGGCGGGTACCCGACCCGCACCGGGTCCCGCCTCCTCGAGGCGGGAAGGGGATTAGTGCCAATTAACTGCCTGTTAACGGGCAGTTTTTTGGCTAATCCCTATTTTGAGCCCTAAAGTGTGGGCTTCCCGATGGCTCCGAATCTCGCCAGGGTCAGTGAGGTGAGCCAGGGGTCGGAGGGGTCGAGGGGTCTGGTGTGCAGGGGAGTGATGAGTGCAAGTGTAGAGAGGTAAGTGTGTGAGGTGAGTCTAAAGTGTTTTAATAAGATTATTTACCTTTGCTTCTTCCTCCAGGCTTCATCCCTTTAGACTGCGGAGCTGCCTCATCTCACCGGCAGAGAAAGCAGAATGGCCGCTGCATTCTTAAATGCCGCAGCCTTCTGCTTTCTGCGCAGGAAGGCTTTCTAAGTGAGCCTGTGTCCAATGTCTCAACTTAGAAGACAGACTGTCAGCGTTTGACAGCTTCACAGAGCTGTCAAACGATGACAATTCATCTGTCAAAAAATCTTGACAGATGAAACGTCATTCGCTGATGTCATCTGTCAGTGGCTTTCCCTTAATTGGCCGGCTAAGCCCACTGGGCTTAACAAGGCCAATCAAGGGAAAATAGCGTGGGTTGGCCAGACGTCGATGGAGGCGGGACTAAAACCCGACAAGCAGCTTTCCCGCCTCCATCACATCCCCATTGATACAGTCACCCCCAGTGTCACTGCCTTGAGAGGTGTGAATTTTTTGAAAAGTACTAGTGGTTTTATAAAGGAAGGAAACCCGGTGTTTAATGAAAACCTCCCCCAGAATCCTCCCAGGGAATCGCCTGGCAGTCTGCAGCTTTTATTGGATCATTGGATATCAAATGTTTGAGTACTTTAGTCCAAAGCCTGGGATTAATTTTCAGTACTGTGCACTGTGCCTGCGTCTTTGAAAATAAAGAGGGAGAGAAAAAGGCGCAGAATGAAGGTAAATGGTGAGAAGAGCTGCAGTGGGTAAGAGAGGGTGCGGGCGATGGGAGGGGTTGGCTAGTGATGAGGTCTGGGGGCAGCACACTTCCTGGTCTGGGTCTCAGTGATGCATTAATCCTGTCTGCCCTTATTTAAAGCTCCTGTGTCTTTTCATGGAAATGAGGGTTGATGAAAAACCTGCCTGTGCGCTTACGGGATTAAATCTCTTCGAAGCAGCAGATTAAAAGGCACAGGTGGAGGATGATGTATTGCTCCGGGGGTTTTGCATGTCATTGACTGTGAGGTAATGTCCTATTTATGTGGCAGCAGTAGCTTGGGGCAGGACTGACTGTGTCCTTGCTGCAGTTCAGTTTTTCACAAGCGTCACGTTGGGGGGCGGGGGGGGGGGGGGGAAATGTTACATTTTTCCCCATCTGAGCTGCATTGAGCAGCTGGTGCTGAACAAAGGCTGTAGCATCTCCAAGAGGGGTAAGGGCAATGAGAGGGAGAAGTGCTTCGATGGTCCCGGTCAGCAACTATGGAATATAAAATAGAAATGTAAAGGAGCGAACTGTACTGTAAGTACTGCAGTGAACAACGCCAGTGAGTTCCCAATCCAACTCTGGTTATAGGATAGCAAAATACTACAGATGCTGAAAATCCGAAATAACAACAGAAACCGCTGGAAAAACTCAGCAGGCCAGGCAACATCCGTGGAGAGAGAAACAGAGTTAACGTTTCGGGTCGAAGACCCTTCGTCAGTTCTGTTGACTCTGTTTCTCTCTCCACGGATGTTGCCTGGCCTGCTGAGTTTTTCCAGCATTTCCTGTTGTTATTTCTGGTTATAGAATATAGCTTAGGTTAGAGGTGAGGACAAGAGCATCAACTGCTCAGTCTAGCACTCATCAATCAGGGTGTGTTAGGGCAGTTAGAAGGGTGACACTTGAACTATTTAAAGGACAGGGACCTTAACTGACCGTGTGGCTAGGGAGGTTAGTCAGAGAGCAAAGTGCTGATATGCAATTTGTGCAATTCCTGGTTACAGAACGTTTCTCCACATCCCTCTCGTTTTACTGTCAGGTTTCTGTTAACTCCTGCTTCCCTCTGGTTTATTCGAACCTGTACTGCTGGTTCCACAGTCGTGGATCATGCTGTCTGAGTTTATCTGGATCACTGGCCGAGTTGGATCACGGTGCTGCCACATCCAAACCTGCCCCATAATTCACAAAGGCACAAGGCCTGGAATCGGCTGTAGAGCAGAGACGAGCCAGAGCCAGCATCCTCTCCAATTCCTGGAATATGTAGACTCGCTTCTGTGTGTTTGGAGCCAAATGCTACAGAAAGATTGTTTTCCTGCCACGTTCCCCATTCCTCGCTGAGATCCAGTTACATGGGCTCCCGATGCTCTCTGGTACTTCATCCAAGTAACCATTATTCATCTGGGAACCTTGCTGCGTGGACTATTCAACTGTGGCAGGCCATCACAGCCAAGATCAGTTGTGTCCCCAGCACGTGTCCATGTGCACTTCTAATTGGGGCGAGTCTCTGGATAGCGATTGGGAGCAAGAACCCTTGCACATCTTGCCCTCTCTAGCCTAGATTCACTGAGAACAGTTGTAGCACCCCTGCTGTTACTCTGCAGGAGTGGGCATGTCTAGCTTTGTTGAAGCAAAATTATGAAGCTATAGAGAAAAATGATTTTATTTTCTTGTTTGTAAATATGTTCTCATGCATGGCACCACTTACACATCAAAATTATGACCACAAATAATCCACATCTCTACCCCAATCTCTCTACCCCATTCTCTCTCTAACCCATCTCTCTCTCTACCTGCATCTCTCTCTCTCTACCCTATCTCTCTCTCCCCTACCCCCATCTATCTTTATCTGTGTCCATAGTTCCTGCTCTACCTCTGATTTGTGTCCGTAATTCCTGCCCTAATTCCGATCTGTGCTCCCAATTCTTTCCTTGTTCGGATTGATGTCCGTAATTCCTACTCTAGCTTCAATTCGTGCCCTCAGTCCTTGCCCCAGCTCCGATCCGTGCTCTCTGATCCTGTCCTATACATAGAGACATAGAAGATAGGAGCAGGAGCAGGAGTAGGCCATTCGGCCCCTCGCGCCTGCTCCGCCATTCAATGTGATCATGGCCGATCATCCAAATTCAGTACCCTGTCCCTGCCTTCTCTCCATATCCCTTGATCCCTTTAGCCTTAAGAAATATATCTAACTCCTTCTTGAATATATTTAATGAATTGGCCTCTACTGCCTTCTGTGGTAGAGAATTCCATAGGTTCACCACTCTCTGGGTGAAGAAATTCCTCCTCATCTCTGTCCTAAATGGCTTAACATTTATCCTTAGACTGTGACCCCTGGTTCTGGACTCCCCAGCCATCGGGAACATCCTTCCTGCATCCAGTCTATCTAGTCCTGTTAGTATTTTATAAGTTTCAATGAGATCCCCTCTCATTCTTCTAAACTCCAGCGAGTATAAGCCCAATCCACCCAATCTCTCCTCATACGTCATTCCTGCCATCCCAGGTATCAACCTGGTGAATCTTCGCTGAACTCCCTCCATGGCAAGAACATCCTTCCTCAGATGAGGCGACCAAAACTGCACACAATACTCCAGGTGTGGTCGCACCAAGGCCCTGTACAACTGCATCAAGACATCCTTGTTCCTGTACTCGAACCCTCTCGCTACGAAGGCCAACATACCATTTGCCTTCTTAACCGCCTGCTGCACCTGCATACTTACCTTCAGCGACTGGTGCACAAGGACACCCAGGTCTCGCTGCACTTCCCCTTCTCCCAATCTATTGCCATTCAGATAATCTGCCTTCCTGTTTTTGACACCAAAGTGGATAACCTCACATTTATCCACGTTATATTGCATCTGCCATGCTTCTGCCCAATCACCCAAGCTGTCCAAACCATACTGGAGTTTCTCGGCATCCTCCTCACAGCACACACGCCCACCCAGCTTTGTGTTGTCTGCAAACTTGGAGATATTACATCCAATTCCCTCGTCTAGATCATTAATATATATTGTGAATAGCTGGGGTCCCAGGACCAATCCCTGCGGTACCCTACTAGTCACTGCCCGCCACTCGGAAAAAGACCTGTTTATTCCAACTCTTTGTTTTCTGTCTGCCAACCAGTTCTCTATCCAAGTCAATACCTTGCCCCCAATCCCATGTGCCTTAACTTTACACGCTAATCTCTTATGCGGGACCTTATCGAAAGCCTCCTGAGTTCCTTTGAGTCCTCCTTTCCCCAGTTGGGGTGATGGGTTAGAGAATGCATTACGTTCAATGAATGCTGAAGTCTATTCCAAGGGTGGAGAAACATCCACTCGCAGCTTTCAGAAAGTTCCTTTTCACTAAGTCCAATGTTTAAGAGAGGAGAGAGACCATCTTCATATTTCCAATTGCTCAGCTTAGCTTTCCTAGGGTTAGCCGTCTCTCTTCCTCTTTGCCAGTTGGGGGCAGAGAGATGGATTTAACCGTCACTCTTTGCCTTGCTAGTGTTTGGGAGCAGTTTACCATCCTGTGTGCCGGTTTCAGGGGTGTCTGCTTTAACAATCTGCCATTGTTTTTCGTTCACAGGCCGTTACCCAGATGCTGATGGCGTATCTTGCCAGGCTCACTGTCATAGCAGATAACAAGATCAACTGTGGGCCTGCTCTCACGTGGATGGAGGTATGTACTCTGCTCCTGTGCCCTGTGGTGTAATGTCACAGAGCAGGCATTAGAAAGTGCAGCACTGAAGAGATTTTCATTCAAAATGCCTCTGTAGTCATCGACAGCTGTTGCCATTGTAGAATACATAGGAACAAGAGTCGGCCCCTCGAGCCTGTTCCGCCTGTAGAATACACAGGAACAAGAGTCGGCCCCTCGAGCCTGTTCCGCCTGTAGAATACACAGGAACAAGAGTCGGCCCCTCGAGCCTGTTCCGCCTGTAGAATACACAGGAACAAGAGTCGGCCCCTCGAGCCTGTTCCGCCTGTAGAATACACAAGAACAAGAGTCGGCCCCTCGAGCCTGTTCCGCTTGTAGAATACACAGGAACAAGAGTCGGCCCCTCGAGCCTGTTCCGCTTGTAGAATACACAGGAACAAGAGTCGGCCCCTCGAGCCTGTTCCGCTTGTAGAATACACAGGAACAAGAGTCGGCCCCTCGAGCCTGTTCCGCCTGTAGAATACACAAGAACAAGAGTCGGCCCCTCGAGCCTGTTCCGCTTGTAGAATACACAGGAACAAGAGTCGGCCCCTCGAGCCTGTTCCGCCTGTAGAATACACAGGAACAAGAGTCGGCCCCTCGAGCCTGTACCGCCTGTAGAATACACAGGAACAAGAGTCGGCCCCTCGAGCCTGTTCCGCCTGTAGAATACACAGGAACAAGAGTCGGCCCCTCGAGCCTGTTCCGCCTGTAGAATACATAGGAACCAGAGTCGGCCCCTCGAGCCTGTTCCGCCTGTAGAATACACAGGAACGAGAGTCGGCCCCTCGAGCCTGTTCCGCTTGTAGAATACATAGGAACCAGAGTCGGCCCCTCGAGCCTGTTCCGCCTGTAGAATACACAGGAACAAGAGTCGGCCCCTCGAGCCTGTTCCGCCTTTCAATGAGATCATGGCTGCTCTGTTTCTGAACTCCATTTACCCGCCTTGGTCCCATAACCCTTAATACCTGTAGAATGATACAGCACGGAAGGAGGCCATTCGGCCCACCGTGCCTGTGGCGGCTCTTTGAAAGAGCTCTCCAATTAGTCCCACTCCCCTGCCCTTTCCCTATAGTCCTGCAAATTTCTCCTTTACAAGTATATATCCAGTTCCCTTTTGAAAGTTATTATTGAATCTGCTTCCACCGCCCTTTCAGGCAGTACATTCTATTTCTTATGTTCTTATTCCAGATCACAACTGTGTAAAAAAATTGCTCCTCATCTCCCCTCTGGTTCTTTTGCAAATTACCTTAAATCTGTGTCCTCTGGTTACCAACCCTCTGCCACTGGAAATAGTTTCTCTTTATTTGCTCAATCAAAACCCTTCATGATTTTCAATACCTCTATTAAATCTCCCCTTAACCTTCTCTGCTGTAAGGAGGAAGGAACATAGGTACAGGAGGAGGCCATTCGGCCCCTCGAGCCTGCTCCGCCATTCAATTAGATAGAAACATAGAAGATAGGAGCAGGAGTAGGCCATTCGGCCCCTCGAGCCTGCTCCGCCATTCAATGCGATCATGGCTGATCATCCAAACTCAGTACCCGGTCCCTGCTTTCTCCCCATACCCCTTGATCCCTTTAGCCTTAAGAAATATATCCAACTCCTTCTTGAATATATTTAATGAATTGGCCTCTACTGCCTTCTGTGGTAGAGAATTCCACAGGTTCACCACTCTCTGGGTGAAGAAATTCCTCCTCATTTCTGTCCTAAATGGCTTACCCCTTATCCTTAGACTGTGACCCCTGGTTCTGGACTCCCTGACCATCGGGAACATCCTTCCTGCATCTAGTCTGTCCAGTCCTGTCAGAATTTTATAAGTTTCAATGAGATCCCCTCTCATTCTTCTAAACTCCAGCGAGTATAAGCCCACTCGATCCCAATCTCTCCTCATACGACATTCCTGCCATCCCAGGTATCAGTCTGGTGAATCTTCGCTGAACGCCTTCCATGGCAAGAACATCCTTCCTCAGATAAGGCGACCAAAACTGCACACAATACTCAATATGTGATCTCACCAAGGCCCTGTACAACTGCAGCAAGACATCCTTGCTCCTGTACTCGAATCCTCTCGCTATGAAGGCCAACATACCATTTGCCTTCTTAACCGCCTGCTGCACCTGCATGCTTACCTTCAGCGACAGGTGCACAAGGACACCCAGGTCTCGTTGCACTTCCCCTTCTCCCAATCTATTGCCATTCAGATAATAATCTGCCTTCCTGTTTTTGACACCAAAGTGGATAACCTCGCATTTATCCACATTATGTTGCATCTGCTATGCTTCTGCCCAATCACCCAACCTGTCTAAATCATCCTGGAGTTTCTCTGCATCCTCCTCACAGAACACACGCCCACCCAGCTTTGTGTCGTCTGCAAACTTGGAGATGTTACATCTAGTTCCCTTGTCTAGATCATTAATATATATTGCGAATAGCTGGGGTCCAAGGACCGATCCCTGCGGTACCCCACTAGTCACTGCCTGCCACTCAGAAAAAGACCTGTTTATTCCAACCCTTTGCTTTCTATCTGCTAACCAGTTCTCTATCCAAGTCAGTACCTTACCCCCAATCCCATGTGCCTTAACTTTACATGCTAATCTCTTATGCGGGACCTTATCGAAAGCCTTCTGAAAGTCCAAATACACCACATCCACTGCTTCTCCCTTATCTATTTTACCAGTTACATCCTCAAAAAATTCCAGTAGATTAGTCAAGCACGATTTACCTTTTGTAAATCCATGTTGACTTTGTCTGATCCTGTCACTGTTTTCCAAGTGCTCTGCTGTTACATCTTTTATAATGGACTCGAGCATTTTCCCCACTACCGATGTCAGGCTTACCGGTCTGTAATTCCCCGTTTTCTCTCTACCACCTTTTTTGAATAATGGGGTAACATTAGCTACCCTCCAATCCATGGGTACTGTTCCAGATTCCATCGAATGTTGGAAGATGATCAGCAATGCATCTACTATTTCTAGGGCCACTTCCTTAAGTACCCTAGGATGTAGATTATCAGGCCCTGGGGATTTATCGGCCTTCAATCCCGTCAATTTCCCTAACACCATTTCCCTACAAATACTGATTTCTTTCAGTTCCTCCCTTTCATCAGACCCTATGTTCCCCGACATCTATGGGAGGCTATTTGTGTCCTCCTTTGTAAAGACAGAACAAAAATATGTATTTAATTGGTCTGCCATTTCTTTGTTCCCCATTATAAATTCCCCTGATTCTGACTGCAAGGGACCTACGCTTGACTTCACCAATCTTTTTCTCTTCACATATCTATAAAAGCTTTTGCAGTCAGTTTTTATGTTCCCTGCAAGCTTACTCTCATATTCTATTTTCCCTTCCTTAATTAATCCCTTTGTCCTCCTTTGTTGAATCCTAAACTGCTCCCAATCCTCAGGTTTACTGCTTTTTCTGGCCAATTTATATGTCCTCTCCTTGGTTCTTATACTAGCCCTAATTTGCCTTGTTAGCCACGGTTGAGTCACACTTTTTGTTTTATTTTTATGCCAAACTGGGATGAACAAATTCTGTAGTTCATCCATGCGGTCTTTGAATGTTTGCCATTGCCTATCCACCGTCAACCCTTTGAGTGACATTCCCCAATCAATCCTACCCAACTCGCGCCTCATACCATCATAGTTTCCTTTATTTAAATTCAGGACCCTAGTCTCTGAGTCAACTACTTCACTCTCCATCTTAATGAAGAATTCTATCATATTATGATCGTTCCGACCCATGGCTGAATCAGGAGAGCATTGGAATAGTCAAGTCTAGAGGTGAAAAAGGCATGGATGTGGGTTTCAACAGCAGATGAGCTGAGGCGGGTGGAGTCAGGCGATGTTACAGAGGTGGAAGTAGGCAGTCTTGTTGATGGAGCGGATATGTGGTCGGAAGCTCATCTCGGGGTCAAACACAACACCAAGGTTGTGAACGGTGTAGCTCAGCCTCAGACAGTTGCCAGGGAGAGAGATGGAAACGGTGATCAGGAAACAGAGTTTGCGGCAGGGAGCAAAAACAATGCCTTCCCAATATTTAGTTGGAGTAAATTTCTGCTCATCCATTATTGGATATCGGACAAGCAGTCTGCCAAATCAGAGATGGTGGAGGAGTCCAGAGAGACGGTGGTGAAATAGAGCTGAGTGTCGTCAGCGTACATGTGGAACCTGACGTTGTGTTTTCGGATGATGCCGCTGCGGGAGTGGGAAGAGAAGCCAATACTGTCATTCTCTGGCTACGATTTGATAGATAAGAATGGAACCATGCAGGGACAGTTCCACACAGCTGGATGATGGAGGAGAGGACTGCCCTGGTAGACCCATCGTTTCAGCCTGTTCTTGCCCCACGGAACTTATCTCTTCCTGTCTCGACTCTATTTTTTCTCCCCTTGTCCAGTCCTTTCCCACCTACATTCGGGACTCTTCCGACGCCCTCCGCCACTTAAACAGTTTCCAGTTTCCTGGCCCCAACCACCTCCTTTTCACTATGGCCGTACAATCCCTCTACACCTCCATCCCCCACCAGGATGGCTTGAGGGCGCTCCGCTTCTTCCTTGAACAGAGGCCCGACCAGTCCCCATCCACCACCACCCTCCTCCGCTTGGCTGAACTTGTTCTCACATTGAACAACTTCTCCTTTAACTCCACTCATTTCCTCCAAATCAAAGGTGTTGCTATGGGTAACCGCATGGTTCCTAGCTATGCCTGCCTTTTCGTGGGATATGTGGAACACTCTTTGTTCCAGTCCTACTCAGGTCCCCTCCCTCACCTCTTTTTCCGGTACATTGATGACTGTATCGGTGCCATCTCCTGCTCTCGCCCTGAACGAGAAAATTTCATTCACTTTGCTTCCAATTTCCACCCTTCCCTCACCTTCACATGGTCCATCTCTGACTCTTCCCTTCCCTTCCTCAACTTCTCCGTCTCCATCTCTGGGGATAGGTTATTGACCAACATTCACTACAAGCCCACTGACTCCCACAGCTACCTGGACTACACTCCCTCCCACCCTGCCTCCTGTAAGGACTCTATTCCATTCTCCCAGTTTCTCCGTCTCCGCCGCATCTGCTCCGACGATGCCACCTTCCACACCAGTGCTTCCGACATGTCTTCCTTTTTCCTCAACCGAGGATTCCCCTCTACTGTGGTTGACACGGCCCTTGACCGGGTCCGTTCTATCTCCCGCACTTCTGCCCTCACCCCTGCCCCTCCCTCCCGGAACCACGATAGAGTTCCCCTTGTCCTCACCTTTTACCCCACCAGCCTCCACATTCAACGGATCATCCTCCGCCATTTCCGCCACCTCCAGCGTGATCCCCTCACCTCCCCTTTCAGCATTCCGTAGGGACCGCTCCCTCCGCGACACCCTAGTCCACTCCTCTACCACCCCCAGCACCCCTTCCCCTTCGCCCGGCACCTTCCCGTGCAAGCGCAGGAGATGCAACACCTGCCCATATACCTCCCCCCTTCCCACTGTCCAGGGCCCCAAACACCCCTTCCAGGTGAAACAGCGATTTACTATCACTTTTTGCAATCTAGTATACTGTATTCGCTGCTCACGATGTGGTCTCCTCTACATTGGGGAGACCAAACGCAGATTGGGTGACCGCTTTGCGGAACACCTCCGTTCAGTCCGTAATGGGGACCCCGAGCTCCCGGTGGCCTGTCACTTTAATTCACCGCTCCACTCCCACTCTGACCTCACCGTCCTCGGCCTCTTGCATTGTTCCACGGAAGCTCAGCGTAAGCTCGAGGAACAGCACCTCATCTTCCGATTAGGCACTTTACAGCCTGCCGGACTCAACATAGAGTTCAACGATTTCAGATCATAACCTCGGCCCCTATCACATCTATATATTTTCTTTTTTTTTCTTCTTTCCTCCCACACGGCAGCTGTCCTTCATTCTGCCAGCGCAATTCACACCCCATCTAGAGCCTTAACCACCTCCTCTCGCCTTGAATATCTCTTAATGTCTCTCAATGTCTCTTAATCTCTCCTGCTTTCTATCCTATCACTGACCTTCCCTTTTGTTCTTTCACCCCTTCCCCCGTTTCCCAGCCCCTAAACCTGTTCCATTTCCTGTTTTTTTCCAGTTCTGACAAAAGGTCTTCGACCTGAAACGTTAACTCTGTTTCTCTCTCCACGGATGCTGCCCTGGCCTGCTGAGTTTTTCCAGCGTTTTCTGTTGTTATTTCGGATTTCCAGCATTCGCAGTATTTTGCTATCGATGGAGGAGAGGCGTTGGAGGAGGATGGTGTGGTCAACCGTGTCGAAGGCTGCAGACAGGTCGAGAAGAATGAGGAGGGATAGTTTATCACAGTCACATAGGATGTAATTTGTGACTTTGATAAGGGCAGTTTCAGTACTGTGGTGGGCCCAGAAACCTGATTGGACGGAATTGCGAGAAAGATGGGCCCAGATTTGGGAGGCGACAACACTTTCGAGGACTTTGGAGAGGAAAAGGAGGTTGGAGATACGGCGGTATTTTAAAAGGACAGAGGGGTCAAGGGTGGTTTTTTGGAGGAGAGGGGTGATGACGGCAGATTTGGAGTGGGTGGAAACAGTACCCGAGGAGCGAGAACTGTTAACAATATCAGCTAACATGGGGCCCAGGAAGGGAAGTTGGGCGGTCGGAATAGAATTGAGGGAGCAGGAGGTGCGTCTCATGGACAAGGCGACCTCAGAGAGAGTAAGGCAGGAGATGGGATAGAATCTAGAGAAAGACGTGAGTTCAGGGCTAGGGCAGCCGGGAACATTAGGGGAAGTTTGGCCTGGTGGGCTAGGGAAAGGGAAGGAAGGGAAGTGGCAGAGGCAACTGAACGGATGATCTTGATCTTTGTGACAAAAAAGTCCATGAGCTCCTCACACGTTGTTGGAGGTGAGGGTAGAGGATGCAGGGGAGGGTGGTTTAAGAGGATGGTTTGTGGTGAAGAGAAGGCGGTGGTTATCTTTGGATGATCTTTGAATAGTGAGCAGTTTTAGCGATGGTGAGCAGGACCTGATAATATTTTATGTGGTCCAGCCAGATCTGGTGATTGATGGTTAAACCAGTTGTCCGCCATAGGTGTTCAAATCTGCGTCTCTTGGACTTCAAGAAGCGGAGATGAGGGGTATACCGGGGGAACAACTAGATACCAGAGAGATGCCTGACACCTGTAGAGTTATACCCAAGCAAGACTGCAGGAGCGGGATGGGGAACTGGGGAAGCTGGAGGGCGGTATACAAGGAAAACTGAAACCCAGTCTCCACTTCAACCTGTCAAAGCCCCTGATTGACTCTCAGTCGACGGGCTTGAATTTTGCCATATGGATGCAATTTGCTTCCTGTTAAAGAGGAACTCCCACTGTTGAGATCCTTATAAAAATCATTGGTTACAAGGAATCCTGATAAACTTTGATTCTGTCCTTTTTGTGTGATGTCTAAAATGTTTTTGTCTGGATAGCAAGTGTTGGAGGAATGAGGTCGGTAGGATTACTGAAGAAGCCAGGTGAACGCACACCTGATGCTGCATCGTACCTCATTTTGTTCCTGTACCTTTACTGAGTATTCAGCTCCCTCACGGGCTCCTTCAGATAAGCTCATTTGTCATTTACTGTTGAAATGAGTTCAGAGTAAAATGATGCTGGTGTTCACTCTTTGTAAATGCTTTCTCCTCCTCCCATTATTCTCTCCCCTTTTGTGTTCTCTCGTGCTGTAGATGTTGGCTCTTGCTCCCCAACCACCCTTTATATGTGCGCCTCGAGAATGAGGGGGAGGTATCACAGTCGAACCTAACCCTGTTCTCACCCGACCTCCACTCCCACCAGGAGTCACTGGATAGTCAGCAAGAGCAGGAAACGTGGATGATTTATTTTGTTTGAAATCATCGCTTGGGCTCAGGGGCTCTGAAGCCTACTTGAGCATTCCACCGCTATCCCGGCTGCGAGCAGTCACCCTCAGCACAAACGGATTGGCCTGTGATCTTCTGGCCGTCTGACCATCGTGCCCATGTCACCCAGTGGATTAGCCCCCGAATGCTCCAGGGATTTCTCTTCATAACTGATGTATGGACATGATCCTAATGGAAGGACTTTCTCTGATATTTGTTTGGGTGTATCTGCTCTCGTGTGTTTGGACTGTGCGTTGTGTATATTCAGTAAAGTGTTGCCCTATTTAGGAAGTTTACAGTTGTGTGTTGTGGGCAGTGTGTTACAAGTGACTGTGCTGAATCTTCTCACAGATAGATAACAAAGGGAACCATCTACTGGTGCACGAAGAGTCCTCCATCAATGTTCCCGCCATTGCTGCTGTGCACGTGATCAAGCGATATATTGCCCAGGCTGCGGATGAGCTGTCCTTCGAGGTAAGTTGCCATCTAATTACAGGTCAAAACCTGGCAGAGAACGTGCGAATGAGAGATCGCGTAATCACTCTCTTGTATTTAAAATTTCCTCCTCCAGTTTCCCCCCTCCACTCCTGAAGATGCTGACTTGTTCCATGGGCTCTGAGTGCTTCAGTTAAGCTCTCTCAACTGGCCATTCTTCCATATGTGAGCTTTTGACTGTGCTGGTCAACTGTGGGGGCATCACAGCCAAGCCTAATCCTGATCCTGTCCTCTTTAATGCCCATGCATGTGTACATATGAGCAGGTGTCAGTGGATAGTGGTCGGGCACATGTCCTGTCCCCCCACTGCAGTGACCAGCTGCTGCTTCAGCCGAGGTTAGTGGCCTCAGCACAGGCTGGAAATTGAACCTGGGACCAGTATAGCTCAGTTACACACTATCTTTATCAGCTGAGCATCAGGGAGCTGTAACCATACGGCTGTAATGGGTAAAGCTGGCCTGGCCCCATGAGCCAAAACCCAACTTATTGGCTACTTTGGATTTGAAATATCCAATCAGATTAGCGGATCTTATATAAAAAGTCCCAGTTTTTCAAACGCCCAATGATATTTGCAGCATTTGGGGTTCCCGTTTGGGCTACTCAGTAAGTGGAGAATCGCCTCATCCATGAGGATTGAGAGCGAGTCCATCCTGGGGCACAGCTGTTGACTCTGGCACCTGAGCTTCGTGCAGTGCCACCATTTGGAACCAAGTTGTATTTACAGGCACGAATGTGGGCTCAGAGACCTCATGTCTGTCTGCCATCTGCTTGGTAAGGGAGTCAGCATCCACCCATGAGTGGGAGCCCGTCAGCTAGTAGCCATTCAACCATTTAACTGTATACCGTGAAAGTTTGCTGGAGAAATGGGCTTTCTTTACAATGTCAAGAGTGTTTGACATGATGGAACAATGACAATTGTAGGGATAACTGCATAGGTAGCTGGGCCGTTTTAAGTTGCCTTTATCACTGATGTGCACAACTTAATTGAACACCAGGCTGCGGATGTACTTTCTGACAGTTTTATATATCGCTGGGGTTCTGGCAGAGTAGCGTTAACGTGGAGATGCTTGAACTACAAGTGCCACTCTGATTTTTACAATTACCAACACACTGCCAGATTCTGCTGGACCAGTTTAAAGGGGGGTGGGGGGGACTTCATTTTTCATGCCTCTGATGACCATTTGGGGACCTGTAGAAGGTGAGGTGCTGGATGATGTCCAAGTTGTGGAACTTGCTTCCTTTTACTCGCACTCTGCTGGTAATGGGAATACTGGGACCTGCCGCCAACACACCAGCATTATAAAAACACTGTCTAATTCAAGCAGGCCACCTGTGCACCACCAGGCTCTGGACTGCCTGTCTCAAACTGGTTTGCAAAGAAAAGAAACTGCTTTAGTTGCACTGGCTGCAGATACTCTTCAGACTCCCTTGTGATTCTCCTACACTATCTATTTAGTGTACCCACATCTGATCACAATTCTTGTGTACAGCCAACGTGCCAGGAGTTTTGCACCATGCGCTAAGAGGGGATTTGTCACAGTTGTACAGATGTGTTTGAATTTCCTTGTCTTTGTTACTTGACTGCATCCATCGCACATTAAGTATTAGTGTGAAGAGACTCTGGTCGCTGGGAGGAGACTAGTGTGCTTCTGTGCCAGGGGAAGCAGCGAGAAGGTTGACTGAAGCCCTGTTTCTGCTCTGTTTTCCAGGTTGGAGATATAGTGTCTGTTATTGACATGCCTCCCAAAGAAGATACCACATGGTGGAGAGGAAAGCATGGGTTTCAGGTAAGGACACGGTGCAGGAGTGTGCTGGTAAAGAGGTGTCGGGCTGGGTACTGAACTGACATTTTGCCGTTACGAGCTGCTTTTGCAAATTGACCTTTTACAGTAAGCTTGAATAAGTTGTTTCTTAAAGGCAGTGTTCAGTTGAACATGACCTGGATTATTGCTGTGAGTGACTAAAACTCGTGTAGCCAACATGGTCATAGCTTGGTGTTACATACCTTGATTAAATAGCACCGTACTTTCCTTACTCTGTCCTCCATACACATAAAAGAAAGAAAGACTTGCATTTATATAGTGCCTTTCACGACCACCGGACGTCTCAAAGCACTTTACAGACAATTAAGTACTTTTTTTTGGAAGTAGAGTCACTGTTGTAATGTGGGAACATAACACTCACTTAGGTGGTGTTGAGGCCAAAGATCAGCCATGATCTTATTGAACGGCACAGCAGGCTTAAAGGGCCGAATGGCCTCCTCCTGCTCCTATTTCTTATGTTCTTATTATCTCCCAATACTGTGGCTCGCTTACACTTCTTCACTCTGTTCTTGCCGTTTCTGTTGAAATTTTCCCTTTAAACAGTAGGGATGCTGGAAGAGATTAAATCTGTGAATAGCTATATTTCATATTCCTGTGAGAATGTATTGCTGGGATTTGTTTTTTTGGGAAATTGCAATGCCTTTGTGACTTCCACAGCTGCTGTGGAAACAGTATTTATTACACAAGTGAGAAAATTCTGACAGTTTTATTACTGAGAGTTACAACTTAAAATCTCCCTCAAGTGTGGAATAGCTGTTGCATTCTACTTGCCCTTTATTGTATCTTTTATATCATAGTTTTATAGCACAGAAGGACATTCAGCATTGCATCTGTGTTGACTCTCTGGAGGAGCTATCCACTTCATTCTATTCTGCTGTCCTTTCTTCATACCCTTTTAAATTTTTCTTTGTCAAATATTTAGCCACTTCCCTTTAAAAGCTATTCTCGATTCTGCTTCCACCATTCTGAGTCCAACGTTTCTCCTAAACCTCTCCTTTTGTTCTTTTGGCGATTAACTTAAATTTATGCCCTTTAATGACCGACTCACTGACCAGTGGAAATAGTTCCTCCTGATTTACCTTATCAAAACCCCTTGTCATTTTGAACACTTCTTTGCTCTAGTGAAATATATCCCAGTTTCTCTAGTCTATCCACAACCGAATCCTTTCATCCCTGGGATCATCACAGTGAATGTGTTTTGCATTTTCTCCACGGCCTTAACATCCTTTCTAAAGTAAGGCGCACAAAACTGGACTCAAATATTCCTCTGCGGCCGAATCAATGACTTGTACAAAGCATTCCCTCTTTGCTTTTGCGATCATTTTTCCTATTTATAAAAGCTAGGTTCCCATTTTTTCCCAGGGCCTGATAATCTACATCCTAGGGTACTTAAGGAAGTGGCCCAAGAAATAGTCGATGCATTGCTGGTCATCTTCCAAAATTCGATAGACTCTGGAACAGTACCCATGGATTGGCGGGTAGCTAATGTTACCCCACTGTTCAAAAAAGGTGGTAGAGAGAAAATGGGGAATTATAGACCGGTAAGCCTGACATCGGTGTTATGTTCATTAATAACTAGACATTATCATTATGAACAGCTAGCTTGAGCTAGTCACTTTATTCATGCCATGTGGACTTGTACAGCATCCATCTTGACTACTGCCTTATGGGTAGCCTAGTGCATCGTGGGTAGCCCACTCTTATATACATACAGCTCCACCTAATGTACCATTCTAGAATGACATGTTACTGATCATTACATCCCCCTTTCTTTGAGGTTAAACAAAATCAATATCAATCAACTTTCAAGAAACACGATAAAGATGATATCAGTAACACTTTTGTTAGTGCTCTATAAACATAAACATTTTCACAACAGTCAACACATTTTCAAAGCTTTACTTTATACTCAAAGATTGAGTCTATCAGGCTTTTTTACTTCACATGTGGATCTTCTCAGCACAGGTAAGTCTGATGTGTTTTCATGAGAGCCTGTATGTGTGTTTGTGTTAGATTGTTCTGGTGGTGAGTGACAAGATTCAGTTGCGGCATTGTCATCGCTTTGCTCTTGGATGGTTTCTTGTGTTTTCAGGAGGGAACGGCGGTTCCTCCTGAGAATCTGTCCTTCCTCAGTTCTAACAGTGTATGACCTTGGTCCTACTTCCTCAAGAACTGTAGCTTTCCTGTTCCATGCATCTGGCTTCGTACCGAATCCGATGGCAGCAATGTAGAGTTCGAATTGTTGTTTGAAGGTCCGTCAATTGCAGTCGACATACCCCGTGAGTTTCAAACCCTCCGGTGGCCTCAAAGTCTCCATGTCGCGTTTCACAATATTCAGCAGATTTTACCAATCATTAACATAAGAACATAAGAAATAGGAGCAGGAGTAGGCCAATCGGCCCCTCGAGCCTGCTCCGCCATTCAATAAGATCATGGCTGATCTGATCCTAACCGCTAATCCACTATCACAGAACCATCTCCTGAATCTAACAGAATTAGACACACGAAATAGGAGCAGGATCAGGCTACACGGCCCCTGGGCCCGCTCCGCTACCCACAGGGCCATGACCGATCCGAACCTAGACTCATGTCCAAATTCCTGCCCGCTCCCCGTAACCCTTAATTCCCTTTACTTCTAGGAAACTGTCTATTTCTGTTTTAAATTTATGTAATGATGTAGCTTCTACAGCTTTTTGGGGCAGCATATTCCATGGACCTACCACCCTCTGAGTGAAGTAGTTCCTCCTCATCTCAGTTTTGAAAGAGCAGCCCCTTATTCTAAGAGTATGCCCCCTAGTTCTAGTTTCACCCATCATCGGGAACATCCTCCCCGCATCCACCCGATCCAACCCCTTCACAACCTTATATGTTTCAATAAGATCGCCTCTCATTCTTCTGAACTCCAATGAGTAGAGTCCCAATCTACTCAACCTCTCCTCATATGTCCATCCCCTCATCCCCGGGATTAACCGAGTGAACCTTCTTTGTACTGACTCGAGAGCAAGTATGTCTTTTCTTAAGTATGGACACCAGAACTGTACGACTTATTCCAGGTGCGGTCTCACCAATACCTTGTACAACTGAAGCAATACCTCCCTATTTTTATATTCTATCCCCCTAGCAATGAAAGCCAACATTCCATTGGCCTTCTTAATCACTTGCTGCACCTGCATACTAACCTTTTGAGTTTCGTGCACCAGGACCCCCAGATCCCTTTGTACTTCAGTACTTTCCAGTTTCTTGCCATTAAGATAATAACTTGCTCTACGATTTTTCCTGCCAAAGTGCATAACCTCGCACTTTCCAGTATTGTATTCCATCTGCCAAATCTCTGCCCACTTACTTAGCCTGTCTATGTCCCCTTGCAGGTTTTTTATGTCATAGAGTCAGAGTTTTACAGCACAGAAAGAGGCCCTTCGGCCCATCGTGTCTGCGCCGCCCATCCATCCCTGTCCAGTCTAATCCCATTTTCCAGCATTTGGTCCATAGCCTTGTATGCAATGGCATTTCAAGTGCTCATCCAAATGCTTCTTGAATGTTGTGAGGGTTCCTGCCTCCACCACCCTTTCAGGCATTGAGTTCCACATTCCAACCACCCTCTGGGTGAAAAAGTTCCTCCTCAAATCCCCTCTAAATCTCCTGCCCCTTACCCTGAATCTATGCCCCCTTGTTATTGACCCCCCCACTAAGGGGAAAAGTTCCTCTTTATCTACCCTATCTATGCCCCTCATTATTTTGTACACCTCAATCAGGTCCCCCCTCAGCCTTCTCTGCTCCAAGGAAAACAACTCCAGCCTGTCCAGCCTCTCTTCATAGCTGAGGCGCTCCATCCCAGGTAACATCCTGGTGAATCTTCTCTGCACCCTCTCCAAAGCAATCACATCCTTCCTATAGTGAGGCGACCAGAACTGCACACAGTACTCCAGCTGTGGCCTCACCAGCGTTTTGTACAGCTCCATCATAACCTCCCTGCTCTTATATTCTATGCCTCGGCTAATGAAGGCAAGTATCCCATATGCCTTTTTAACCACCTTATCTACCTGCTCCGCTGCCTTCAGGGATCTATGTACATGTACACCAAGGTCCCTCTGACCCTCTGTACTTCCTAGGGTCCTACCACTCATTGTGTATTCCCTTGCCTTATTTGTCCGTCCAAAATGCATCACCTCGCACTTTTCAGGGTTAAATTCCATTTGCCACTTTTCCGCCCATCTGACCAACCCGTTTATATCGTCCTGTAGCCGGAGGCTTTCCTCCTCGCAATTTACCACCCCACCAATTTTCGTGTCATCTGCGAACTTACTGATCATACCTTTTACATTCTCATCCAAATCATTTATGTAGATCACAAACAATAAGGGACCCAGCACCGATCCCTGAGGTACCCCACTGGACACAGGCTTCCAGTCACAAAAGCAACCTTCGACCATCACCCTCTGCCTCCTGCCACTCAGCCAGTTTAGGATCCAACGCGCCAAGGCACCCTGGATCCCATGGGCTCTTACCTTCTTGACCAGTCTCCTATGCGGGACTTTGTCAAAAGCTTTACTGAAGTCCATGTAAACCACATCCACAGCATTTCCCTCATCCACCCCACGAGTCACCCCCTCGAAAAATTCGATCAGATTTGTTAGACATGATTTACCCTTGACAAAGCCATGCTGACTATCCCCGATTAATCCTTGCCTCTCCAAGTGGAGATTAATTTTGTCCCTCAGAATTTTTTCCAATAATTTCCCCACCACAGATGTTAGACTCACTGGCCTGTAATTCCCTGGTTTATCCCTGCTACCCTTCTTGAATAATGGTACTACGTTAGCTGTTCTCCAGTCCTCTGGTACATCCCCTGTGGCCAGAGAGGTTCTGAAAATTAGTGTCAGAGCCCCTGCAATCTCCTCCCTTGCCTCCCACAGCAGCCTGGGATACATCTCGTCCGGGCCTGGGGATTTATCCACTTTTTGGCCCGCTAAAACCGCTAGCACCTCCTCCCTCTCGATGCTAATATGTTCGAGTATGTCACAGTCCCCTTGCCCGATTTCTATGTCTGCATCGTCTTTCTCCATAGTGAACACAGATGCAAAAAATTCATTTAAAACCCCGCCTACATCCTCTGGCTCTACACACAGATTGCCACTTTGGTCCCTAATGGGCCCTACCCTTTCCCTGGTTATCCTCTTGCCCTTAATATACTTATAAAACATCTTAGGATTTTCCTTTATTTTGCTCGCCAGTGTTATTTCATGGCCCCTCCTCGCCCTCCTAATTTCTTTTTTAAGTATGCCCCTGCACTTTTTATACTCCTCTAGGGCTTCTTCTGTCTTTAGTCTTTTGTAACTGCCAAAAGCCCCCCTTTTATTTCTAATGCATTTTTGTATATCCCTTGTCATCCAAGGTTCCCTTTGCTTGTTGGTCCCACCCTTGACCTTTACAGGAACATGTTGGCGTTGTACTCTCTCTATTTCCCTTCTGAAAGTCTCCCACTGTTTTGATGTGGATTTTCCTATAAGCAGCTGCTCCCAGTCCACTTTGGCCAGATCCTGCCTTATCATATTAAAATCGGCCTTCCCCCAATTTAGAACCCTTATTAACAACAGAAAATGCTGGAAAAACTCAGCAAGTCAGGCAACATCCGTGGAGAGAAATTTGAGTTGACGTTTCGGGTTTGACCCTTCTTCAAAACTGGAGAGAAAAGGAACTAGATCGAAGGCAGGGCTGCGATCGGACAAAAGAATAAAAGAACCAAAAGAACCATTCTCCCAGTTTCTCCGCCCATCTTCATTAGAACCCTTATTTCCGGGCCGTCTTTGTCTTTTTCCATGACCACCTTAAATCTCACCGAATTATGGTCACTGTCGCCAAAATGCTCTCCTACTGACACTTCCACCACTTGCCCGGCTACATTCCCCAGAATTAGGTCCAGTATCGCCCCCTCTCTTGTAGGACTTTCTACATGTTGGCTCAAAAAGCTCTCCTGGATGCACTTTAAGAATTCTGCACCCTCTAAGCCTTTCACACTCTGACTGTCCCAATTTATATTGGGGAAGTTGAAATCCCCCACTATTATTACCCTATTATTTTCGCACTTCTCTGAGATTTGCCTACATATCTGTTCCTCTATCTCCCCCTGACTGTTTGGGGGCCTATAGTACACTCCCAGCAAAGTGCTTGCCCCCTTTTTGTTTTTAAGTTCTACCCATATGGCCTCATTAGAGGAACCCGCTAATATATCATCCCTCCTTACAGCAGTAATTGACTCCTTAATTAATATTGCAACACCCCCTCCCCTTTTACACCCCCCTCTGTCTCGCCTGAAGATTCTATACCCCGGAATATTGTGCTGCCAGTCCTGACCCTCCCTCAACCATGTCTCCGTGATAGCAACAATATCGTACTCCCATGTGTTCAACAACAACTTCAGTTCATCCACCTTATGTCCTCCTCACTCACTACTTTCCTTCCCATCTTAGTATCATCTGCAAACTTTGATATGTTACACTCGGTCCCCTCCTCCAAATCGTTGATATAGATTGTAAAGAGTTGGGGACCCAGCACTGACCCCTGCGGAACACCACTAGTTACTGATTGCCAGTCTGAGAATGAACCATTTATCCCAACTCTCTGCCTTCTGTTCAAATCAAATCAAATCAACTTTTATTGTCATTGTTAGTGCACAAGTGCAGTACAACGAAATGTAGGCTTGCGGCTCCCGAGAGTGTACAATTTGGATTAGGACACTTAAACATTTCAACATACATTTGTACATATATATTAGCATAAATATGACCATAATAAAGTGAATAAAGTGCATCGGCAGATGTGCAGGCTTTCGTGTTTATTTGTGGAGTTCAGTAGGATGACAGCCCTGGGAAAGAAGCTGTTCCTAAATCTGGTCGTACGGGTGCGAATGCATCTGTAGCATCTTCCAGATGGTAGGAGGGTGAACAGACTGTGGCTGGGGTGGGTAGGGTCTTTGATGATGGTCCGTGCCCTCCGTAGGCAGCGTTTCTGATATATATGTTCTATGGTCGGTAGCCGGGTGCCGGTAATGCGTTGGGCAGTTTTGACTACCCGCTGCAGGGCTTTCCGGTCATGGGAGCTACAGCTGCCGTACCATACCGTGATACAGTTTGTCAGGATGCTCTCTATAGTGCAGCGGTAGAAGTTAGAGAGGATCGGGGGTGACAGATTACATCCCTTCAGCCTCCTCAAGAAATATAGGCGCTGCTGGGCCTTCTTCACCAGAGAGGAGGTGTTGAGGGACCAGGAGAGGTCTTCCGTGATGTGGACTCCGAGGAACTTAAAGCTGGCCACCCTTTCCACCTCCGCCCCATTGATGTGGATGGGGGTGTGACTTCCGCCTTTGGACTTCCTGAAGTCCACGATTATTTCCTTTGTTTTCTTGGTGTTAAGGGCCAGGTTGTTGTCGGCTATCCTCTATCCATGCCAGAATATTCCCCCCAATCCCGTGATTTTTTATCTTAAGCAATAATCTTTTGTGTGGCTCCTTGTCAAATGCCTTTTGGAAGTCTAAATACACTACGTCCACTGGTTCCCCTTTATCCACCCTATATGTTACTTCCTCAAAGAACTCCAGCAAATTTGTCAAACATGACTTCCCCTTCATAAAACCATGCTGACTTTGTCCTATTAAATTATGATTATCCAAATGTCCTGTTACTGTCTCCTTAATAATGGACTCCAAAATTTTACCTACCACAGATGTTAGGCTAACCGATCTATAGTTTCCAGCCTTCTGTCTACTGCCCTTTTTAAATAAGGATGTTACATTAGCAGTTTTCCAGTCTGCCGGGACCATTGCCGAGTCCAGGGAGTTTTGGAAAATTATTACCAATGCATCCACAATCCCTACCGCCACTTCTCTCAAGACCCTAGGATGTAAGCCATCAGGTCCAGGTGATTTATCCGCCTTGAGTCCCATTATTTTACCGAGTACCACTTCCTTAGTGATTTTGATCGTGTTTAGCTCCTCCCCCCTTTAGCCCCCTGTTTGTCCAGTGTTGGGATATTCTTAGTGTCTTCTACTGTAAAGACTGATATAAAATATTCATTCAGTGTTTTTGCCATCTCCATATTTCCCACCATTAATTTCCCGGTCTCATCCTCTAAGGGACCAACATTTACTTTAGCCACCCTTTTTCTTTTTATATAACTATAAAAACTCTTACTATCTGTTTTTATATTTTTTGCTAATTTACTTTCATAATCCTCTATCCTCCCACTAGATTTGGCTACCTTATATGCCCTTGTTTTTAGTCGAATACTATCCTTAATTTCTTTACTTAGCCACGGATGCCTGTCTTTTCTTTTACACCCTTTTCTTCTCAGTGGAATATATATTTTTTGGAAGTTGTAAAATAACTCCTTAAATGTACACCACTGATCATGTATCGTCTTATCCTTTAATTTATTTTCCCAATCCACTCTACTCAATTCCGCTCTCATACCTTCATAGTATCCTTTATTCAAGCTTAGCACGCTTGTTTGAGATCCAACCTTCTCACCCTCTAATTGAATATGGAATTCAACCATGTTATGGTCACTCATTCCAAGGGGATCCTTTACTAGGAGATTTTTAATTAATCCTGTCTCGTTACACAGGACCAGATCTAAGGTTGCTTGCCCCCTGGTCGGTTCAGTTACATACTGCTCAAGAAACCCATCCCTAATACACTCAATGAACTCATCCTCAAGGCAGCCCTGCCCAATTTGATTTGCCCAATTAATATGATAGTTAAAATCCCCCATAATTATAGATGTTCCCTTATTACAAGCCTCAACTATTCCCTGATTGATACTCCGTCCAACAGAGTTGCCACTGTTCGGAGGCCTATAGACTACGCCCACTAGTGTTTTTTTCCCCTTATTATTCCTTACCTCCACCCAAACTGTTTCATTATCCTGATCTTTTGACCCAATATCATTTCTCTGTATTGCAGTGATTCCTTCCTTTATTAACATAGCCACCCCACCTCCCCTTCCTTCCTGCCTGTCCTTCCTGATCGTTAAATAACCTGGTATGTTTAATTCCCAGGCATTGTCACCCTGCAGCCATGTTTCTGTAATGGCCACAAGATCATACCCATATGTATTTATTTGTGCCATTAACTCGTCTATTTTGTTACGAATGCTACGTGCATTCAGATAGAGAACTTTCAAATCTGTTTTGTGACACTTAGTTCCTGCTTTTGCCCTTTTTATTACTTTACCTTTTACTCCATACCTTCTGCCCCTTCCTGACACGCTCTGGTTTTTTATTTCCCCACTGCTACCTAAGTCTATGACCTTCTCTGTTATCATTTTTATTATTTGCTCTCTAGGAATCTCCCCCCCACTAGTTAGTTTAAAGCCCTCTCTACAGCCCTAGACATTACCATTATGAACAGCTAGCTTGAGCTAGTCACTTTATTCATGCCATGTGGACTTGTACAACATCCATCTTGACTACTGCCTTGTGGGTAGCCTAGTGCATCGTGGGTAGCCCACTCTTATATACATACAGCTCCACCTAGTGTACCATTCTACAATGACATGTTACTGGTCATTACAATCAGTAGTGGGGAAAATACTAGAGTCAATTATAAAAGATGTAATAGCAGAGCACTTGGAAAACAGTGACAGGATCGGACAAAGTCAACATGGCTTTACAGAAGGTAAATCGTGCTTGACTAACCTGGAATTTTTTGAGGATGTAACTGGTAGAATAGATAAGGGAGAACCAGTGGATGTGGTGTATTTGGACTTTCAGAAGGCTTTCCATAAGGTCCCGCATAAGAGATTAGCGTGTAAAGTTAAGGCACATGGGATTGGGGGTAAGTTACTGACTTGGATAGAGAACTGGTTGGCAGACAGAAAGCAAAGAGTTGGAATAAACAGGTCTTTTTCTGAGTGGCAGGCAGTGACTCGTGGGGTACCGCAGGGATCGGTCCTTGGACCCCAGCTATTCATAATATATATTAATGATTTGGACGAGGGAACTAGATGTAATATCTCCAAGTTTGCAGACGACACAAAGTTGGGAGGGCGTGTGTGCTGTGAGGAGGATGCCGAGAAACTCCAGTATGATTTGGACAGGTTGGGTGATTGGGCAGAAGCATGGCAGATGTATTATAACGTGGATAAATGCGAAGTTATCCACTTTGGTGTCAAAAACAAGAAGGCAGATTATTATCTGAATGGCAATAGATTGGGAGAAGGGGAAGTGCAACAAGACCTGGGCGTCCTTGTGCACCAGTCACTGAAGGTATGCATGCAGGTGCAGCAGGCGGTTAAGAAGGCAAATGGTATGTTGGCCTTCGTAGCGAGAGGGTTTGAGTACAGGAACAAGGATGTCTTGCTGCAGTTGTACAGGGCCTTGGTGAGACCACACCTTGAGTATTGTGTGCAGTTTTGGTCGCCTTATCTGAGGAAGGATGTTCTTGCCGTGGAAGGAGTGCAGCGAAGATTCACCAGGCTGATACCTGGGATGGCAGGAATGACGTATGAGGAGAGATTGGGTCGATTGGGCTTGTACTCGCTGGAGTTTAGAAGAATGAGAGGAGATCTCATTGTAACTTATAAAATTCTAACAGGACTAGACAGACTAGATGCAGGAAGGATGTTCCCGATGGCGGGGGTGTCCAGAACCAGGGGTCACAGTCTAAGGATAAGGGGTAAGCCATTTAGGACAGAGATGAGGAGGAATTTCTTCACCCAGAGAGTGGTGAACCTGTGGAATTCTCTACCACAGAAGGTAGTAGAGGCCAATTCATTAAATATATTCAAGAAGGAGTTGGATATATTTCTTAAGGCTAAAGGGATCAAGGGATATGGGGAGAAAGCAGGGACAGGGTACTGAGTTTGGATGATCAGCCATGATCGCATTGAATGGCGGAGCAGGCTCGAGGGGCTGAATGGCCTACTCCTGCTCCTATCTTCTATGTTTCTATGTTTTACAGTTTTATCAACTTGTCCTCCCACTTGTAAAGATTTGTGATTCTGAACCTCAGGAGTGTTGGCCTTGGCTCAGTTGTAGCGCTCTTGTCTCTGAGTCAGAAGGTTGTGAAGCCCACGATCGAGGCTGACATGCCAGTGCAGTACTGAGGGAGCTGCTGCCTTTCAGATGACACGTGAACCGAAGCCCCCACCTGGCTGTTTCGATGGGTATAAAAGATCCATTGGCACTATTCGCAGAACAGAAGGTGTCCTCTGTGTCCTGGCCAATATTCCTGCTTCAAGCAGCCCTACCAAAAGCAACTTAACTGGCCATCTATCTCACTGCAGGGTTTGTGGGACCCTCTGTTGTTCAAATTGGCCATATTTCATGAAAGTAACTCAATGAAACATAATGGGTTGTATAAGTAAAATTTAAAAACACAGAAGAATGGCCTAGTGCAATATAACAACAAAGTGTAACAGTTTAATAGATGTGCAAAAGAGGCTGGGCAGGACTGAGCTGTAAATGTGTATAGTCAAATCAGGGTCTGAACCAGGACTGAGCTGTGAATGTGTACAGTCAAATCAGGGTCTGAACCAGGACTGAGCTGTGAATGTGTACAGTCAGATCAGGGTCTAACTCAGGATTGAGCTGTGAATGTGTACAGTCAGATCAGGGTCTGGACCTGGACTGAGCTGTGACTGTGTAGTCAGATCAGGGTCTCACTCAGGATTGAGCTGTGAATGTGTACAGTCAGATCAGGGTCTGGACCTGGACTGAGCTGTGACTGTGTACAGTCAGATCAGGGTCTGGACCAGGACTGAGCTGTGAATGTGTACAGTCAGATCAGGGTCTGGACCAGGACTGAGCTGTGAATGTGTACAGTCAGATCAGGGTCTGGACCAGGACTGAGCTGTGAATGTGTACAGTCAGATCAGGGTCTGGACCAGGACTGAGCTGTGAATGTGTACAGTCAGGTCAGGGTCTGGACCAGGACTGAGCTGTGAATGTGTACAGTCAGGTCAGGGTCTCACTCAGGACTGAGCTGTGAATGTGTAGATTACAGGAAACTTTGTTATATCCGGCACCGATGGGACCAAGCTGTTGCCGATCTATCAAAACTGCCGGACATACCAGCGTTAATGTTGAAGCATACGGAGGTTTTCATCTCCGTATCTGACAACAAACAATGTTGCTTAGCAACAGCTTCTAAATAGTCGGACCGTACCTTAGAAGCGTCTCTGTAGCTTAGCAACAGCTTCAGAGAGACTTTGCAGAGCCTGACTGTTGAAAAAAAAGCCACGAGAAGAAAAAAAACCTAACAAAACGGCTCCTGATTTCTGCCAGTAGAGCGAGGTTTCTGGACATACAACCTCCGGATAAACCAAAGTTTCCTGTATATTGTCCTGACTAATAATGAGTTGGGGAACCATTCTGAAGCTGGTTTCTTTGCATGGGGAGGCTGAGGAATCGGTGCTGCTGGTGAGTTGGGGCACTGCAGGAGTGTCGAGTGGGTGCTCAGTGTCTGGGCTGGGTCGACCAGTTGATTTCCGAAGCAGCGATCCAGCTGACTGTTCCTCAGGGACTGCCTCTTTTTTTTGAAGTGCAGTGCTCAGGAAATCACTTCTAAATACTTAAACCTCCACAGCTGTAGGAGACATTTGCATACAAAATCCTACCTGTCCGAGCTTTAGTTTTAGTTCAGTTATCCCTGATTCTACCCCATGGTTTGAGACCCCTGTTTATGCCTAAACAAAATCTTACTTTCAGATTGAATTATTTTAGTCATTTTGATCTACTGAGGAGAAAACTATGTTTCTGATTCAGCAATTTATAAATTCCCTGGAAAGTTAAATGTGTGAATTAACTGATGTGAACAGCACCGGACTTAGTGTCTGATCTGTACCTTTGTTTGATTTGCAGGTCGGGTTCTTTCCCAGCGAGTGCGTGGAGCTCATTAATGATAAAGTTCCTCATTCTGTGACTAGTGCAATGCCAAAGCCAGGTACAGTAATCATTTATCCTGCACCCACTGCAGACTGCATCAAACCCAGTGCTGATTAATGTGGCTGTCAGAATCTCTAGACACTGATAGATTATTTCCACAGGAAGGTGTGAACAGCAGTAATAGCTGACAGTGCGAGCCTTGCTCCGAAATGTTAATGTGCCCAACATAGTTGATACGTAATTGCATTTTTGCACAAAAGTGAGTCATACTTTACACAATCATTCAAGTGTAGCATTCGGTGGGACAAATCCATTGGACTTTGGAGTCGCTGGGTTTGTATTTGTGTATCAAACTGTGCAACAGATACTTCTCGGAGAAGAAACCATGTGCAGTGTCTCAGTGTGCCTTTACACTAGCTCGGAGGAGGTGTGCCCTTTGTAATCTGAAGACTGACCGAGGAATGTGTAAATTGTAAAACTGGAATCTGTAAAATCGCAGTGTTGAACAAATGCAGCCCCGTTAAACACGAGAACATCAACACAAGTCACTGCACCAGAGTCTTCCAACCAGACTCAGGGTTTCAAAGAGACAGAGGTTCTCAGGCTGTCCTTCTCTTTGCAGCTTATTACTGATAGGTGCTGGTGTTCTCCCTTCCCTGGTACATGCACTGTGGCCTCAATGTGTTGCTGAACATGAGAGGTATTGTTACAGAGTGAAGTGTTTATTCCATCGAATTACTGATGCTCAGAGGCAACTGAGCAACAGCTTTTTTGAGTTGACTTCCAGTCCTTCTAACACACTCCCAATGAATAAAATTAAATGAATGTCACCTCCCATTAATTTTACTAAATATATTTCTACACAGAGGATTTCTTCATTTTAAAATGTTAGCCCCTTGCTTAAATTGCAGTCCCACTCCCTTGCCGACTGTCCCCTCAAGGCCAGCTAACAATACAGTAGCTGATCTGCCAGCCTAAAACACCAACCTGCAATAACATAATACAGGAAACTTTGTGCTATCCGGCACCCACGGGACCGAGCTGCTGCCGTTGCCTCAAAACTTCCGGATAGACCAGCGTCAATGTTATCAGATAGGAGCTTTTCATCTCCGTATCTGACAACAAAGACTGTTGCTTAGCAACAGCTTGTCAACACTCGGCCTGTGGCTTGGAAGCGTCTCTGAAGCTGTTGCTAAGATACAGAGACACCTTCCAGAGCCTGCCGTATCTGACCACAAACACTGTTGCTCAGCAACAGCTTGTAAACACTCGGCCCAGTAGCTTGGAAGCGTCTCTGAAGCTGTTGCTAAGCTACAAAGACGCTTTCCAGAGCCTGCCTGTGAAAAGAATGCTAGGAGAAGAAAAAAAACCTAACCAAAACGGCTGCTGATTTCTGCCGTTAGATCGAAGCTGCCGGACATTCAACCTCCGGATAGCACAAAGTTTCCTGTAGAAGATTGCGGACAGTTAACTTGGCAAATGTGGGCGACGTAATTTGCGTTTGATGACCCGATTTTGCTCTGTAATGGAGTTTGTTACAGTGAGGCTGATCTGTCCTGTGTTGGGAGTATAATTGGCCGGTGTGCTTTCTGTGTGGAACTAGTTACTGACATGTTGCGTACCTGGTCCAGATAAGGTCCGTTATTCAGGCCTAACACAGTAATAAACAGCATTGATAATGTCTTAATGATTCCGGCTTCACAATGAAAATCAAACCGGTTTGTATGTTTAAGTAAAAATAACATCAGAAAAATTCTGGAGATGTACATTAAGTCAGTCCGCAGCTTAAAGAGAAGCGACAGTCCAATGTTTGGTGTAAGAGTCCTTTGTCAGTATTTCAGTTTCATTAATGTGTGAAAGCTCTGCGTGAATCTTCTATCACGTGGAGCTGAATTATCTGAGCTAAACAAAATGTACATGGGTCAGATCATTTGTCCTTTAGGTAAAGGAACTTGGGAAATGTGGACATATTAAACATCCAGGAGTAATTGATAGTCGTTACAGCAGTGATGTGTGAAAGGATCCCAGACTGAGAGCGCTGGACTTCAGGACTGATCCCAGACTGTGAGCGCTGGACTCCAGGACTGATCCCAGACTGAAAACGCTGGATTCCAGGACTGATCCCAGACTGAGTGCGCTGGACTCCAGGACTGATCCCAGACTGAGAGCGCTGGACTCCAGGACTGATCCCAGACTGAGAGCGCTGGACTCCAGGACTGATCCTAGACTGAGAGTGCTGGACTCCAGGACTGATCCCAGACTGAGAGTGCTGGACTCCAGGACTGATCCCAGACTGAGAGCGCTGGGCTCCAGGACTGATCCCACTGGACTCCAGGACTGATCCCAGACTGAGAGCGCTGGACTCCAGGACTGATCCCAGACTGAGAGTACTGGACCCCAGGACTGATCCCAGACTGTGAGCGCTGGACACCAGGACTGATCCCAGACTGAGAGCGCTGGACTCCAGGACTGATCCCAGACTGTGCACGCTGGACTCCAGGACTGATCCCAGACTGAGAGCACTGGACTCCAGGACTGATCCTAGACTGAGTGCTGGACTCCAGGACTGATGCCAGACTGAGAGTGCTGGACTCCAGGACTGATCCCAGACTGAGAGCGCTGGACTCCAGGACTGATCCCAGACTGAGAGCGCTGGACTCCAGGACTGATCCCAGACTGAGAGCGCTGGACTCCAGGACTGATCCCAGACCGAGAGCGCTGGACTCCAGGACTGATCCCAGACTGAGAGCGCTGGACTCCAGGACTGATCCCAGACTGAGAGCGCTGGACTGCAGGACTGATCCCAGACTGAGAGCGCTGGACTCCAGGACTGATCCCAGACTGAGAGCGCTGGACTCCAGGACTGATCCCAGACTGAGAGCGCTGGACTCCAGGACTGATCCCAGACTGAGAGCGCTGGAATCCAGGACTGATCCCAGACTGAAAACGCTGGATTCCAGGACTGATCCCAGACTGAGAGCGCTGGACTCCAGGACTGATCCCAGACTGAGAGCGCTGGACTCCAGGATTGATTCCAGACTGAGAGCGCTGGACTCCAGGACTGATCCTAGACTGAGCGCTGGACTCCAGGACTGATCCCAGACTGAGTGCGCTGGACTGCAGGACTGATCCCAGACTGAGAGCGCTGGACTCCAGGACTGATCCCAGACTGAGAGCGCTGGACTGCAGGACTGATCCCAGACTGAGAGCGCTGGACTCCAGGACTGATCCCAGACTGAGTGCGCTGGACTGCAGGACTGATCCCAGACTGAGAACGCTGGACTCCAGGACTGATCCCAGACTGAGAGCGCTGGACTCCAGGACTGATCCTAGACTGAGCGCTGGACTCCAGGACTGATCCCAGACTGAGAGCGCTGGATTGCAGGACTGATCCCAGACTGCGAGCGCTGGACTGCAGGACTGATCCCAGACTGAGAGCGCTGGACTCCAGGACTGATCCCAGACTGAGAGCGCTGGACTCCAGGACTGATCCCAGACTGAGAGCGCTGGACTCCAGGACTGATCCCAGACTGAGAGCGCTGGACTCCAGGACTGATCCCAGACTGAGAGCGCTGGACTCCAGGACTGATCCCAGACTGAGAGCGCTGGACTCCAGGACTGATCCCAGACTGAGAGCGCTTGTCTCCAGGACTGATCCCAGACTGAGAGCACTTGTCTCCAGGACTGATCCCAGACTGAGAGCGCTGGACTCCAGGACTGATCCCAGACTGAGAGCGCTGGACTCCAGGACTGATCCCAGACCGAGAGCGCTGGACTCCAGGACTGATCCCAGACCGAGAGCGCTGGACTCCAGGACTGATCCCAGACCGAGAGCGCTGGACTCCAGGACTGATCCCAGACCGAGAGCGCTGGACTCCAGGACTGATCCCAGACCGAGAGCGCTGGACTCCAGGACTGATCCCAGACCGAGAGCGCTGGACTCCAGGACTGATCCCAGACCGCGAGCGCTGGACTCCAGGACTGATCCCAGACTGAGAGCGCTGGGCTCCAGGACTGATCCCAGACTGAGAGCGCTGGGCTCCAGGACTGATCCCAGACTGAGAGCGCTGGACTCCAGGACTGATCCCAGACTGAGAGCGCTGGGCTCCAGGACTGATCCTAGACTGAGCGCTGGACTCCAGGACTGATCCCAGACTGAGAGCGCTTGTCTCCAGGACTGATCCCAGACTGAGAGCGCTGGACTCCAGGACTGATCCCAGACTGAGAGCGCTGGACTCCAGGACTGATCCCAGACTGAGAGCGCTGGACTCCAGGACTGATCCCAGACTGAGAGCACTTGTCTCCAGGACTGATCCCAGACTGAGAGCGCTGGACTCCAGGACTGATCCCAGACTGAGAGCGCTGGACTCCAGGACTGATCCCAGACTGAGAGCGCTGGACTCCAGGACTGATCCCAGACCGAGAGCGCTGGACTCCAGGACTGATCCCAGACCGAGAGCGCTGGACTCCAGGACTGATCCCAGACCGAGAGCGCTGGACTCCAGGACTGATCCCAGACCGAGAGCGCTGGACTCCAGGACTGATCCCAGACCGAGAGCGCTGGACTCCAGGACTGATCCCAGACCGAGAGCGCTGGACTCCAGGACTGATCCCAGACCGAGAGCGCTGGACTCCAGGACTGATCCCAGACTGAGAGCGCTGGGCTCCAGGACTGATCCCAGACTGAGAGCGCTGGGCTCCAGGACTGATCCCAGACTGTGCGCGCTGGACTCCTGGACTGATCCCAGACTGAGAGCGCTGGACTCCAGGACTGATCCCAGACTAAGAGCGCTGGACTCCAGGACTGATCCCAGACTGAGAGCACTGGACTCCAGGACTGATCCGAGACAAAGTCCTGACTCTGCATGTCTGGTGGAGCAGTTGGAATATCATTCGTGACTCTCACAGAAACCCAACAACTTTGCCCCAGATTTAGTTTCTTATTTCAGATTTTCAACTGAATGTGTAAAGCAGACCAGTGCTAATGCTGTATTGCAAGGTATTTGCTAAGTTGGGGCCTGCTGCTTGATACTCGCGGAGTCCTTTGGCATGGTAGAGGCAAACTGATGAGGTAGAGTGGGTCCACGTACACTATGTATTGGGTAAGGTGACTGATTCCTGGCATGTGAACTGGTGTGCAGCATTGGAGGAAACGTGATCATCATCAACAGCTGCCTCACACTATCGTTCCTGCAAAAAGAAACGTGGCTCGAATTCCTTGGTGAAACTTTCACTCAGCCTACAGTAGCAGTGTGTGCTGTGATAAACAGGTGGAAACCTTTTGAAGAAGGGTTAAACCCGAAACGTCAACTCAAATTTCTCTCCACGGATGTTGCCTGACTTGCTGAGTTTTTCCAGCATTTTCTGTTGTTATTTCGGAAACCTGAGACTGTTTGACTTGCTAATTGTGCGTGCTTCTCTCTGTGTTACCTGTTACTGTGGTGTATTTAACACTGTCTCTGGTTGTCCTTTCCCAGTCTCCCCAGGACACGGAATTCGCCCAGCCTCCTGGAGTTACTTTGCTCCCTGTACGTCTTCACTTCTCCTATCACATAGATTACAGAAGCCAGCTGGCAGTAACGATTCTATTAAGCTAAGAACATTATAGTCCAGTAGACGGTAGAATTACTAGTTCGACCCGCTCTAACCCTTTCACTGGTAAAGCTCCTGTTTTCTTCTGAACAAATGAGGGAGTATTGGCTCATACCATTGACGCTCCTGTTAAAACAGACTGAATGATCCCTGTTAACAATGGAATGTAAACCTCGATAAGATGAGCCCCTGATTTGGATGGTGACCATCCATTGTTGGTTTCCATGTGTCTTTCCCTCCTGAAAGGGCTGACTCTTGCAGAGGTGTAATTCCCCAGATGCAAGCACCCATCAGTACTCATCCTAATTTCCATTCTTCATAGCTGAGCCTGGACAGTGAGTACCCAATCCTAGCCTCACTCACCATTCATACACGTGCTCTCTCCAGCACGGGGTCATCGGCGAGTGATCAGGAGTGGGATCCCTGGTCAAGACTTTTGTTCCTCCCTAGCCCAGTGCCCTGAGGCCGATTGTAGAGATCTGATTGAGGTCAGTTAACTGAACACAGACCAGGACGTGAACTTGGGGCCTTCTGGTCTGTATGGCTGAGTACCAGAGCTGGTGTTTCCCAGTGCTGGCCTTTCACTGTCCCTCATCACTGAGAATTTGCCAGTAAAGCAGTCAGTCCAATTTAAATGTTAATGAGTCAATTAAAACAAAGGAAATTTAAAGAAAACTTGGAACTTTCACAGGGGGTTCAGTGTAAACGCGGGGAACCAGTGAAAGGGTTACTTTGACTTAATTCAAATGAACTGTCGGAGTTTTATGTGACAAGTTTCAGTGAACTCTGCCCATCATTGTATTTTTGTAAATGGAGCCATCACCTTCAACAAAGCAAACACATTCCAATTCATCGAAATCCCCTCGAGACTTTTCAGAACTCGATTACACTCAGTGCAAGAACATTCCCTCTGACATCCCTCTTACTCCGAACTTTCCAAAGGGAAGTCTGGAATCGGCACCCTTTGCCATAGTGTATTTACCTGCATCATTACTCTTGATTTTCTTCATGATTGAAAGTTTTAATCTGTTCTCTCTTTTTTAAGAAAACAAGCTCAGCTTCCTTAACTTTTCCTTCTAACTTACATTACTGATACATAGAATCCTTGTTGCTAACCTCTTCCCCCTCTCAAAGGCAGTAATACCCTTCTTGCCTCTTTCCCCAGCAGAGGGGGCAAGTCTTAATTGTTTTCGATTCCTGAACTGACAGATACTGGCCTCAGAACATGTGCTTGGCTCCGATCTTATGCCCGTCCCCTTGCCCTGGGGCAGTCAGGTGCATCAAGTGGACAAGCAAAGCAGTGGCAAAACTCAGCTGGGAGCCTGTGTTTTGAGCCTATCGGCTCAGGGTGCTTGTTAATAAGCAGCCCAGTTGGTAGACCTGAGTTGAGTGGATCCTGACTTGCCGATCTGCTGGCTGCCCGTGAGTAGCCTGTGAGAGGCCTGGCTCCAAAAACATCATACTGAAGGAAATCATGTACTCCCCGAGGCTGGAGAAATTCTGTGCAATCTGCTCCCAGTGCGTGGCCCACTGCCAGCGACTGGCCGGAAGGTCAACATCAGCCTCCACATCAGTCACTCGGAGCGCACATCGTTCTCCCCCGCCCGCCCCTCCCCCCCCCCCCGCCGAACAGGATCACTGTCAAAATCCTGAGGGCCCAACCAAGACCCACCAGCTACAGACACGACGGGTGAGCACAGTCGTACACACCAGCACCACCTACACCCAGTCCCCAGGGCCCTCTACAACACCAGGCACTCAGTAACGCTCACACAATGCCACATGCACCACATGCTCTGTATACTGTGAATACAACACACATCATCATGTTGTAACCAAAGAGAAATTGCAGTTAAAAAGGGGGAAGATGAAGAGATGTGACACACATGTCCTCCCCTCAGTAACTGGGGCTGGGCTCAGTCTGTGGTGCTCTGATGAATGTCTGGCTCCATTTCATGAAAAAACAAGACTCTTGAATTAAATGACCAGAGTCATGGTTGAGATGCAGGATCTTGGTAACTAATCCTTTGACCTGATCTATTTTTCCCTTTGCATGCAGATTTGGAGATGGAAAATGTAAACCCAGGTATTGCATGTGTTGCAGTCCCTCTAGTGCGATCCCGACCGTGCTCAGGTAGACATGATCATGGGGGTAACACCACATTCTGTGTCTTAACACTGAACTAACGCTGTGTGTTACCGTTGCATTCTCATCTGTACTAACACTAATTCTCGGCCATTGGCAGAGGCACTAAGGCATGAAGCAGTGTTAGCAGCACACCGCACAAAGTAGCTGCAGGAGAAGCCAGCTGTAATTGAAACAGCTCACCATCAGTAAATAGATGCAAGAATAATAGCCGAGCTGGCAGCTACATCGAGCTTGGATCCTTGTCTAAGCTGTTTGTAGAGGCTAATGTAGCTGAACTGGGCTGGCAAATGAAGAATGTGGAAGATGGGTGGGGTGGGGGCAGTGAAATGGACGAATGGGTGGTCTGGCGTGGCTGTAGAAAACGGATTTACACAGTCTGTGGAAATGGTTCCTCTGCTCCCACTGCGCTGGAGCTCCTTTGTAGGAGTTTGCACCGTTGGATTATTTTTGGTTGCTATGCTGGAGCTGCCAGATAATTGGGCTGTATCTTCAGCATTGATCTGTTAGGTGCCTGCAGGGAGCTTCCTTCCTCCGACAGAGAATTGAAGAGTATTAACACCAGAATTAGAAACACAGTGCTTGGATTGTGACTCTGGGGCTGATTTTCACCCCGATTCCGAGCAGGGAACGGGCTGAAAAGCGGGGTACACGATTTCTTAAGGCTAAGGGGATCAAGGGATATGGGGAGAAGGCAGGGACCGGGTACTGAATTTGGATGATCAGCCATGATCGCATTGAATGGCAGAACAGGCTCGAGGGGCCGACTGGCCTACTCCTGCTCCTGTCTTCTCTGTCTAAGTTTCTATGTCACCGCCCTGCTCTCCCCGACATCCGCTCCACCACGATTTTGGGGCAGGCTGGGAAACGGGCGGGAGCAGGGTCCTACGCCACTTGTGGGACCCTGATGCGATGTTAGTGTTGCACGGAGCAGAGTGAGCTCTCCACCCAGTGGAGCTAAGTGTTGAGCGCCCGAACCAGCGGTCCTTAAAGGGACAGCTACAAGCCACTCCGAAAACAAGGAGCAAACTGTTGTGGCACAGGTATTTGGGGGGCCAGGAGCAGCATGGATGCTCCTCCATGCCCCATGAAAATGTTCACACCTGCAGCCGGTATCTTTGTGCCTTCACCCCATCCCCCACCTGGTGATTGCTCCGGCTCTCCATCCGCCAAATTTCCCACTGTCTCCCCCCACCCCATCGATTGGCAAGCTGCCTCTCAATGGTATTCTAACAAGACCTGACTGTGAATGTGGTTTGGGCCTCTGGCTGTTGGCATTGGAGTATTCAGACCACTTTTCAGAGGGTGAAACATAGGACAGTACAGGACAAGAAAAGGCTCAGCATGTCATCTGGCTGCTTCCGAAAACTCATCCCTCTCAATCATTCAACCCATCAACTATGCATTCCATTCTCCTTAAAATGTTTCCTTGCTCTCTGCCTCCCTGGCCATCCCTTCCACACGTTTACCACCCGCTGTGTGAAATTAACTTCATTCTGTCTGTGCACATTCCCCCTTCAGTGCTTCCGTTCAATAGCATGAAGTCTAAAGGCTGTCGCAAGTAGTTTGAGGCCATTCGATTGTTCTGAGGACGTAGGGTGTGTAAAGAAGAGCAATGTCTGTGTTTGATTATCAGCCCGTGCCCTCTGCCTCCCCCGTACCCCCCCGCCGTACACCCCCCCCATACAACCGCCCCCCCATAGAAAAACATCTAGAAACTGGAAATACAATGGCCCAGAAATTCGGGTCGGGGGCTTCCCGCGGGTGCAAGCCCCCGACCTACACTTACATTGCACGCCGACAGTTGAGGCCTGGGCCTGTGTGGATTTCCTGTCTGTGGCCCGGTCCAGCTCTCGGCGCGCTGTGCCTGCGTGATCCAGCGGCGTACTTTGTGCGATGCGTCGGCTGGGATCACGTGAGCACTGGGCAACCAATCGGAGGAGGGAAAAGTCCATTCATGAGTTTGACATAAGACCTGTCAAACTCATGAAAACTCCGGGCGCCCAAAACAGTACATAAACTTGAAATAAAATTTTAAAAAACATCACACTATTTAAATGAACTATAAATAACTTTAAATAACTGTTTTAAACAATAAATTAAATTTTTGAAAAAAATAATTTTATAAAAAATCGGGGCTAAAAATACACTAACCTTACTGTAAAGTCTTTAAAAATAATAAACCTGTGGAAAAAAAATTCTAATTCTAATTATTAGACCACTTACCTTTTAAAATTAAGTCCTTACGTCTGCTTTTTTCAAGTGTAAAAAGTGGAGGCCTTCATGCACGGGCAAACCTGGAAAAAAGAAAGGAAGTTCAACGCGCAGGGGAGGGGCCTTGTTCTGCGCGATCTGGGGCCCTGCTGGGCCCCCGAGGATCGCAAGTGCCGGCAAAAGAGCCCGGCACCAAGGAGAAGTGCTGGGCTCTTGGAACGCAGCCGGCACTCCGCCGGGGGGGGGGGGGGGTCAGGAGGCCGGGGACGGGAGCGCAGAGAGGTGCTGGCAGGCGGCCAACAACAAAAATGGCTGCCCCGCACCTCTCCTTTAATTTGCGCCTCTACTGCCGCAGAAGGCCCCCCTGAACCGGTCGCACATAGCGTCCGGCGGTAAATCAGGGGGCGCTTCCTAATATCGCGGCCGGGGTGCTGCGCACACCGATGACGTCATCGGTAGCGGCGCAGCGGTAACGGCTAGCGCCGCCATTAGCGTCCCGCGGAATTTAGCAGGAGGCGTGGCCAGTGGCTTGCGACCCACTTAGCGCCCTCTTACGGCACTAACGGGTGGCGCATTCAACTGAATTTCTAGGCCTAAGAGTCTAAATAGGATAAGGGTGCAAAGCAATCTCGGGGTACTGATTCACAAATCATTAAAAGTAGCAGCACAGTCTAACAAAGCCATAAAAATACAAACAAAGCACTGGGGTTCATTTCTACAGGAATAGAATTAAAAAGCAGAGAAATTATGTTTAATTTTTATAGAACCGTGGTTTGATCACACTTGGCATACTGTACAAAGTTCTGGTCTCCATATTATAAAAAGGATATAGAGGCATTGAAGAAGATGCAAAAATAATTTACAAGGATGATACCAGAACTGAGAGAATATACCTCTCAGGAAAGATTGAAATGGGCAGGGCTGAAGCTTTTTTCTCTAGAAAAGCGTAGGCTGAGGGGTGACCCGATAGAGGTCTTTAAAATTATGAAAGGGTTTGATCGGGTAGACGTAGAGAAGATGTTTCTACTTGTCAGGGAGTCCAAAACTAGGGGCCATAAATATAAGATAGTCAGTAATAAATCCAATAGGGAATTCAGGAGAAACTTCTTCACCCAGAGTGGTGAGAATGTGGAACTCGCTACCACAGGGAGTGGTTGAGGCGAATAGTATAGATACATTTAAAGGGAAGCTGGATAAGCACACGTGGGATAAAGGAATAGAAAAACATGCTGATAGTGTTAGATGAAATAAGGTGGAAGGAGGCTCGTGTGGAGAATAAATCCAGCATAGACCAGTTGGGCCGAAGGGCCTGTTCCCGTGCTGTAAAATTTTATGTAATTCTATTATTTTTTTTAAAGTGAAGGTGGATTTGAAAATATCTGTTTGAAAAACCTGCTGGAAAGTTATGTCTGGAGTTAAAGATGGCTATAAAACATTCCGAAAAATGTTAAGTCTGTGCAGGAGTGACAGCACATACTGCAGAACAAACACGCAGCTTTCTGTTTGGAAACACATCTCCGAGCGGAGAGCCAGCAGCAGCTGCCACACACAGCGTGCTGAGGCATGAACGTCTCCCAGGTGAATCGCTGTGTGGTGATAGATTGTCATTTCTACACGATGGTATGCTGCAGGAAGAATGGGCTTCGGTAATAGTGAGGAGGAGGTTTGGGGAGTCGCCCGTTCGTTCTGAAACCTGAGTGATAAATAGTTTGATCATTCTGAGACGAAGGCAGTCTGGTCCCGTGCAGACTCGCTTCCAGTTCCACGAGCTTGTCTACTGGGTCGCTTGGGTGTCCGCCCTCAGCACCTCCTACTGGCCAGGTTCTGGTAATGAAACACCACCCCTCTTGGACCAGTCTGAAAGTATCTGATGTGTGTCACGTTCTGTCATTACACTGACACATGGGTAACATGGACAGGTATGTCAACACCTGAGGCTATGGTGATTCACAGTCAAACTAATCATTCTGACGTTTGGTTTGTTACTGAGTCACAATTAGTTCCTGCCCTGGTCCTGTTCGAGCCATTCCCTTAGCCCTGCCTGGTTAACTTACAGGATGTAAAGTGGAGAATTTGAGTGATTCCTACTAAATGCTGCTGTACAAACATCAGTGCTGCTGTGATTTGTTTTGACATTCTCTGGCTGAAAGGGCAGGTATGGAATTTTTGGGGAATTCCCAGTAATGTAGGTTTCCTGGTCCAATGATCTTGGGTTCATGTTAGGAAGCAAAGTCTAAAATGTTTCTCAACACACTTGGAGGTAACTTTCTACTGCACCACAGCCCCCTCCAGTGTGGCATTTGGGCATTTGGCCAAAGAAATGTTGTATCCCCTCCATGTGAATTGCCCGATTCCTCCCCCCCGCCCCCGCACTGCCAAATCTCCCCCACCCACACCACGCAATTTCACCCCGCACCACCCAACCATCCCCCGCACCAGGTGGCCCCCCCCAACCACGCCACACGATCTCCTCCCCGCCGCCCCCCACCCCCCCCCCCCCCCCCCGCATCGGCCAATTTCGCACCCCCCGCAATGCATGATCTCTGCTGAACTGTAAGGGATGTGCAAAATAGCTGCTATAATCTTCATTGCTTGAGTAGAACATTGTGTACAATCCCAGTCCTAACTACAGTTAGCAACACTTAGGCCTAGAAATTGGCCTGAGGCGCCCAAGCGGCGCAAAGTTCGCCTGGGCGCTGGAATTTGCGCCGCGATCGCCGCATTAGCGATCGCCGCAAATTCAGTTGAAGTGCCCCTAGAGGGAGACGGGGCGCGGCTCGAGGCGCTCCGCGTCCCTCTTAGGGCGCTGAAAGTGAGTTTCGCAGCGCTACGTGCCGCAGCGCCACACGCTGCGGCACAGCACGCTGCGGTACTGCAGGCCTTCCTCCCACTGTTAAGGGGGAGGGGCCTGCAACAGCGCAAGTGCCGGCAAAAGAGCCCGGCACCAAGGAGAAGTGCCGGGCTCTCGGGAAATGGGGGGGGACGAGGAGGCCGGGGACGGAGGTGCTGGCAGGCGGCCGCCGAAAAAGCGGCCGCCCCGCACCTCCATCTTAACTTGCGCCTTTGCTGGCGCAGCAAGGCCCCATGAACCGGGTGCGGATAGCGAACGGCGCTACAGCGGCATTCGCTACCAAATATCGCGAATGGGGCGCTGTGCACACCGATGACGTCATCGGTGGCGGCGCAGCACAAAAGGCTAACGCCACCATTAGCGCCCTTGCTGAATATCGCGGGAGGTGCAGCCAGTGGCACTACAGCCACTGACTGCCTCTTTAGGCGCTAGCAGGTGGCGCTACCCACCCAATTTTTCCCCCTTAGCATTTTGCCCAATTATTCTGGGGATTACAAGCTGTGTATGTAAAAGCACTTTAGTTGTAACTTGAATTTCAGATCTGATAGTCTGTGAACCCAGATGACAGCATAAAACTGGGCACATTTTTCTGATAAGTGGTAGGTAACGTTCACGACACAGATCTGCCAGGCAATAACTATCTCCAACAAGCGAGAGTCTAACCACCACCCCATGACATTCAACGGCATTACCATCACTGAATCCCCCACCATCAACATCCTCGGCTTCACCATTGACGAGAAAATTAACTGGACCAGCCACATAAATACTGTGGCAACAAGAGCAGGTCAGAGGCTGGGTATTCTGCAGCAAGTGTCTCAGCCCTTGACTCCCCAAAGCCTTTCTACCATCTACAAGGCACAAGTAAGGAGTGTGATGGAATACTCTCCACTTGCCTGGATGAGTGCAGCTCCAACAACACTCAAGAAGCTTGACACCATCCAGGACAAAGCAGCCGCTTGATTGGCACCCCATCCACCACCTTAAACACTCACTCCCTCCACCACCAGCGTACCGTGGCTGCAGTGTGTACCATCTACAAGATGCACTGCAGCAACTCGCCAAGACTTCTTCGGCAGCACCTCCCATACCCGCGACCTCTTCCACCTAGAAGGACAAGGGCAGCAGGCGCATGGGAACACCACCACCTCCAAGTTCCCCTCCAAGTTATACACCATCCTGACTTGGAAATATGTCGTCGATCCTTCATCGTCGCTGGGTCAAAATCCTGGAACTCCCTCCCCAACAGCACTGTGGGAGTATCTTCACCACATGGACTGCAGCGGTTCAAGAAGACGGCTCACCACCACCTTCTCAAGGGCAACTAGGGATGGGCAATAAATGCTGGCCTTGCCAGCGACGCCCACATCCCATAAACGAATTAAAACATTTTTTTACTGCAAACTCCCAGAAACAACGTGCACAAACTGCATCGAGAGCTCGGTTGATGCACTCCACAGTGTGGAACAGCTGAATAGACTGGCATGATGCAAGGTTTGATCTTCACTCTGTCCTAATTCAGCCAGGATAGCGTTGTGGGCAGAACAATTAGCCGTTAATTCCCTGAGCCGGGATCCCATTCTTCTGCCCGTTATCTGGTGTCCCTGCTGAAAAAGATGGGCATGTGTGGACTGGATCCAGTCGAGCTGTGATGAATCCACGAGTGAATAATCTGCCAACAATCATTGGGCTCACACATTGAGCTTGGCTACTTGGGTGAGGTATTGGAGTGTGGTTGGCACCTTTGGAACTGGACCCCAATATAAGTAAATATCTTTAGCTGAGGAGGGGGAAGTGGAGCAATAAAAAATGAATGAGTTTGGAAAAGGCAATGTTGCCCTGGTGTTTTTGTGGATGGGAGGAACAATGCTTCAGATTTGGAGCCTGAACTAGTCCCAATTCACACTACTAACATCACGTCAGGAAACAATTAATCTGCACTGTTTTATAGGTTTCCATGAATTGATCCGTATTAATGGTTCTTGCTTTTGTAAAAGTTTAGGTAATAAAGTCAATATTTGGTTGAGTTTTTGATGATGTAGTGCCAGCGATGCCTTACAGTCTCGGGACAGGTTTGGTTTCCCAGTAAAAGTTGTTTATTTGAGGTCTGATTCACTTGTTCTTGGATTCTGGTCCCTTTGTTTGATTGAAATGGAACAAACTTGCCTTTCATGGCCTCAGCGTGTCCCAGAATGCTTCACAGCCACTGAAATATTTTGTAAGTGTAGTCACTGTTGTAATGTAGGGAAGCGCGACAGTCAATTTGTGCACAGCAAGCTCCCACAAACAGATTGTAACATGGATCCTTCCACTGACTGACACCCAGAGGTGTACACCTTAAGGACTATGTCTTATTTCTAAATAGTTGATTTGCTGGAAGCACAGGAAAGATGTAGAATTATTGGGGGGACACCAGAGGAGAGCTCCGAGGCTGATTCCTCAGCTTGAAGGGCTACACTAGGAGTAAGGACTGTCTACCCGAGGACTTTACTGTTTGGAGAAGAGGAGGACGGGGTATGGGGCTGGGTAGAGATCTTTAAAATTTCCATGGGTGTGGGGAATTTGGATCGAGGAAAGTTCATCTGCTGAGCATGTGATCCGATTCCTCGGGACACAGTTTAAAGTTGATAGGAAAACAGGAAATTTAGACAGCATTTTTTTTCGGAAGGTCGTTAGGATTGTGGAACTGATTAGCAGTGGGGTTGGTGGAACAGAAATCAGTGGAAGGGACTGGATGGATTGTTGTTTGGAATGGGGATACAGTGCTGTTAGTTCCAGAATCACAGGACGGAAACTGGTGGGGAGGAGGGCGGTAGATGGACCAATGACCTTCTGCCTGAAGCTTTACTGTACCGGTGAACATCAGGAGAAATGCCACTTACTGAATCCACACACCCATCCCTATTAATGCAGGAACAAATAGGGGGCTTCTTTAAACGGGAGTTGAACCAATGAGTGTAGCTTAAAGCCAGAATGTCCATATAAAGGAAGTGCATCCTTCGTATACACCCACAGTGAGTGTAAAGTACGAATTACTCACCTGTAATAATGGGTAATGAGTCATCCAAGTGCTTTAAATACTTGTGTTATGCGTGGCTGTTGAGATTAATATTGCGTAGTGCCTGGACCAGTGTTGTCAAATGGGAACCCGGGTGCTTCAGAGAGGCAGGTTGTTTATTACGCTGGTAAAGTCGCCATGACTGTGAATAAAGAGGTGCTGGGCCTCGTGGCCAATCGGAATTACCTGCCGTTGGGAAGCCTCTACTCTGCTTCCTCCCACACTGATAGCTGATCCGCGCACAATTTCCCCATGCTTGCTTGAGTCAGGCTAAGCTGCTGCTGATTGTCTGGTGAATCTATTGCTGACATCTTGTGTAAACAGCACCCGTCAGTTTTACAGTGCACAGCAAAGAATGTCCATATAAAGGAAGTGCATCCTTCGTATACACCCACAGTGAGTGTAAAGTACGATTGTTGAAGAAATTAGAAGATTTTTAAAGTGAGATTGTTTCACTCCTGAGTTTGATACATTTTCTTTTGCTGGTTTTGCTCCCTTTTCGCTCTTCTCTTCTCTCCTCTCCCTCTCCTAAAGGTACTGACTCCGAGTGGGGTCTAATGCCATGGCCACCTTTGTTACATTGCTCAAGTGGCCATCCTTCATGGTTCAGCCGAGACAGTGAGTCCCAGCAGATGACCATGGGAGCAGCAGGGTTGAGCTCCAATGTCTGTGCACTTTCTGACAATGTTAAGATTGTAATCAGGAGCAGGAACCCTGGTTGATTTATGTTTGCCCAACTCCCAGCTGCTGAGTCCGACGTAGTCTTTCCTTCCCAGGCTGAGCTGAGCTGAGCGAGTTCTGCACACATTGGGGAACCGAGTCTAGTTTAATGGCCTTAGTGTGACACTGGGTTGTGCTTCTGCCCAGCAGGCTGTCAGGAGAGCTCGCAGAAATAACTTAGGAAGTGGAATAGGCCATTCAGTCCCTTCAGTCTGTCCCACCATGCAGTTCGATCATGGTTGATCGGTATTTTAACTCCACTTACCCATCTTTGCTCCGTATCCCTGAATACCTTATCTAATATAAATCTGTTGCTATCAGTCTTGAAAATTCCAATTGTCCCCCAGCATCCACAGCCTTTCGAGGGAGAGCGTTCCAGATTCCCACTGCCCTTTGTGTGATTTCCCTCTTGAAAGGCCTGGTTTTCGATTTCCCATTAAATTAAACTTTTTTTTACCACAGCCGATGTACATCCTTATCGAGTCAGCTGAGATTCTGGATTACAAACATGCGGGAGAAGCCCTTCTGCCTGGATCTCATTAAAAGAGGCAGTCTCACCTTTTACAAACGGATTAGTGACAAATACTGATTTGCTTTATCATTTTAAAAAAATCATTTAGATTTAAGATTTCAAAACTTTACCATTTATAATAAGAGGGCCATATTCTGAATTCAGTTTTGAGAGTATTTTACACAGATGGACCCGTCTTTGTTTCCAATTATAGCGTACCAGCTTTTTGTCAAACAAAGTTCCCAAGTCTTGCCCGGTTAACTCTGCAAGATGTGGTACCAGGGCCCAGTCTCAGAATGTGTTCTTTTAACATTTAAATTGATTGACTGAGGCCTGTGCAGGCAGCTGGAGGGGCCTCGGAGCTTCATATTTAGAATGTGGTTTAGATTCCTGCGCTCCCTGCTGCCCCATTTCAAATGTTGTGGCATATTCTCTCAATGAGGCCCAGTGCACCACTGTATGAGTCCCGCGTGGCACACAACCATTCTGGCAGCTGCGTCTCCTCCCCAGTTTGGGCGATGGACTGTTTTGGAGAGAGATTTTCAATTATAACCTAACATTCATTGAGAAACTCGGGAAAGGCCAAGGTTCGCAATGCAGGACAGCACCAAGGTAAAAAGAGTAAAAGAGAAGATGAGCAAGAAGTGTAAGCAAGTGAGAAAGGGCGCGATCGTGAGACAAAGAATCCAGCAACCACCACAGGACACTGGAATATTGCTGTCAGCTTGGTGACCATGAGAGGCACCTGTGCACTGGTCCTTGTGGAGTTGATTTTTACGATGAGTCTATATGGGAGCTATCCATTATCCTAGAAATTTTCTTTGCATAATTTATAACTCCGTTCTGGGAGGAGTGTATTGAAAATCCCTCTCTGTTTTGAAAATTACTGAATATAGGAGGCTGTACACAGGAGCTGGCAGTAATTAGATGTTTGTTACGGGGCTTCAGTGATCTGATATCAACAACATGTAAATTCAGCTTCTCACTGTTGGCCTCATTAGCTGCCCCCAGATACCAGCGGGTCATGGGATTTACAGAACAGGAGAAAGACAGACTTGTATTTATGTAGTGCCTTTCACGACCTCAGGGCAACACTTTACAGCCAATGAAGTACCTTGGAAGTGTAGTCACTGTTGTAATGTAGGAAATATAGCAGCCAATTTGTGCACAGCAAAGTCCCACAAACAGCAAAATGACCAGATAATCTGTTTTAGTGATGTTGGTTGAGGGATAAATGTTGGTCCAGGACCTTGAGAACTCGCCTGCTCTTTTTCGAAATATTGCCGTGGGATCTTTTTGCATCCACCTGAGAGGGCAAACAGGACCTCGGTTTAACGTCTCATCCAAAAGGCACCTCCCTCAGCACTGCACTGGAGTGTCAGCCTGGATTTTGTGCTCAAATCTCTGGGGTGGGACCTGAACCCACAACCTTCTGACTCAGAGGCGAGAGTGCTGCCCACTGAGCCCCGGTTGACACTGGAGGAGGGCCCATCACACCTGGGACGGTGCGAGCTCTTCGACTGAAGCTATGTGTATATCCCAATTCCCTGCATGGTTTAGACTCCTTCTTTTCAAATACTTAACCAATTCCCCTTTAAATGTTGTGATACTCTGAACAGTTTTAGAGGTAATCCTAATTCTAATTTTAAACAGTTGTACTGATGGTGAGAGTTTCTTCAATCAAAACAGACAATGGCCTAGAAATTGGGTTTTGGCTTAGCCAGGGCTTTAGCGCCGGAAATTAGTGCCGGCGCTACGTCCCCTGCACGCGCCAAAAATTCAGTGGCGCCGCGCCCAAACGGCTGCCGGCGCTACTGAAGGGTCTTAGCGCCTGGAAAAGGGCGCTAACTGCCGTTTCGCGCCACAATTCCGGCGCTGCGGCACCCGATGCGGTGCGGCAGGCTGGGGAAGTGCAGGCCTCCTCCTTCCGTTAAGGAGGAGCTGCCTGCACCCGGCCGCGGCCCGCGCAAATCTGCTTAAAAATGAGCCCGGCACCTCGGACAAGTGCCGGGCTTGCATCTGTTCCGGGGTGGGGGGGAGAGAAGTCCAGGGAGGGAGCTGCGGGCAGGCGGCCGGCGGGAAAGCGGCCGGCCGCCGCGGGGCCTTTAATGCGCCGGCGCTAACTGCAGTAAGGCACCTCTGACAAAACGCTGGTTGCGGCTGCCACGGGCGAGGCGGCCGCAACTCAATTTCGGAGTTCGGGCGGGTTACCACGGCAACCGGGACGCTGCGCACACCGATGACGTCATCGGTGCCGGCGCAGCGCTACCGGAGCAACGCCGATTTAGGGCCCCAGGGAATTTCACTACTGGCCATAACTCCGGCGCAAGGCCCTCTAGCGGAGGCGCTAAGGCTACTGAATTTTCAGCCGTTCGTCTCTCATTGTGCTGCCGTTTGCACAGCTGGAGTGTCTGGCCTGCTTTCTTTTCAGGTCCAGGTTTGGGGAGAGCTGTCACCTGTCTTCTTCTTAGGCAGTCCCTCGGAACCGAGGATGACTTGCTTCCACATTAAAAATGAGTTCTCAGGTGACTGATGAGTCCAATGCGGGACCTACAGTCTCTGTCACAGGTGGGGCAGACGGTGGTTGAAGGGGCGGGTGGGTGGGGTGCTTGGGTTGACGTGCGCTCCTTGCGTTGCCTGCACTTGGCTTCCGCTTGCTCCCAGCAAAGAGACTCAAGGTGTTCGGCGCCTTCCCGGATGCTTCTCCTCCACTTTGTGTGGTCTTGGGCCAGGGATTCCCAGGTGTCGGTGGGGATGTTGCACTTTTTCAAGGAGGCTTTGAGGGTGTCCTTGAAGCGTTTCCTCTGCCCACCTGGGGCTCTCTTGCCGTGCCGGAGCTGCGAGTAGAGCGCTTGTTTTGGGAGTCTCGTATCGGGCATGCGGACAATGTGACCCGTCCATCGGAGCTGGGTGTATAAGGTAGAACACAACCTCTTACAAAGCACTTTCTCAAAACAGAAACCTGCCGCTTTGGGCTGGTGGCACCGTGAGTTTGTGAGCACTGCACGTGCTCAGTGGGCAGGCCTACCTGTAACTCTGACCCTGTGCCGGGTCTGCACATCAGTGAGGCTGCACCATGAGGTCGCTTCAGCACACATTTGGAGAGGGGTATTGGCTGTGGGACCCATGCAATGGGGGAAATGGGGGTGGGTAACAGCATTACTGTAATGTAGAAGAGCCTTCTGACATTTAATGTGTCCTGTGCATCTCTGTTTTCTCCCTCTTAGAAGTTCTGCTTGTGACAGGCGGAACATTTGGTATTTTGATTCTGGCTAAGTATTTAGAGGAAAAGGCTGTCCCCGTATAGCTCAATAAATAAATACACCACATTGTGTGGAACACGACAGCACCAGTGAATGCTCTTGGGGACGAGCTGGTGTAGAGTTCAGCTTGTTTATGTGAGCAGGTGCTGCTGGCGAGACTGCATCGATCAGATGTCAATGTGAAACCACTTTCTGAAGTGAAGAGCTCCCTTTGTAAGAGGCTGAAAACGATCCACACTGGGCAGGGGCTGCTAGCTGCTGCAGGCTTCACCTTGAGCAGTATCACTACTTGCAAAAAGCTTTTCCCTTGGCTGCTGCAAATCCCCAGATACCTGCGCAAGGTAAACAGATCAGTAAGAGGGTGCGGCGTAGTGAACCATCAGCCAATGGGGCTGTCTCTTCCACAGCAATCGCCTGAGGGGGCAGGGTGAGGGTGGGGCAGGGGAGCCAGGCTGCCTGAAGTGAGAGAGGATTTCTGCTCTTTTACATTAAGCAGTGTACTCCAGGGCCATGTGTTTAAGGGCAAAGGTACAATTGCCAGTTAATACTGCTGAGGTGCAGAGAGATGTACCTGAGGAATAGGGAATGAGAACTCAATGAGAACTGCTTACAAAGGCTTAGAAACCTGCCAGCTGGTACTCTGGTAAAGTTCCATAGGGTGGAATGCTGTGCTGGGAGTCTGTCTGAAGTCACACTTCAAACCTGCTTTGAATAGACACCTGAGAGAGTCAGAGCTACAGATTCAGGGTAAGGACCATGTTTGTATTCATTGATTTAGCCTGTCAAATACTTGCTCTTGTTAATAGCGCAGAAAATCTTTGTACTCTTAATGTGGGTCCATTTCAAATCAGTACTACTTCCACTTCCACACCTGCCGGTGTGTTTTGCACTCCACATGATCTCTAGGTCTCTCTTACCATTGTGATCGGTGCTGCCGCCAGGAATTCAGTGAAGTATTTAGGTAGCTGTGTGAAACTTGGTGCTACGATCTGAACTATAAACATCACCCAACAGTACAGTTACAACACAGTATGATTGCAATAGTTACCACATAGTATAATTGCAATAGTTACAGCACAGTTAGATTACAACACAACTATAAGAAAGACTTGCATTTATATAGCGCCTTTCACGACCACCGGACGTCTCAAAGCGCTTTATAGCCAAGATGAAGTACTTCTTGGAGTGTAGTCATAGTGCAGTTAGTTTACAATAGTTACAGTACAGTTGGATTATATTATGAACATGATGCAGTTTGACTATTCATGGTTTCAGTAGTTAGGTTACAATATAGTTATAGTATAGTTAGATTACAATAATAAAACAGATTACAAAACAATTACAGTGCAGTTAGATTACAATACAGTTATCTTGCAATATAGTTACAACCGTTATATTACAATTGTTAGACAGTTTGATTATAATACGATTACAGTGCAGTTCGACTATAGGTTCTGCTGATCCAGATTTGGAGAGTACTTGTAGCTGGCAGTGACAGTGAGGAGAGCAATTTAAGGTGAGGCACAGTAATGCGCAGTGGCTTCAATGTGATGTTTCTCCCCTATAATTGTATTATATCTTTGCATTACCAGTGAGTTGAGAAGGATCCTGTATATTTGTGTTAAGGGTCGAGTGATTTGCTTCAGCTTTTTAAACCCGAACACGGGTTTTTTTACAACCAGGACAGTCCAACTCCCTTAGCTGCTAAAACTGGCGTGAAGTGAACAGGCCTACAGTGCCTCGTTCCTGAAGGAATTCTATAACCTAATGTTTTATTCCTTTAACATGTTGTTCTGCGCATTGGAATGTGCGTGTAGCTGTATTTAAACTGACTGCACCTCCCAGTTGCCCGGTCAGTATTGTTTCGACCATGCAAAGAGGAGCTGAAGCAGGCAATCCGTTTCAGCTCCTGTTCACTCTGCTCTCAAGTTTCTGCAGTGGGGGTCAGTCTCAGGAATGTTGCGGCTATGTGCTCACTCCATTGACTACTGCTCGTCAGTCCTGAGCTCTGAGTCTGTGATCTGAACAAACTCGAGGTGAAGATGAGAGTTTAGCAGCCTGACTGCACGGCTCCCAAGTTCCTGAAACTGATCTGTCCCGAACATCTGTAATGGATGGTGCTGGGAAGAACCGTACTACAGGTACTGCAGCATCCCTCAGCTCAGACCTGTGATCGCAAGGTTGGTGTTGGGGCTGCACCTTTGCTGCTATCACTTGGTTAACATTTTACATTCACTGTAAGTATATTCGGGAGGACTAGGTAGAGGGCACCTTGATGATGTTTGTTGGGGAAGGGAACATGTCTGTTTCGAAAGAGCTAGGGAGTGCTGTGCCTGTCTCTGATAGTTTGTTGTTAAAACAAATGCCAAACGAACTGCGACAGGCCCAGCCAGTGTAATGTACTCTTGTCGAGCATCAGTACTCAATTTTGGGTCAATTTAATTGCCTTGGCTTGACAAATGTGAAGGAAAAGCTGTGTTGATTACATTTACAATTTGAGTGGATAGAGATCTCCCTCAGTACCAGCTCCCAAACTTCACATCAGTCAATCTTTGGATCACGTCAAGAAAACTCGGCCTCATGTTATTTGACCTTTCAGCTTCAATCAGAATTGTGGAGAAAATACAGTTGAATTATTTTTTATGTAATTAGGAACTTGGCGATTTGTTTATTGGCAACAAACTATTCTCCGCTGTATCAGACTCAGGGCAGTGCCGTGCAATCTGGCTGGCATTCAGCGCCCCTTGGTAATGTGATTGAGTAGATGGGTCTCCTCTCAGACTGCTTTGTATATTATCCTGCCATTTTTTTAAGGGAGAGGTTCCATGTGTGCATTATGCTGCTGTGTATCTCTGTTAAGTTGCCGTTTGGGTCAGGGTCAGGGGGTTCTGTATCCCTGTGAGGTTGCTGTTTGGGTGTTGGGGAGGGGGAGGGTGGGGGTTCTGTATCTGTGTTGAGTTGCTGTTTGGGTACCTGTTACATGGCTATTCTGGGGGGGGAGGGGGTGATAAAAGCTTTAACCCCAACGATGAGGCAGGAAAGGAATAGGATCTGGTTACCTGACCGATCATTCACTTACTCTCTCTCAGCTCCACTTCAAGCTGTGGTAGGTTATTGAGATTAGTAATGGTTTTCACTGTAATAATGCCGTGTTATTCCAGTTCCATTCTGTGTACTATTCTAATCTATCTGCTTGACCTTTAATTAAGGCATCAGAATTATTTTGGACACGATCATCATGTTTTGGATTTTAACTGCCTTGTTGCCAATAAATGGGATCAGAACATTACTCACCTTCCCCAGCTACCTCAGGCTTCTCGTCACCAGAGCAGTGAACTGTGGTATCGGAACCCATTAATGTTGGGCTGTTTTGATTCCAATGAAGGATTTATTGAAATGCAGATTTGTAAATTTTCTACTCTCCAACCAGATGCATATTTTAGATGGAATGATGATTGTTTTCTTGATTCCAGCCAGATGGGGTCTGTAGTTGAAGTAGAAACACCTTCAATGTCTGGCACCTTTTACCTTCTGCTCCAGGGGTTCGTCTGAGCCCAATGTTCCTGTAAAATCTTGACTGCATCCTCTGGACGGTCCTCGTAATTAAATTATTTAATAGCTCTTGGCGTGCCTTATAATTGTTGCTGCTTTGTTAAGTGAATTGTGTATAGTGAGGAGTAAAAGGCAGCGTGACATTAAAGGAGTGCTGGAGAATGCAGACGCGCAGTTCTCTAGTATAAATGACCCATATCCTGCAAACCACTGACAGCATCATGGCCGCGCAAAACTGGGTCTACAATGTGATGTAAGAAAAAGGAGACTTACCATCAAGTAACTTTAAAGTAAGCTTTAAGTAACTTATAAACACACTATATACAAGAGAGGTCTTTACCATGCCTCTGGTAGAAGCCTCTTACAATACTGAACAGACCAGTATTTATACCAGTCCAACAGGAAGTGACATTTACAGGAAGTGAGGTATGTACACAGTTCATAGTTCATAGTTCATAGTTCACAGGAAGTGATGACATAACTTCCCGGAAGTTAGCATTTTTATCACATTCTTCCCTCCTGCAGGATTAGGAGGCTGTGGTCTACCTTTTGGTCCGCAGCCGCCGAACAAGGAAGAGTCGCACCCGTTTGGATTCCCGTCGTAGAGGGTCGCTGGTCCGCTTACATGCGGTTGGCCATTGGTCAGAGTCTGTGTGGCCTGGACTGCCCTGTGAAGGGTCGGGGAGATCATGGCTTCGAGTACGAGCCCCAATAGGTTCAAAGTCGGACTGCCTCTGTTCAGAGGGAGGTGCAGAGCTGGTCTGTGGCGGATCAGTACTTTCATGCGCGGTACTGGGAGGGTCGCAACCTTGAGCACGGGGTTCTACCGGCACCAAGCTAGTTGGTGTCCGATCAGGATCCTGGAGAGGGGTACCCGATAGGTCCCAAGAGTTTCCTGGTGAAATGCCATCACCCGATGTCCCACTAGGTCCTGGTGGGCAGGGAGCCAGATCCCGTAATGATACGGTAGATTCTCGGCCGTCGGAATATCGTATGTTTGCATAGGTGGGGTTGGCATCGGTTAGTTCGACCTCGTCTACAAGAGGGTCATTTTTAGACGTCCGAACGTATCTTCGGAGTAATACAGGTCCAGGAGTAGTTAGCCATGACGGGAGTGATGTTCCATGAGATGAGCGACGCTGGAATCCAAAGAACCGCTCATGAGGTGTAGTATTTGTGGCTGTAGAAAGCAGGGACCGTATAGAGTGCAATGCATCCGGAAGCACTGTTTCCCATTGCTGGTCTGGTAGGCCCCGAGATCTTAAAGCGAGACGTACGGAATTCCAGATGATACCGTTATACCTCTCTACCTGCCCATTTCCGATGGGATGGTATGGTGTTGTTTTGCTTGTAGCAATTCCCCGTTCTGAGAGGTAGTCCTTGAGTTCCCTTGACATAAAGGATGGACCCCGATCTGAGTGAATATAAGCCGGCATGCCACAGAGAGAAAATACCTGCTCAAGGCAGCAGATTACTGTGGACGCCAGCATATTGGAGCAGGGGAAGGCAAACGGAAAACGTGAATATTCATCGATCATGGTGAGCAAATATGTGTTCCGAGTTGAAGAGGGCACTGGGCCCTTAAAATCGATGCTAAGTCGTTGCATCGGTTGGGTTGCATGTATGAGTATACCATCTGAGGGGCGGAAGAACTGAGGTTTTAATTCCGCACAAAGCCGGCATTCTGAGCATATTTTCTTTACATCTCCAGTGGAAAAAGGGAGATTCCGTGATCGTACGAAATGTAGCATGCGCGTAACGCCAGGATGACACAAACCATTGTGGACATCCATGAGAGTGGAGGATGACATAGTGGAGCAGAATGCCCGTGTGAGGGTGTCCGGGGCCACATTCTCCTTGCCAGGCCGATAGAGAATGGTATAACCAAAAGAGGCCAGTTCCATCCTCCAAAGTTGTATTTTATTATTCTTAATTTTGGTTCGTTTTCGATTATCGAGCATGAAGGCGACTGATCGTTGGTCCGTGATCAATGTAAAGTGCTGGCGAGCTAGAAAATGGTTCCACTTCCGTACTGCCTCTATGATGGCTGTGGCTTCTTTCTCAACCGGAGGATAATGTAGCTCGGCACCTTGTAAGGTCCTGGACATAAATGCTACAGGACGACCTTCCTGATTCAGAGTAGCCGAGATCGCCACCTCCGAGGCATCACATTCAACCACGAAAGGGAGATTCTCATCGATGGAGTGAAGAGCCGCTTTCTCCAACTGTTTTTTGAGAAGGTTAAAGGCTGCAACAGCCGCTGTTCCCAGTGGAAATGATCTAGCATGCAGCAAGGGTTGGATTTTGTCCGAAAAATGAGGAATCCATTTAGCGTAGTATGCAAACAGACCGAGAGCCCGACGTAAAGAAGCCGGATTCTTAGGTGACGGGAGCTCTTGGAGCGGGCGAAGTCTTTCTGGGTCTGGCTTAATGATACCATTGCCTACGCAGTAGCCAAGGATGTTGATGGTCGGTTGCGACTCAACAGATTTGGATTCATTCAGGGTCAAATTACGGCGATGGAGGGCATCCCGAAATTTTTGGAGGTTGGAGTCGTGTTCCTGTTGATCGTGACCTGCAATGGTAATGTTATCAAGATAGGGAAAAGTGTCCCTTAGGTTTTCCTGCTTAACCAGGCCATCCATTGCCCGTTGAAAGACAGCCACTCCATTAGTAACCCCGAATGGGAGGCGACGAAATTGGTACAGCCGTCCATTAGCCTCAAAGGCTGTGTACTGCTTATCTGAGACCTTCAAGGGTAACTGATGATAGGCACTTTTTAAATCGTAAGTTGAGAACACTTTGTATTCGGCCAGTTTATTAACCATATCATCAATGCGTGGCAATGGGTAGGCGTCCAAGTCAGTATATTGATTGATGGTTTGCGAATAATCGATGCATAGTCGCTGTTTGTGAGGTTTTAGAGGGTTCTTGACAATGACGACTTGAGCCCGCCAGGGCGACGAACATGGTTCAATGATATCCTCTGCTAGAAGTCGAGAGATTTCAGCCGCAATAAAAGATTGGTCTCCCTGATTAAAGCGCCGCGATTTCGTTATTATCGGTTGGCATTGAGGCGGAATACTGGCAAATAATGAGGGTTCATCAAGTGAAGCTGCTGATAATGCACAAAATGGTAATTTAGATGGTATATTAGAAATAGTAAGTCCGGGTTTGGATCCACCAAACTCAATGGTGAGTTTCTTATGCTGTTTTTGGAAGTCCAGCCCTAAGAGGAGATCACTACATAAGTCTTTGAGCACTGAAAGTCGGGTGGAGGGATACATACGACCATGAAGTGTCATATCAACAACACAAAAGCCGGAGATTCTGGTATTAAGTGATGACTGGGCCATCGCAATTGCCTGGTCCGATGGGAAGACATGTAGTTTCAATTTCGCAACAATCTGTTCCTTAATGAAACTATCAGTACTTCCTGAGTCAATTAAGGCATCTAAGGTATGCCCTTTAATTGAAATTTTTGTGGCTGCCTGAGACAGGTTCTGTGGGCAAGCAGCTGTAATTGGTGTCGTTGCACAGAGAGTGGCTAAAACTCTCGGTGTGCTTCTTCGGGAGAGAGCTCGAGAGGAAGCTTGATAGGTCCTAGCTGGAGCATCTTGATAGGCCCTAATTGGGGCAGTTCGGTAGGCCTTAGCTGGATTGGCCCTCGTAGAGGCCCTTGATAGGCAAACTTTAGCAAAGTGTCCTTTTTTCCCGCAATAACTGCAGATTGCATTGCGAGCAGGGCAGGTTTTCCTAGGGTGAAAAGCATCTCCACAAAAGAAGCATTCCTTCCTAGATTGCCAAGAGGCTGCTAAAGTGGGGTCGTCCTCCTCTTCTTCATCAGAATTATCAGAATTAGATTCCCCCATGATAGGGTTCACCTGAGACCGCTTGAATTGTCTGGTTGCAGCTACAGCAGCAGATCGAGATCTGGGCAGCTGATAGAGGTCTGCATTTCTCTTTGCCAAATCCAGTGAACAAGCTAGTTCAAAAGCTTTTTGTAGCTCAAGTGTTTTACTTTCTAGTAGACGCTGGCGTATAAATGGAGAGGCAATCCCGCAGATGAAAGCATCACGAATCATTTCTTGGCGGTACAGCTCAGCTGAGGCTGCCTGAAAGTTACAATCTACGCTGAGCCTGCGAAGTTCTTGCAGGAATTCGTCAATTGATTCCCCTGGCCCTTGTCGGGCTGTGGCCAGTAGATGTCTAGCATAGACCTCATTTGGGGTCTTCGCATACAGTTTCTTAAGTGCCCGAATCACCTCTTCGTAATTATCCCAGTCATCAACATATTCGAACACTTTTGGGGTCACATAATTGACAAGTATCTTCAATTTAGCAGGAGCATCCACTTTACATTCATCCAGAAAATTCTCAAAAGTACGATACCAATGCTTCCATACCCTGCCAGCTGCTGGTGTATTCGGGTCCAAGTCCAGACGAATAGGTCTAAGGATTTTCTCCATGATGGGTGGTTCCCTGGATCCTTAACTTCCGAGTTTGTCTGAAGGTCTAGTATTTGTCAGTGTAAATACTAAGTTACTTAAATTGATGTAAGAAAAAGGAGACTTACCATCAAGTAACTTTAAAGTAAGCTTTAAGTAACTTATAAACACACTATATACAAGAGAGGTCTTTACCATGCCTCTGGTAGAAGCCTCTTACAATACTGAACAGACCAGTATTTATACCAGTCCAACAGGAAGTGAGGTATGTACACAGTTCATAGTTCATAGTTCACAGGAAGTGATGACATAACTTCCCGGAAGTTAGCATTTTTATCACACAATGTGCCGCTGCAATAGGGCCTCCCAATGTAGCAATCTCAACACAAAGAGGCACTCCTCTACAGTAGAGTCGTCTTATTTGTATCATAGCCCAGCGATCCTATGGAGACCAGAACCCAACAACAGTGTACATTAGGCGAGAGTGGTGCATGGCCACTCTCCCGCGACAGAAAGGAAAAGCGGGTAAAGTAAAAGGCCCTTAACATACAAGGCTGAGTCCCTGAGGGATTGAGCTGTCCCTTAGTTCCCGATGGCTCAGTGTGTTTACCCAGTAGGTGGCAAGGTCATACAGACTAGGAGGGACCCAGGTTAATCCCTAGTCTGCTGAATTAGTTGATTAAACTGTGCTGGTAATTGGGGGACTGCGGTTGGCCTCCAACACTCATTGTTGAAGTTCTCTGACCAATAATGGGCACTTGGGGGAGGCACCTGCTGGACTGTACCCAGCACTGAGTCAGCATCTTCAGGACAGGAGAAGAATTAGCTGAGAAACTTGCTGAGAACAAAAGTCTCCCTCACTGGGGAGTTCAGACCAGCGGGTGTGCCTCAACAAACAACGTGTGTGCTTGACTCAGGCTGGAGCTGTGCACTTGGACAGCCCCCATCCTAGCTTTGTGATGGGCGACATCAGGATATTTCCAGAGTTGTCTTGGTGTTAATAACATAGAGTAGGAAAGAGAAAGGACCCATGAACTCATCCCTCAGTGACAGGCTCTATACTCCATGTTCTTGACCCAAGGACGTAAGAATATAGGAAATAGGAGCAGGAGTAGGCCATTTGGCCCTTCGAGCCTGCTCCGCCATTCAGTAAGATCATGGCTGATCTTCTACCTCATCTCTACTTTCCTGCACTATCCCCATATCCCTTGATTCCTTTAACATTCAAAAATCTATCAATCTCTATCTTGAATATACTCAATGACTGAGCCTCCACAGCCCTCTGGGGTAGAGAATTCCAAAGATTCACCACCCTCTGAGTGAAGAAATTTCTCCTCATCTCAGTCCTAAATGGCCGACCCCTTATTCTGACTCTCACCCCAATGACAGGCTCTATACTTCTGTTTTTGGTAGTTTTCTCCCCCCACCCCCTCTCCTTAGAGTGTACTGCAGATTAATTCCACAGATGCAGCAGCCATCGAAGGAGGCCATTACCCCATCATGTCTTCTAGCTCCTTGTTAGAACAATCCAAAACTATCCCTGCTGGCCTCTGGAACACCACCTTTAAGTACTAGGTCATCACGGAAACTTGGACCCTTTGTTCAAGCAGGATTCTTTCCATTTTATCCTCTCCTCTTCCTCTGGACAATGTAGGGATACAATTCCAGTCGGACTCGATGGGTAGTGATTAGGAACAGAAGCTACAGCTGATATTTTTTGCCGCACTCCCTTGCCCAGCGGTGCTGAGTCTTAACTGTAGCTGCCCACTGCTGCACAGACCAGCAATTGCACCTGAGACCTTCGTGGTTTGCACAGCTCAGTAACGCGCAAGCAGTGCCTTTACCCATTGACTCATTGCGGAGCCCCTTGTTTCCTTATTGTAATCTGCCTCTTTTCAACCCCCTCCAGCTGCCTCAAAGCAAGATACAGATTCGCACTGATGTACTGAATTTCTTTAATAACAACAGAAAATGCTGGAAAAACTCAGCAGGCCAGGCAACATCCGTGGAGAGAAAATAGAGTCAACGTTTCGGGTCTAACCCTTTTTCAAAACTGGAAAGGAAATGAAATAGATCGAAAGGCAGGGCTGGGAGACAACAAAAGAAGTGAAGAGACATGGGCCTAGAAATTCAGTGGCCTGCGCCACCAGTTTGCGCCCAAAGAGGGCACTCAGCGGCTATTGCGCCACTGGCCACACCTACCGCGATATTTAGCGGGGCGCTAATGGCGGCGTTAGCCTGTAGCGCTGCGCCGCCACCGATGACGTCATCGGTGTGCGCAGCGCCCCGCTCCCGCCCCGATGACCATATTTGGTCGCGCCCGCCTCTTCAGCGCCGGCCGCAAATAGCAACCGGTACACAGGGGCCTACCTGTGGCGGTAGTGGCGCTAGTTAAGGTGGAGGTGCGGCCGGCCGCTTTTTCGGCAGCCGCTTGCCAGCACCTCTGTCCCCGGCCTCCTACACCCCCCCCCGCCCCCGCGGCATTGCCGGCTGTTTCCCGAGAGCCCTGCACTTCTCCTTGGTGCCGGGCTCATTTGCCGGCACTCGCGAGCGGGGATCACGCTGTTGCAGGCACCTCCCCCTTAACAGTGGGAGAAAGGCCTGCAGTACCGCAGCGTGCCGTGCCGCAGCGTGTGGCGCTGCGGCCCTTAGCGCGCCGATATTCAGTTTCAGCGCCCCAAGCGGGGCGCGGGAAGCCTCGATTAGCGGCCCGCTTCCATTTGGGGCGCAGAAACTGAATATCCGGATGGCGCAAGTGGCTCCGCTCGCAGCGGTAATTCCGGCGCCCAGGCGAGCTTGGCGCCCCAAACGGCGCCCAACTGAATTTTTAGCCCATTAAGAGGTATTCAAAACCAGACGAGATGGTGATAGGACTACTGGAGACAAAAGACGGCTCTAGATTAGGTGTGAAATGTTCGGGCAGAATGAGAGACAGCTGCCATGTGGGAGAGAAAAAAAGGAAAGGGGGGGGAAAGGCCCAAAACAAAGATGTGGATAAAATATAAGCAAAAATGTAATAGGGGCCGAGGTTATGATCTGAAATTGTTGAACTCGATGTTGAGTCCGGAAGGCTGTAAAGTACCTAATCGGAAGATGAGGAGCAGTTCCTCGAGTTCTTCCTCATCTTCCGATTAGGCACTTTACAGTCTTCCGGACTCAACATCGAGTTCAACAATTTCAGATCATAACCGCGGCCCCCATTACATTTTTGCTTATATTTTATCCACGTCTTTGTTTTGGGCCTTCCCCCCCCCCCCCGCCTTTTTTTTTCTCTCTCCCACATGGCAGCTGTCTCCCATTCTGCCAGAACATTTCACAGCTAATCTGAGCCGTCTTTTGTCTCCACTAGTCCGATCACCATCTCGTCTGGTTTTGAATACCTCTTAATGTCTCTTCACTTCTTTTGTTGTCTCCCAGCCCTGCCTTTCGATCTATTTCATTTCCTTTCCAGTTTTGAAAAAGGGTTTGACCCGAAACGTCGACTCTAATTTCTCTCCACGGAAGTTGCCGGGCCTGCTGAGTTTTTCCTGCATTTTCTGTTGTTATTTTGGATTTCCAGCATCTGCAGTATTTTGCTATCGTACTGAATTTCTTTGTCTTTCTTTGTTTTTGTTCCACAGTTTCGAAAAAGCACGGCAAGCTCATCACCTTCCTGCGCACCTTCATGAAGTCACGGCCAACCAAACAGAAACTGAAGCAGCGAGGAATCCTGAAGGAGCGCGTGTTTGGCTGTGACCTGGGCGAGCATCTGCTCAACTCCGGTCATGATGGTAAGGATCGAAAGCGCAGGGGTTGCACGGTGACCTTTATAGCAGATATTCCACCAGTAATTACGTTGCTTTGTCTGCCATCCTGTTGTGTATCCTCGGTATTCCTGTCGAATTACAGCTGCATCTTAAGCTATTCCCTGCTCTCTTTGAGACTCTGTGAGTATCACGTGGTGTTAATCAGTGCTTGTGGATCCTGATATCAGTGTTCCCCTATTTCATACAGATGGATGTTCAGTCTGAAGAAGTTTCAGTTGTGTTTGGTTGTGTTCCTTTTCCAGTTTGTTTTTATTGACGTGTTGGTTAAACTTGAACTCATCCAAAGCTTTGCTGCCCGTGTGCGAACTCGCACCAAGTCCCGTTCACCCCGTGCTCGCTGACCTACATTGGCTCACGGTTCAGCAACGCCTCGATTTTAAAATTCTCATCCTTGTTTTCAAGTCCCTCCATGGCCTCGCCCTTTGCTATCTCTGTAATCTCCTCCAGCCCCAACCCCTCCGAGATATCTGCGCTTCTCCAATTCTGGCCTATTGCGCATCCCCCGATTTTAATTGCTCCGCCATTGGCGGACGTGCCTTCAGCTGCCGAGGCCCCAAGCTCTGGAATTCCCTCCCTAAACCTCTCCGCCTCTCTACCTCGCTCTCCTCCTTTAAGACGCTCCTTAAAACCTACCTCTCAACTGCCCTAAGTAGGCCATTCAGCCCTTCGAGCCTGCCCTACCATTCAATATGATCATGGCTGATCCTCTATCTCAATACCATATTCCCGCTCTCTCCCCATACCCCTTGATGCCTTTTGTGTCTAGAAATCTATCTATCTCCTTCTTAAATATATTCAGTGACTTGGCTCCACAGCCTTCTATGGTCGAGAATTCCACAGGTTCACCACCCTCCGAGTGAAGAAATTTCTCCTCATCTCAGTCCTAAATGTCCTACCCCGTATCCTGAGACTGTGACCCCTCGTTCTAGACCCCCCAGCCAGGGGAAACATCCTCCCTGCATCCAGTCTCTAGCCCTGTCAGAATTTTATACGTTTCAATGAGATCCCCTCTCATTCTTCGAAACTCTAGTGAATACAGGCCTAGTCGACCCAATCTCTCCTCATACGATATAAATTCAAGTTGTTGTTAATTTAACTGGCAGGGCTCTGTAAGTTCAGATTGTTATCAGGTCACACGTTTATGAGCTGAGAGGTAATATTTGAAGAGCTGTCAGTAGGTGGGAGGTATTGAATGTGCCGTTGCGCTCTGTAGCTGAGTTGATATAGAGGTGCGACGGCCTGAATCGATCTCCATGGGGCCGGCCTTAGCCAATCCAGCAAGTTTATTTGGGAATTGCTGCCATCTGCACAAGGCCTGCATATTGGGAGCAGTGGTCCTCACAGGACTGTACCCAATAGAAAAGCAGCGTGTCAGGAGCTGAATGGTGCTGCTCGATGGGAGGCTGGTTGAGTTACTTCAGGTTAATAGTTGATCCATTGTCTTCAAGTAGATCAGATGTATTGAAGCGAAAGTTTGGCTTCTCAGCCATTGTTTTTCTTTAATAGTCAGGTTTGCATATTTCTCACTAGTTATCAAGAATGTGTGAAGTCAAGAGATCTGTTAATTTTATCATGCTTTACAGCAATTTTGGAAGAATTAGATAAATTTCACAGTGCTCACATGACTTCACGGACTATACACCCAGCTACTGGTTATACAGAGTGGGTTTGGCCATGTGTTATATGTGGCGGGGGGGTGACAATGGCGGGTTTGGTTCTGTGTTAAACATGGTTAAATGCAGGATAGGGTTTGGCAGGAATAAAAACAGAAAATGCTGGAGAAACTCAGCAGTTCAGTGAAGAGAGAAACAGTTAACGTTTCAGGCCGACGACCTTTCTGTTTTTATTTCAGATTTCCAGCATCTGCAGTATTTTCTTTTGTATTAAGGTTTGGTAGGGTTACACTCAAGTAGGGTGGGTTTGGCAGGGTTACACTCAGGCAGGGTGGGTTTGGCAGGGTTACACTCAGGTAGGGTGGGTTTGTCAGGGTTACACTCGGGTAGGGTGGGTTTGGCAGGGTTACACTCAGGTAGGGTGGGTTTGGCAGGGTTACACTCAGGTAGGGTGGGTTTGGAATAACAACAGAAAGTGCTGGAAACACTCAGCAGATCAGGCAGCATCGAGGAGAGAGAAACAGAGTCAATGTTTTGGGTCGAACTCTTCGTCAGAACTGGAAAAGGTTAGGAAGGAGAGATTTTTAAGCAGGGACAGAAGGAGATGGTAATGGGACAAGTTAAGAAACAAAAGATGGCTCTAGATGATGTGTGAATGATGATGGCAGCAACATTAACAGCTACCATGTGAGGAAACAAGAGAAACAAAATATAAAGAAATACAGGGGCCAATTTATAGTCTGAAATTGTTGAATTGTTCGGGTGGGTTTGGGTTTGTAGTGTTTTACATGTAGGTGGCTGGTGGGTGGGTTTCAATGAGGATTGTGGTGAGCAGCCTGTTGAAGTGTACTGATCTAGGTAGAAAACTACAGCTTTTGGTCATTGTTGAAAATGCCAGTTGCTTTCACAATTGGACTGCACAGCTCTGGCTCCCGCTCCGTCCCGTCCAGCCCTGGCTCCCGCCCCGTCCCGCACCCACACTGTCCCGCCTCGCTCCAGCCGTGGCTCCTGACCTGTCCTGACCAGCCTTGCTCAGCTCTGGCTCCCGCTCCATCCCGTCCCGCACCCACACTGTCCCGCCTCGCTCCAGCCGTGGCTCCTGACCTGTCCCGACCAGCCTTGCTCAGCTCTGGCTCCCGCTCCATCCCGTCCCGCACCCACACTGTCCCGCCTCGCTCCAGCCGTGGCTCCTGACCTGTCCCGACCAGCCTTGCTCAGCTCTGGCTCCCGCTCCATCCCGTCCCGCTCTGGCTCCCGCCCTGTCCTGACCAGCCCTGGCTCCCGCCCTGTCCTGACCAGCCCTGGCTCCCGCCCTGTCCTGACCAGCCCTGGCTCCCGCCCTGTCCTGACCAGCCCTGGCTCCCGCCCTGTCCTGACCAGCCCTGGCTCCCGCCCTGTCCTGACCAGTCCTGTCTAGCCCTGTTCCGACCAGCCTTGCTCAGCCCTGGCTCCAGTCCTGTCTAGCCCTGGCTCCGGTCCTGTCTAGCCCTGGCTCCGGTCCTGTCTAGCCCTGGCTCCGGTCCTGTCTAGCGCCTGGCTCCGGTCCTGTCTAGCCCTGGCTCCGGTCCTGTCTAGCGCCTGGCTCCGGTCCTGTCTAGCCCTGGCTCCGGTCCTGTCTAGCCCTGGCTCCGGTCCTGTCTAGCCCTGGCTCCGGTCCTGTCTAGCCCTGGCTCCGGTCCTGTCTAGCCCTGGCTCCGATCCTGTCTAGCCCTGGCTCCGGTCCTGTCTAGCCCTGGCTCCGGTCCTGTCTAGCCCTGGCTCCAGTCCTGTCTAGCCCTGGCTCCGGTCCTGTCTAGCCCTGGCTCCGGTTCTGTCTAGCCCTGGCTCCGGTCCTGTCTAGCCCTGGCTCCGGTCCTGTCTAGCCCTGGCTCCGGTCCTGTCTAGCCCTGGCTCCGGTCCTGTCTAGCCCTGGCTCCGGTCCTGTCTAGCCCTGGCTCCGGTCCTGTCTAGCCCTGGCGCCGGTTCTGTCTAGCGCCTGGTTCCAGCCACAGCCTTTGGCTCTGTTCAGTCAATGTCCCTGATTATTTTGTATGTCTTCACTTTAAACTTGGTTGTTCCAGTTTCACCTGCTCTACAACTGCTCTCAGAGTCTTTAGACGAGGGAGAGAAAAATTCTGCAGTGACTCCTGTGGGACAATTGCTATTTTGTGTGTACTGGACATGGTCAGTGAGGTGCTAAGGCTGTTGGCCCAGACAGTTCAGATGGAGGCAGTGAAGAGATGGGAGTGGGAAAATCTAAAACTGGTGTCTGAAGTCAACTTGAAAGTCACTTGAAGGAATTTGAAAAATGGGAGCAGTGACACATTCATGGGACTGGGTCAGCACACTGCCCTTTCAGGAGGAGTTGGCGATAGTGTCGGTGGAGTTGGCAATAGTGTCTGCTACCCGTGTCCTAACTCGCACCAAATCCTGTTCATCCATCAACCCTGTGCTCACCGACCTACATTGGCTCCCAGTTAAGCAACGCCTCAATTTTAAAATTCTCATCCTTGTTTTCAAATCCCTCCATGGCCTCGCCCCTCCCTACATTGTACCCTCCTCCAACCCTACAAGCTTTCAAGATCGCTGCGCTCCTCCAATTCTGGCCTCTAGAGCATCCCCGATTTTAATCGCTCCACCATTGGTGGCTGTGCCTTCAGCTGCTGAAGCCCTAAGCTCTGGAATTCCCTCCACTAAACCTCTCCACCTCTCTACCTCTCTCTCCTTTAAGACGATCCTTAAAACCCACATCTTTGACCAAGCTTTTGGTCATCTTTCCTAATATCTCCGCATGTGGCTCAGTGTCAAGTATTGTTTGATAAAGCTCCTGTGAAACGCCTTGAGATGTTTTACTACGTTAAAGGCGCTACATAAATGCAAATTATTGTTGTTGGAAGACCCGCCGATTGTGTCGGAGGAGTTAGCGATTGTGTCGGAAGAGCCGGGGCGAGAGCAGAAGTTAGCTTTTCTGGAGAACCAATGGCATTCTTGCACTAAAGCCTCTATTTCCTCGTTAAAGTTCCCTTTTCCGATTCAGTAATGGCAGGCGAGCCTCATCAGTATGGTGGGAATTCTCTGTCTGTTACTGAAAAAGGTACAAATACGACCAGGAAGTTCAGTGCGGAAGAATTGACAGGATTTGGTGCTGGTGTATTTTTATTTACTGTTTTGAAGTCCTGTGAGCCTGGCAGTCAAAGATTCCCCACCTAAAGCAGGTCTACTGAGGGGAGTGATCTTGCAATGAGATAACTGCTGAGCGACGGAAAACACACGGAATCTGCTTCAATCTCATTCCTGGGAGACCTTTAATATCGGCTCACACCACAGAGATACCACAATTCAATTACAATCTGACCAGCGGGTTCAATTTAATAACCTTATTGTTGCCAAATGTTTCTATGGTTCAGTAGCTCTCGGAATGTGTCTGGGATAAAGGGTGCAATTTACCATCAGCCTCTCTCTGTCCAATCAGGTGCGTTTGTTATGCTCACACCCATCAGAATAGGTTTCTTTCTAACTCGTGCTTGTGGTTTGGTTTCAGTCGTAGAGCCTCATTCCGTACAGTTCTGAGCCTGTATCAGTGCAGCAATGGAGAGCAATCACAGTTCCTCCCTCTGGATTGTACTTGGTGTGAGGTGGGAAATGGGTTTAGCAATGTTTAGAGTGAATCTCAAAACAAAGAGAAGAGAGTGCAGGGTCTGGTTTCAGTGGAAGAGCTTCGAATCACGATCATGATTCACCATTGACTAAACCTCAAGCACTTCACATACCATGCATTGCTCTGAAGTGAAGTAACATTTATGTTGGCAAAATAGCTCAGTAGGGTAATCCTGTAATTTTGTTAAGGGTTTGAGGTGTGGTGGGGTGAGGGATTGAGACACGATAGGAGTTACAGTCGGAGTAATGGATTGGAGGGAAGTAGAAGTCAGCGATTGAGATGTCAACATTTATCCCTCAACCAACACCACCAAAAATAGATTAACTGTTCATTTACCTCATTTAAATGATTTCCTTGCTATGCACAAGTTAGCAGCCACATGCCCCGACAACAACAACTCGCATTTATATAGCGCCTTTAACATAGAATCATAGAAAGTTACAGCACGGAAGGAGGCCATTTTAGTCCATCGTGTCCACGCCGGTCAAAAAAGAGCTATCCAGCCTAATCCCACTTCCCAGCTCTTGGTCCGTAGCCCTGCAGGTTACAGCATCCCAAGGGCACATCCAAGTACTTTTTAAATGTGGTTCGGGTTCCTGCCTCTACCACCCTTTCAGGCCGTGAGTTCCAGACCCCCACAACCCTCTGGGTGAAGACATTTCCCCTCAAATCCCCTCTAAACCTTCCCCCAATTACTTTAAATCTGTGCCCCCTGGTTTTTGACCCCTCTGCTAAGGGAAATAGGTCCTTTCTATCCACTTTATCTATGCCCCTCATAATTTTATACACCTCAATAAGGTCTCCCCTCAGCCTCCTCTGTTCCAAGGAAAACAGACCCAGCCTATCCAGTCTTTCCTCATAGCTAAGATTCTCTACTCCCAGCAACATCCTTGTAAATCTCCTCTGTACCCTCTCTAGTGCAATCACATCTTTCCTGTAATGTGGTGACCAGAACTGCATGCAATACTCTAGCTGAGGCCTAACTAGTGTTTTATACAGTTGAAGCATAACCCCCCCTGCTCTTGTATTCTATGCCACGGCTAATAAAGGCAATCATTCCGTATGCCTTCTTAACCACCTTATTTACTTGGCCTGCTACCTTCAGGGATCTGTGGACATGCACTCCAAGGTCCCTTTGTTCCTCTACACTACTCAGTTCTTACCATTTAATGTGTATTTCCTTTCCTTGTTAGCCCTCCCCAAATGTATTACTTCACACTTCTCCGGATTGAATTCCATTTGCCACTGTTCTGCCCACCTGACCAATTTATTGATATCTTCCTGCAGTCTACAGCTTCCTTCTTCAGTATCAACCACACAGCCGATTTTAGTATCATCTACAAACTTCTTAATCATACCCCCTAAATTCAAGTCAAGATCGTTGATATATACCACAAAAAGCAAGGGACCTAGTACTGAGCTTTGCGGAATTACTGGAAACAGCCTTCCAGTCACAAAAACACCCATTAACCTGATTTGAGGGGAAATTTCTTCACCCAGAGGGTTGTGGGGGTCTGGAACTCACTGCTTGTCTCTGAGCCAGTTTTGAATCCAACTTGACACTTTGCCCTGGATCCCATGGGCTTTTAACTTCGTGACCAGTCTGCCATGTGGAACCTTATCAAAAGCCTTGCTAAAGTCCATATACACTACATCAAACGCACTACCCTCATCGACCCACTTTGTTACCTCCTCAAAAAATTCAATCAAGTTTGTCAGACACGACCTTCCCGTAACAAATCCATGCTGACTATCCTTGATTAATCCGTGTCTTTCGGAATTCTTTCCAATAATTTTCCCACCACCGAGGTTCGGCTGACTGGCCTGTAATTACTCGGTCTATCCTTTTCTCCCTTTTTAAACAAAGGTATCACATTAGCAATCCTCCAGACCTCCGGCACCACACCTGAAGCCAGAGAGGATTGAAAAATGATGGTCAGGGCCTCTGCTATTTCCTCTTTTGCTTTGCATAACAGCCTGGAGATATTTCATCTGGGCCTGGGGATTTATCCACTTTTAAAGCTGCTAAACTCTTTAATACTTCCTCTCTCACTATGTTTATTTCATCTAATATTTCACACTCCCTCCCCCCCCCCCGATAGCAATGTCTGCTTCGCCCCACTCCTTTGTGAAAACAGATGCAAAGTATTCATTAAGAACCCTACCGACGTCTCCCGCCTCCACACGCAGATTACCCTCATGATCACGAATAGACCCTACCCTTTCTTTAGTTATCCTCTTGCTCTTAACATAGCACAATGTCCCAATACAGACATTTCTGACACCGAGCCACATAAGGAGCTGTTAGGGCAGATGACCAAAAGCTTGGTCAAAGAGGCAGGTTTTAAGGAACAGTTTAAAGCAGGAGAGAGATAGAGCGACGGAGAGGTTTAGGGAGGGGATTCTAGAGCTTAGGGCCCAGGCAGCTGAAGGCACGGCCGCCAGTGGTGGAGCAATGATAATCAGGGTTGCACAAGAGGCCAGAATTGGAGGAGCGCAGATATCTCGGGAGGATTAGAATCATAGAATGGTTACAGCACAGAAGGAGGCCATTCGGCCCGTCGAGCCCGTGCCGGCTCTCTGCAAGAGCGCTTCAGCTAGTCCCACTCCCCCGCCCTTTCCCCGTAGCCCTGCAAATTTTTTCCTTCAAGTACTTATCCAATTCCCTTTTGAAAGCCACGATTGAATCTGCCTCCACCACCCTTTCAGGCAGTACATTCCAGATCCTAACCACTCACTGCGTAAACAAGTTTTTCCTCATGTCGCCTTTGGTTTGTCTGCCAATCGCCTTAAATTATGTCCTCTGGTTCTCGACCTTTCCACCAGTGGAAACAGTTTCTCTGTATCTACTCTGTTTAGACCCCTCATGATTTTGAACACCTCTATTAAATCTCCTCTCAACCTTCTCTGCTCTAAGAAGAACAACCCCAGCTTCTCCAGTCTATCCACATAACTGAAGTCCTTCATCCTGGAACCATGCTTGTAAATCTTTTCTGCACCCTCTCTAAGGCCGTCACATCCTTCCTAAAGAATTAGACACAATACTCCAGTTGAGGCCAAACCAGTGTTTTATAAAGGTTCATCATCACTTCCTTGCTTTAGTACTCTATGCCTCTATTTATGAAGCCCAGGATCCCGTATGCTTTTTTAAATCTTTTCTCAACCTGCCCTGCCATTTACAATGATTTGTGCACATATACCCCCAGGGCTCTCTGTTCATATACCCCCTTTAGGATTGTACCCTTTAGTCTATATTTCCTCTCCTCATTCTTCCTACCAAAATGTATCACTTCACAATTTTCTGCATTAAATTTCATCTGCCACCTGTCCACTCAATCCACCAGCCTCCTGAAGTCTATCACTCTCCTCCTCACTGTTCACTATACTTCCAAGTTTTGTGCCATCTCCAGATTTTGAAATTGTGCCCTGTACACACAAGTCTAAGTCATTAATATAGATCAAGAAAAGCAGTGGCCCTAGTACCGACTCCTGTGGAAGACCACTGTGTACTTTCCTCCAGTCTGAAGAAAAACCATTCAGCACTACTCTGTTTCCTGTCACTTAGCCAGTTCCGTATCCATGTTGCCACTGTCCCTTTCATTCCACGCGCTTCAACTTTGCTGGCAAGCCTATTATGTGGCACTTTATCAAACGCATTTTGGAAATCCATGTATACCACATCAACCAACCGCATTGCCCTCATCAACCCTCTGTTACCTCATCAAAAAACTCAATCAAGTTAGTTAAATACGATTTGCCTGTAACAAATCCATGCTGGCTTTCCTTAATTAATCCACACTTGTCCAAGTGACTGTTAATTTTGTCCCTGATTATCATTTCTAAAAGCTCCCCACTACCAAGGTTAAACTGTAGTTGCTGGGTTCATCTTTCCACCCTTTTTTGAACAAGGGTGTAACATTTGCAGTGCTCCAGTCCTCTGGCGCCATCCCCGTATCTAAGGAGGATTGGAAGATTATGGCCAGTACCTCTGCAATTTCCACCTTTTACTTCCCTCAGCATCCTAGGATGCATTCAATCCGGTCCTGATGACTTATCTACTTTAAGTACAGCCAGCCTGTCTCGTACCTCCTCTTTATCAATTTTTATTCCATCCAGTATCTCAACTACCTCCTCTTTCACTATGACTTTAGCAGCATATTCTTCCTTGGTAAAGACAGATGCAAAGTACTCATTTAGTACCTCAGCCATGCTCTCTGTCTCCATGCGTAGGTCTCCTTTTTGGTCCCTAATCAGCCTCACCCCTCCTCCTACTACTTTGTTTACTATTTCTATGCCTATAGAAGACTTTTCCCTTTTATGTTAGCTGCCAATCTACTCTAATACTCTTTCTTTGCCCCTCTTATTTCCTTTTTCACTTCCCCTCTGAACTTTCTATATTCAGCCTGATTCTCACTTGTATTCTCAACCTGACATCTGTCATACGCCCCCTTTTTCTGCTTCATCTTACTCTCTATCTCTTTCGTCATCCAGGGAGCTCTGGCTTTGGTTGCCCTACCTTTCCCCCTTGTGGGAATGTACCTCGACTGTACCCGAACCATCTCCTCTTTAAACACAGCCCATTGTTCGATTACAGTTTGGCCTACAATTTACCCGGGCCAGATCCGTTCTCAACCCAATGTCCCAGGAATCTATAGCCCCTCCTCCTGCACCATCTCTCCAGCCATGCATTCATCTGCTCTATCCTCCTATTTCTAGACTCACTAGCTTGCGGCACTCGGAGTAATCCGGAGAATACTACCTTTGAGGTACTCCTTTTTAATCTCTTTCCTAGCTCCCTAAAATCTGCCTGCAGGACCTCATCCCTCTTTCTTCCTATGTCATTGGTACCGATATGGACTACGACCTCTGGCTGTTCACCCTCCTCCCTCAGAATGTTCTGCAGCCGCTCAGTGACATTCTTGACCCTGGCACCAGGGAGGCAACATACCATCCTGGAATCATGTCTGCGGCCGCAGAAACGCCTGTCTGTTCCCCGAAGATTGTAGGGCTTGAGGAGGTTACAGAGATAGGGAGGGGCGAGGCATGGAAGGATTTGAACACAAGGATGAGAATGTTAAACTTGAGGTGTCCGTGAGCACAGGGGTGGTGGGTGAGTGGGACTAGGTGCGAGTTAGGATACGGCCAGCAGAGTTTTGGATGAGCTGAAATTTACGGATTGTGTAGGATGGGAGGCCGGCTCGGAGAGCCTTAGAATAGACGAGCCTAGAGGTAACATGATGAGGGTTTCAGCAGCAGATGAGCTGAGGCAAGGGCGGAATCAGACGATATTATGGAGGTGGTAGTAGGCGGTCTTGCTGGTGGCTATGATATGCTGTCGGAAGCTCAGCTCAGGGTCAAAAAGGACGCTGAGATTAGGAACCGTCTGGTTCAGCCTTAGATAGTTTCCAGGGAGAGGGTTGCAGTCAATGGCTAGGGAACGGAGTTTGTGGCGGTTGCCAAAGAGGTCATATCTGCTCATCCAGTACTGGATGTCAGACCAGCAGCGTGACAAATCAGAGACGGTGGAGGGGTCGAAAGAGGTGGTGATGAAGTAGAGCTGGGTGTCGTCAGCGTACATCTGGAACCTGACATTGAGTTTTCAGTGATGTCACTGAGGGACAGCAGGTAAATGAGAAATAGGAGGGAGCCGAGCAATGTTCCCCCTCTTTTTTTGGGTGCACGGCCCCTTTACAGTTCCGCGCAAGCGTGAAATTCAACATTAGAAAAGCCGGTCGTGGGCTGCGCAGGACTGGCAGAAAGCAGCGCGACCGCACAGCTTATAGAGGGAACGTGGGGGCCAAGGATAGATCCTTGGGAGACTCCAGAGGTAACCATGCGAGAGCGGGAAGAGAAGCCATTGCAGGAGTTTCTCTAGCTACGACTGGATAGATAGGAATGGAAGCAGGCGAGGGCAGGCTGGACGATGGAGGAGAGGCGTTGGAGGAGGATGGTCTGGTCAACCATATCAAAAGCTGCAGACAGGTTGAGAAGGACGAGGAGGGATAGTTTACCACGGTCAGTCACATAGGATGTCCTTTGTGACTTTGATAACAACCATTTCAGTGCTATGGGCGGAAACCTGATTGGACGGGTTCAAGTTGTTACAGAACAACAGTGATTAAATTTCAAAGTATTCATTAGTGAAGCATCCTGAGGATATGAAAGTTTCTGTATAAGTACAGTTTTTCTTCTTCTACTTGATAAATAGTTTCAGTTTTTTACCTGGTCTGGGACTAATAGGTTTGTGGTATTATTGGTCTTTTTTTTAAATTTTCTTCTAAAAATGGCACCAAGTTAGCCTATTACTAGTCTAGCAGGACTTCCCTCTCCCCTCCATGTTAAGCACCTTCAAAATAACTGTTAGCATCTCACAGCTCTCATTGCTTCTCTCTCTTGGTACCCTCGGATAAAGACTGCCCATCTCTGGGCTCCCAGAGTGTTTGCTAAACATAAGAACATAATAAATAGGAGCAGGAGTAGACCGTTTGACCCCTCGAGCTTGCTCCACCATTCAATAAGATCATGGTTGATCTTCTACCTCAACTCCACTTTCCTGCACTATCCCCATATCCCTTGATTCCCTTAATATCCAAAAATCTGTCGATCTCTGTCTTGAAAAATTCAACGGCTGAGCCTCCACAGCCCTCTGGGGTAGAGAATTCCAAAGATTCACCACCCTCTGAGTGAAGAAATTTCTCCTCATCTCAGTCCTAAATGGCCGACCCCTTATTCTGAGACTGGGACCCCTGGTTCTAGACTCCCCAGCCAGGGGAAACATCCTCCCTGCATCTACCCTGTCAAGCCCTGTAAGAATTTTGTATGTTTCAATGAGATCACCTCTCATTCTTCTAAACTCTAGAGAATATAGGCCTAGTCTACTCAATCTACTCAGGCTTTGTCAAGGGTAAATCATGTCTGACAAATCTGATTGAATTTTTCAAGGGGGTGACTAGGGGGGTGGATGAGGGAAATGCTGTGGATGTGGTTTACATGGACTTCAGTAAAGCTTTTGACAAAGTCCCGCATAGGAGACTGGTCAAGAAGGTAAGAGCCCATGGGATCCAGGATGCCTTGGCGCGTTGGATCCTAAACTGGCTGAGTGGCAGGAGGCAGAGGGTGATGGTCGAAGGTTGCTTTTGTGACTGGAAGCCTGTGTCCAGTGGGGTACCTCAGGGATCGGTGCTGGGTCCCTTGTTGTTTGTGATCTACATAAATGATTTGGATGAGAATGTAAAAGGTATGATCAGTAAGTTCGCAGATGACACGAAAATTGGTGGGGTGGTAAATTGCGAGGAGGAAAGCCTCAGGCTACAGGACGATATAAACGGGTTGGTCAGATGGGCGGAAAAGTGGCAAATGGAATTTAACCCTGAAAAGTGCGAGGTGATGCATTTTGGACGGACAAATAAGGCAAGGGAATACACAATGAGTGGTAGGACCCTAGGAAGTACAGAGGGTCAGAGGGACCTTGGTGTACATGTACATAGATCCCTGAAGGCAGCGGAACAGGTAGATAAGGTGGTTAAAAAGGCATATGGGATACTTGCCTTCATTAGCCGTGGCATAGAATATAAGAGCAGGGAGGTTATGATGGAGCTGTACAAAACGCTGGTGAGGCCACAGCTGGAGTACTGTGTGCAGTTCTGGTCGCCTCACTATAGGAAGGATGTGATTGCTCTGGAGAGGGTGCAGAGAAGATTCACCAGGATGTTACCTGGGATGGAGCGCCTCAGCTATGAAGAAAGACTAAACAGGCTGGGGTTGTTTTCCTTGGAGCAAAGAAGGCTGAGGGGGGACCTGATTGAGGTGTACAAAATGATGAGGGGCATAGATAGGGTAGACAAAGAGGAACTTTTCCCCTTAGTAGGGGGGTCAATAACAAGGGGGCATAGATTCAGGGTAAGGGGCAGGAGATTTAGAGGGGATTTGAGGAGGAACTTTTTCACCCAGAGGGTGGTTGGAATGTGGAACTCAATGCCTAAAAGGGTGGTAGAGGCAGGAACCCTCACAACATTCAAGAAGCATTTGGATGAGCACTTGAAATGCCATTGCATACAAGGCTATGGACCAAATGCTGGAAAATGGGATTAGACTGGACAGGGATGGATGGGCGGCGCAGACACGATGGGCCGAAGGGCCTCTTTCTGTGCTGTATAACTCTATGACTCTATGAATCTCTCCTCATAGGACAATCCCCCCATCCCAGGAATCAGTCTGGTGAACCTTCGTTGCACTCCCTCTATGGCAAGTATATCCTTCCTTAGGTAAGGAGACCAAAACTGTACACAATACTCCAGGTGTGGTCTCACCAGGGCCCTATATAATTGCAGTAAGACGTCTTTACTCTTATACTCAAATCGTCTTGTAATAAAGGCCAACATACCATTTGCTTTCCTAATTTCTTGCTGTACCTGCATGTTAACTTTCAGTGATTCATATACAAGGACACCCAGGTCCCTCTGAACACAATCCCTCACCATTTAAAAAATACCCTGCTTTTCTGTTTTTCCTACCAAAGTGGATAACTGATCCTTGTGGTATCCCACTAGTTACAGCCTGCCAACCCGAAAATGACCCGTTTATTCCTACTCTCTGTTTTCTGTCCGTTAACCAATCCTCAATCCATGCAAGTATATTACCTCCAATTCCATGAGCTCTAATTTTGTTTAATAACCTCTTGTGTGGCACCTTATTGAATGCCTTCTGAAAATCCAAATACACCACACCCACTGGTTCCCCCTTTTCTATTCTGCTAGTTACAACAAACATGATTTCCCTTTCATAAAGTTTTTTGCGTCTTCCGTGAAGACACACAAAATATTTGTTTAATTTCACTGCCATTTCCTTATTCTCCATTATAATTTCTCCTGTCTCAGCCTGTAAGGGACCCACATTTACTTTCGCTAATCTTTTCCTTTTTACATACCTATAAAAGCTTTTACAGTCTGTTTTTATGTCCCTTGCTAGTTTACTCTCATTCTATTTTCTCTTTCTTTATCAATTTCTTGGTCCTCCTTTGCTGAATTCTAAAATCCTCCCAATCCTCAGGCTTACTACTCTTTTTGGCAGCATTATAAGCCTCTTCCTTTGATCTAATACTATCTTTAATTTCTCTTGTTAGCCACGGTTGGACCACTTTTCCTGTGGGGTTTTTGTGCCTTAAAGGAATGTATATTTGTTGTAAATTATGTATTAATTCTTTAAATGCAAGCCATTGCTTGTCTACTGCCATACCTTTTAATGTAGCTTCCCAATCTACCTTAGCCAATTTGCCCCTCATACCTACGTAGCCTGCTTTGTTTAAATTTAAGACCCTAGTTTCAGATTTAACTAAATCACTTTCAAACTGAATATAAAATTCTATCATATTATGGTCACTCTTCCCTAAAGGCCCCTTTACTACAAGGTTATTAATTGACCCTCTCCTGTTGCACAATGAAAACCTACCTGCTGCCCATGTTGATTTATTTCACCTGTTAAATGCATCTCCTGTGTATTGGAAAGTTAAAAGGGCATGGGGAAGGGGCATGGGAGTGGGATTAAGTGGAGAATTCTTTCAGACTCAGCACAGGCCTCCTCCTGTGTGTAAAATCCAACGATTCTCCACTGTCCGCATAAGATTGAGTATAAACATTGGCATAGAATAGTTGGGCCAAATGGTCTTTAGCTCATCTTATGTGGATAATGGAGAATGGTTGAATTTTGCACACTGGAGGAGGCCTCTTGGGCCCTCACGCTGTGCTGAGTCTGCCCTTTCCCATACCCTTTTAGCTTTCTCTTTATTTGGCTGTGCCACCTGATGTGTTATGGTACTAAATGTGTCGATTTACTGCCACTCTAGCAGCGCTGTGTTTTGCAAATATCGAAAGATGAAAGGGTGGATGTGGGGAAACTGTTTCCACTTGTGGGTAAGACCAAAACAAGGGGACATAAATAGAAGAAAGCCACGAACCGATCAAATAAAGAATTTAGGAGGAATTTCTTTACACAGAGAGTGGTGTGAGAATGTGGAACTCCCTGCCACATGGAGTGGTCGAAGCAGAGAGCACTGATTTGGAGGGGAGGCTTGATGCATACACGAGGGAGAAGGGAAATTAACGTCGTAAAACATCCCAAGGCTCTTCACAGGAGTGTTTTCAGATTAAAATAGGCAAAGAAGGAGATATTAGGACAGGTGACCAAAAGCTTGGTCAAAGAGTTAGGTTTTAAGGAGCGTCTTAAAGGAGGAGAGAGATGAGGAGAGCCAGCGAGGTTTAGGAAGGGAACTCCAAAACTTGGGGCCTAGACAGCTGAAGGCACGGCTACCAATGGTGGGGCGAAGGAAGTGGCCAGAGCTGGAGGAATGCAGCATTCTCAGACTCCAGAGGTAACACCCTTCCTTACCGCAAACAGGTGAGTAAAGTCAAACTGATCCTCACCAAATGTGGCTTCTGAATGATCCCTGTGAACTAAAATGGTGATTTTAATGACTTGTAAACCAGCCTTTATAACTGAATGAAATTGACTCTGATCAAAGCTGTTTCAGAGTAAAATATGCTCAAACAATGCTCATTGCCATGATGCATCCTATAAAATGAGAGCAAATCCAGACCCATGCCATCACGACTGTAACTCTGGTTCAAATTGGAATCTGCTCCGATTGGCTCCCCATTGGTTACCCTGCGTGCTGTGTACATGGAGTGAGGGCACTTGCAGTCGGGACTGGGGCGTTGCTGCTTCAATGGATAAAATCAGCACCGGAAAATAGTGTAGCGATACAGTGTTCATGGGAAGGAACACCAGGCCCCCGGAGTGCAGGGAGCCTCTGCTGGTACTGCTATCTGATTTAAATTCTGATGTATCTGAGGAACCCTTTGTTCCCATCAGTCCATTTTGAATGGATGAATCTTGGTTCCGTGTTGTCCTTCTCATTGCAGAAACAACGGAGCCCACTGGTTCCCCACTTGTGATTGTCAGAGTTTGCAGAGGCTGCTTTAATTAACCCAGTATGTGTGCCCCAGGCCTCTGACTGTTGACTTAAGAACAGAAGAGTTTTTAGGAGCAGGAAAGTGTTATTAGGCTCAGTAAGCCTGCCCCACGTTCATAGATTAACCCCACCATCCCACCTCGTCACCATGGTCCTCAGCTCCTTATTGCTCCAGAAGTATGTTCAGTTGTCTCTTGATCTCATTTATAGATTCTCCACTTCAATGGGCTTCTCTTGAAACTTATTCCATAACTCGATTACCCTTTGGATAAAATGTTTCCCCTGACTTCCCTTCTTACTCCTAATTTTTTTAATTATTCCTCCCAGGGATTGGACCCATCACTAAAGTGAACCATTTACCTGAGCCAGTGTTTGTGAATCTTCCTTACAGAATTCAACATTGTCAGTTTGTGGGGTGGTGGGATGGGATGGAGCTCTTCAGTGACCTGTAATGATCTGTGTCTGAACTGGGAGGTGTTGACCCCCCTCTCCCCTGTGCACACATACCTTCTAGTAGGATAGTGACACAGGCAGGGCGGTGAAGTTGGGGTGGGCTGTAGGGTGGGGGCCTGTAGGAGGGGGGGCCTGTAGGAGGGGGGCCTGTAGAGGGAGGGCCTGTGGAGGGGGGGCCTGTAGGAGGGGGGGCCTGGAGGAGGGGGGGCCTGTAGGAGGGGGGGCTGTAGGAGGGGGGCCTGTAGGAGGGGGGGCCTGTAGGAGGGGGGGCTGTAGGAGGGGGGCCTGTAGGAGGGGGGCGCCTGTAGGAGGGGGCGCCTGTAGGGGGGGGCCTGTAGGAGGGGGGGCTGTAGGAGGGGGGCCTGTAGGAGGGGGGCGCCTGTAGGAGGGGGCGCCTGTAGGAGGGGGGGCCTGTAGAGGGGGGGCCTGTAGGAGTGGGGCGCCTGTAGGAGGGGGGCCTGTAGGAGGGGGGGCGCCTGTAGGAGGGGGGGCCTGTAGGAGGGGGGGCCTGTAGGAGGGGGGCCTGTAGGAGGGGGGCCTGTAGGAGGGGGGGCCTGTAGGAGGGGGGGGCCTGTAGGAGGGGGGCGCCTGTAGGAGGGGGACCTGTAGAGGGAGGGCCTGTGGAGGGGGGGCCTGTAGGAGTGGGGCCTGTAGGAGGGGGGCCTGTAGGAGGGGGGCCTGTAGGAGGGGGGGCCTGTAGGAGGGGGGGGCCTGTAGGAGGGGGGCCTGTAGGAGGGGGAGGCCTGTAGGAGAGGGGCCTGTAGGAGGGGGGGGCCTGTAGGAGGGGGGCCTGTAGGAGGGGGGGCCTGTAGGAGGGGGGCCTGTAGGAGGGGGGCGCCTGTAGGAGGGGGGGCCTGTGGAGGGAGGGCCTGTGGAGGGGGGGCCTGTAGGAGGGGGGCCTGTAGGAGGGGGGCGCCTGTAGGAGGGGGGGCCTGTGGAGGGAGGGCCTGTGGAGGGGGGGGCCTGTAGGAGTGGGGCGCCTGTAGGAGGGGGGCCTGTAGGAGGGGGGGCCTGTAGGAGGGGGGCCTGTAGGGGGGGGGGGCCTGTAGGAGGGGGGGGGCCTGTAGGAGGGGGGCGCCTGTAGGAGGGGGACCTGTAGAGGGAGGGCCTGTGGAGGGGGGGCCTGTAGGAGTGGGGGCCTGTAGGAGGGGGGGGGCCTGTAGGAGGGGGGCCTGTAGGAGAGGGGGGCCTGTAGGAGGGGGGCCTGTAGGAGAGGGAGGCCTGTAGGAGAGGGGCCTGTAGGAGGGGGGGGGGCCTGTAGGGGGGGGGGGCCTGTAAGGGGGGGGGCCTGTAGGAGGGGGGGCCTGTAGGAGGAAGGCCTGTGGATGGGGGGGTCCTATAGGAGGCACCCGGCAGGTCAGTGAGAATCTGGGGATAGAACAGACAAGTTTATGTTTCAGGTGTGGATATGCCTTATTCGTATCAGAAGATGGGAGCATGGAATGTCAAAAAACACAGAGAGAAATGATAAGTGGAATTGATGTAACAGTACAATCATGGTTCAGTACAGTGTGTGAAAGAGAGAGGCAGTGAGAGGTGAAGGAGCTGCCATCTCCGGTCAACTGCAACTGCTGAGTATGGAGCGACTGGATGGTCAGCGTTGCAGACATTGATGCTGGATTGCATGCTGATACAGGTTCGTTAAATGATGCCCTGTTGGGGGTTGCTGCTCTCAGTGGGGTCGAGTAATTGGAAGCTCAGTGCTCATTAGAAAGGCATCTCATAGGCTGCTTGGTAAATTCCATGTACTGATTAGAAAGGGTTTGAAAAGGTCATATTTGATGGCTGTCAGGAATTTGTACAGAGCAGAAAGTTAAAGTGACTGCTCCCACACGCAGCGATTCCCCTGAAGTTTTTCCAGCTGGTAGATTTTTCCCTGACTTTAATCCCTCGTTGCCTGAAAGCGTGACTCGAGTACCCCAGCCACGTGGGCAGCCTTCAGGAATGAACTTGCTGAATGTTGGTAGGCTGTTCAAGTGTGGGGAACATTATAGCTGAACCCCGTTCTGTTCCCATCCAACAGTGAATGGCAGTGGGAATCCAGGCTAAATTCATTTTCCTCCTTGCTAGTCTGGGGCACTGAAGTCAATCCCAGCCCTCCCCACCCACTGACTCAGTCAGGCACAAACTGGGCTGTTACAGTTGGGCTTTGTTCCACCACAGCAAAAAAACAAATTTTGGAATCTGCAAGTGAGGAGGACAACATGGAAACAGGATGCATCCATTCAAAAAGGACTGAACAGGGACAAAGGGTTCCTCAGATTGATCAGAATTTCAATCTTCTATGAACCAAAGTCTGTGCCCTAATCCATGCCTTGTCTGAGGTAGTGTGTCCAGGATTGCCAATTAACCTTTCAATGTGATATCAGTCACTGGAGATCACATGGATTGCCCAACATGTTCTTTATTCTTTCAAGTATGGTGAATGGGCATCCTGTGTGATCTCTAGTGGCCGATATCACATTAAATGGGTAATTGGAAAAAAATCAGACCATCAAACCAAAGTGTGAAAGCTAAACTAATAGATTCATTTACAAATAGAATACACAGATGCACTAAGAAGCAGGAAAGTACGAGAAGTGCAATAAACTGTTTCAAAACAAAAAAAGTCCAAATTCTTTTCAATCGCTTATGAGAGAAACTCTAGTAGAAACTCCTCTTCTTCTTAGGCAGTCCCTCGGAACCGAGGATGACTTGCTTCCACATTAAAAATGAGTTCTCAGGTGACTGATGAGTCCAATGCGGGACCTACAGTCTCTGTCACAGGTGAGGCAGACGGTGGTTGAAGGGGCGGGTGGGTGGGGTGCTTGGGTTGACGTGCGCTCCTTGCGCTGCCTGCGCTTGGCTTCCGCTTGCTCCCGGCGAAGAGACTCAAGGTGTTCGGCGCCTTCAGAAACTACATGGGATCTGACTCTCGTGGAGCCCCTTCTTCACACCCTCACATGGTGGAGGCAGTGCAAAGTCAGGGAACTGAGGACTACAAAGCTAACTCAACTATATGGTTACCCACTTTCATGTTACAGTGCCTCCATTTGTTATCAAATGGGCTTCTTATCACTGATCGGGTAATTAAGATTTTTATCATTTGTCGCACTTCAGTGGATAAAGCTATCAACTGTAATCCGCTGGCCATCTAAAGGTCAGTTTGCTTTGGACACCTGACAGCAGTTGAGACCGTAACATTGCTTGGAGCTGGAGGCGACACATACAATACACATTGTCTTCCATCTTACATTTAGGTAAAGAAAAAGAGAGAGACTTGCATTTATATAGCACCTTTCATGACCCCGGGACATCCCAAAGCGCAATAGCCAATTCAGTACTTTTGAAGTGTAGTCACTGTTGTATTATAGGGAAACACGGCAGCCAATTTGCGCACAGCAAGGTCCTACAAACAGCAATGAGATAACGACCAGATAATCTGTTTTAGTGACGTGGGTTGAGGGATAAATATTGGCCATAGTACAGGAAACTTTGTGCTAGCCGGCACCGACGGGACCGAGCTGTTGCCATTCCCTCAAAACTGCCGGACACTCCAGCGCTAATGTTGAAAGATACGGAGATTTTCAGCTCCGTGTGAATCAACAAACCCAACAGCTTCTAAACAGTCGGCAAGCGTCTCTGTAGCGTCTCTAGCTGAAGCTGTTGCTTAGCTACAGACCTTGCAGAGCTTGACTGTTGAGAAAAAAGCAACGAAAAGAAAAAAAACGGCTCCTGATTTTTGCGGGTGGCTCGAGCTTGCCGGACATTTAGCCTCCGGATAACACAAAGTTTCCTGTATATCTTATAATATCTGCCTTTCTGTTTTGATAGGGAGAGGGGTTGGTGTACATGCTGGCAAAGTTTGTTGTGAAGATTCTGACTTGGTGTCTCTACACTCAGTGTTGAATGTCACCAAGTGTTGACACATTCGTACCTATAGAGCACTGAAGTTATTGTAAGGTTCATATCTTGTAAAAATCTGAAAGAAAGAAAGACTTGCATTTCTAAAGCGTCTTTCACCACCACCTGATGTTCCAAAGCGCTTTACAGCCAATGAAGTACTTTTTGAAGTGTAGTCACTGTTGTAATGTAGGAAATGCAGCAGCCAATTTGCGCACAGCAAGCTCCCACAACCAGCAATGTGATAATGACCAGATAATCTGTTTCTGTTATGCTGATTGAAGGATAAATATTGGTCAGGACACCGGGGGTAAATCCCCTGCTCTTCTTCTAAATAGTGCCATGGGTTCTTTTATGTTCACCTGAGAGAGTAATGGGGCCTCAGTTTAACGTCTCATCCGAAAGAAGGCACCTCTGACAGCGCAGCACTCTCTCAGCACTGCACTGGAGTGTCAGCCTAGAGTTTTGTGCTGAAGTCTCTGAGCCACAGCTGACACTAGGATGTGATACAAAAGTGCAACCACATGAGGTTTGTATAAGCTGTACAGGAGCTGACATTCCTGTTTTAAATCCAGTGTCTGTATCTGTGATAGAATCCTCAGCTGTCAGTGATTATTTAATGAACATCCCCTACCCTTTCATCACAGACAGGGAGCACTGAACCTGGCCTAGTTAAAAATATTTGAGGGCTCCCCAGTAGCTCAGCTGGTTAATGCAGTGAGTAACAGTTTAATCCAGGGAAGAACAGGGAGTTCTCTCAGTGTCACGGCCAACACTCTTCCCTCAACCAGAGACCCAAATCAGATTAACTGGTCATTCATCTCCGTGCTGCTGGTAGGCTGTGTAAAACCTCTGCTGTCTTACCCTACGCAATAAAATGTAAACGCTCTTCGCAGCAAGTTTGAAGTAGTTCATTGTTTGTGAAGCGCTTTGGGATGTACCTGAGAGGAGTTATATAAGTACAAGTCTTTATTTTCTAAAGTTAGCACATCAGGGATTGAACTTGCAACCTTTGTGTTATTTATGACTCAATACCACACTGTCCACTGAACCATTGGGGAGCCATACTGATTAACATCCGACTATATTATCTTGTGGTCAGACTGTCAGATTGGCTCCATCTGTGTGAGAATCCATTGGGAGGCTTACATTTCCTTATCCATCCGTTACTGATGCTCCAAAGATGCTCATTTTTGACTAAAGAGGTAAGGTTCTACAGGCGTGCGATAGAGTGCTAGCGGGGGCAGGTTCCCATCGTATTGGAGGAGTGTTTACCCACTAATGTGTCTTCAGATGTCGGACAAGTTGAAGACAACATAAATTCCCTCAATCCTTCACATGTGCTCCGGCCTCAAAACCAGCTGCTTTTTAGCCCCTTAAGGGCTGACTGCATTTTTCTTTCATGCAGTTTTCAAAATCTACTAACTGAACGTGCGACCAAAAACAGATAGTGATAATGGAGTAATGGAATTTACTACCATTACAAATCTTGTCCTGGAGACTCAGTGCCGTGTTATAACATATATACCAACGATTCTGTTTAGTTGACTGACCTGTTCAATGGTGCACGTTTGTGTCAGTGTACTAACGAGCGCAGACGTCCCGGTATTGCCCGAGATTCTGCCATGGCTTGTTCTGTTTTTATTGGCACACCTGTGGACCAGTGAGAAACTCTGGCAAGACACGTCCGTCAGCGCTGACAATACTCAGGAGCTTCTCATCTCTTCGGAGGCTCCAGTCTGTCAGGACAGTGAAAACCTGCTTTGTTTTGATCTTCAATTATTTTAGCAGCGAGCTTATTGTGATCCCATTTAAGCAGAGGGAGCATCGTAAAAGAACCTATAAATGCTTTAATTTGCAGAACAGAAACAGCCCTCGTGCCCTCAAAGGGTACACTGTTCTTGGGAGGGGTGATTTTCCTTATTTTATAGTTGATTTATTTGGTCACTGAAACTGATGAAGGTGTAGCCACTTCAATAAACATTTGGTGAAAACACTACAATGAGACGAGCAAAACATCTGCCTGGAAACACAATCCAGGAGCTCACTCGCGGTGAAAACCAGTGGGATGGGAACTCTCTGTACCAACAGTTTACAGATAAACTTGGAGTAAATGAAGTTGTCCCTTGTCCTAGCCTGAGCATCCAGACAGTTTTGCAGAATCGTCCTTTGTATGATTGTGTAAGTTGGACAGTTGAGCCTAATTAATTTGTCTTCATGCAGAAATTGAGTGGTAGTGTTCCCAAAACAGGCTGGCCTCTGGCACATAGGACTAGCTGCACTTACCAGATTAGATGGCGAGGGAGCGTTGGTTCAGATGAGGTGACTCTGAGATACTCCCAGGGCTAAAAATGACGAAAAGTAGATGTTCTCTCAACACATACCTGAACGGTGCACCTGTCTCATACATTTCCAGGTGGGTTTCATGATACCTGTACATAGTTGTACTTAACAGTTTATACCCACAGCTTACCTGTTGGAGGAGGCTAGGAAAGGAAATTGATCACCTGATTGTAAAGGTAGATGTGGCTGTTTCCCTTGCTTTGTACCTGCGAGGAATGTGCTGTTTTTTCTGAGTTTGTAACGAGTCCCCCCTTCTCTTCAGTCCCCCAGGTACTCAAAAGCTGCACGGATTTTATTGAGAGACATGGAGTTGTGGACGGCATCTACCGACTTTCGGGAATTGCATCCAATATTCAGAAGCTACGGTAAGCTGCTACAGTAGAAGAATGGAGGGTTTGCCATGACAGCTGATTTCACCCAACATCTTCCTGTTAAATCTCTTTAATGGTCATCAATTGCCAACTGGAGGCATAAGCAGTATGTGAAAGGAAGGAGGGCACATTGGCACAGAATGCTGGAGTATCAGCATTCCAGCTCCTTTCAATAGGAGAGTGAGCTCAGTTGCTCCACTGTGAAGCAGCACTGGTCAGAGATGGATAGTCTCCACGGTCCCCAGGGAGACGGGTGGGCCACCGTCTGGGCAGCAGGCCCCCAGGGAGACGGGTGGGCCACTGTCTGGGCAGCAGGTCCCCAGGGAGACTGATGGGCCACTGTCTGGGCAGCAGGTCCCCAGGGAGACGGGTGGGCCACTGTCTGGGCAGCAGGCCCCCAGGGAGACGGGTGGGCCACTGTCTGGGCAGCAGGCCCCCAGGGAGACGGGTGGGCCACTGTCTGGGCAGCAGGTCCCCAGGGAGACTGATGGGCCACTGTCTGGGCAGCAGGCCCCCAGGGAGACGGGTGGGCCACTGTCTGGGCAACAGGCCCCCAGGGAGATGGGTGGGCCACTGTCTGGGCAGCAGGCCCCCAGGGAGATGGGTGGGCCACTGTCTGGGCAGCAGGTCCCCAGGGAGACGGGTGGGCCACTGTCTGGGCAGCAGGTCCCCAGGGAGACTGATGGGCCACTGTCTGGGCAGCAGGTCCCCAGGGAGATGGGTGGGCCACTGTCTGGGCAGCAGGTCCCCAGGGAGACGGGTGGGCCACCGCCTGGGAAGCAGGTCCCAGGGAGACGGGCGGGCCACCGTCTGGGCAGCAGGTCCCCAGGGAGACGGGTGGGCCACCGTCTGGGCAGCAGGTCCCCAGGGAGACGGGTGGGCCACCGTCTGGGCAGCTGGTCCCCTGCCAACCCTCTTATTTGCTGATGAGGGCCTGTGGTGACTGACAGGTGGACAGAGGTATGAAGTGAGCACCCTTTTAAAACAAAACAGAATTACTATGTGAAAAATTCAAATACTGATAGATTTGGAGAATTAATTAATGAGCATTAACCAGAAACATAGGAACAGGAGGAGGCCATTCAGCCCCTCAAGCCTCTTCCATCATTCAGTTAGATTATGGCTGATCTGTACCTCAACTCCATTTACTTTGTTCCGTATCAGAGGGAATTGGATGTAATATCTCCAAATTTGCAGACGACACACAGCTGGGTGGGAGGGTGTGCTGTGAGGAGGATGTCGTGAAACTCCAGTATGATTTGGACAGGTTGGGTGATTGGGCAGAAACATGGCAAATGCACTATAATGTGGATATATGTGAGGTTATCCACTTTGGTGGCAAAAACAGGAAGGCAGATTATTATTTGAATGGCAATAGATTGGGAGAAGGGGAAGTGCAAAGAGACCTGGGCGTCTTTGTGCACCAGTCGCTGAAGGTAAGCATGCAGGTGCAGCAGGCGGTTAAGAAGGCAAATGGTATGTTGGCCTTCGTAGCGAGAGGGTTCGAGTACAGGAACAAGGATGTCTTGCTGCAGTTGTACAGGGCCTTGGTGAGACCGCACCTTGAGTATTGTGTGCAGTTTTGGTCGCCTTATCTGAGGAAGGATGTTCTTGCCATGGAGGGAGTACAGCAAAGATTCACCAGACTGATACCTGGGATGGCAGGAATGACGTATGAGGAGAGATTGTGTCAATTGGGCTTATACTCACTGGAGTTTAGAAGATTGAGAGGGGATCTCATCGAAACCTATAAAATTCTGTCAGGCCTGGACAAACTAGATGCAGGAAGGATGTTCCCGATGGCCGTGGGGTCCAGAACTAGGGGTCATAATCTAAGGATAAGGGGTAAGCCATTTAGGACTGAGATGAGGAGGAATTTCTTCACCCAGAGAGTGGTGAACCTGTGGAATTCTCTGCCACAGAGGGCGGTGGAGGCCAGTTCATTAAATATATTCAAGAAGGAGTTGGATATATTTCTTAAGGCTAAAGGGATCAAGGGGTACTGAATTTGGATGATCAGCCATGATCGCATTGAATGGCGGAGCAGGCTCGAGGGGCCAAATGGCCTACTCCTGCTCCTATCTTCTATGTTTCTATCCCTTACTTAACAAAAATCTGTCTATCTTGGTCTGCAAAATTTCAATTGACCCAGCATCCACTTTTGGGGGAGTGAGTTCCAGATTTCACTCCTGAATGGCCTAATTTTAAGGCTATGAAACAAAAGTAAATATGCTTAAGCACCTGTGCAGCTGGGTGAAAGGGTTTATGTCACAGCTATGTTATAATGAGAATTTCCACAAGAATTCCAGTAATGGTTTTCCCCTCCATTTGGTTTCCTGTTCCAACACGTGGACCAGTTCCGCACTCCCCATAATTTTCCACTCCCACTCAGAGGGATTTCAAACCACAGCTATTTTTCTTGCCAATATTGTCTCCTTCCATTTCATCGTCTTCCCTCCCTGAAGTCACCGCCCTTTGCTCAGGTGTGATTCCATGGGTATTGGTCACTGTCTGTTGCCCCATGAAAGTGGCCATCATTAATTTGTGAGTCTAGAGGTGAGTGAGGCTTCTTAAACAGAGAGGGCATCGCAGCCGTATTTCCTGTGCTTAGACATGTATAGTTCCAGTTGGAGTTACTGGAAAGCAACCAAGAACAGGACCTCCCTTCACAATGTATCGGCCGTTTGATCTGTTGCTCTGCTGATGCCAGCAGGATAAACATCAATAACCCTACTCCTGATTCGTTAAGAAACCAGACTTTGAAACTGGCTCTTGGCCAATCAAATCATTGACTATGTGATATAGTTCCAACTCTGAATATAAGATATTGGCACTTGCAGGAGAACACAGAGCAATGATTGTAGAATTCTTCAATTGGAATATATAAATACATAATTCATATTATAGCATTTCTGCCAATTTAACACAGCAGCTGTGGATCAATGGGTAGCGCACTCGCCTCTGAAATCAGAAGGTTGTGGGTTCAAGTCCCACTCCAGGGGTTTGAAGACAAAAATCTAGGCTGACACTCCAGTGCAGTACTGAGGGAGTGCTGCACTGTCGGAGGTGCCGTCTTTCGAATAAGACGTTAAACCGAGGCCCCGTCTACTCTCTCAGGTGCATGTAAAAGATCCCATGGCACTATTTCGAAGAAGGGCAGGGGAGTTATCCCCGGTGTCCTGGTCAATATTTATCCCTCAATCTACATAACAAAAACATTATCTGGTCATTACCACATTGCTGTTTGTGGGAGCTTGCTGTACGCAAATTGGCTGCCACGTTTGCCACAAATTCCAGAGAAGGTTGATGTTGTTGTTGGTGCTGCTGGTGTGCCTGGTGATGTTGGTGTTGGGGCTGATCGTGGTGGGATTCAGAGGACCAAGGGCACCGATGCTGCTGGAATAGATGACAGCTGAAGTGAGATGACAGAAACGATCTATCAGTGGTGAGAGAGGTTGCTCCAAGGAAGTGACAGTGGATAGAGAGTTTACCCCAAACACTTCCAAACTGCATACAGCTCAAACGTGTCTTCCAAATCTTGAAGGCTCAAGCTTTTGACATTGGAAAGTGAACAGCTGTGAAATGGCAGCGTTTATACCACTTTTGCAGCTGTCACCTTTTCACAGCAATGGAGAGTCATAGAGAACCCGACACACTTACCTGATGGGTACCTCGTGAAAAAGTTGGAAAAATGGCTAGTAGGTGGTAAAATGCCGTTCAACTACTTTTAAAGACCCTCTTAACTATCTCAATTGGCTCACCCGCCGCTTAGTGCCGGGTCTGCAAAGCGCAGGCAGACCCGGCACTTGGGAAACTGACACAGAGGCGGGATCCCGACCCGCTGTCAATCTTTTAGATTTTGACAACGCACCCGCCTCCGAACCCGCCCTCTGAGCGCCGGCAAAATTCCGGCCTAACAGTGTGGGAGCGCTGATGCACTGTGATCTTGCGCCCATTCCCCCCAGAATCAGGGAGTTGGCCATATTGTGTCCAGTTTTTGGACACCTTGCTTGACGAAGGATGTGAAGGTCATGGCGAGGTTACAGAAGAGATTCACTAAGATGATACCAAGGATGAAAGGCTTTAGTTATGAGGAGAGACTTGGGGTCAATGTTCCCTTTCATTTTGTTTTGGGTGCGCAGCCCATTCAAAATACCGCGCATGTTTAAAGAGAACATTGCTTGGGGTCCTTTCACTTGAACTAAGAAGGTTAAGAGGAGACCTGATAGCGGTGCTCAATATTAGGAGGGGTCTTGAAAAAGCAAAGCGGGGAAAATATTTCCATGGGCCAGTGAGTTAGTAACTAAAGATTAGGACTAAAATAACAGTGGTGGCAGCAGGTCTATAGATGCTGGTGAAGTGGATAAATTTTTGAAAAAGAAAAATGTCAAAAGGCTTGGGAATGGTTCGGAGAATAATGCTAACTGGATGGCCCTTTCAGAGAACTGACGCAGGCACATTGGGAAGAATGGCCTCCTCCTGTGCTGTAAAAATCTGTAGAATTATTATTGTGCCAAAAGTTCCTCAGCCTCCAGGTGCTTGTGGTAAATGGGCTGCAAGTGGCAGCTGATGGTTTGGACCCGGTGTAGAGCTGCCACCACCACAAGTGATCACGGTTTGCTGCCGTATAGTGTGTATCTTTGGTCAGGTGCTGTTCCCTTTCCCTGCAGTTGGTAAAGGCCTCATCTGGAACCTGACATCTGTTCTTTAATCTATATATATAAATCGGTAGATCTGTCTGTCCTTCTGTCTGTCCTTCTGTCTGTCCTTCTGTCTGTCTGTCCTTCTGTCTGTCTGTCATCATGTGTGCGTCTGTCTGGTATGCGCTCGAAAGTTATAGAGCGTACCTACGCGTGCGTTACGTCGAAAGAAAGCTTACCTTTCCAAAACGGTCTTAAGCGTATTTACGTTTCGGCCGGGCAAAAATCGCGCCCGCGGTATCCGAAAAACCTTCAACATTCCGCTCATTAGCATCTCATTATCCGCTCATTGGCGACAGAGTGACCTCGAGGTCTTATCGTTCTGAACCGAGGTGAGTAGCCGCCATCTTGCTTCCATTCTTTTTCCTGCTTTCTGCGTCTTTCTTTTCAAATATACATTTCCAGCAAAATAAAATTGAATTTATTAAATTGTTTTTAAAAAAAACTTCATTCATTTGTAAATATTTTCTCTAACCTGAAGATTCTTTTCCTACCTTTCCCTGTTTTTGTTAGGCCTGAAAGCCTGGGTGTTTCTTGCCCAGCCAGGCCCGACCTAGGTAATTCTCCCACGGCTTCTGCTAAGCTCCTCCTCCCCCCCCCCCCCCATGTCACGTTACCCGGGGCAACGGCGTCAGCCACGAGGGTCAGGGTGCGCGCGCAGCAGGAGCAGCTGAGACGCGGCGTCTCTCTCTGTTCCGCGCTCGGCTCGGGCGGGGGGGGGGGCGGGGCTCTCGGGAGTGCGGATCTCGGCCGGGGCTTGGTGAGCGGGAAGGGTTACCCCGGCAACCGGGCCCGCCGGCCGTCTCGCACAGCCGCAATCGGCGGACTTCAAGCCGGCTGGCCCGGGGGGGCGGGGCTCAGAGAGCGGGGCTCTCGGGAGTGCGGGGCGGGGTGGGGCTCGGAGAGCGGGGCTCTCGGGAGTGGAGTGCGGGGCGGGGCGATGCGGCCGGTGCTCGGGAGGACGGGGGCTCGGAAGGGGGGGATGGGTTACCCCAGCAACCGGGCGTGGCCATCTCTCAGCCTCAAGCCGGCTCACGCCTGTTCTCGGGGCTTGGCTCCATTTGCGGCCGCGGGCCACTCGCCCTCTCTCTCCCCTTCCCTCTGTCTCTCTCCCCCCCCCCTCCTCCCTCCCCGCCCTCCTCCCCGCCCTCCTCCCTCCCCCCCGCCCTCCCCTCCCCCCTCCCCTCCCCCCTCCCCGCCCTCCTCCCCCCGCCCTCCCCCCTACCCTCCCCCCCGCCCTCCCTCCCCTCCCCCTCCCCCCCTCCCCACGCTCCCCCTCCCCGCCCTCTCCCTCCCCGCCCTCTCTCTTCCCCCCAGTCGCTCTCTCTCTTCCCCCAGTCGCTCTCTCTCTTCCCCCCAGTCGCTCTCTCTCTTCCCCCCAGTCGCTCTCTCTCTTCCCCCCAGTCGCTCTCTCTCTTCCCCCCAGTCACTCTCTCTCTCTCTTCCAACAACAACATGCCCTCGAAAAAGCCTCGGCACCGCCGGGCACTCCAGCTAGTTTTTAATATATTAATAGTTACATAGTCCGTTTTGACCTGAGTGTCGCTGTTGAATTTGCTGCCCGGGAAACTACAAACACGGTCCCTGCTCGCTATTTGTCTTTACTCTTAGACCGGATGAATTAAAAGCTTGTTTTTAGGGATGAGACTGGGATTTCAGTCACCTCGGTCTCTGTCAAGATTAATATATCTGTTTGTACTGCTAGTCTGTTTTCCTGTAAAGTTGGATTTAGCTTTTACTTCAGTTTCATTGAGTTTTGATTTGCAAAGTTGTCAGTGCCGCGCTCCTCTGTGTTGTGCATCAGTTGGTTGAGGCCTGTGGTGCCTCAGGCAGATCAGTGCTGCCACCCAGTTTCAACGCTTGCAATAATGTTTATGGATCCTTCCCAGTACCAGACGCCCACAGTGGCCTGTATGAGTTTCCAGACCTGTGAAGTCTGTTCCAAGCTCAGTAGCAGAACTCTCATTTGAATTTCATTTGCTACAAGGAAATCCTTCAGACCAGAAAGGTCTCCTTGGGTCCTAACACAAAGAGCCCAGGTGCTGGTTCCTCTTAAAGCCTTCTGTATATTCTCGCTGTGAATCCGGGACAGCAACGCTCGAGGAGGCCGCTTATCCCCGAGTGTCACCCTCCCCTTTTCAGTGTTGCAGCATATACAGGAAACTTCGCGATATCCGGCACCGATGGGACCGGCGTGATGCCGATCTATGAAAACTTCGGGACAGACCAGCGCTAATGTTGAAGGATACGGAGGCTTTCATCTCCGTATCTGACAACAAACACTGTTGCTTAGCAACAGCTTGTAAACAGTCAGCCCGTACCTTGGAAGCGTCTCTAGCTTAGCAACAGCTTCAGAGAGGCTTTCCAGAGACTGACTGTTTAAAAAAATGCTAGGAGAAGAAAAAAAAAGAAAAAAAACCTAACAAAACGGCTGCTGATTTCTGCCGTTAGATCGAGGTTTCCGGCCATACAACCTCCGGATAAACCAAAGTTTCCTGTATATTGCTGGTCGCTTTTGCTGGTCACGGTCTGTGGCTCTGACTCCATTCTTGGGATCCACCAGGTGGTGTTATAGTCGTGAAGCATGCCTCATTTAGTTGCTATTAGGAGTATTGTGCACCTGGCCCTGACAGTACATTATTAATAGAATAAGAGAAGCAAATTCAGAGCAACACAGTAGTGCCAATAAAATCTGGCAGGAAATGTTGGAACAGAGAGGTTGCAGGTGGGAGACAGATTTGCTGCAAGCTTTTTCTTGTATATTGTCCAGGAACATGAGAGAGATGTTAGAGCCTCCTTGACATAGGGGTAGCCTTGGGCACACCTGAGATTTAGAGAGGGTGAACAATTGTTGAGGAGAAAAGCAATGTTTTATATAAAAGAAGATGCTGAGCTTCCTGTGAGCAGCTTTTATCTGAGCAAAGGAGATGAAAGTAACATTACTGAGCGAGAAAATGGATATCAGATGAGCCTTTCAGATCCCATATTGAGAGCGCATGTTTTTGTAGATGGACAGATTTAGTGTCTCTCATCTCCTCCTTTTATTGGGCTGGCTGTTCATCAGGCAATTCAGATCAGACTAGCTTTAATCCTGCAGCAGTGCATACATTACCAGGATCTTGAAAGGGTTCTGCCTTAAAAGCTTACAGTGCTGATTGAAAGAAGATTGTACGTTGCTGTCAGTGTTGTGACTATAACCCATGGCGTGGGACAATGCAGCTACTCTGCTGTACTGCTTATTCAAGATCTGCTGATCAGAGTCCATCATTTGCCTTTGGCACTGTGTTCAGCTGCTAATGTTCAGTAGTATTGAGGCCCACACAGCTTTTTATTGAACAATTAACCCCAGCTGGGAATTGAATTTTGTCCCTGGTTTGTTGCGATGTTATAGCTGTGTTTGCATTGGCCTTGGAGGGCAGTTTGAGGTGCTTGTTTCCGGCAAGTGGATCTTGCATGTGCAATGGCAACACCAATATATATTCGGCAATTCACTAAATCTGGTTAAATCTGCTAAAGAAGTTCTGCTACAAACAAGCACCTCACTGAGGCAGTGAAAAGCAGCATAAATTTCATACTTTTAAAGATTATTACCCTGTTGTTACTCACAGGCTTAAGGAACTTTGAGCACTGGCAGTATACCCACCTCGATAACTTCCAATCGGTCGCCCTGATGTCTATAAGTTTTGTATCTGTATGATTGTAGGGTCTTTTTATTTTCTGACTGGCTCGGCACCAATGGGGCTGTGGTGGAAAGGGTGGACAGCTTTAAGTTCCTCGGAGTCCACATCACGGAAGACCTCTCCTGGTCCCTCAATACCTCCTCTCTGGTGAAGAAGGCCCAGCAGCGCCTATATTTCCTAAGGAGGCTGAAGGGATGTAACCTGTCACCCCTGATCCTCTCTAACTTTTACCGCTGCACAATAGAGAGCATCCTGACGAACTGTATCACAGTATGGTATGGCAGCTGTAGCTCCTATGACCGGAAAGCCCTGCAGCGGGTAGTCAAAACTGCCCAACGCATTACCGGCACCCGGCTACCGACCATAGAGCACATATACCAGAAACGCTGTTTACGGAGGTCACGGTCCATCATCAAAGACCCTACCCACCCCAGCCACAGTCTGTTCGCCCTCCTGCCATCTGGGAGACGCTACAGATGCATTCGCACCCGAACGACCACTGTTTGTATTCCACTGTGTACATGCCTGGACATGCCTCGGCTGACTCCTCCCACAAGTCCTAGTATAAAGGTGACTGCTCCCCAGCCCTTTGTATTTCTGGACCGGTCGACCACTCGAGGCAGACCTTCATTCTTTTGTTAATAAAAGCCTTTAGTTACTCTCTTAACTCTCAGTCTTTTATGAGTAATTGATAGCGCATCAATTTTATTAACAAAATTTTTATAATGGAGAAGATCCTCACACCAGCATGCCTGGACTTAGATCATCGGGAGGCGGACTCATCCACCAAGTTTACTCACTGGCTTAAGTGTTTCGAAAAATTCCTGACCGCCTCCGCAGCAATCAAATCGGACGAGGACAAACTGGATGTCCTGACCTCCAAAGTGAACCACCGAGTGTACTCGGTCATCCAAGACGCGACCTCGTACGCGGACGCTATCAAGCTCCTCAAGGACCAGTACACGCGCCCAGTGAACGAAGTGTACGCCAGGCACCTTCTGGGGAGTCGTAAACAACAACCTGGGGAATCGACCGTGGAATACCTTCAGGCACTGTCTGTGCTTGGCCGGGCCTGTGGTTGTAAGGATGTAAAGGCCGCCGTGTACACAGAGGAACGTTTCCGGGACGCTTTTGTAGCGGGCCACAGATCCAATTACACCCGACAGCGACTGTTGGAGCAGAGTGACCTCGACCTCAACAAGGCCTCTGAACTCGCACTATCATTGGATGCAGCCTACCGGGGCATGGATGCCTACTCCTCTGCACCGTGGACGCCGCGGGGAATGACAGCCTGGGACACGGTAGGACCGCCTCATAGCGCCGTGCCACCCCAGCAACGGCCCAACTACCGCAGCAGTGTCCCAAGGCCAGACAGCAGTGCCCCAAGGCCAGAAATGCTACTTCTGTGGCCAGGCAAAACACCCCAGAGCGCGCTGCCCGGCGAAAAACGCGATCTGCTCGGGCTGCGGGAAGAAGGGACACTACGCTAGCGTCTGCAGGGCCAAAGCCACCCCGAACCCCAGCAGCGCCGCGTGTGGGCCATGCGGGCCGCCATCTTGGGCCTCCCCGGCCATGTGCGAACCACCGGTACAGCAGCCATTTTGGACGCCTCCAGCCACATGGGGATCATGGACGCCACCATCTTGGATGACAGCCGGAACGCAGCAGGCCCCCAACACCGCCTCATCTGATACCCGCAGCGACACACCGACCCCTACGCTGGCATCCGTTACACTAGACCAAGCGAGACCGCACCAGCTGGCCAGTTCCACAATGGACATTAAGGTAAATGGTCACGATACAATCTGCCTTTTTGACTCTGGGAGCACGGAGAGCTTCATCCACCCCGACACGGTGCGGCGTTGCTCTCTCCCAGTCCTGCCTGCGCACCAGCGGATTTCTATGGCCTCCGAGTCCCAGTCGGCGGACATCGGCGGCTACTGCGTGGTGACACTCGTAGTAGACGGGACTGTGTACGATCATTTTAAACTTCTGGTCCTGCCCGACCTCTGCGCTGCCGTCCTGCTGGGGTTAGATTTTCAGTGCCACCTTAAAAGTGTTACGATGGCGTACGGTGGACCCCTACCCCCACTCACAGTCCGCAGCCAGCAGCTTCCAAATTGCCCGCCGCGCACCAGGTGCAACCTCTCCACACTCAGAGTCACCCCCCCCCCCACTGTTTGCTAACCTCACCCCCGACTGTAAGCCCATCGCCACAAAGAGCAGGCGATACAGTGCCGGGGACAGGGTTTTCATTAAAACCGAAGTGGAGCGGCTCCTGAAGGAAGGGATTATTGAGGGCAGCACCAGCCCCTGGCGAGCCCAGGTTGTGGTCGTTAAGACCGGCGAGAAGCAGCGCCTGGTCATCGACTACAGCCAGACAATAAATCGCTACACCCTGCTGGACGCCTACCCACTCCCCCGCATAGCTGATATGGTCAACCAGATCGCGCAGTACCGCGTCTTCTCGACCATTGACCTGAAATCAGCGTACCACCAGCTCCCTATCCGCCCTGAGGACCGCCAGTATACCGCCTTTGAGGCAAACGGCCGCCTCTATCACTTCCTTAGGGTTCCCTTTGGCGTCACCAACGGGGTCTCCGTCTTCCAAAGGGAGATGGACCGGATGGTAGATCAAAATGCGTTGCAGGCCACTTTCCCATATCTGGACAATGTGACCATCTGCGGCCGTGACTTGCAGGACCATGACGCAAACCTCGAAAAATTCCTCCGCACCGCCCAACTCCTGAACCTGACATATAACAAGGAGAAGTGCATATTCCGCACAAACCGCCTCGCCATCCTTGGCTGTGTTGTGGAACACGGAGTCATCGGCCCCGACCCCGACCGGATGCGTCCCCTTATGGAACTCCCACTGCCTCAAGGCCCTGAAGAGGTGCCTAGGGTTTTTCTCCTATTACGCCCAGTGGGTCCCCTACTATGCGGACAAGGCCCGTCCGCTGATCAAGTCCACCTCTTTTCCCTTGACGGCAGAGGCCCGCTTAGCCTTCCACCGTATCGAGGAGGACATTGCCAAAGCCACCATGCACGCAGTGGACGAATCCATCCCCTTCCAGGTGGAAAGCGACGCGTCCGACTTTGCCCTGGCCGCTACCCTCAATCAGGCGGGGAGACCCGTGGCCTTCTTTCCACGAACCCTCCAAGGCCCGGAGACCAGACACTCCGCTGTTGAGAAGGAGGCCCAGGCGATTGTGGAGGCTGTGCGTCATTGGAGGCACTACCTGGCCGGAAAACGATTTACCCTGCTCACTGACCAGCGTTCAGTTGCTTTCATGTTTAACAACAAGCAGAGGGGCAAAATCAAAAATGACAAGATCTTGAGGTGGAGAATCGAACTTTCCACCTACAATTACGAGATCTTGTACCGGCCCGGGAAGCTCAATGAACCCCCGGATGCGCTATCGCGTGGCACCTGCGCCAGCGCACAGATCGATAGACTGCGGGCCCTCCACAATGACCTCTGCCACCCGGGGGTCACCAGGTTCTTCCACTTCATCAAGGCCCGCAACCTGCCTTACTCTATTGAGGAGGTCAGGACCATGACCAGGAACTGCCAAGTCTGCGCTGAGTGCAAACCGCACTTTTATAGACCAGACAGGGCCCACCTGATAAAAGCCACTCGCCCCTTCGAGCGCCTGAGCGTTGATTTTAAAGGGCCTCTCCCCTGCTCCGACCGCAATGTGTACTTCCTCAATATTATTGATGAGTACTCCCGTTTCCCGTTCGCCATCCCCTGCCCGGACATGACCAGTGCCACGGTCATTAAATGTCTGAACGACCTCTTCACCCTGTTCGGTTTCCCCAGCTATATCCATAGCGACCGGGGCTCATCGTTTATGAGCGACGAACTCCGTCAGTACCTGCTAACTAGGGGTATTGCCACAAGCAGGACCACCAGTTACAACCCCCGGGGGAACGGACAGGTGGAAAGAGAAAATGCGACAGTTTGGAAGGCCGCCCTGCTAGCCTTAAAGTCTAGGGGCCTTCCAACCTCCCGCTGGCAGGATGTGCTCCCCGATGCGCTCCACTCTATTCGGTCACTGCTCTGCACTGCCACTAACGCCACCCCTCATGAGAAAATGTTTGTCTTCCCAAGGAAGTCCACATCGGGGACATCGCTACCGCCATGGCTGACGTCCCCAGGGCCGGACCTACTGAGAAGACACGTGAGGACCCATAAAACGGACCCCCTGGTCGAGAGGGTCGACCTCCTCCACGCCAACCCCCAGTATGCTTACATTGCATACCCGGACGGGCGGGAGGACACAGTCTCCATAAGAGACCTTGCACCCTCGGGGGCCGCAGTAACCCACTACTCACTACCACCCCCCCCAACGATCCGATATCCAGCCCCAGCAGACGGCAGGCCTGGGCCCCGCGACCCGCTCGACATCTACGAGGACGACACGCCTGTGCCACAGCCTACGCAGGACTCGACGCCGGAAGCTCCACTACCCCTGCCGTCGCCACGCTGATCACAGCGGCAGACAAGACCTCCGGAGAGACTCCAATACACTAACTTTTAATACACTTCACCCCGCCGGACTCAATTTTAAACAAGGGGTGAATGTGGTAAACCACTGTTTGTATTCCACTGTGTACATGCCTGGACATGCCTCGGCTGACTCCTCCCACAAGTCCTAGTATAAAGGTGACTGCTCCCCAGCCCTTTGTATTTCTGGACCGGTCGACCACTCGAGGCAGACCTTCATTCTTTTGTTAATAAAAGCCTTTAGTTACTCTCTTAACTCTCAGTCTTTTATGAGTAATTGATAGCGCATCACCACCCCAGCCACAGTCTGTTCACCCTCCTGCCATCTGGGAGACGCTGCAGATGCATTCGCACCCGAACGACCAGATTTAGGAACAGCTACTTTCCCAGGGCTGTCATCCTGCTGAACTCCACAAATAAACTCTAAAGCCTGCACATCTGCCAATGCACTTTATTATGTTTATGTTTATGTTAATGTATTACAAGCCAAATGTATGTTGAATGTTTAAGTGTCTTAATCTAAATGTACACTCTCGGGAGCCGCAAGCCTACATTTCGTTGTACTGCACTTGTGCACTAACAATGACAATAAAGTTGATTATTATTATTATTATTATTATTGGGGATCTCAGCCCATAGGCCAGAGAACCAAATTGGATTTTGTTGGTCTGTGTGACGGTGTTGCCGTCCACGTTCTGTATTCTGTGTAGTTCTATGACAGAGACTGTTCCAAACGTTCTTCAGTCACAGGTTTGTTTCCATTAACCAGCTGAACCGTGCCCAGCATTCTCAGAGTTTGCACGGTGTTAACGTTTGGCTTTCTGTCAGCAGATTGAGGGAGGAGCATAAACAAAGTGAAAGCACAAGTAATAGGCTGGAGTTTAGCTGAGAAACCCCATAGACCAGGGGATCCCAAACTTTATTTTTTGCTGAGCCCTTCTTTGAAGTTTCATGCCCCACACGCACCCCCTTCTTTCTAAGAAAGTGTTTTTGTATTCAGTGTTAGTTTAGGTATAGCGGGTAACCCAGAATACTTCAATTTTGTCACTTTAGCTATTTTAATTCTGCTCCTTTATACTAATGGGTTTTAATATGAAGCCCAATCCTATCATGAGAACTCACGGGCCGGAAAATTCCTCGGATCTGCTCCTGCTTCACTGCTCTTAGTGTGCCGGAAATGCCACCACTGGAGAGAATAGGTATTGCAGGCAATTCCTGTCAGTGAGTTACAGCTGGTGTCCTCACCACCCCCCGATAGCCTCCCCGCTCCGCCCCGCCCCGCACCGCACCGCACCCAGCTTAGGAACCTGTATGATAGACAACAAGACCTGGAGTCAACCTCTTATGAACTGGAGTTGATGAGAACTCCCAGTCTTAACGGCCAATTTATTCTAAATACTCTGTAACCTTTAAACTAAATTTATAGATTCAGATTAGCCAAATCAATGTCTGGAATTTTGATTCTGGCAATTTGATTGGGTGTGTAGACTGTCCAATCAACTGGCCTGACTGATGCTTTGTTTACAGTGTAGTGATCTAGTATCGCGACAAACCTGACCGAGGGATTGAACTGCTCCCTTTAACACTCGCTTGTGACCAAGTACTCCCTTTTGAGTGCTGTTACTGTAATGCCTACAGGTGCTGTGTGGTGCATCCTTAATGGTCACTATAACTGGTACCATGCTGGTGTTTTCAGTTGGGCATCTGAAGTCAGATTTAATTTTCTGTTTTTGCCAATTATTTCCTTCCCTCCTTTCCTGAAGACACTGACTCTCACTGGGGTACAGTTCCACAGACACTGACTCTCACTGGGGTACAGTTCCACAGACACTGACTCTCACTGGGGTACAGTTCCACAGACACTGACTCTCACTGGGGTACAGTTCCACAGACACTGACTCTCACTGGGGTACAGTTTCACAGACACTGACTCTCACTGGGGTACAGTTCCACAGACACTGACTCTCACTGGGGTGCAGCTCCACAGACACTGACTCTCACTGGGGTGCAGTTACACAGACACTGACTCTCACTGGGGTACAGTTCCACAGACACTGACTCTCACTGGGGTACAGTTCCACAGACACTGACTCTCACTGTGGTACGGGTTCCACAGACACTGACTCTCACTGGGGTACAGTTCCACAGACACTGACTCTTCCTGGGGTACAGTTACACAGACACTGACTCTCCCTGGGGTACAGGTTCCACAGACACTGACTGTCATTGGGATACAGGTTCCACAGACACTGACTCTCACTGGGGTACAGGTTCCACAGACACTGACTCTCACTGGGGTACATGTTCCACAGACACTGACTCTCACTGGGGTACATGTTCCACAGACACTGACTCTCACTGGGGTACATGTTCCACAGACACTGACTCTCACTGGGGTACAGGTTCCACAGACACTGACTCTTATTAGGGTACAGGTTCCACACACACTGACTCCCACTGGGCTACAGGCTCCACGGACACTGACTCTCACCGGGGTATGGGTTCCACAGACACTGACTCTCACTGGGATACAGGTTCCACAGACACTGACTCTCATTGGGGTACAGATTCCTTGCCTGATGGCTACAAGTATATGCACTTCCCAGAATGTAGCACTGGATAAATGATTAGTACAAGTGTCCACTTGGCTTAATGGTAGCACTGTTGCCTCTGGGTCAGAAAGCCATGGGTTTAATCCCCACACCAGGATCTGAGTGCATAATCCAGGCTGACACTTCAGTGCAGTACTGAGAGAGTGCTGCATTGTCGCAAGTGTCATATTTCAGATAAGACATTAAATCGAGGCCCTGTCTACATGTTCAGAATGTGAAAGAACCCACGGCCCTTTTCAAGGAAGAGTAGGGAGTTCTCCCTGTGTCCTGGCCAATACTTATACTTCAACTAATGCCTAAAACAAATGAACTGCTTATTTATCTCATTTGCTGTTTGTCCTGTATGTAAATTGGCCATTGATTTGTCTACATAACAATCGTGACTACAGTTCAAAAATAAAGTACTTTGGATTTGTGACCTGTGTAGCTAAGCACCAGGCCCATCAAGTGATTGAGATGTAATTTCCACAAAGTGCCACTCTTAATAACCTAACTCCCGATGGAAAGGTACCAAGTCGACTCCTTAATCCCCTTAGAGGCCAGACTATCCTTGGGATGAGTACAGAATCGTCACTTATGGACAAATAGCATTAACTGATCAGATCAAAACATAATAAGTATAATGCTTTGTGTGTCTTTGGAGAGGGGCAACGTTCTAGGGGTGGGTAGAACTGCAGAGTTTACACAAACCAGGTTTTTCTGTTCCAGTCTCTCCACATTCACCCCACCCCATGATCACTTCTAGTTCCTGTCCCATCGAGTGTTCTAATTTTACAGTACTTGGCTGTGGTACATTTTATGCTTGAAGAATGTCAAAGTATGGTTTTGCTGCTTTTTTAACGTTTTAGAGATTTATATGGGATTAGATTCTGGTCGAGATGCTGTTTGGAGCCTGTGTTAAAGGTATTGCCTGCCTATCATCAGTGAAAGTACAAATTCTTTTTTTCTTTATGTTTTGGGTTGGCGGGTGTGATTAGGTGCTGAATATAAATGTTTGGCAGTGGTACCCCAGTGGAATCCTACTGTGTGTGCTCTGGACTAATAAAGTTAATGAATTCCTAGTAGGATGGTGTTTTCTGATGACTGAGGCTTGCTTGTGGTTAGACTGTGTTCCCTTCACTCAGACAGTAATGGTGTAAAACTGGAGGACAACAGTGAAAGACCAGCCCCAGTCTGAACTGAATGTTTAAACGTGTCCCTTTCAGAACATGAAGATGGAGGATTCCCCATTAGCCCTTGAGGCCTGTGATTGCCTGAATGTTTACTGCAAGAGGCTGTGTAAGCTGCAGGCTAGTGATTATTCTGTCAGTGATGTGCCAGTCTTTGTACAGAAAAGTATCGAGTACATGTGATAACTGGGTACCACTTGTGTGTGTGTGTGTTTGTGCTAATGATACACGACCATCACTATATTGTCTGTATTGTAAGAAATTTTCAGTAAGAGAGGCTGGGTGGTATGAGCTAGGGCTGAGATCCGGCTGAGCGAGGATTACTGTTCTGATGGTTGGCATTCATGTTTTTGTTGTAGGTTTTTTGCTATATTCACAGCAGGAAATTATTTTGATGCGGGGGTGGGGGTGTTGGGGAGAGATCTTGAAAATGTTTAGATTGTTCGCCATCATTTATTTCAAATACAAATTGATTCAGTGGGCAATCAAAATGGGGAGGGGGGTGGGTAATCACCATGGGCACTGATCCTCTGAAAGTTTGGCACTGCCAGTGAAAGCGCGATTACCCAGCCCATACTGTTACCAGAATGAGGGAAATGAATTCCTTTTCTCTTGTGGGCATCAGTTTATTCTGTTACTGACAGATCTTGATCAAGCTTTTGGTTCCTAATATCTCCTTATGTGACTCGGTGTCGAGTATTGTTTGATAACGCGCCTGTGAAGCGCCTTGAGATGTTTTACGACGTTAAAAGCACTATATAAATGCAAGTTGTTATTACATTTTCCGTTATTAAATCATTTAACAGTGTGGATCCTTTTTCAAAGTCCTTTTCAAAAAGGTTTGTTTGTTCTGCAGTTTCTTCATATAATGAGTTCCAGACCCCTAGACCAGTGCCATGAGGATAGACAATAAGCAGATGTTTAAATGATTCTATTGAATTTTATAAGCCATCTCTTCCTTTGGCCTCTGCCCCATTCCCCTGGCTGTTCAATGCTCAGATCTCTGTGGTGAAACTTACTCACACTGCTTAGTATTGTCTGGAATTATTAAATAAGTCTCTTGTGTTAAAATAAAATGTGCAAGTGCAAGAGATAACCACGAGTTGAGTCACCTGCAGTCTTGCTCTCACTGAGTAATGTCTTCCAGCTGAGATACAAAGACACTCTGGTATGGGCTTTGAAGCTTCATCCTGCCCTGTGGTGACAGTGTTGCCCCACACAGCCCCATTCTTGTGATTTAAATAGGCACTGTGCCCCCTTGTGGTGTTTCATATCTGCGCTCCTCTAATTCTGCCCTCTTGAGCATCCCTGATTATAATCGCTCCACCACTGGTGGCTGTGCCTTTTGTTGTCTAGGCCCTAAGCTCTGGAATTCCCTGCCTAAATCTCTCCGCCTCGCTACCTCTCTTTCCTCCTTTAAGACGCTCCTTAAAACCTACCTCTTTGACAAAGCTTTTGGTCACCTGCCCTAATTTCTCCTTATGTAGCTCGGTGTCAAATTTTTAGTCTTACAATACTCCTGTGAAGCGCCTTGGGACGTTGGCGCACTGTGTTCAGCCTGGGTACCGCACCTCAGGAAGGATATATCGGCCTGGGAGGGGGGTACAACTCAGATTCACCAGAATGATACTGGGGCTAAAAGGGTTTAAATTATGAGGACAGGTTGCACAGACTGGGCTTTGTTACGTCCGTGTATAATCAGACACAGACTGCGGAGAACGGTACAAACGGTGTTTACTCAACGTGGCTCAGACTGCAACTGATCTGTACAGATTACTACTCAACGTTATATACAGGTGTGGTCACTGCCGGTACTACAGTATACATGAGCTGTAAAAAGTAGTTCCTCCCCTTAAAGGTACATACATTACAATTCCTCCCCTTTTAGATTAACAGTACCATAACACTCATTTAACAATTAAATATCAAACTAATTACAATTAACACTTTTAACATGCAACATTAGCTGAAAATAGTCTATTTATAAATTCAGTCTTTGGGGAGGCTTCCTGATCCTTTCTGGATAGCGCCTTTCCCGAGTGTCTTGCTCTTGGTGCGGAGGCGATTCTGGCCCCCTGTCGTCGGTTGGTTCATCAGCTTCCGATGCTACTGTTTCTGGGGTAGATGCTACCTGTACGTCGGGTTCATCACCAGGTACGTATGGGCGAGGCATGGGGTTGACTTGTTCTTGTGACTCTAGGATCTGGTCAGCATGGCGTCTCACGATGCTCTCCCCAACGTCCACTGTGTACATTAGTGGGCCCTGCCGTGTGCATATCGTTCCTGGCTGCCATTTTTCTGTTCGGTAGTCGCGGGCCAAGACTGGTTGCCCTACATTGAAGCTCCTTGTTGGCTTCTCATGGATGTGCTGGAATTGCTTACTCTCAACATCTCTTCGTACGTTTGGTCTGAGCAAATCCAGGCGAGATCTTAACCTTCGGTTAAAGAACATCATGGCTGGGGCCTGGTTGGTGACTGCATGTGTCGCATTCCAGTAGGCGAACAGGAAATTGTCCACCTTGTGCTGCAGCGGAATGTTGTCATTGTACATAGCCTTTATTGCCTTCTTAAAGGTTTGTACGAACCTCTCAGCCAATCCATTTGTGGCTGGATGATACGGGGCGGATGTGTAATGCCTTACCCCATTCTTTTTCAAGAACCTCCGGAACTTTTCGGACACAAACTGTGGCCCGTTATCGGAGCAAATCTGTTCTGGCAAGCCATTCCTGGCAAAAATGGTCCGTAGGACTGCAATAGTTTTCTCCGTGGTGGTGGAGGACATTTTGATGACCTCAGGCCATTTCGAGTGCGCATCCACGGCTATTAAAAATATTGAGTCCATGAATGGACCAGCAAAATCAATATGCACCCGTTGCCATGGAGATGAGGGCCACTCCCATGGGTGTAGAGGGGCCTGTGGTGGTGCGCTTTGGACTTTCTGGCATCCTGAGCAGCTCTTGGTCAGGTCCTCGATTTGTTTATCGATTCCCGGCCACCACACATAAGCCCTGGCTAGGCTTTTCATTTTTACTCCTCCCAGATGACCCTCATGAAGCTCATTGAGCACTCTATCCCTTAACTTGGGTGGAATTACCACTCGGGATCCACACATCAAGGTCCCCCGGCACACTGACAGCTGTTCTCTCCTTGTCGAGAATGCTGGCAACAGTGAGTTGCCATGTGCTGGCCATCCCTTCACCGTCAAATCATATACCCGAGACAGTGTCGGGTCATTTCGGGTTTCCTTTTTGATACAAGCGTTAGTTACCGATAGGTATTCAACTATAGTCGAATGGAATATTTCGACAGGATCCGCTGCTGGTGCTTCCTCCGCAGTAGGCAGTGGCAGGCGTGATAGCCCATCAGCATTTCCATGCTGTTTCGTGCCCTTATATTCAATCTCATAGTAGTGTGCCCCTAGAAAAAGTGACCATCTTTGTAGTCGTTGCGCAGTCATCACCGGAACGCCCTTCTTTGGATTAAAAATGGAGACAAGAGGCTGGTGATCAGTCAGCAAGGTGAATTTCTGCCCGTGCAGATAGTGATTGAACTTTTTCACTCCCCACACTAGGCTGAGGGCCTCCCTGTCAATCTGGGCGTAGTTACGCTCGGCTGAGGTTAGTGATCGTGACGCAAAGGCTATTGGCCTCTCTGAGCCGTCCGAGAATTTGTGCGACAGCACCGCTCCAATGCCGTAGGGTGACGCATCACATGCCAACCGAATTGGTAATGCTGGGTTGTAATGGGCCAATACCTCTTTCGATGTGATTAGTGTTTTGCTCTTCTGGAAAGCTCGTCTACATTCGTCACTCCACTTCCATGGCACCCCAGTTTGCAGTAGGGTGTTCAGTGGGTGTAGTATTGTAGACAAATTTGGCAAGAACTTATGGTAGTAGTTTACCAGCCCGAGGAACGACCTCAGTTGTGACACATTTTCCGGTGCTGGAGCCTTGACTACTGCCTCAATCTTCTCTGGGGACTTATGTAGCCCCTCTTTATCGATAACGTGGCCACAATACGAGATCTGTTTTCTAAAAAACTTGCATTTGGGGCGGTTAGCTCGGAGCCCATATTCCTGCAATCTAGTGAGCACCTGCTCCAGGTTGGCAAGGTGATCACTGTCATTTTCGCCCGTGACCAGGATGTCGTCCAAATAACACTGGGTCCCTGGGATCCCTTGCAGGACTTGTTCCATTGCCCTCTGCCAAATAGCCGGAGCTGATGCTACCCCGAATACCAGCCGGTTGTATTGGTAGAGACCTTTATGGGTGTTGATTGTGAGGTATTTTTTTGATGCTTCTTCTACCTCCATTTGCAGATACGCCTGGGCCAGATCAATCTTAGTGAAGCGTTTCCCTCCAGATAGCGAGGCGAAAATATCTTCAATCCGCGGAAGTGGATATTGTACGGCGTGAAGGACCGGGTTCACTGTTACCTTAAAGCCCCCACAGATGCGAACCTTCCTTGGTTCCCCAGGCGTGCTGCTCAACGACTTTTTCATCACAGGGACAATGGGTGTAGCCCACTCGCTCCAGTCTACCTTGGACAGTACACCTGAACGTTCCAGACTCTCCAGCTCTGCTTCGACGGCTGGGCGGGTCGCATAAGGTCTGGCCTTAAAACATTTTGGGCTTGCGTTTTTTTCAATTTTAATCATCGCTGTCATGCCTTTTAGTGTTCCGAGTCCTTGCTGGAACACTTCTTTCGCGTCAGTTAGGATCTGACAGTCGCCCAGGTGTGACGTCGTCATCCTTTTTGTCAGCCACAGTCAGTGCCTGTATGGAATGCCAATCCAGTTGTATTTTCCGGATCCCTTCACGTCCCAGTAATGGTGGTCCTCCATCTTGCAATACATACAGGTCTAGTTTTGGTGTTTCCTTACCGTTATATATAACGGTCACCCTTATTTTTCCTTTGGGGTAGACTTTTTGCCCCGTGTACGTCTTCAAAATAATTTTTGTGTCTCTCAAGGGTATGTGTGAGAATAGCCGCTCATAGTCCCGTCGGTTTATGACTGTTAGGGCTGATCCTGTGTCCAATTCCATCTTTACCTGGACTCCTGCTACCTTGAGAGTGACCCAAATGGTTCGGTGATCCTCTGTTGTGATCACATTATGTAGTTTCAGACAACTCAGTTCCCTGCTTTCGGAGTCGTTATCACTCTTTTGTTCGTCTGAACTATTCTCCGTTATCTTATGTACCTTCTTGTACTTTCCTTTGGTCGGTTTCTTATTGCTGGTTTTCTTTCCCGACCTGCAGACTCGTGCTATGTGTCCTACTTTTCCACACTGTCTGCACACTTTGTCTTTGAACCAGCAATCATTCTGGTCGTGTGTTGTTCTGCCGCAGCTATAGCACTTCTCTGTTCCATATGACATTTCGTTTGTGCCATATTCTTGCGGTCTCTGTTGTATCTCTGCAGCGCCCCGTGCTGCTGCTTCATATGATACCGCAATGCTGAAAGCCTTTTCCAGCGTAAGGTCCTTTTCAGATAAAAGCCGTTTCTGGGTTCCTTCACTTTGAAGCCCACACACAAACTTGTCCCTTAAGGTATCTGCTAGTCCCGTTCCAAACTGGCAGTGTTTCGATAGCTTGCGCAGTTCCGTTAAATACTCAGCATTACTTTCATCTTTATGCTGGTTCCTTTTGTGAAACTTAAATCTTTCTGCTATCAGCAGCGGTGTGGGGTTTAAGTGGTCCATGTTTTCAAAATCCTTTTCTACTGGCTTCTCTGGGGTTACTAGGTTTCGTAGTAAGCCATACGTTTTTGCACCCATTGAATTCAACAATACCAGCGCTTTCTTGTCATCTGGCACTTCATTCGCCTTGCAGTATACTTCTATGCGTTCGACATATGTCGTCCAATCTTCGACTTCATTGTCGAACGCTGTGATACTGCCACTCTTCGGCATTTTTGGGTGTGGTTAGACTGGCTTAAAATGGCGTCTCCCGCGCTTTCCTTTCTTCCCCGCTGCGGCTTAAAATGGCGTCTCCCGCGCTGCTGCCAACGCCGCTCTCGGCGGTCCTCGTGGCAAATGGCGACGCCCTGTGGGTTTCGCGCGCTGCTCCTGCGCTGCTGCCAACGCCGCTCTCTGCGGTCCTCGTGGCAATGGCAGCGCCTCACGTTTTCCTGCGCGCCTCTCTCCCCCGTTGACGCTGCTCGGCCCTTGAACACCGGCTGCGCTCTGCTCTCTCTCGTCTCTCTCCCCCATTGACGCCGCTCGGTCCTGAACACCGGCTGCACCCTGTGCGCTCTGCCCTCTCTCCCCCGTCGACGCTGCTCGGCCTTTTTCTGTGCCACTCGGTCGGGCTCTAGCCCGCCGCTGTCCAGGAAGGGTCTGCGCAGTACCTGTTGCCAGCCCGTTTCGCTGGACCACCGTGAGTGGAAAGCCAAGCCTGGCTCTCGACAGCCTCCCCTGCGATGCTCAAATCTCCGCTGGATGACTGGGCGGTTGCCCGTGGTCAACGCCCGTGCTTCTGGCCTCGATCTTCTTCCGCTGTTCTCCAGGAGCGAATCCCTGGGAGGTGATGCAGAGTTGCAGGTAGGTTCGAATCTGCCTCGTCGCCAATGTTACGTCCGTGTATAATCAGACACAGACTGCGGAGAACGGTACAAACGGTGTTTACTCAACGTGGCTCAGACTGCAACTGATCTGTACAGATTACTACTCAACGTTATATACAGGTGTGGTCACTGCCGGTACTACAGTATACATGAGCTGTAAAAAGTAGTTCCCCCCCTTAAAGGTACATACATTACAGGGTTGTATTCCCTTGAGTAAAGAAGATTAAGGGGTGATCTAATCGAGGTGTTTAAGATGATTAAAGGAGTTGATCGGGTAGAGAGAGAGAAACTATTTCCTCTGGTGGGGGGAGTCCAGAACAAGGGGGCAGAACCTTAAAATGAGAGCCAGGCCGTTCAGGGGTGATGCCAGGAAGCACTTCTTCACACAAAGGGTAGTGAAAATCTGGAACTCTTTCCCCCCCCCCCCCTGCAAAAAAAGCTGTTGAGGCTAGCCCCATTGAAAATTAAAAAACTGAGATTGATAGATTTTTGTTAAGCAAGGGTATTAAGGGTTATGGAACCAGGGCGGGGCGATGGAGTTAAGACAGAGATCAGCCGTGATCTAATTGAATGGTGGAACAGGCTCGAGCGGCTGAATGGCCTCCTCCTGTTCCTATGTTCCAATCAGATGCCATGGCTTGGTGTGTGTAACTCTCAGTGGCTGCCTGCAGGAATTGCAGTGATGCTGAAGTTGTGATAAAGAGTTCAGCTTCATTTGCAAACTTGCACAGCTGACTGGGAAAGGAAGATCAGGTGAAATGTGCACTGTATATCTTCCTGTCTGTGTTTTAGCAACTGAGTTACTGGAAGCCGATTATGTCTCATTTCTTTTGTAGGCATGAGTTTGACTCTGAGCAGATCCCTGAGTTAACGAAGGATCTCTACCTCCAGGATATCCATTGTGTTGGGTCGCTGTGCAAGCTCTACTTCAGAGAGTTACCCAACCCACTGCTAACCTACCAGCTGTACGAGAAATTCTCAGTGAGTACTTCCACCATCAGTGAATTAAAAACAACCCTGAGCTGTTCATGATCGTGTAATTCAAAGGGCAGTTGTTTTACAGAACTCCATAACAGGCAGTGGTTAAACGTGGCATTTGGATCATCGTCCCAGAGTATGCCTGGCTCAGGACACTCCGGACGTTGTGTTTCGTGTGCTCATAGGGCCCATGCCCCACTGGACAACACTTCACTTCATCTTTCCCAACACAGCCACCATTTTCATGCTACCAGACTCAATCCCAACCCCAAGCCAAGGGGCCTGGCTGCTAGCTGAGCTCGTACTGGCTCTCACTGCTCCCTGTGAGAGTACACAGATAATGTATTATTATTTCTCAGTGGCTGAAGTGTCTTTAGTGTCTATATCTGCCAGCGAAGGTTCAGCAAGTGGAACTAATCCAGTCCAATCTGCTTCAAGGACGCTGTTAGAATGCAAAAGAGAAAATACACTGCTTTTTCCTTGAGTATCATCTAGTGAGAGCAACATTGCCCACACAATGACAGTGACACCAGACACAGACCTGCACACAGAGAGACAGTGACACCCAAACACAGACCCAGAGACAGTGACACCCAGACACAGACCCAGAGACAGTGACACCCAGACACAGACCCAGAGACAGTGACATCCAGAGGCAGACCCAGAGACAGTGACACCCAGACACAGACCCAGAGACAGTGACACCCAGACACAGACCCAGAGACAGTGACACCCAAACACAGACCCAGAGACAGTGACACACAGACCCAGAGACAGTGACACACAGACCCAGAGACAGTGACACCCAGACACAGACCCAGAGACAGTGACACCCAGACACAGACCCAGAGACAGTGACACCCAGACACAGACCCAGAGACAGTGACATCCAGAGGCAGACCCAGAGACAGTGACATCCAGACACAGACCCAGAGACAGTGACACCCAGACACAGACCCAGAGACAGTGACACCCAGACACAGACCCAGAGACAGTGACACCCAGACACAGACCCAGAGACAGTGACACCCAGACACAGACCCAGAGACAGTGACACCCAAACACAGACCCAGAGACAGTGACGCCCAGACACAGAGAGACAGTGACACCCAGACACAGACCCAGAGACAGTGACACCCAGACACAGACCCAGAGACAGTGACACCCAAACACAGACCCAGAGACAGTGACACCCAAACACAGACCCAGAGACAGTGACACCCAGACACAGACCCAGAGACAGTGACACCCAGACACAGACCCAGAGACAGTGACATCCAGAGGCAGACCCAGAGACAGTGACATCCAGAGGCAGACCCAGAGACAGTGACACCCAGACGCAGACCCAGAGACAGTGACATCCAGAGGCAGACCCAGAGACAGTGACATCCAGAGGCAGACCCAGAGACAGTGACACCGAGACACAGACCCAGAGACAGTGACATCCAGACACAGACCCAGAGACAGTGACACACAGACCCAGAGACAGTGACACACAGACCCAGAGATAGTGACACCCAGACACAGACCCAGAGACAGTGACACCCAGACACAGACCCAGAGACAGTGACGCCCAGACACAGAGAGACAGTGACGCCCAGACACAGACCCAGTCACAGCCCCAGAAATACTATCAGACACGGAGCGATAACTACACACTCAACCACAGCAACATGCACAAAACCAAAAACTGTCTCTTTCCATTTGCGCTCTTTAGATAATGTTACAGCACACTTTAAAATTTATTGCGCTAAATTCTACTGCTCACTCTGTTCATTAGTACCATAGCATGGTGGGTATACCGACAGACACAAACACACATAAAGGAACAAGGAGACACAGATGCACAGCAACAAGATCAGACTCCAAGCCCGCACCCATTACCAGCCACCCCTGACCTTGCAAGGCCATTTCCCAGTTGGGGGGTGGGGACGGTGAGTGTGTTCAGTGAGGGGGGGCGAGTGTGTCCAGTGAGGGGGGTGAGTGTGTTCAGTGAGGGGGGTGAGTGTGCTCAGTGAGGGGGGGTGAGTGTGTTCAGTGAGGGGGGGCGAGTGTGTTCAGTGAGGGGGGTGAGTGTGTTCAGTGAGGTGGGGTGAGTGTGCTCAGTGAGGGGGGGTGAGTGTGTTCAGTGAGGGGGGGTGAGTGTGTTCAGTGAGGGGGGGTGAGTGTTCAGTGAGGGGGGGTGAGTGTGTTCAGTGAGGGGGTGAGTGTGTTCAGTGAGGGGGGGCGAGTGTGTTCAGTGAGGGGGGGGCGAGTGTGTTCAGTGAGGGGGGGTGAGTGTGTTCAGTGAGGGGGGTGAGTGTGCTCAGTGAGGGGGGGTGAGTGTGTTCAGTGAGGGGGGGTGAGTGTGTTCAGTGAGGGGGGGTGAGTGTGCTCAGTGAGGGGGGGTGAGTGTGTTCAGTGAGGGGGGGGTGAGTGTGCTCAGTGAGGGGGGGTGAGTGTGTTCAGTGAGGGGGGGTGAGTGTGTTCAGTGAGGGGGGGGTGAGTGTGTTCAGTGAGGGGGGGTGAGTGTGTTCAGTGAGGGGGGGGTGAGTGTGCTCAGTGAGGGGGGTGAGTGTGTTCAGTGAGGGGGGGTGAGTGTGTTCAGTGAGGGGGGGTGAGTGTGCTCAGTGAGGGGGGGTGAGTGTGTTCAGGGTGGGGGGGTGAGTGTGTTCAGTGAGGGGGGGCGAGTGTGTTCAGTGAGGGGGGGGTGAGTGTGTTCAGTGAGGGGGTGAGTGTGTTCAGGGTGGGTGAGTGTGTTCAGTGAGGGGGGGTGAGTGTGCTCAGGGTGGGTGAGTGTGTTCAGTGAGGGGGGGTGAGTGTGTTCAGTGAGGGGGGGTGAGTGTGTTCAGTGAGGGGGGGTGAGTGTGTTCAGTGAGGGGGGTGAGTGTGTTCAGTGAGGGGGGGTGAGTGTGTTCAGTGAGGGGGGTGAGTGTGTTCAGTGAGGGGGGTGAGTGTGTTCAGTGAGGGGGGTGAGTGTGTTCAGTGAGGGGGGTGAGTGTGTTCAGTGAGGGGTGAGTGTGTTCAGTGAGGGGGGGTGAGTGTGCTCAGGGGGGGTGAGTGTGCTCAGGAGGGGTGAGTGTGCTCAGGGGGGGTGAGTGTGCTCAGTGAGGGGTTTGACTGACTGCTCGTGTCCTGCAGGATTCTGTGTCGGTGGCTTCAGATGAGGATCGTTTGATTAAAATTCACGATGTCATCCAGCAGCTTCCTCCTCCTCATTACAGGTAAGCACACTGCGTCTGATTAACCCTGCGAAGCTCTTCCACGTGCCTACTCTTTCATATAATCTTTGCTGTGATAAATTTTGCATTGTAAAAAATGTAGGAGGCTGAATATCGAATGGATTTAAATCTCTGCGTTCCGTTAACAGTGGTAATAGTATCTCTGTCAGTCCTGGCGCAGAAATACAGCCGCAGCACTCAAAGGAAGAAAATTAAGAACTGCTACATTGGTAGGTTTGGGTGATGGGGCAGCACCTGGTCTGCAGTAACCCCACGCTGGTTACACTAGTATCTCTGTCACACCAAGACCCGTCAGCATTCTTAGAGTCTGCTGCCCTTGGGGCACTGTTGCACGCGGCTTTTATTCACAACTGTTGACACAAGCATTGTGTACCAATCTCCTCTTGATGACTGGTTTGGGACGTTGTGTGCTGTTACTCCTGCTCCCCTCACTTCTGGCAACTGTGTGTCACTTGACTTGTTCCCAAAACAGTATTAATTTGGCCAAGTGTAAACAGAATTGCATTAACATCACCGGATTAATGCACACCACTCCTCTAACTGCTTTCTTCTATTTGAATTGGCTGTCTTAGCACCACTAGGGTGAAGTGTGACTGCCGTACTTGTGAAATTCCTCCTCCATGTCCTCTTGATATTATGCTGAAACTTGGGTAACTGGTGATTTATTCTGTGTCCAGGACCCTGGAGTTTCTGATGAGGCACTTGGCTCGATTGGCGACCTTCAGTTACATCACCAACATGCACACCAAGAACCTGGCTATCGTCTGGGCGCCAAACCTTCTGAGGTGAGAGCAGGCGGACTGATAACCGGGGCATCTGAGCTGCGGAGAAGTGGTGAAGCTGGGGCTGCTGTATATAGGCCTTCAATGTTAAACTGACTTCGCCAGAATCGAAATAGTCAACCTCACACCAAGTGATTGTGACAGGTGGTACTGGAGCTAGGCAGTGAAAAATGTCTTGCGACGTATGTCAGGTCAGCCTGCAGGGATCTCTGGTGACCCATTTACTGTTGGAGGCAACTTTGTACGGTTAAAGTGACCATTGAGGTATATATAGGTTAATGTGGAGCAGTGTACCTACTTAATAACTTTGCTAAAACTGAGGTTAGTGTCACAACATTTAAAGCACTATCTTTCAGTTCTTTAACTCAGCTATCAGATATCTATAGATAGAAGTAGCCTCTGGGTGTTGTTAATGGCTGGTACAGATCCTGAATTAAAGAAGGCTTGAACATTTCTTGTTTATCTGCAAGGCTGTGGCTGCACATTGAACGTGTATGGAAATGTCTTATTCACAGATATCAACTTAGAGTGCCAGCAGGTTCAGGACTTTAATTAAAAATAAAACACGTTAAATCCTTTAGTTATGCACACCCTGATTTCCTTTCCTCCACCTCCATACTTTCACTCTCTATCTTAACTTTATCCATCTTTTATTTCCACCTCATCAATTTGTAAGTGTCAGTAGTGGCTCAGTGGGCAGCACTCTTGCCTCTGAGTCAGGAGGTTGTGGGTTCAAGCCCCACTCCAGGACTTAAGCACATAATCTAGGCTCCAGTGCAGTACAGAGGGAGTGCTGCACTGTCGAAGGTGCTCTCTTTCAGATGAGACGTTAAACTGCTTGTTTTCATGGATGTAAAAGATGTCATAGCTCTATTTGAACAGCAGGATAATACTGGTGCCCTGGTCAGTATTTACCAATATCACTAAAACAGACTGCTCATTCATTTCAGTGCTGTTTCTGGGACATTGCTGTGTGCAAATTGACTTCCAACTTTGCCTACAAAACAACTTCAGAAGTATTTCATTGGTTGTAAAGCACTTTGGGACATCCTGAGGAAGTGGAAGGTGCTATATAAACCCATGTTTGTTCATTCTATATGCCTTATATCTCTTGGGAAAACAAAACTTAATACCCTTAACATCCCTTTCCTCATCCGCAAGCTGAGAATCGGCTTTGAAGGCTTAGAGTGTAACTGTTGACCTGGTCACGTGATTAATGCCTGGACCCGGGGAGCTTCGACTGGCAGCCCTGCTCACGGTGAACTAGGGGCTGCTCTTTTCAGGTGGTCATTGTTGAAGTAGAGTAGGAGTTGGACTCGGCAGTTAAGTGTGTTGTATCTGACCTGGGACTGCTTGATGTTGGCAACGGCGCCATAATGCCACGTGTGTGTTCGTTTGCTGAATACTGGAATGGTGCAGTATGAACAAGCAGCTTTAAAGGGCAAACTCGGAATCAAGGTTACATTACAGAGGTGCTCCCTGATGCGAAACTGTTAAATCGGCAGTTAAATCATTGCTGTGAAGTGAAGACAACTTATAATGTATTTTTCAAAAGATTGTTAAAGTAACTGGATTTACAGTACTGTGAGAGAGGGGCTCCCTGTTACTGGGGATCTGTCACTGGGGGTCTCTGTTACTGGGGGGTCTGTTACTGGGGGTCTCTGTTACTGGGGGTCTCTGTTACTGGGGGTCTCTGTTACTGGGGGGTCTGTTACTGGGGGGTCTCTGTTACTGGGGGTCTGTTACTGGGGGGTCTCTGTTACTGGGGGTCTCTGTTACTGGGGCTCCCTGTTACTGGGGGGTCTGTTACTGGGGCTCCCTGTTACTGGGGGGGTCTCTGTTACTGGGGCTCCCTGTTACTGGGGCTCCCTGTTACTGGGGGGGTCTCTGTTACTGGGGGGGGGTCTGTTACTGGGGGGTCTGTTACTGGGGGGTCTCTGTTACTGGGGGTCTGTTACTGGGGGTCTCTGTTACTGGGGGGTCTGTTACTGGGGGTCTGTTACTGGGGGTCTCTGTTACTGGGGGTCTCTGTTACTGGGGGTCTGTTACTGGGGGGTCTGTTACTGGGGGTCTCTGTTACTGGGGGGTCTCTGTTACTGGGGGTCTGTTACTGGGGGTCTGTTACTGGGGGTCTCTGTTACTGGGGGTCTCTGTTACTGGGGGTCTCTGTTACTGGGGGTCTGTTACTGGGGGGCCTGTTACTGGGGGTCTCTGTTACTGGGGGTCTGTTACTGGGGGTCTCTGTTACTGGGGGTCTCTGTTACTGGGGGTCTCTGTTACTGGGGGTCTGTTACTGGGGGTCTCTGTTACTGGGGGTCTCCGTTATTGGGGGTCTCTGTTACTGGGGGTCTCTGTTACTGGGGGTCTGATACTGGGGGGTCTGTTACTGGGGGTCTCTGTTACTGCGGGGGTCTCTGTTACTGGGGGTCTCTGTTACTGGGGGTCTCTTTTACTGGGGGTCTGTTACTGGGGGTCTGTTACTGGGGGGTCTGTTACTGGGGGTCTCTGTTACTGCGGGGTCGCTGTTACTGGGGGTCTCTGTTACTGGGGGTCTGTTACTGGGGGTCTCTGTTACTGGGGGTCTCTGTTACTGGGAGGCCTGTTACTGGGGGTCTCTGTTACTGGGGGTCTGTTACTGGGAGTCTCTGTTACTGGGGGTCTCTGTCACTGGGGGTCTCTGTTACTGGGGGGGTCTGTTACTGGGGGTCTCTGTTACTGGGGGGTCTGTTACTGGGGGGTCTGTTATGCGGGGTCTGTTACTGCGGGGTCTGTTACTGGGGGGTCTCTGTTACTGGGGGTCTGTTACTGGGAGTCTCTGTTACTGGGGGTCTGTTACTGGGGGTCTCTGTTACTTGGGGGCCTGTTACTGGGGGTCTGTTACTGGGGTCTCTGTTACTGGGGGCCTGTTACTGGGGGTCTGTTACTGGGGGTCTCTGTTACTGGGGGTCTCTGTTACTGGGGGTCTCTGTTACTGGGGGGTCTCTGTTACTGGGGGTTTGTTACTGGGGGGTCTGTTACTGGGGGTCTCTGTTACTGGGGGTCTCTGTTACTGGGGGTCTCTGTTACTGGGGGGTCTCTGTTACTGGGGATCTGTTACTGGGAGTCTCTGTTACTGGGGGTCTGTTACTGGGGGGTCTCTGTTACTGGGGGTCTCTGTTACTGGGGTCTCTGTTACTGGGGGGTCTCTGTTACAGGGGGGTCTCTGTTACTGGGGGTCTGTTACTGGGGGTCTGTTACTGGGAGTCTCTGTTACTGGGGGTCTGTTACTGGGGGTCTCTGTTACTGGGGGTCTGTTACTGGGGGGTCTCTGTTACTGGGTGTCTGTTACTGGGGGTCTCTGTTACTGGGGGTCTCTGTTACTGGGGGTCTCTGTTACTGGGGGTCTGTTACTGGGGGGTCTGTTACTGGGGGGTCTCTGTTACTGGGACTCCCTGTTACTGGGGGGTCTGTTACTGGGGCTCCCTGTTACTGGGGGCGTCTCTGTTACTGGGGCTCCCTGTTACTGGGGGTCTCTGTTACTGGGGGGCTCCCTGTTACTGGGGGTCTCTGTTACTGGGGGGGTCTCTGTTACTGGGGGGTCTGTTACTGGGGGTCTGTTACGGGGGGTCTGTTACTGGGGGGTCTCTGTTACTGGGGGTCTGTTACTGGGGGTCTCTGTTACTGGGGGGTCTGTTACTGGGGGTCTCTGTTACTGGGGGTCTCTGTTACTGGGGGTCTCTGTTACTGGGGGTCTCTGTTACTGGGGGTCTGTTACTGGGGGGTCTGTTACTGGGGGCTCTGTTACTGGGGGTCTGTTACTGGGGGTGTCTGTTACTGGGGGTCTCTGTTACTGGGGGGTCTCTGTTACTAGGGGTCTGTTGCTGGGGGTCTCTTACTGGGGGTCTCTTACTGGGGGTCTCTGTTACTGGGGGGTCTGTTACTGGGGGTCTCTGTTACTGGGGGTCTCTGTTACTGGGGGTCTGTTACTGGGGGTCTGTTACTGGGGGTCTCTGTTACTGGGTGTCTGTTACTGGGGGTCTCTGTTACTGGGGGGTCTCTGTTACTGGGGGTCTGTTGCTGGGGGTCTGTTACTGGGGGTCTCTGTTACTGGGGGTCTGTTACTGGGGGGCCTGTTACTGGGGGTCTGTTACTGGGGGTCTCTGTTACTGGGGGGGTCTGTTACTGGGGGGGTCTGTTACTGGGGGTCTCTGTTACTGGGGGTCTCTGTTACTGTGGGTCTCTGTTACTGGGGGTCTGTTACTGGGGGTCTCCATTACTGGGGGTCTCCGTTACTGGGGGTCTCTGTTACTGGGGGGCTCCCTGTTACTGGGGGTCTCTGTTACTGGGGGGGTCTCTGTTACTGGGGGGTCTGTTACTGGGGGTCTGTTACGGGGGGTCTGTTACTGGGGGGTCTCTGTTACTGGGGGTCTGTTACTGGGGGTCTCTGTTACTGGGGGGTCTGTTACTGGGGGTCTCTGTTACTGGGGGTCTCTGTTACTGGGGGTCTCTGTTACTGGGGGTCTCTGTTACTGGGGGTCTGTTACTGGGGGGTCTGTTACTGGGGGCTCTGTTACTGGGGGTCTGTTACTGGGGGTGTCTGTTACTGGGGGTCTCTGTTACTGGGGGGTCTCTGTTACTAGGGGTCTGTTGCTGGGGGTCTCTTACTGGGGGTCTCTTACTGGGGGTCTCTGTTACTGGGGGGTCTGTTACTGGGGGTCTCTGTTACTGGGGGTCTCTGTTACTGGGGGTCTGTTACTGGGGGTCTGTTACTGGGGGTCTCTGTTACTGGGTGTCTGTTACTGGGGGTCTCTGTTACTGGGGGGTCTCTGTTACTGGGGGTCTGTTGCTGGGGGTCTGTTACTGGGGGTCTCTGTTACTGGGGGTCTGTTACTGGGGGGCCTGTTACTGGGGGTCTGTTACTGGGGGTCTCTGTTACTGGGGGGGTCTGTTACTGGGGGGGTCTGTTACTGGGGGTCTCTGTTACTGGGGGTCTCTGTTACTGTGGGTCTCTGTTACTGGGGGTCTGTTACTGGGGGTCTCCATTACTGGGGGTCTCCGTTACTGGGGGTCTCTGTTACTGGGGGTCTCTGTTACTGGGGGTCTGTTACTGGGGGGTCTGTTACTGGGGGTCTCTGTTACTGCGGGGGTCTCTGTTACTGGGGGTCTCTGTTACTGGGGGTCTGTTACTGGGGGGTCTGTTACTGGGGGTCTCTGTTACTGCGGGGTCTCTGTTACTGGGGGTCTCTGTTACTGGGGGTCTCTGTTACTGGGGGTCTGTTACTGGGGGTCTCTGTTACTGGGGGTCTCTGTTACTGGGAGGTCTGTTACTGGGGGTCTCTGTTACTGGGGGTCTGTTACTGGGAGTCTCTGTTACTGGGGGGTCTGTCACTGGGGGTCTCTGTCACTGGGGGTCTCTGTCACTGGGGGTCTCTGTCACTGGGGGGGTCTGTTACTGGGGGTCTGTTACTGCGGGGTCTGTTACTGCGGGGTCTGTTACTGGGCGTCTGTTACTGGGGGTCTCTGTTACTGGGGGTCTCTGTTACTGGGGGTCTCTGTTACTGGGGGGTCTCTGTTACTGGGGGTCTGTTAGTGGGAGTCTCTGTTACTGGGGGTCTGTTACTGGGGGTCTCTGTTACTGGGGGTCTCTGTTACTGGGGGGTCTCTGTTACTGGGAGTCTCTGTTACTGGGGGTCTGTTACTGGGGGTCTCTGTTACCTGGGGGGTCTCTGTTACTGGGGGGTCTGTTACTGGGGGTCTGTTACTGGGGTCTCTGTTACTGGGGGTCTGTTACTGGGGGTCTGTTACTGGGGAGTCTGTTACTGGGGGTCTCTGTTACTGGGGGTCTCTGTTACTGGGGGTCTCTGTTACTGGGGGCCTCTTACTGGGGGGTCTATGTTACTGGGGGTCTGTTACTGGGGGGTCTGTTACTGGGGGTCTCTGTTACTGGGGGTCTCTGTTACTGGGGGGTCTCTGTTACTGGGGATCTGTTACTGGGAGTCTCTGTTACTGGGGGTCTGTTACTGGGGGTCTGTTACTGGGGGGTCTCTGTTACTGGGGGTCTCTGTTACTGGGGTCTCTGTTACTGGGGGGTCTCTGTTACAGGGGGGTCTCTGTTACTGGGGGTCTGTTACTGGGTGTCTGTTACTGTGGGTCTGTTACTGGGAGTCTCTGTTACTGGGGGTCTGTTACTGGGGGTCTCTGTTACTGGGGTCTCAGTTACTGGGGGTCTGTTACTGGGGGGTCTCTGTTACTGGGTGTCTGTTACTGGGGGTCTCTGTTACTGGGGGTCTCTGTTACTGGGGGTCTCTGTTACTGGGTCTCTGTTACTGGGGGGTCTCTGTTACTGGGGGATCTCTGTTACTGGGGGGTCTCTGTTACTGGGGGTCTGTTACTGGGGGTCTCTGTTACTGTGGGTCTCCGTTACTGGGGGTCTCTGTTACTGGGGGTCTCTGTTACTGGGGGTCTGTTACTGGGGGGTCTGTTACTGGGGGTCTCTGTTACTGCGGGGGTCTCTGTTACTGGGGGTCTCTGTTACTGGGGGTCTGTTACTGGGGGGTCTGTTACTGGGGGTCTCTGTTACTGCGGGGTCTCTGTTACTGGGGGTCTCTGTTACTGGGGGTCTCTGTTACTGGGGGTCTGTTACTGGGGGTCTCTGTTACTGGGGGTCTCTGTTACTGGGAGGTCTGTTACTGGGGGTCTCTGTTACTGGGGGTCTGTTACTGGGAGTCTCTGTTACTGGGGGGTCTGTCACTGGGGGTCTCTGTCACTGGGGGTCTCTGTTACTGGGGGGGTCTGTTACTGGGGGTCTGTTACTGCGGGGTCTGTTACTGCGGGGTCTGTTACTGGGCGTCTGTTACTGGGGGTCTGTTACTGGGGGTCTCTGTTACTGGGGGTCTCTGTTACTGGGGGGTCTCTGTTACTGGGGGTCTGTTAGTGGGAGTCTCTGTTACTGGGGGTCTGTTACTGGGGGTCTCTGTTACTGGGGGGTCTCTGTTACTGGGGGTCTCTGTTACTGGGGGGTCTCTGTTACTGGGAGTCTCTGTTACTGGGGGTCTGTTACTGGGGGTCTCTGTTACCTGGGGGGTCTCTGTTACTGGGGGGTCTGTTACTGGGGGTCTGTTACTGGGGTCTCTGTTACTGGGGGTCTGTTACTGGGGGTCTGTTACTGGGGAGTCTGTTACTGGGGGTCTCTGTTACTGGGGGTCTCTGTTACTGGGGGTCTCTGTTACTGGGGGCCTCTTACTGGGGGGTCTATGTTACTGGGGGTCTGTTACTGGGGGGTCTGTTACTGGGGGTCTCTGTTACTGGGGGTCTCTGTTACTGGGGGGTCTCTGTTACTGGGGATCTGTTACTGGGAGTCTCTGTTACTGGGGGTCTGTTACTGGGGGTCTGTTACTGGGGGGTCTCTGTTACTGGGGGTCTCTGTTACTGGGGTCTCTGTTACTGGGGGGTCTCTGTTACAGGGGGGTCTCTGTTACTGGGGGTCTGTTACTGGGTGTCTGTTACTGTGGGTCTGTTACTGGGAGTCTCTGTTACTGGGGGTCTGTTACTGGGGGTCTCTGTTACTGGGGTCTCTGTTACTGGGGGTCTGTTACTGGGGAGTCTCTGTTACTGGGTGTCTGTTACTGGGGGTCTCTGTTACTGGGGCTCTCTGTTACTGGGGCTCTCTGTTACTGGGGGTCTCTGTTACTGGGTCTCTGTTACTGGGTCTCTGTTACTGGGGGTCTCTGTTACTGGGGGGGTCTCTGTTACTGGGTCTCTGTTACTGGGGTATCTCTGTTACTGGGGGGTCTCTGTTACTGGGGTCTCTGTTACTGGGGGGTCTCTGTTACAGGGGGGTCTCTGTTACTGGGGGGTCTCTGTTACTGGGTGTCTGTTACTGTGGGTCTGTTACTGGGAGTCTCTGTTACTGGGGGTCTGTTACTGGGGGTCTCTGTTACTGGGGTCTCTGTTACTGGGGGTCTGTTACTGGGGGGTCTCTGTTACTGGGTGTCTGTTACTGGGGGTCTCTGTTACTGGGGCTCTCTGTTACTGGGTCTCTGTTACTGGGTCTCTGTTACTGGGGGTCTCTGTTACTGGGGGGTCTCTGTTACTGGGTCTCTGTTACTGGGGGATCTCTGTTACTGGGGGGTCTCTGTTACTGGGGGTCTCTTACTGGGGGTCTCTGTTACTGGGGGTCTCTGTTACTGGGGGTCTCTGTTACTGGGGGTCTCTGTTACTGGGTCTCTGTTACTGGGGGTCTCTGTTACTGGGGGTCTGTTACTGGGGGTCTCTGTTACTGGGGGTCTCTGTTACTGGGGGTCTCTGTTACTGGGGGTCTCTGTTACTGGGGGTCTGTTACTGGGGGTCTCTGTTACTGGGGGTCTCTGTTACTGGAGGGTCTGTTACTGGGGGTCTCTGTTACTGGGGGGGTCTCTGTTACTGGGGGTCTCTGTTACTGGGGGTCTGTTACTGGGGGTCTCTGTTACTGGGGGTCTCTGTTACTGGAGGGTCTGTTACTAGGGGTCTCTGTTACTGGGGGGTCTCTGTTACTGGGGGTCTCTGTTACTGGGGGTCTCTGTTACTGGGGGGTCTCTGTTACTGGGGGTCTGTTACTGGGGGTCTCTGTTACTGGGGGGTCTCTGTTACTGGGGGGTCTCTGTTACTGGGGATCTGTTACTGGGGGTCTGTTACTGGGGGGTCTCTGTTACTGGGGATCTGTTACTGGGGGTCTCTGTTACTGGGGGTCTGTTACTGGGAGTCTCTGTTACTGGGGGTCTGTTACTGGGGGTCTCTGTTACTGGGGGTCTCTGTTACTGGGGGTCTCTGTTACTGGAGGGTCTGTTACTAGGGGTCTCTGTTACTGGGGGTCTCTGTTACTGGGGGGTCTCTGTTACTGGGGGTCTGTTACTGGGGGTCTGTTACTGGGGGTCTCTGTTACTGGGGGTCTCTGTTACTAGGGGTCTCTGTTACTGGGGGGTCTCTGTTACTGGGGGGGTCTCTGTTGCTGGGAGGAGCTGCATGTTTCCCTCTTTCACTGTGGCTGGTCTGACTGTTTTTAGGTCCCGGCAGATCGAATCTGCCTGTTTCAGCGGCACTGCTGCCTTTATGGAGGTTCGTATTCAGTCTGTGGTGGTGGAATTCATCCTCAATCATGTGGACGTGCTGTTCAGCTCCAAGCTGAGCTCAGTAATCCGGGAGGGAGCAGGTAGGTCCCAGCCCATTCCTCTCTGCTGCTTTGGTTTAAACCTATTATTTTATGGAATATTCAGGAACAGGTAATAATCTAACTATCGGCCTCCACATTCTCCATACCCGCATGAGTTAATCCGGTCTGGTTTCACTCTGGAGTGGTCCTTTGCTCGATTGATGACGATTTACGACACATTTTGGGACTACTAGACAGCCAGCCTGCTCCTGTATTGCAAATATGCCCGGCCAGGAATGCTGTTCTCTGTTCCTGCGGAAACTGTACGCTGAAATAGTTAGTATGGTTATTTTTTTCCAGATTTGCCTGTCTGGTTAACTATTTAAAAAAGAGCAAGGTTAGAGGAGGATCGCTGGCGCCACCTGCCTATCAACTACCTGTAGCTCATCACTGCATCAAGTTACCATGCCCACTTCACACCATGTACCATCTCTGGAAATTATCAGTGTTTCTGTTGCCCAAGCATGGCTCTGCTGTTGAGTTTTGAGGTTTTAGCCTGCATTCCTCATAAGCTTTAGCAGTCAGTCAGCCCTTTTTGATCTCACGGGTTTCTGGCTAAAGTATTGTCTCAGTTTAATTTAGAACAGGCGATTGTAATCCTTTCCTTTAATCCTTCTCCACACAAGTTGGAACTGGAGATTCATTCCACCTAAGCTGCTATGTGGAGTAACCTCTGTCTATATATTAAACAGTGTAGATTTGACAATATTCTGCCCTCCCCAGTACCTCCTCCCAGCCCTTGTCCTGTTAAGTTAGTCTCCCAGTGTGTGTAAGATGGTGAATGAGGAAGTCAGACAGGTTACCTCCCTCGTAGGGTCTTAATTCTGTAGCTGCCTCGTATCCTCAAGGTTTGCGATCTCGCTGCCATCCCCTCAGACCTGTTCTGGGATTTAGTTCGGATCCATAATCAACTTAAATTAGCTATAGATCAAAACAAGCTGGCACTCTGGTACTGACCCTGTGGTGTGGGAGTACAAAGCAACATGTAGCACCACGCAGTCTGATGTACAACCCCACACTGGAGAAGGTGGAGGCCAGAACTCATGGAACCAAGGAAGTGGTGATAGACAACAGTTTGAGTGCAGACAGCAAGACAACAAGAAAGCAGACAGAGTATACGGATATAGCCTTTGATAGAACAGAAATGTCATTGAGTGAGTGTGCCTCGCAGGTGGATCTCCCCAGAACAAATCCGGGCCTCGATTCACTTCTGAGGTGTGTGGGGGCTGCATATCATTTAGAGCATTAAGACCTTATGAAGGATTTATTTCTTGGGTGATAAAGGATATGGAATAAAATTCTTTTGGGTAATGCTGTTGTGGGAATAAGCGGGAAGACTGAGGTACGATTCTCCTTGGGAATAAAGGTGCATTAGGATAAGGCACATTTTAGGGTGTAATGAAGCTGTGAGATGATGCTGGGGGGCTGTGGGAGTTTTGGGGAACCTGAGACATAAGAGTTTTGGGAGTGAGGGGCTGTGGGATGGGATTCTCTGGGAGTGAGGGGCTGTGGGATGGGATTCTCTGGGAGTGAGGGGCTGTGGGATCGGAATCTCTGGGAGTGAGGGGCTGTGGGATCGGAATCTCTGGGAGTGAGGGGCTGTGGGATCGGAATCTCTGGGAGTGAGGGGCTGTGGGATCAGAATCTCTGGGAGTGAGGGGCTGTGGGATCGGAATCTCTGGGAGTGAGGGGCTGTGGGATCGGAATCTCTGGGAGTGAGGGGCTGTGGGATGGGATTCTCTGGGAGTGAGGGGCTGTGGGATCGGAATCTCTGGGAGTGAGGGGCTGTGGGATCGGAATCTCTGGGAGTGAGGGGCTGTGGGATCGGAATCTCTGGGAGTGAGGGGCTGTGGGATCGGAATCTCTGGGAGTGAGGGGCTGTGGGATCGGAATCTCTGGGAGTGAGGGGCTGTGGGATGGGATTCTCTGGGAGTGAGGGGCTGTGGGATGGGATTCTCTGGGAGTGAGGGGCTGTGGGATCGGAATCTGTTTGGCGGGCTGCTATGGGGCTGGCTCTTTGGAGTGAGGGGGCTGTGGAGGCCAGGCCCTCTGTTAATGACTCTGCTTTCGGTGGGATGGTTCTGGGATATTCAAAATGGTGTTCTTGTCCTAGATTTCTATTCTTGCTGAATTCAATGAGTATCAGTTTTTAAAATTACTAAAATATTGCCCTTGCACACACCCAGCAAGACCTGTGCAAGCTCAGTCTGCTACTGCGTGGTTATGAAGGGAAGCATTTTAGTGCTAATTTGTCCTTCCATTTTTCTGTTCTTCTCTGCAGGACATGCATCTCTGTCTCGGCCCAAGTCCTTGCTGGTGTCGTCCCCTTCCACCAAACTACTCACCCTGGAGGAGGCCCAGGCTCGAACCCAGGTCCAGATCAGCTCCCCTGTCACTTCAGACAGCAAGTACATCGAAGTAGGCGATGGGCCTGCAGCGTTACAGGGCAGGTTCCATACAGTCATCGACTTCCCAATTGACAGGTAAAATAGAACCATCACCTTTTAAAATCTTCCTTTGCCGCAGAGCTTTGAAATGTGTGTGAAATGCTTCATTAATCTGTGACAGTAACATTACACTGTGAGGCCCAGGACTCCTGGCTGCACTCTCTCTGGGCTGGGGATTCCTGGTATTTTCTCTCTCTCTCTCTCTGGGCTGGGACTCCTGGTTGCTTTCTCTCTGGGCCGGGGACTCCTGGTTGCACTCAGAGTATGCCTGGCCTGATATTAACAGAGACGGGTTACGTAGGCGGAGGGCGTAGTTTGCATGCTGCGGCATTTTAACTCCGCACCGTGTGTCTTTTGTCCTTGACAGGTTCCCTGCCTGGAAGTCAGCCTGATTGACAGGCTTGGCTTCCGGTCGGGTGGGGAGGACTCCGGAGCAGGCCACAGGACCGATCCACAGCGGGGAGGGGAGTGGGGAGGATCCGATCTCCAACCTGGGGGTTTTTGTATGGAGGAGGAGCTTAGAGGGCTGGGGTGAAGCACTCCTGCTCTTCCTAGCCCACAAGGAGTGCTATGAAGGCAAGTCCTTCTCCTCAAAGCTGTCCTCGCCTCCCTTCAGCTGCCGGGTTTCCTGAGGCCTGGGAAACCCAGCAGGCCACAGTTAAACCTGTAAAACAGGTTAAATCAGAGGATGCTAGCCTCATTAAAATATTGAAATTGCCAATCTGGCTCCTGTTAAACCTGGAAGTGGGCAGGCTGGGGTCAGGTTGAGATTTAAAATTTTTAACCTCTGACCCGATCCCAAACCACTCGCTTTTGGGTGTGAAAATCCAGCCCCATGTGGCAACAATCTTCTGACCCCTAACCTCAGGATATCCCCCCTCCATTCGCCCCACCGTTGGCAACTGCTCTGGAACTTCCTCCCTAAACCGCTCTGCCTCTCCATTTCCCAAGACCCTCCTTAAAACCCACCTCTTTGACCAAGCTTTTGGTCGCCCCATCTCATTTCTGCTCCTTTGGCTCGGTCTCCATTTTAGTCTGATTGCGCCTCTGAAACAGTTTTCTACACCAAACTGCACTTTGTTGTAACTCACGTGGTGTTATTTGCCTGTTGCGAATGCCGAGTGGCCCACTGTTTAACAATGAACCTTTTACCATCCTTACCCAGGAAGAGGACAACCAGCAAACCCAAGAAGTCACCTGTTGGCACCTGGCGTTCCTTCTTCAACCTTGGCAAGTCCTCCTCTGTGGCCAAGCGGAAGCTGCACCGTAACCCCAGCGAGCCGACTGAGATGAAGTCCATGGTTTTGGCAGGTGGGTGATGTCAGATTACACGGGGAGGGGGCACTTTTTACCCCCTTTTACTCTTGCTGAGGGACTGTTCCCCCCGGCTGGTGCAAGTGACCATTCGTCATATGCAAGAAGGCACGGTGAGTGTTTCCAGGTTACTCAGGTGAAGGTTGAGCTCGTTCCTATCCCAACCTGATGGCTTTAGAGCTCAGTACCATGCGGGGCATAGGGAAGCTACAGCAAAGGACTTTTAAAGGAGGTTTAGTCTAGACTTGATTATTGCAACGCACTCCTGGCTGGCCTCCCACATTCTACCCTCCGTAAACATGGCATCATCCAAAACTCGGCTGCCCGTGTCCGAACTCGCACCAAGCCCCGTTCACTCATCACCCTGTGCTCGCTGACCTACATTGGCTCCCGGTCAAGCAACACCTCAATGTTAAAATTCTCATCCTTGTTTTCAAATCCCTCCATGGCCTCACCCTCCCTATCTCTGTAACCTCCTCCAGCCCTACAACCCTCTGAGATCTCTGCGCTCCTCTAATTCTGCCTGACTATAATCGCTCCACCATTGGTGGCCGTGCCTTCTGTTGCCGGGGCCCTAAGCTCTGGAATTCCCTGCCTAAACCTCTCCGCCTCTCTATCTCTCTCTCCTCCTTTAAGACGCTCCTTAAAACCTACCTCTTCAACCAAGCTTTTGGTCATCTGCCCTAATACCTCCTTATGTGAGTCAGTGTCAAATTTTGTTTTATAATATTCCTGTGAAACGCCTTGGGACGTTTAATTACATTAAAGGTGCTATATAAATACAAGTTGTTGTTGTTTAAAGTCATAGATCCAGCAACTAAGGGCAGTATGATTGACAGGTATGGTTGGGTTCATCCAGTTCATTTGTGATTTTGTTGTCTTCCCATCAGCAAGGGGTGATTCAGGAACACTCCGCTCTGCTAAAAGTGAGGAGTCCCTTTCATCTCTGCACAATGTGGAAGGTTAGTACAATGCATTCACTTTATTTTCATGGTTGTTTAAATGTTGCAGGGTGTTTGCTACATAATCCCATGTTTGTATGTAGTAATGTGTTTCCATGGTGCAATATGTTTTTGACATGTAGCAGTTTATGCATTGTCCCGGTGCTGTAATCGCGCTGATATTCCAATGTGCTGCTGTCACTGTCAGTAGTTTTGCTCTGTTAATAGTTATGCCCAGTAACACTAGTATTACGCAGCACGACTGGGCTTCCAGGCAGTGACTAATACTAGTGTTACTGCAGTGACTGTAATCCCAGTGTTCCTGGGCTGGCAGTGACTGTAATCCCAGTGTTCCTGGGCTAGCAGTGACTGTAATCCCAGTGTTCCTGGGCCAGCAGTGACTGTAATCCCAGTGTTCCTGGGCCAGCAGTGACTGTAATCCCAGTGTTCCTGGGCCAGCAGTGACTGCAATCCCAGTGTCCCTGGGCCAGCAGTGACTGTAATCCCGGTGTTCCTGGGCTAGCAGTGACTGTAATCCCAGTGTTCCTGGGCTGGCAGTGACTGTAATCCCAGTGTTCCTGGGCCAGCAGTGACTGTAATCCCAGTGTTCCTGGGCCAGCAGTGACTGTAATCCCGGTGTTCCTGGGCTGGCAGTGACTGTAATCCCAGTGTTCCTGGGCCAGCAGTGACTGTAATTCCAGTGTCCCTGGGCTGGAGGTGACTGTAATCCCAGTGTTCCTGGGCTAGCACTGACTGTAATCCCAGTGTTCCTGGGCTGGCAGTGACTGTAATCCCAGTGTTCCTGGGCTAGCAGTGACTGTAATCCCAGTGTTCCTGGGCCAGCAGTGACTGTAATCCCAGTGTCCCTGGGCTAGCAGTGACTGTAATCCCAGTGTTCCTGGGCCAGCAGTGACTGTAATCCCAGTGTTCCTGGGCTAGCGGTGACTGTAATCCCAGTGTTCCTGGGCCAGCAGTGACTGTAATCCCAGTGTTCCTGGGCTGGCAGTGACTGCAATCCCAGTGTCCCTGGGCCAGCAGTGACTGTAATCCCGGTGTTCCTGGGCTAGCAGTGACTGTAATCCCAGTGTGCCTGGGCTAGCAGTGACTGTAATCCCGGTGTTCCTGGGCTGGCAGTGACTGTAATCCCAGTGTTCCTGGGCCAGCAGTGACTGTAATCCCAGTGTGCCTGGGCTAGCAGTAACTGTAATCCCGGTGTTCCTGGGCTGGCAGTGACTGTAATCCCAGTGTTCCTGGGCCAGCAGTGACTGTAATCCCAGTGTCCCTGGGCTGGAGGTGACTGTAATCCCAGTGTTCCTGGGCTAGCACTGACTGTAATCCCAGTGTTCCTGGGCTGGCAGTGACTGTAATCCCAGTGTTCCTGGGCTAGCAGTGACTGTAATCCCAGTGTTCCTGGGCTAGCAGTGACTGTAATCCCAGTGTTCCTGGGCTAGCAGTGACTGTAATCCCAGTGTTCCTGGGCCAGCAGTGACTGTAATCCCAGTGTTCCTGGGCTAGCAGTGACTGTAATCCCAGTGTTCCTGGGCCAGCAGTGACTGTAATCCCAGTGTTCCTGGGCTAGCGGTGACTGTAATCCCAGTGTTCCTGGGCTGGCAGTGACTGTAATCCCAGTGTTCCTGGGCTGGCAGTGACTGTAATCCCAGTGTCCCTGGGCCGGCAGTGACTGTAATCCCAGTGTTCCTGGGCTAGCAGTGACTGTAATCCCAGTGTTCCTGGGCTAGCAGTGACTCTAATCCCAGTGTTCCTGGGCCAGCAGTGACTGTAATCCCAGTGTTCCTGGGCCGGCAGTGACTGTAATCCCAGTGTTCCTGGGCTAGCAGTGACTGCAATCCCAGTGTCCCTGGGCCAGCAGTGACTGTAATCCCAGTGTGCCTGGGCTAGCAGTGACTGTAATCCCGGTGTTCCTGGGCTGGCAGTGACTGTAATCCCAGTGTTCCTGGGCCAGCAGTGACTGTAATCCCAGTGTCCCTGGGCTGGAGGTGACTGTAATCCCAGTGTTCCTGGGCTAGCACTGACTGTAATCCCAGTGTTCCTGGGCTGGCAGTGACTGTAATCCCAGTGTTCCTGGGCTAGCAGTGACTGTAATCCCAGTGTTCCTGGGCTAGCAGTGACTGTAATCCCAGTGTTCCTGGGCTAGCAGTGACTGTAATCCCAGTGTTCCTGGGCCAGCAGTGACTGTAATCCCAGTGTTCCTGGGCTAGCAGTGACTGTAATCCCAGTGTTCCTGGGCTGGCAGTGACTGTAATCCCAGTGTTCCTGGGCTAGCGGTGACTGTAATCCCAGTGTTCCTGGGCTGGCAGTGACTGTAATCCCAGTGTTCCTGGGCTGGCAGTGACTGTAATCCCAGTGTCCCTGGGCCGGCAGTGACTGTAATCCCAGTGTTCCTGGGCTAGCAGTGACTGTAATCCCAGTGTTCCTGGGCTAGCAGTGACTCTAATCCCAGTGTTCCTGGGCCAGCAGTGACTGTAATCCCAGTGTTCCTGGGCCGGCAGTGACTGTAATCCCAGTGTTCCTGCGCTAGCAGTGACTGTAATCCCAGTGTTCCTGGGCTGGCAGTGACTGTAATCCCAGTGTTCCTGGGCCAGCAGTGACTGTAATCCCAGTGTTCCTGGGCCAGCAGTGACTGTAATCCCAGTGTTCCTGGGCCAGCAGTGACTGTAATCCCAGTGTTCCTGGGCCAGCAGTGACTGTAATCCCAGTGTTCCTGGGCCAGCAGTGACTAATCCCAGTGTTCCTGGGCTAGCAGTGACTGTAATCCCAGTGTTCCTGGGCCAGCAGTGACTGTAATCCCGGTGTTCCTGGGCCAGCAGTGAGTGTAATCCCAGTGTCACTGGGCCAGCAGTGACTAATCCCACTGTTCCTGGGCTAGCAGTGACTGTAATCCCAGTGTTCCTGGGCTAGCAGTGACTGTAATCCCAGTGTTCCTGGGCCAGCAGTGACTGTAATCCCAGTGTCCCTGGGCTCGCAGTGACTGTAATCCCAGTGTTCCTGGGCTAGCAGTGACTAATCCCAGTGTCACTGGGCCAGCAGTGACTGTAATCCCAGTGTTCCTGGGCCAGCAGTGACTGTAATCCCAGTGTTCCTGGGCCAGCAGTGACTGTAATCCCAGTGTTCCTGGGCCAGCAGTGACTGTAATCCCAGTGTTCCTGGGCCGGCAGTGACTGTAATCCCAGTGTTCCTGGGCTAGCAGTGACTGTAATCCCAGTGTTCCTGGGCTAGCAGTGACTCTAATCCCAGTGTTCCTGGGCCAGCAGTGACTGTAATCCCAGTGTTCCTGGGCCGGCAGTGACTGTAATCCCAGTGTTCCTGGGCTAGCAGTGACTGTAATCCCAGTGTTCCTGGGCTGGCAGTGACTGTAATCCCAGTGTTCCTGGGCCAGCAGTGACTGTAATCCCAGTGTTCCTGGGCCGGCAGTGACTGTAATCCCAGTGTTCCTGGGCTAGCAGTGACTGTAATCCCAGTGTTCCTGGGCTAGCAGTGACTGTAATCCCAGTGTTCCTGGGCCAGCAGTGACTGCAATCCCAGTGTTCCTGGGCCAGCAGTGACTAATCCCAGTGTTCCTGGGCCAGCAGTGACTGTAATCCCAGTGTTCCTGGGCTAGCAGTGACTGTAATCCCAGTGTTCCTGGGCCAGCAGTGACTGCAATCCCAGTGTTCCTGGGCCAGCAGTGACTGCAATCCCAGTGTTCCTGGGCCAGCAGTGACTAATCCCAGTGTTCCTGGGCCAGCAGTGACTAATCCCAGTGTTCCTGGGCCAGCAGTGACTGTAATCCCAGTGTTCCTGGGCCAGCAGTGACTGTAATCCCAGTGTTCCTGGGTTAGCAGTGACTGTAATCCCAGTGTTCCTGGGCTAGCAGTGACTGTAATTCCGGTGTTCCTGGGCTAGCAGTGACTAATCCCAGTGTTCCTGGGCTGGCAGTGACTGTAATCCCAGTGTTCCTGGGCTAGCAGTGACTGTAATCCCAGTGTTCCTGGGCTAGCAGTGACTGTAATTCCGGTGTTCCTGGGCTAGCAGTGACTAATCCCAGTGTTCCTGGGCTAGCAGTGACTGTAATCCCAGTGTTCCTGGGCTAGCAGTGACTGTAATCCCAGTGTTCCTGGGCCAGCAGTGACTGTAATCCCAGTGTTCCTGGGCTAGCAGTGACTGTAATCCCACTGTTACTGGGCTAGCAGTGACTGTAATCCCAGTGTTCCTGGGCTAGCAGTGACTGTAATCCCAGTGTTCCTGGGCCAGCAGTGACTGTAATCCAAGTGTCCCTGGGCTCGCAGTGACTGTAATCCCAGTGTTCCTGGGCTAGCAGTGACTAATCCCAGTGTCACTGGGCTAGCAGTGACTAATCCCAGTGTCACTGGGCCAGCAGTGACTGTAATCCCAGTGTCACTGGGCTAGCAGTGACTGTAATCCCAGTGCTCCTGGGCCAGCAGTGACTGTAATCCCAGTGTTCCTGGGCCAGCAGTGACTGTAATCCCAGTGTTCCTGGGCCAGCAGTGACTGTAATCCCAGTGTTCCTGGGCCAGCAGTGACTGTAATCCCAGTGTTCCTGGGCCAGCAGTGACTGTAATCCCAGTGTTCCTGGGCCAGCAGTGACTGTAATCCCAGTGTTCCTGGGCCAGCAGTGACTGTAATCCCAGTGTTCCTGGGCCAGCAGTGACTGTAATCCCAGTGTTCCTGGGCCAGCAGTGACTGTAATCCCAGTGTTCCTGGGCTAGCAGTGACTGCCCAATGTTCTTGTTTATTATTGTTACTTTTATGAATGAGTGGACTCTGATACATTTGCTCAGTGAATGTGGTGATCTTTGCTTTGGGACCAATACTTTATTCCTATTCATCAGCTCACAATGTGACAGATTTAGGGTTTCAGCTAAGTTTTGTATTTAACCTCAGCGCACGTACTGACGTACTCAGTGCAGCATACACTTAATAATTAAATCATCTGGTTCTATGAATCTGTGCCTCCCGATCAGAACACTATTATAAGGTTAAGGCAGTCTTGAGAGTTAATTAAACACTTCCTATTTCCTTGTTGTGTACAATATTAGGTTGGCTACCTGCTTACCAGGTCCAAAGGTAACCAGAGTGAGTGAACAGATGTCCATTTATTCTGATCTCTCTGCCAGATAGCTGAAGGATTTGAGATAAAAAATATCCCTTGAAACATGAAACTGGGGCCAATATTCTGCAGCTTAATTGGGTTAAAATGGTTGCCACATAAACAGGGCTGGAAAGAGTAAGACAAAAGCAAAATACTGCGGATGTTGGAAATCTGAAATAAAAACAGAAAATGCTGGAAATACTCAGCAGGTCAGGCAGCATCTGTAGAGAGAGAAACAGAGTTAACGTTTCAGGTCGATGACCCTTCGTCAGAACTGGAAAGTGTAAGTTGAGAACTAAAGATGGTGCAGATGTTTACACGGCCGTGCTGTGCAGGTCAGTGCACCCTGGAAGACGGAACTCGCTGGTCTCAGGTAATGCTGCCGGAACATCGGAGCAGGAGGAGGCCATTCAACTCCTCGAACCTGTTCCAATGTTCAGATAGATCATGGCTGATCTGTATCTTAGCTCCATCTATCCGCCTTGCTTCTGTAACCCTTAATACTCATGCATCACAAAAAATTATCAATCTCAGTTTTGAAATTTTCAGTTGGACCCCCCCCCCCGCCTGAACAGCTTTTTGGGGGCGAGAGTTCCAGATTTCCACAACCCCTTGTGTGAAGAAGTGCGTCCTGACATCACCCCTGAACGGCCTGGCTCTAATTTTAAGTTTTGCCCCCGTGTTCTGGACACCCCCACCAGAGGAAATAGTTTCTTTCTATTTACCCAATCAAATCCTTTAATCATTTTAAACACCTCGATTAGATCACCCCTTAATCTTCGATACTCAAGCGAATACAAGCCCAGTCTGTGCAGCCTGTCCTCGTAATTTAACCCAGTTAGCCCCGGTATCATTCTGGTGAACCTGCGCTGCACCCACCCCACCGAGGCCAATGCATCCTTCCTGAAATGCAGTGCCCAGAGCTGAGCACAATACTCTCAATGGGGTTTAACTAGAGCATAACTTCCACCCATTTGTATTCCAGCCCCATGACTTTTGAATTATTTTTTGTACCTATCCACTATCTTTTAGTGATGTGTGCATGGATTTGTGTTTTTGGGTCAGCAGGGAGTGTTGGGAGTTCAGTAGGTTCGTGCCTCACCTGCTTGGTGGGCACCCAACCTTCTACACTCCCCGTTATTTCCTTATTAAAGTCTGAGGGCAGAGAACTGTTTTACAGAGCCACATGAGAGAGAGCTATTGGACATGACGCCGTGAAATTCTGTCTTGTTCATGACAAAAAAGTCATGTAATTTGTAAAATAATTCTGAAATGTACAGAGAAATTTAAATGCTGTGGTCGAACATCTGGTTTGATTGCTCACGTAGCTTACACATACACTGACATTATCACCAGCCCGTGGTGAATGATGTGCTGTTGGTTCTTTCCTAGGAGAATCCAAGGTGTACAGACCCAGAAGGCCTCGCTCCAGCAGTGATGCCCTGTCGGTTTCCTTCAATGTTGGTGGCCTTCCCAGCCTCAATCACTGCAACTCTTATGACAACCTACCCAACGATGAGAGCGAAGGAGAGGATGCCATGCTCCAAGTGCCTGCACTGGTGTCTCCCAGAATGGAGGAAGTAGAACTGAGCCCACCAGATATGGGAGCAGCAGGGCTGGACTTTGACCCAATGTCCTTTCAGTGTAGTCCGCCCCGGGCAGAACTTTCAGGGCCTTACAGCAGCACATCTCAAGTGGATTCCTCAGCCAGTGGCAAAGACAAGTCGAGCAGCAGCAAGAGGGAGCCAGAATTGGGCAGTTTGTGTCTGACCCCCGGTAGTGCTACTAGTTCTGAACCAGTCTCTCACTCTCCAGATAAGCTAATGAGCCCCTTCTTCTCTCCAGACCTGAGCCCTACTGATGAGAAACTGGCTAAACCAACCTCTTTTGCAGAAAAGGTTGTTCATGCCTTCTCCCCAAAGATTGGACGCAAGTCACCCAAGTCTCCTCTGTTGAGTATTTCTGAACCTATCACAATTTCTGTGCCAACACGAGTATCTGAAATGATTGGCAGTATGGCAGGCGTTTCACTGGGTACACCTCCACCTAGCACCAACCCAGCAGGGAACAGCAATGTCAGCAAATCACCTCCACAGATGATGTCAATGCTACTGAAGACCAGTGACATGCAACTACCTGAGGGATGCCGTCAGGAGATCCACACCAAGCTTTCTGCTGCTGTAGCAGGGTTAGAGGCCAAAGGGCAAAGTCTAGATTGGCATGATCAGACCTATCACTACAAGGCTGTACGATCTACCCACTCACAAGCAGGGACAAAATGGCAAAGTCCAGACTGGCATGAACTGACCAATCAAAACAAGCCTGTACCATCTACCCATTCACAAGCAGGGACAAAAGGGCAAAGTTCAGATTGGCATGAACTGACCAATCAAAACAAGACTGCACCATCTACCCATTCACAAGGAGGGACAAAATGGCAAAGTCCAGACTGGCATGAACTGACCAACCAAAACAAGACTACACCACCTACCCATTCACAAATGGAAGCAAAAGGACAAAGTCCAGACTGGCATGAACTGACCAACCAAAACAAGACTGCACCATCTACCCATTCACAAATGGAAGCAAAAGGACAAAGTCCAGACTGGCATGAACTGACCAACCAAAACAAGACTACACCATCTACTCATTCACAAGCAGGGACAAAGGGACAAAGTCCAGACTGGCATGAACTGACCAATCAAAGCAAGGCAGTGCCATCTACCCAGTCACACATGGGTAAGTGTTGAATAAGAATTGTTGCACTTGGTAAGGCTTCATTGGGAGAGGCTCACAGTGCATGCTACATTTCAGGTATATGTGCACAGTCCTGGTATACTGGAGTCATGGGGCTAGAAATTCGGCTGCTCTGCAGCTCCCGTTAGCGCCTGCGGGGGGCCGGTAATGGGATGCCAAGGGGTTACTGACCGGGCGTGGCGAAATCAGTGACGCCTGCGAACTTCCCTGGTGGTTTTGCGCTGACGCTAACACTTACCGCCTCGGTCTGTAGCGCCCCGTAGATCGTGACATCATCAAGTGCGCAGAGCCCCGTTACCACCCCGGATGTGAAATTGACTTTCGCCCCCTGCAATTATCGCCTCGCGCTGACAACGCCAAGAGGAGGTGTCCTGAAGTCGGACGGCCGCTTCGGGAGCGGTAATGAAAGGGAATACTTTTCAGATTGGTGAACCGTTCTAATTTGCACCAGTGCCTGCGCAAAGCACTCACTTTCATTGTTGCAGGATGTCTTCTCCCTCCACTTGGTGACAGTGTTTGGGGCTGTATTGGCAGCCGCCTTGCAAGACTGCAGTGCCGATAAACAGCTTCCGGTGCAGTATTGGCCCTTCCCTTTAAGCGAGGGAAGCAGCTTCTGTGATTGAAGAGTGCCGCCTGGAATACGCTGCAAATTGTCTCGCGCTCTGCTGGCACCGCCCCGCTCTCCAACTTTAGTGTCACTCTCAGTCCCTGGGGGGCGGGCACAGTGTCACTCTCAGTCTCGGGGGGGGGGGTGGGCACAGTGTCACTCTCAGTCTCGGGGGGGGGGGCACAGTGTCACTCTCAGTCTCGGGGGGGGTGGGCACAGTGTCACTCTCAGTCTCGGGGGGGGGGCACAGTGTCACTCTCAGTCCCTGGGGGGGCACAGTGTCACTCTCAGTCTCGGGGGGGGTGGGCACAGTGTCACTCTCAGTCTCGGGGGGGGGCACAGTGTCACTCTCAGTCTCGGGGGGGGCACAGTGTCACTCTCAGTCTCGGGGGGGGGCACAGTGTCACTCTCAGTCTCGGGGGGGGGCACAGTGTCACTCTCAGTCTCGGGGGGGCACAGTGTCACTCTTAGTCTCGGGGGGGGCACAGTGTCACTCTCAGTCTCGGGGGGGGCACAGTGTCACTCTCAGTCTCGGGGGGGGCACAGTGTCACTCTCAGTCTCGGGGGGGGGCACAGTGTCACTCTCAGTCTCGGGGGGGGCACAGTGTCACTCTCAGTCTCGGGGGGGGGCACAGTGTCATTCTTAGTCTCGGGGGGGGGCACAGTATCATTCTCAGTCTCGGGGGGGCACAGTGTCACTCTCAGTCTCGGGGGGGCACAGTGTCACTCTCAGTCTCGGGGGGGGCACAGTGTCACTCTCAGTTTCGGGGGGGCACAGTGTCACTCTCAGTCTCGGGGGGGGCACAGTGTCACTCTCAGTCTCGGGGAGGCACAGTGTCACTCTTAGTCTCGGGGGGGGCACAGTGTCACTCTCAGTCTCGGGGGGGCACAGTGTCACTCTCAGTCTCGGGGGGGCACAGTGTCACTCTCAGTCTCGGGGGGGGCACAGTGTCACTCTCAGTCTCGGGGGGGGCACAGTGTCACTCTCAGTCTCGGGGGGGGCACAGTGTCACTCTCAGTCTCGGGGGGGCACAGTGTCACTCTCAGTCTCGGGGGGGGCACAGTGTCACTCTCAGTCTCGGGGGGGCACAGTGTCACTCTCAGTCCCTGGGGGGGCACAGTGTCACTCTCAGTCTCGGGGGAGGGCACAGTGTCACCCAGTCTCAGGGGGGGGCACACTGTCACCCAGTCTCAGGGGGGGCACAGTGTCACTCTCAGTCTCGGGGGAGGGCACAGTGTCACCCAGTCTCAGGGGGGGGCACACTGTCACCCAGTCTCAGGGGGGGCACAGTGTCACTCTCAGTCTCGGGGGGGACACAGTGTCACTCAGTCAGGGGTGAAGGGGGTGGCGGTGGCACAGTTTTGGGTTTGGGTTCGGTCTCGGGGGCGGGAGTGGGGTGGGGACGCTGAAGCTCTGCTTGTCACTGCATCTGCTGCCTGGTTGAGATTAGCTCACTCAGTTGAGACCAGAATGGAAGCGAAGCCTCTCTGGTCTGTTTGGTTCTGTACCGCACTGGCCGTTTGTGCATTTACCCTTTGGCCATCCATGTCCTTTATGGGCAATTTTTCAGGTTGCTGATCTGCGAGGAACCCTTGTCATTGGAAATGTTGAGAGATATTTAAGATTGTATTTTTTTTTAAAAGCACCAATTAGACACAAATCATCGGTCAAGCATTGAATCACAGAAACTGGCACTCGAGTCAGGGTAACTCAATCCCTGACACTAGTTACAGGAGGACCTTGCTCGTGGCTGGTAATTGTAAAGATGCATCTGTCTAACGATGATTGTGTACTTGGGCCACTCTTACTTTTCCACCATTATTTCTCCACTCCCCTGCTGTAGGTGCTGATTGGCTGGCTACAGTTCCACAGATGCGGCTTGCCCCTCTGTGTTACTGATTGCACATTCTTCATGCGTGAGCCTGGACGTTGTGTGTGAACAAGCTATTCAGTCATGGGGTGGGGAGGACATCATGGCGAGATTGATTCTCTCCTTAGTCAACATCAGTAGACACACACACATGCAGTTTACGACTGTACTCACTATATAGTAGTCAATAGGAGGAACCACGGCTGAGTCCCCCGCCCCCACTAAAAGCCAAGGGTACTGAGGCTAGTTCTGCTGTCTCAGATCAGTTAACTCAGCACAGATCAGGATTTGGGGCTGCTGTTTAAGTCCAATGGCTGTGATTACTAACTGAGATCACATTATTCACACACATTAGTATTAGAATGAATAAGCATGCAGGTGCAGCAGGCGATTAAGAAGGCAAATGGTATGTTGGCCTTCATAGCGAGAGGGTTTGAGTACAGGAACAAGGATGTCTTGCTGCAGTTGTACAGGGCCTTGGTGAGACCACATCTTGAGTATTGTGTGCATTTTTGGTCGCCTTATCTGAGGAAGGATATTCTTGCCATGGAAGGAGTTCAGAGAAGATTCACCAGGCTGATACCTGGGATGACAGGAATGACGTATGAGGAGAGATTGGGTCGATTGGGCTTATACTCACTGGAGTTTAGAAGAATGAGAGGGGATCTCATTGAAACTTATAAAATTCTGGCAGGACTGGACAGACTAGATGCAGGAAGGCTGTTCCTGATGGGGGGAGTCCAGAACCAGGGGTCACAGTCTAAGGATAAGGGGTAGGCCTTTTAGGACAGAGATGAGGAGGAATTTCTTCACCCAGAGAGTGGTGAACCTGTGCAATTCTCTACCACAGAAGGCAGTAGAGGCAAATTTATTAAATATATTCAAGAAGGAGTTGGATATATTTCTTAAGGCTAAAGGGATCAAGTGGTATGGGGAGAAAGCAGGGACCGGGTACTGAATTTGGATGATCAGCCACGATCGCATTGAATGGCGGAGCAGGCTCGAGGGGCCGAATGGCCTACTCCTGCTCCTATCTTCTATGTTTCTATGTAATAGCAAACAGTGCACAATGATAGATGTGTCTTTTCATCAGATGGAGTTGTAAAAAATTAGGGATTGTGACAACCTTTCTAGAAGAAGGCAGGCCGACAGGTTAGTGGAGTGAACAGGTGCTGGCAAATGCAGTTCATCGAATTTACAGCACAGAACAGTGAGACAAACGTGAACCAGTACATCTGGGGAAAGAGCAGTACAAGGAAGTGTAGGTAAAGGTGAATGGATCTCCAGGTTTTGTAATAAAAAGCAAGGAAATGATGTTGGATTTGTGTACGACACAGTTGGAGTTCTGGGCGCCCCGTAGGAAGGATATCAAAGCCAAGGAGAGGGGCCAGCAAAGTTGCACTGGAGTGAGACCAGGCACGAGAGGTTCTAATTATAAATAAGGGCTTGAAAAATATTCCACAGGGGGATCTAATAAACGGTTTCAAAGTCATGAAAGGTGTTGAAAGAGTAAACAGCGAAAGGTTGCCTACAGTGTCTGGTAAATCGGTAACTGAGGATTATCACTGGGAAGTGAAAGTACACACAGAGGGATATTAGAAGAGGGACTGCTTTGCCACAAAGGACGGAGACTAAAACATCATTTAAAATGGAATTAGAGAAGGGAGAATATAATGAAGATACAGTGATGGGGTTAGAGCAGCTAGTGCCAGTTGAAGAGCCAGTGCTGGCACAGATACAGTGGGCTGTTTGGCCTCCTCCTGAGCTGAAACTTTGAAGGTGCCACTAATACTATAACATTTGTAAAGCATTGAGTGATCCATATTGTGCAAAGCAGATTATGGTCTATTTGGAAAGGATTTTTTTTCAGTTAATTAGTATCTGTTCTGTTTGCTCCGCAGTGACTCCAGTGGAATCCCCTCAGGAGGCTCCTCCGGTTAGCTCCGTGCCTCTCATTCCACCACCTCCACCCCCAAAGAGTGCTGCCCGCTTGCTGGCGTTGGCTCTGGCCGAGAGTGCCCAGCAGGCCACGGCGCAGTCTCAGAAGAAGCCTCAGCCCGGGAGGCCGGTCTCGGAGGATCATTATCCTCACACTGCCCCTTTGACAGAGCCATGTCCAGCACCGGCTGGCCCAGCACCTCCTACAACAGCCAGCTATCAGACAACTGTGCGGCCGAATGTTGAACCGCAGCCCGCTACCGGCCAGGTCCCTCCCAGCACCGTGGCAGGGCCCACAGCTTCAGGCCAGGTAAGGGCAACAAAGGGTTAATCTGTCAACTGGACTCTGGGAATTTGCTGTAATATGGGCAGTAATTCCCTCGCTAGATTTCTGACTGAAAGAAAATGAGTTTAAACATTAATCAATGAAGCTATTTTACAGTTGGTATTTTTCTCTCAATAATCGCCAATAGAAATTTGTCCCTTCATGAGGTAAAAACTATTTGTAAAACGGTAGGGCTGTGTAAGGAGCGATAAATCTGGGCACCCCTCTGAAGCGCAGTATCGGGAAAGTTTCTCATTACAGTCAACGCCCGTCACCCACCCCCAAATACAGAAATGCATTTAAAAACTAACAATGACCCCAACCCCCACCCCCCAGGAATTTAACGGAGGAGCTGTTTGGGGCAGTGCTCAGTATAATGCATTCTACACCAAGGGCTGTACAGCACGGCTCCCCTCAGAAGAGCAGCTGATAAGTACTGCAAATATCAAAAAATTATGTACATAAACCTGTCAAACACTCTGCAGGTTCAGCGGTCACTTTACCTGCCACTCAAAGGATTTTGTGGGAGGTTTGAGTGAATGGTTCTGTTAACCAGTGGTATTAACTGAATCTGTTAGAGTGAAGGGGAGGAATCGGAATCACTTCTTCCCGCTGACTGTCCCGCTACCTTACGATATCAATCGATACAACAGGGCACACTGCCAGAGCTGGGAACCTGAAAGAAAACCAGAAACCCTTGGTAACGTGTAGCAGGACGGGTCAATGATGGAGAGCCTCCTTTCCCTTCTCAAATGCCGACTCACCTGCTGTGTATTTCCAGCTCTCTCTGTTTTTATTGCAATACCAATTGAATGATTAAAGTACACCAAACCCTCCTGAAAAGAACTCAACTGAGTGAGGGCTTAGCTCCCTGTTCGGAGGATTGAATAACATGTAGACACAGTAATATTTGCAGGGTTGGGTATAGGCAGCTGTGGGTTACCAGTATTGAGTACAATGTGATAGATTTTGGTTTATTTCACTTACTGAGTGAGTAGGTTAATTAAAGCGTCTGCTAAACTCTCACTGCCAACTTAATAAAATTAATCTAAACCGATTTTCTTTAAATGTGCTCAGTATTTTGGAATAGAACAGGATAATCAAACAATTTGTCCACTCAAAGAAATCACATTCTGTCCAGGGGCAATGAATAAATGGAAACTTTTATTTAAAAATAGAATTCAATTACTGCTGATTATTTAGATCATTCAGTGTTTAAAGGGCTTGAAATATTTACTTTGAGTTTGGGCATTGCTCAGTGGGGGGCAGGGCTGTACCTCTTGCAGGCAAGTCAGTGTAGGGGAAGTGATGGAACCTGTATCGGGAGAAACCATTCCAATCAACCCCATAACTGCAAGAGGTGAGAGACTCCTCTAAATGCATGAAAAAAAAAATCTGGATCGACAAGTGAAATAATTCTAAACATTACACAATTTCTTGTTAAGTGATTTATTTCAATTTTTTTCCCATATTAGCCTTGTTCTGCTAATTTTAGCTCATTTTTGCCGGATTTGCTATCAGCACCGACACTTGTGGCTTTATATCGGAAATAAGTTTATCCTTACATATCTTGTATATTCAAATATCTCTCTCACTATGCAGATATTTATGCATTTTATGTAATTTTATTTCCTGACAGTACACAGTCCAATGTTCCAAACTGGCAGGTGTAGGTACCTCACTTTAAATCTCTTCATTTGCATTTATTCTGGGAAACTCAGTATAATATTAACATTGAGCCCTGACTGTCTTGTGTGTCGGTTCTTTTCTATTAGAATCTGATCATTCCAATTACTTGGAGTTGAAAACTTTTTTTTAAACCTGCAGATTGTTTTCACTCTTCACTCTCAAACAGCCACTTGAAAGTTTTATTGTTGCACAGTTTAATTCACTTTCTTTAAATGTAATGATGCTTATATTAGTTTGGCAGCAAAACAGTAGGAGATTTCGGCCTTTTGTACAGAAGCACCTGAACTGCGGTTCTGGGATCACAGTCACCGATCTGAGCCTTACTGTCAGGGGAGTCGAGCACCCGTACACCTCGTGGTCTTAGAGAGGTGCAGCCAGAGAGCTGAGGGTAACAGAGCAGGATTCAGCTGTTCGTGCAGGCAGGGAGAGAGAGGAAATTGGAAGGTAGCTGACTGCAGAACACTGATATGCAGCTTCAAGAATCAAAAGAAAGGAGCGTCAAACCTGGCTAGCGAATCCTTCATGGTATGGGGCAGGGGAGAAGAAGCACCAATAATTCAAATAATATCGGAACAAAATATTTCTTAAAAACTGGTAGCTGTTGGATCATTTCCTGTTTTTTCCCCTTTCCAGGTTCGAGCAGCAGTGTCTCCAGGAACTCCCGTGAAGCAGTCGGAGCCATGTGTTGCTGAACAGTCGGGGTCAACTTTCAGCTCCGACAACAGCTACGTCCCCCGCCCTGCCACGGTCATGGCCATTCACAGCGGACACCAGGAGAAAGCAAGAGACAGTGTCCAAGCACCAGCAGTACACCCGAGAGCTGAATCTGTGCCTGTGGATCACAGTGCTTACAGTAACACTCCACCAGTGCCACCCCTCCGATCAGTGGAAAGCAGGGTGCCACCTAGTCATTCCATGTCTGATACTATTACTGCCTCCAACTTCCATTCATTCCTAGCTTCAACGACCATACCATCATCCATAGAGGATGCCTTACCCCCACCTCCTCCTCCCAAACCCTCTTTTCTCTGCCAGTCACATCCCTATCATTCCAAGATGGAAAGCTTGCCAGATCTGGAAAACCACTTTCAACAGAAGCATGCTCATTCCATGCAGCCACTAGTCTACCAGTGCCGGGCTGACAGTGTCCCCCAGCACTTGTCCTACCAGTCCAGATCAGAGAGCACTCCCCAGCATCTGCTGTACGGTTCCCGGCCTGAGAACATTCCCTCGGCTGCATCTCGATTCAACAGTTTCACCAGCCAGCCCAAAGCAGCCTCCGTTCACCTTTCCAAGCCTCGGTTTTCAAGGTCAGACTATGTGCCAGCGGGGAATCCTGCCGTGCGAGCATTTGTGTGCCCACATTCCCAGTTTGAGGAGCCAGTGTACCCCACGATAAGACGGGTGCATTCTCTGCATGTGCCGCCATCTTCCATTAGATCAGTTCCCATTTCAAGAACTGAGGTGCCTCCAGATGATGAGCTCTTCTATTATCAGAGACCCATCTATCAGTACAAACCCTGCCAGCCACCGCCACCTCAGTCGGATTATCACGTCACTCAGCTGCAGCCCTATTTTGAAAATGGCCGAGTTCAGTACAGGTACAGCCCTTACTCCACCTCTGGACTTAATCTACATGGGACCGACGGTGCGATTTACGACCTCGCGGATCCCTACGGTTCGATAAGGTTGAGACAGTTCCATTCTTTTACCAGTCGAGATATCCCACCATACGTTAGTAGGTTTCAGGGTAAAATCTTTCCATATCCCAGTGCGCCATCCTACCCACGCAGTGGTGCCCATGCCAACGTGATGAGTAGAGAGCACAGTTTTGTAAGTCGCGATGTGCCCCCGTCTCCGAATGTGAAACTGGCCCACGTGATGTGGGATCCGGAGGAGGCTGAGAAATCCCGCTTCCAGTCCATTCGACGCGAAATCCGCAGCCGACAGAAAACCAAGGGGTTAGTGATGTCGCAGTATGACAACGTGACCCCAGTGCTACAGGAAGAATTCGGGGGGCTGGAGATCATCCATTCCAGAAGTAAGTCGGATCCTGGGAAAACTGGCATGGCGGCGAGCGAAGGAAAGGAGAGGTGGTATCCTGCCTCAAAGACTCCAGACCCTGATCCACCATACGTCCATCAGCACCCGGACTGTGAACTGGATAGTGGGGCATATCTTGAGCCATCTGCTCATCATCACGGACCCTTTGGAAATGGGCAGCTTGAAAAGCCAGCACTTCCTCAGAAACAGAGCACCAACAGGACCAGGAGGCCACACGAACCTCCCTACGATCAGTCACAGTATGATTCCTGTCAAAGGCCCTCTGCAGACTCGAAAGGGGGACAGCTGTACAGCGCGCACACTGCGGTTCCAGCAGGATATGGGCTGAAGCATAGGGCAGAACTCCCGGACTCACGAACATATCCATCTGCAACTGGTAAATATGTGCTTTCTTCTCACGAGCCTTTACGGAGTTATGAAGATTCCTTCCGGACAGCAAACGAGAGGCTGGAACTGGAAAGACCCAAAGTGAGAGGGGGTGGAGGGGACCAGCCTTCCAGAGACTGCTACAGCGAGGAGGACGAGGAGCTCGCCAGGCCATTGGTATCCAGCCAGCTCGCGAGGAGTTACAGCACCAGATTTCAGCAGCACCCTGAGCCCCTGGGGAGGGAGCAGTCCCTCTCGTACCCATACCCATGCTTAGGCCACCCGGGCAGTAAGCGGCACAGTACATTGACGGTGATGTCTCAGTACGATAACTTGGATGACTATCACACACTGTCACAGCAGCAGAGGGGCGGCCTGGGAGGAAGTGCCCCATTTGTACCTCCAGGCTTCAGCCACCCCCAGGGGAGGACATTTAGCACTGCTTTGGGCCAGGGAAGCTTCATGTCCACAGAGCTGGCATTGCAGAGGTCTGAAGCGGAAGTACATGTGGAATGAACAGAAATTTTACTCTGTGCAGCCTCTGCTGGGCAGTGGACTGTTTTATTTTTAAAAAGATAACCAGAGTACTGTTTTTAAACACAAAATATGCCGAATGTTGGACTTTTTGTGTTGTGTATTTCGAGTACATGTATGAATCGTGAGGTTGCATTTTGTGCCCTTGGTGAATGACTCTCAGCTCAGTGTTAACAATTGTCAGGACACTGCATGAGGGCTCAACAGTTAAGGGAATTATCTTCCTGGCTTGTTTCTAGTGAGAACAATTATTTGGGTCAGCGGAGCTGCTGAGAAGAGTTTGTTACTCACTCTGCCTCTATCAACCCCCCCTCCCCAATTCCCCCGCTGCAGGGCTGGCTCTGCCTCTATCAAACCCCCTCGCACCTCCCCTAGTTGCCCCGCTGCAGGTCTGGCTTTGTCGCTCCCCCTCCCCCCCCCGGTGTCAACAGTGGAACAATTACTATTCTGATAGATTTTTCGTCATATTTGTGTCAGTAACACAGTCTGTCAGAGAGCTCACTCCCTCTGTTTTGGAAGTTTAGTTTATTAGAAGCACAGAGCTAGCCCTGCACTCGAGTCTCTGACTTCAGGCACAGTGGGAAAAACAGTTAGTGGAGAATAACAACACAAAATGGCACCTAGCTAATACAGAGTGGCAACATACCTAACTCACATCAGGCCACCTTGATGCCAGCCATATCTAACAGCTATTGGGGCTTGGCCGCTAGTGAATTCAGCTGGTTTTAAATATATCTATTTTTTGTCCACTATGCTTGTATGTAGATATACTAACTTACTGTTCCAGGGATTGAAACTAACTGAGATTTGGGTGTCAGACTGTGCCATCTAATTGGATTTATCAAAGCTTGATCATTTTCATAACCAGTTTGAATCCAGTATATAAATTGCACATAACTACAGGACTCCCGTGCAGAGGAATCCTTTCCCTATCTCCATGCTATGGCTGGGGTTGTGCTCTCCTTGTGATACAAGCAGGAGCAAAGCCTTGTCCCCTGCTACCAGCTGAGCAAGGGGTGCGTGTGTGCGCAAGAGGCCTCTGAGCGCGAGGAGGCTCGTGCTTCACGTGAGCTGATTATGTCGGCCTTGGATCAATTGTTTTGAAATGGAGTCGTTGTCACCTCCCTTGTCCTGTTTGGACTCTGCCCTTCCTCGCAGACGTTTAAAGGTGTTTCAGAATAGATGTTAATGTTTGTGCACAGTCTGCAGGGGAAGCAGTAACACTGTGAATAACTCAAACAGACCTCGTGTTTTTGGGTCACCTTGTGTAGATTTGTTTATATTGTTCTTCTAATTTACAGAGTGACATATTCAGTAAAATATTTAACTTGGGAAAGGATCTTAAAACTGTGATTATTTTTGCAGCAATCCCCGCCCTGTGCACAAATATTATTGGACGAATATTATTGGATTATCAAATGAGTCAGAAATGGCCACTGGGAGCCACTAACCTCAACCCTGCCCGTAAAGTCTGCAGTGACATTGTTCGTGCTGATTTATCCCACCTAGTCTCAATTGGAAGTTAAAGCAGGTTTCACATCAAATCCCTCAAACAAAGTATTCCACTGTAAAAACTGAACAAAGTAACTGGACGTCTGTTACTAATCCCAAAGTGAGGCTTTGGCCCAGCAGCCTTAGGTGGTCTCCCAGTGTGTCGACTTGTAACGCACAGATTGCAGGCAGCACTCAGCACGGCTCCTGTAACATGCAGCACATAGAAATGATGGGCTGCGTTGGCCAAGGGTTCTTGAAGAGGAGAAGCCCTCCATCCTTAGACCTTCAAAACAAGGCTTCCGAGTATTGAGATTGACTTTCACAACCTGCTCCTCCTGAGTAGTTTAAACAGTGAGTCTTGATATTTTTGAGAGTTGCTGAGCGCAACAGTGTGAGGAGGTCAGTTTACAGATAGTTATAATATCTTTTGAAATGAAAACAGAATACGCTGGAAACACTCAGCAGGTCAGGCAGCATCTGTGGAGAGAAAAACACAAGTTAATGTTTCAGGTCAGTGAGCTTTCATCAGAACTGGAAGGTGTTCGAGATGAACAGGTTTTAAGCAAGTACAGAGCCAGGGAAAAGAGAGCAGGAAAAGAACAAAGGGGAAGGTCTGTGATAGGGTGGTGTGATATCCGAGTGGTAAGGTCAAGAACTGAGATAAGCCAGACTTCAGGAACCAAAACTCAACTGTTTAATTATACATATGTAGCAGAGAAACATCTCTTACAGCTGCAGGCAAAGCACTTCCAATTCTTACTGTGCGATCACCAAGATGGAGGATCAACCTCTGAGTCATACCCAGAATGCAATGCCACTACCTTAATAAGTGGCGTGCCAGGACATTACCTTAATACTGGTAAATATGATCCCTTAATATTTGTCTCCATCTGGTGGATAACTTAAGCATTACATCCCAGATTACTATAGGTGGACTTCAGGAGAAAAGAGATAATGGTGCAAGGCAAAAGGAGCTGATAATTGGACAAGTATAGAAACAAAAGATGGGTTCAGAGAGAGGTGTAAATAGTTACAGCAGATTAGCAGAGGGGGAGGGAAGCCTGGAAAATCTGGTTAAGCAGAGAGGGTTGCCATGGCCTGGGAATGAGCGGAGAAAGGTGGATAGACCCCAGGGATGCAGACCACCCCTCCAGCCGTGTACCAACAGGGGATTCCCACCCCAAGCACCTGCCCACACCTTGCCCACTCCCAGTGCAGTCATCCTCCATTACCAGCACCCATATCTGAAGTATTGAAGTATTGAGTTGGAAAGGAGCAGACTACAGTGAGCAAGGCTGCAGCCTCGCACAGTGTGTTCAGGATGGGTGTGTGTAGGCGACATTCTCTGCTATTTGCAAAAATGAAACTGACATCTGACTGCCTTCAAACCTCGGGCAGGGACAGTGAAGTGATCACTTCATCCACTAGCTTCATTAAATTGTGAGACGTGCTGTAGGTGAATTGGATTAAGGTCTTTCTACAAGTCAGTCCTGTGACATTCCAGCTGTGTGTGTATAGTGGGCCACTGTTAGATCCCATTCTATCAGATACTAAAGCATTTAGGGTTGGCTCGAGTTGTGCATTCTCGCAGTGAATAGATTGTGCTGCACAGCGACAACACAGAGCTGAAAGTAAAAAGCAAATCGAAAACGTTGGAAATAGACAGCAGGTCTGTCAGCCTCTGAAAGAAACAGGCTAACATTTCAGGTGGTGCGACTGTCTGAACTGGTCACTGCATGAATGGGGATAGGCAGGAAAGTGGAGTTGATGTGGAAGTTCAGCCATGATCTTGTTGAATGGCGGAGCAGGCTCGAGGGGCCGTATGGCGGAGCTGGCTCGAGGGGCCGTATGGCGGAGCAGGCTCGAGGGGCCGTATGGCGGAGCAGGCTCGAGGGGCTGTATGGCCGACTCCTGTTCCTATTTCTTATTTTCTTATGAACCTATCTTGTCAGACCTGCTGTGTATTTCTAGCATTTTCTGTTTTTATTTCAGATTACCAGCATCCTCTGTTTCTTTTAGCTGGGAATGAAACCTCCGGTATAAGCAAGGTTCTTTTACAGGTGGGATAATGAACAAGAACAATGGGCTGAATTTTGCTGGCACTCAGAGGACGGGTTCGGAGGCAAGTCAGCTGTCAAAATAGCAAAGATTGACAGTGGGTAGGAAACCCGCTGTCAACCCGCCTCCACGCGAGTCTCCTAGGTGTCGGGTCTGTCAGCACTGAACAGACCCAACACCAAGTGGTGGGGGAGGCAATTCACGTCATTAAATGGGTTGTTAACATCCAATTAACTGTTATTTGAAGCCTACATTTCAGTTTTATGTGGGTTACCCGCTGCTCAGGGAACACGTCACCTCAGCATGTCGTGAGTGGGTTCAGCATTGAATTATCTCATGACCTGACAGCTGCCAAAGTTGTATAAAAGATCCCATGTTACAGCTGTTCACTTTCAAAGCTCAGAAGCTGTTGGTTACTGCATTTGGAAGACAGATTGAGCTTTCTGCAGCTTGCAAGTGTTTGGAGCCAACTCTCTATCCAGTGTCACCTCATTGGAACAACCTCTCTCACCATTGACAGATCGCTTCTGTCATCTCAACCTCACCTGCCATCTATTCCATCAGCATCGGTGCCCTTGAAAATATCTCACCTTGGTCCTCAGAATCCGGCCAAGATCAGCCCCAACACCAGCGCTAACAACAACAACACCAGCCTTCTCCGCAATCAACTGATGCTGAACAGGACACGGCATCAGCACCCGACCACATTGCTGCCTGGGGCGCCAGGGATGGCCTCACCATGGCCAGGTTTACTTCACTTGACACTGTACACCCTGGATGCCACATGATGTGCCAGGTTGGCACCACCCTACACCAACACCATAAAGCATCGCTACAATGCCCAAGCCATTCCTTTCACACTCATCACCATTGCGGGATGGGGGGTTACCATTATGTCTCCCCATTCACTGCAATTTACTAAGCCACTTCCAAAGGTGCACACAAATCTGTCCAAGAACACACAGTGCTGAAAATAAAGGTTTAAATGTTTGACAGTGCATTACCAGAAACATCACATAAACATTGACTAAACCACCCAAGTGCCTACCCTTGTGTGTTGTTAGTTGGTATGCTTGCAGTAGGATGTGAGAGAGTGTGAGGGGTGGCTAGTGAAATAGGGAAGTGATAATGTAGATAGAGAGGGATGGGTGGAGGTGCAAGGTAAGTTGGTGTGAGTAAAGATGTGCAGGAGTAGGGTAGGGAAGGCAGAGCAATGGGGATGTGATGAGAGGCACAGCAGGATGAGGTTGAGTGTGGCTTGGCAGTAACGTTTCGTGATCTACTGGGATCATTGAAAGGTTTGCGCCACTGCAGCCTGGTCCTCCTGACGTGATCCCTGCTTGTGCCCTCCTGCATATGGAGGGAGTCATGGGAGAGCCTGGGTGCAGCTGTGCTTGTCTATATTTGCAGCACAGATCACCGACAGCACAATTGTCAAAATCAATTTGGACGTGGCCCCTTTAAGGAAATCGGCTGATGACGCGTCATCAAATGACATCATCAGACCCGCTTCCTATTAATTGGCCGGGAACCTCGCAGAGCGGTCTTAACAAGCCCTATTAACGTAAAATCACTTGGAGAGTGCAGGCTGCAGTAGGCAGCGGGCTGGGACCGCGACACTGACCCCGGCCGACCCGGACCCACCTCGGTCGGCGAAATCGCGGCCAATGACTTCTGCTCGGTGATATTTCCGTGCTGTGCCATCCACCTGTAAACTTAGCCATGACTCCCCAAACAAGCTTGTTTCAATCCCTGCACAGTGCTCCATATAAACACAGTGTAAAATCGGCTCTGACCCATTTCTGATTATCACTAAATGCATCGTCAGTCTTGATATATGAAGAGATCAGTCTCGCAGCAGCTCCAGTTAGAGCTAGCTAGTTGTGTCAAACTGGGAACAGCATGAAGTGTATGTTTCACACAGTGTCTGAAGAAACGGGTCAAGAAGTTTGTGCTCAACTCATGCTGATAAGACGTACAACGTTCCAGAAACGTTTTGGCGGTATTCTTTAGGAGAAATATAATAGCCCAAGTTTGCGACACTTCTGCGTTTCTGATGGATCTAGTACTGGGAGATCGGAACCCAATGTGTCAATTGCTACATGTAATTCATCTGTCTATTTTCTGTGTCTTTTTGGGTTTTATTTTGTGTCTTGGTGTAAAGTGTGAAAAGCAAAGCTGTTGTAACTATGTGTAAATACTGGATTCTGTTTGTAATTCCTGTACATATTGGACATCTCCTGCTGCTGCCAACCTTGTATCGAAACTGGAGTTGATTTTTTTTTGTTTTTTTTTTGTACTGTACAGTGATGAGCCGGACTTGCACAATTCAGCAGTGTCGCATTGTTCCATTACACAGGATCTCAGCTGCATTACATAAAAAAGGCAACATCAACCCAAACCATCTCAGCTCTGGTTCTCTCATTGATTGAATACCTCAGGTACATTGAAAGATCATTAGGGGATTCACATTATACTGTGCACCAATCTGGTGTACATGACTTCGCCATATCTGCTGTCTCTATGCTGATGAACCACATCCTGGAACAGGATGCGTGTCCTACACGTACGTGCCCTTCCTATGCTGAATACATGCACTACGTGCAGACCTTTTCCATACAGGTTAGGGCTGTCTATCTTGTACTGCATTCAATGGTGTGTTTAACTTAGGCACTAATAGGCCATGCAGCACAGTGTGGTGCCCTTGCACATGAGATGTCACACTATAGTGATGGTATTGCAGTGTACAAATTCAATATTCAAGGTCGCCAAAGAATTGTAATGCATTCCATTCTGAAATAATTCTGGTTACCGCCTAATGCCGTAGGGATATATACTGCTTGTACCTGTCAAATGGCTTTTTCTTGTATCACCAGTTACACAATCCCCACCAATCTTCTTCAGACCCTATGTTCTCATGTAACCTACTCCTCCCCCACAAAAATCAAAGCAGACCCTCTAGACATCCTAATTACTCCTCTGACAGTTAAGTGAAGCAGGTCACCTATTAAAACTCCCTGTCTGCAGCGCTTGATATGGTTGATCATCCTGCTCCAACGCCTCTCCTCAGTCATTCACCTCTGTGCGATCGCCTTTGCATGATACCGTTCCGACCTACCCACACAGCCAGTGCATCTCCAGCAATGGCTTTCCTTCTCTTCCCTGCATTGACCCCTCTTTAATCGACATGCTGCCACTTTGGCGATATCATCCACAAACATGGGGTCAGTACTCTCAGCTCTATTTTTGCAGCACTCCTCCAGATCCCTCGATTGCCTCTGTGCTGTCGGATATATCTCTATATCTGTAACCTGCTCCAGCCCTACAATCCTCAGAACTCTGCGTTCGTCCAACTCTGGCCTCTTGTGCATCCCCCACTTCCTTCACCCCACCACTGGCAACCGTGCCTTCAGCTCTCTCGGCCTTAAGCTCTGGATCTCTCTCCTTAAACCTCTCCCCATCACGCTCTCTTCCTTTAAGACTCATCTGTGATGAAGCTTTTGGTCACTTTTCCTAATGTTTCCTTCTTTGGCCCAGTGTCAATTTTTGACGACAGATAATCTGCTGACGTTCCTGTGAAGTGCCTTGGGATGTTTTACTGCGTTCAACGCAAGTTGTGTAAGTCGTAATTTCTGCAGCTCAACATCAGTAAGACCAAAACCATCACCTTTAGCTCATGGCTACAGACTCAGAACTGAATCCATTTCCCTGCCCAACTGCACTCTTGGGCTGAACCAGACCGCAACCTGGGTGTGCGGTTTGACCGTATGCTGAGCATTAAACTCCTTATCCTACTCATCATCAAGACCCCTTCCACCCTTACCTCTGCACCTCCCTCACTGAAGCCTTTAACCATACTTGACTATTCTGACATCCTGCTTGCTGGCCTCCCATTTACTTGCTTTAATAAACTCAGACTTGTCCAAAGTTCTGCTCGAGTGCTGTCCTCACCTATCACCCGAAGCTTGCTGGCCTTCGCTGGCTACCCATCTCACAATGCTTTAAATTCAACATCCTTATTCTTGTCTATAAGTTGCTCCCGGCCTCACCTCACCCTATCTCTGAAAATTCTCCAACCCTATAACCCCACCTGAATGTGTTGTTCCTCTGACTCCAGGCTCCCAGTCATCTTCCCCTCCCCACCATAGGTAGCAAAGTCTTCAGCCGTCTTGGGTCTAATCTCTGGTACTCACTAGGCCTCTCCACTTTGAAAATCTTCTCAAACCCATCTCTTGAACCAAGCTTCCCTCCTAACTTCTCTCTTCCAGCTGAGGCCCACTTCCTCACACCAATCTTTGAAATGTTATTCTGTTAAAAGTATGGTACAAATCCAAGCTGTTAACAAGATCAATGTAGCAGGACAATCGTACTTTTGCAACTGGGCCCAACTCGCAGAGTATCCCCTGATTTAAAACCTGGACTAATAATCCAGAGAGCGGGAATTCAAATCCCACCTTGCCAACTTGAGTATTTGAATTCAGTTTTAATAATCTGGAAATAAAAAGCTGATGTCAGGAAACATAGAAACATAGAAGATAGGAGCAGGAGTAGGCCATTCGGCCCCTCGAGTCTGTTCCGCCATTTAATGAGATCATGGCTGATCATCCAAAGTCAGTACCCTGTCCCTGCCTTCGCCCCATATCCCTTGATCCCTTTAGCCTTAAGAAATATATCTAACTCCTTGAATATATTTAATGAATTGGCCTCAACTGCCTTCTGCGGTAGAGAATTCCACAGGTTCACCACTCTCTGGGTGAAGAAATTCCTCCTCATCTCAGTCCTAAATGGCTTACCCCTTATCCTTAGACTGTGACCCCTGGTTCTGGACTCCCCCGCCATCAGGAACATCCTTTCTGCATCTAGTCTGTCTAGTTCTGTTAGAACTTTATAAGTTTCAATGAGATCCCCTTTCATTCTTCTAAACTCTAGCGAATATAAGCCTAATCGACCCAACCTCTCCTCATACGTCATTCCTGCCATCCCAGGTATCAGTCTGGTGAATCTTCGCTGCACTCTCTCCATGGCAAGAACATCCTTCCTCAGGGAAGGCGACCAAAACTGCACACAATACTCAAGGTGTGGTCTCACCAAGGCCCTGTACAACTGCAGCAAGACATCCTTGCTCCTGTACTCGAATCCTCTCGCTATGAAGGCCAACATACCATTTGCCTTCTTAACCGCCTGCTGCACCTGCATGCTTACCTTCAGCGACTGGTGCACAAGGACACCCAGGTCTCATTGCACTTCCCCTTTTCCCAATCTATTGCCATTCAGATAATAATCTGCCTTCCTGTTTTTGCCACCAAAGTGGATAACCTCGCTTTTATCCACATTATACTACATCTGCCATGCATCTACCCAATCACCCAACCTGTCCAAATCATACTGGAGTTTCTCGGCATCCTCCTCACAACACACACGCCCACCCAGCTTTGTGTCGACTGCAAACTTGGAGATATTACATCTAGTTCCCTCGTCTAGATCATTTATATATATTGTGAATAGCTGGGGTCCAAGGACCGATCACTGCGACCATGAAGCTGTCATTATAAAAACTCAACTGTTTCACTGATGCCCTTTAGGGAAGGAAACCTGCCGTCTTGCCCAGTCAGCCCTATTTGTGACTCCAGTCCCACACCAATGCGGTTGACTCTCAGTTACCCTCTGAAGTGGCCTAGCAAGCCACTCAGTTCAGAGCAACTAGGGATGAGCTGGCCTTGCCAGCAGCACCTGCATTCCAAGAATCAGCATTCAGGTGCAAGGGATGAATTTCTGAGTCTCAATGTTTAGTTGGTGCCTGGGGAATGTTGCCCAGCATAAGGCACAGGCCCAGCATTAGCCCATCGGCATCCTCATCTACAAACTGAACCCATTCACCATTTCTCTGACAGCATTAGCATCAGACCAGCGGTGCTGAGAACAAATAATTTTAATAAAGCCCTCCACACCGAAGGCAGTGTGGACGCTCCGTATTCTGCCCCTGCCCATTGCTCACCTCTTTGCCCCTTCCTTGCCACTGTTCTATGCAGTACCCTGTACCTCCCCCTTTGCATCTACATCCTTAGGGCATAGGCTGGCACGTGATGTGAGTGGTGATGTGGAAAACACCTCTCTGAGAATGTTGAGCCGTTCGTGTTGATCATGAGAAGGCCGTGGGATTTTGCAACATACCAGCTGTTGCACCTCTCCAACCTCAACGACAGTCTCCCACTGTCCCCATATCGATATCGGTCGGGATCCTTTGTTCAAAGGTTTCATTGTGTTGCTGTTTCCTCCAGTGTCCCTGTGGACCCAACTTTTTTAGTGAAAGTGACAAGCTGGACTTGGTGCAAGAAGATCCCTAGAGTGTTGTGTTAGCTTTCCTGTACTGTTACACCATGCACAACGCAAAGCACATGGCCCTTATTTTATAAGCTTCACCTTGATTGTGACATATTTACACAGTTATACTTGCATCAGTACAGGGGTAATTGTAGCTTCTGTAAGAACCTTTTCAATACTGTAAGCTATCAGGTGAACATATGTAGACACAGTTTTAACTTTGAGGCACAAATCTGATAGAGAACTCACATACACCTGCCAGTTTCATTGACAGAAACGGAAACATTTTAACTAATAATTAGTCCTAAAGGAGGAAAATATGGCCGGAGGTTCCATTTGCTGGAGTACTTATAAAAAACACAAAAGGTCATAATGATGGTCTCCTGTGGATAATCCAGGTGGTGCTTCAAGAGTTTAGCATGCCGCTGTAGACATCCAGGCTGCATCCTTCTACATAGGGACCGAGAACATGGGATTGAATATGGCAGCTGCTCGTTCAGTGCACAATACATACATGGTGTTTATAAATACAAGTCAAGGTCGATGTTTAGCAGATCCCTGTTGGTGTTCCTCTGGATGCAGCATCATCTCTGGGCCTTTTTTGATGGACCAATAAGGGTGACACTGGGTCAACCAACAAGAATCATCATGACAAGAGCCCCTTTTAGAGCACACTAATATAGGAAAGAATCACACTAAAAGAAGCCAAAATAAGCAACAAAAGTCCCAACAACAGCAAAGGGACACCTTCCCAACTAAATCAAAATGTTATCATTGTCTATAAGACTCTATACCCAACAGTGCACTTTCACCAAGGTAACATTCTGGAGACATTTGAGACGCGTGTCCAACCTTAACATCAGCAGAGGAGCCGCAGAAACTCCAGGACATGGTGTAAATGGCTTTTACGCTGGTTTTATGGGGTTTCCATAGCGTTTCCGCTGAAGTTGTTGTGGGTGAGTGGAAGAATCCCGGCAGAAATTCGCCCCCATTTCCATCACTGTGAATCAGAAGATATCCCAGATAAGTGTTGCATGATCTATCGTTTTCAGGAGACCTCTTTCAAATCATGCAGGCTGTGGTTTCACTGCCACCAGAGGCTCACAGTCATTCAGGGAGAATGCTTCCCCTTCAATGACGAAAGAAACTGTATTTGTGGCTTATGCTGAAGGCTCTTCAGAGGATCTTTGCACCTCAATCCTCCAACCCACTGCTCGCACCCGTACTCTTCACTGTCCCTCTGGTCACACCCGTACTCTTCATCGTCCCACTGCTCGCACCTGTACTCTTCATCGTCCCTCTGCTCACACCTGTACTCTTCATCGTCCCTCTGCTCACACCCGTACTCTTCATCGTCCCACTGCTCACACCTGTACTCTTCATCGTCCCTCTGCTCACACCCGTACTCTTCATCGTCCCTCTGCTCACACCTGTACTCTTCATCGTCCCTCTGCTCACACCTGTACTCTTCATCGTCCCTCTGCTCACACCTGTACTCGTCATCGTCCCTCTGCTCACACCCGTACTCTTCACTGTCCCACTGCTCGCACCTGTACGCTTCATCGTCCCTCTGCTCACACCCGTACTCTTCATCGTCCCACTGCTCGCACCCGTACTCGTCACTGTCCCTCTGCTCACACCCGTACTCTTCATCGTCCCACTGCTCGCACCCGTACTCTTCATCGTCCCACTGCTCGCACCCGTATGCTTCATCGTCCCTCTGCTCACACCCGTACTCTTCATCGTCCCACTGCTCACACCCGTACTCTTCATCGTCCCTCTGCTCACACCCGTACTCTTCACTGTCCCTCTGGTCACACCTGTACTCTTCATCGTCCCTCTGGTCACACCTGTACTCTTCATCGTCCCACTGCTCACACCCGTACTCTTCATCGTCCCACTGCTCACACCTGTACTCTTCATCGACCCTCTGGTCACACCCGTACTCTTCATCGTCCCACTGCTCACACCCGTACTCTTCACTGTCCCTCTGGTCACACCCATACTCTTCATCGTCCCACTGCTCACACCCGTACTCTTCATCGTCCCTCTGCTCACACCCGTACTCTTCATCGTCCCACTGCTCACACCTGTACTCTTCATCGTCCCTCTGGTCACACCTGTACTCTTCATCGTCCCTCTGCTCACACCTGCACTCTTCATCGTCCCTCTGCTCACACCCGTACTCTTCATCGTCCCACTGCTCACACCTGCACTCTTCATCGTCCCTCTGGTCACACCTGTACTCTTCATCGTCCCTCTGCTCACACCTGTACTCTTCATCGTCCCTCTGCTCACACCTGTACTCTTCATCGTCCCTCTGGTCACACCTGTACTCTTCATCGTCCCACTGCTCACACCCGTACTCTTCATCGTCCCTCTGCTCACACCCGTACTCTTCACTGTCCCTCTGGTCACACCTGTACTCTTCATTGTCCCTCTGGTCACACCTGTACTCTTCATCGTCCCTCTGCTCACACCTGTACTCTTCATTGTCCCACTGCTCACACCTGTACTCTTCATTGTCTCACTGCTCACACCTGCACTCTTCATCGTCCCACTGCTCACACCTGTACTCTTCATCGTCCCTCTGCTCACACCTGTACTCTTCATCGTCCCTCTGCTCACACCTGTACTCTTCATCGTCCCACTGCTCACACCTGTACTCTTCATCGTCCCTCTGCTCACACCTGTACTCTTCATCGTCCCTCTGCTCACACCTGTACTCTTCATCGTCCCTCTGCTCACACCTGTACTCTTCATCGTCCCTCTGGTCACACCTGTACTCTTCATTGTCCCACTGCTCACACCTGTACTCTTTAGCATCCCTCTGCTCACACCTGTACTCTTCATCGTCCCTCTGCTCACACCTGTACTCTTCATCGTCCCTCTGCTCACACCTGTACTCTTCATCGTCCCACTACTCACACCTGTACTCTTCATCATCCCTCTGCTCACACCTATACTCTTCATTGTCTCACTGCTCACACCTGCACTCTTCATCGTCCCTCTGCTCACACCCGTACTCTTCACTGTCCCACTGCTCGCACCTGTACTCTTCATCGTCCCTCTGCTCACACCCGTACTCTTCATCGTCCCACTGCTCGCACCCGTACTCTTCACTGTCCCTCTGCTCACACCCGTACTCTTCATCGTCCCACTGCTCGCACCCGTACTCTTCATCGTCCCACTGCTCGCACCCGTACTCTTCATCGTCCCTCTGCTCACACCCGTACTCTTCATCGTCCCACTGCTCACACCCGTACTCTTCATCGTCCCTCTGCTCACACCTGTACTCTTCACTGTCCCTCTGGTCACACCTGTACTCTTCATCGTCCCTCTGGTCACACCTGTACTCTTCATCGTCCCACTGCTCACACCTGTACTCTTCATCGTCCCACTGCTCACACCTGTACTCTTCATCGTCCCTCTGGTCACACCCGTACTCTTCATCGTCCCACTGCTCACACCCGTACTCTTCACTGTCCCTCTGGTCACACCTGTACTCTTCATTGTCCCTCTGGTCACACCTGTACTCTTCATCGTCCCTCTGCTCACACCTGTACTCTTCATTGTCCCACTGCTCACACCTGTACTCTTCATTGTCTCACTGCTCACACCTGCACTCTTCATCGTCCCACTGCTCACACCTGTACTCTTCATCGTCCCTCTGCTCACACCTGTACTCTTCATCGTCCCTCTGCTCACACCTGTACTCTTCATCGTCCCACTGCTCACACCTGTACTCTTCATCGTCCCTCTGCTCACACCTGTACTCTTCATCGTCCCTCTGCTCACACCTGTACTCTTCATCGTCCCACTGCTTACACCTGTACTCTTCATTGTCCCACTGCTCACACCTGTACTCTTTAGCATCCCTCTGCTCACACCTGTACTCTTCATCGTCCCTCTGCTCACACCTGTACTCTTCATCGTCCCTCTGCTCACACCTGTACTCTTCATCGTCCCACTACTCACACCTGTACTCTTCATCATCCCTCTGCTCACACCTATACTCTTCATTGTCTCACTGCTCACACCTGCACTCTTCATCGTCCCTCTGCTCACACCTGTACACTTCATTGTCCCACTGCTCACACCTGTACTCTTCATTGTCCCACTGCTCACACCTGTACTCTTCATCGTCCCTCTGCTCACACCTGTACTCTTCATCGTCCCACTGCTCACACCTGCACTCTTCATCGTCCCACTGCTCACACCTGTACTCTTCATCGTCCCACTGCTCACACCTGTACTCTTCATTGTCCATCTGCTCACACCTGTACACTTCATTGTCCCACTGCTCACACCTGTACTCTTCATCGTCCCTCTGCTCACACCTGTACTTTTCACCATCCCTCTGGTCACACCTGTACTTTTCACCATCCCTCTGGTCACACCTGTACTTTTCACTGTCCCTCTGCTCACACCCATAATCTTCATTGTCCCACTGCTCACACCTGTACTCTTCATCGTCCCTCTGCTCACTCCTGTACTCTTCATCATCCCTCTGCTCACACCTGTACTTTTCACTGTCCCTCTGCTCACACCTGTACTTTTCACCGTCCCTCTGCTCGCACCCGTACTCTTCATCGTCCCTCTGCTCACACCTGTACTCTTCATTGTCCCTCTGCTCACACCTGTACTTTTCATCGTCCCTCTGCTCACACCTGTACTCTTCATCGTCCCTCTGCTCACACCTGTACTCTTCATTGTCCCTCTGCTCACACTTGTACACATCATTGTCCCTCTGCTCACACCTGCACTCTTCATTGTCCCTCTGTTCACACCTGTACTCTTCATTGTCCCTCTGCTCACACCTGTACTCTTCATTGTCCCTCTGCTCACACCTGTACTCTTCATTGTCCCACTGCTCACACCTGTACTCTTCATTGTCTCACTGCTCACACCTGCACTCTTCATCGTCCCACTGCTCACACCTGCACTCTTCATCGTCCCGCTGCTCACACCTGTACTCTTCATCGTCCCTCTGCTCACACCTGTACTCTTCATCGTCCCACTGCTCACACCTGTACTCTTCATCGTCCCTCTGCTCACACCTGTACTCTTCATCGTCCCTCTGCTCACACCTGTACTCTTCATCGTCCCACTGCTCACACCTGTACTCTTCATCGTCCCACTGCTCACACCTGTACTCTTTATCGTCCCTCTGCTCACACCTGTACTCTTCATCGTCCCTCTGCTCACACCTGTACTCTTCATCGTCCCTCTGCTCACACCTGTACTCTTCATCGTCCCACTACTCACACCTGTACTCTTCATCGTCCCTCTGCTCACACCTGTACTCTTCATTGTCTCACTGCTCACACCTGCACTCTTCATCGTCCCTCTGCTCACACCTGTACTCTTCATCGTCCCACTGCTCACACCTGTACTCTTCATCGTCCCACTGCTCACACCTGTACTCTTCATCATCCCTCTGCTCATACCTGTACTCTTCATTGTCCCTCTGCTCACACCTGTACTCTTCATTGTCCCTCTGCTCACACCTGTACTCTTCATTGTCCCACTGCTCACACCTGTACTCTTCATTGTCCCTCTGCTCACACCTGTACTCTTCATCATCCCTCTGGTCACACCTGTACTCTTCATCGTCCCTCTGCTCACACCTGTACTCTTGTGACCTCAGGATTTCCCAAAGCTCTTTGCAGCCAATTAAATACTTCTGAAGTGTGGTCACTATTGTAGGAAAAGCGGCAGCCAATTTGTGCGCAGCAAGATTCCACAAATAACAATGAGATAAATGACCAGTTAATCTATTTTTTAATTATGCTGTTGAGGGATAACTTTTGGCCAGGACACCGAGGAGAACTCCCCTGCTGTTCTTCGAATACTGCCGTGGGATTTTTTACGGCCACCTGAGAGGGCAGACCCTAAGGAGACACTAAGCTCAAGTCCCACTTCAGAAACTTCATCGAATTGTGGAAGAATCCTGGAAATTTACGGCACAGAAGGAGGCCATTCAGCCCATCGTGTCTGTGCCGGCCAAAAGAGAGCTATCCAGCCTAATCCCACTTTCCAGCTCTTGGTCCATCGCCTTGTAGGTTACTGCACCTCAAGTGCATATCCAAGCACTTTATAAATGCGATGAGGGTTTCTGCCTCTACCTCCCTTTCAGGCAGTGTGTTCCAGACCCCCACCACCCTCTGGGTGAAAACATTTCTCCTCAACTCCCCTCTAATCCTTCTACCAATTACTTTAAATCGATGCCCCCTGGTTATTGACCTCTCTGCTAAGGGAAATAGATCCTTCCTATCCACTCTATCTAGGCCCCTCATAATTTTATACACCTCAATTTAATCTCCTCTCAGCCTCCTCTGTTTCAAAGAAAACAACCCCAGCCTATTCAATCTTTCCTCATAGCTAAAATTCCCCAGCCCAGGCAACATCCTCGTAAATCTCCTCTGTACCCTCTCTAGTGCAATCACATCTTTCCTGTTATGTGCTGCCCAGAACTGCACGCAGTACTCTAGCTGTGGCCTAACTAGCATTTCATACATTTCTAGCTTAACCTCCCTGCTCTTATATTCTGTGCTTTGGCTAATAAAGGAAAGTATCCCGTATGCCTTTTTAACCACCTTATTGACCTGTCCTGCTACCTTCAGGATCTGTGGACAGGCACTCCAAGGTCACCTCTGTTCCTCTACACTTCTCCGGATTGAATTCCATTTGCCACTTTTCTGCCCACCTGACCAATCCATTGATATCTTCCTGCAGTCTACAGCTTTCTTCCTCACTATCAACCACACGGCCCCCTATATTGAAGTCTAAATCATTCAATATACTGTTCTCTGATACCATTCGGTTTGTTGGAATTGTTAAATTCTGGCTTATCTCATTTATATGGCTGATGGTTGGAAACATTTCAAAGTACGGACTATGTAGTAAATAATTAGTTCACTAAACATGTACCAGACTTGATGGACTGGTGCTAATAGCACCCAAAATATCATTGAACCAGTCCAGACATCTTGTGCCCAGATGTTTAAAGGAGATGGTAACGCTAGTGACCCTTTAAGCTGACATTTCTGGAAGTTTGCTAGAGTATGGAAACTGGGTAACATTTTATTAATAATTTTTTTTAAAGGATTAAGAGAAAGACCTGGAAGTATAGACCAGTAAGTTTAACATGTGTGATATGGAAAGTCTGATATTATTTTGAGATCTGAGTGCAATTCAGGAGAGTCTGCATGGATTCAACAGAAGGAGACAGTGTAAGTAACGTGGGAGTGTTTGTGACATCACTGACCTGGTAACAAAGCAAATACAGTCAGTGTTCTAAACCTGGACTTTTCTGACAGCTTTTGAGGCCATTAACAACCACGGAACAGGAGATATATGACGGTGCAGGAATCAGAAAGAGCTAAAAAATGGAATGGAGGATCGCAATCGACAGGAACAATATATGCTGCAAAAAGGCGATGAGCAGTATCATCCAAAAATAAAATGTGTGTTAAATGTGACAGGATGTGATCAGGAGAGAGATCGAGGGGTTATAGGGTGTGTTAAATGAGACAATGGAACAGTGGCCATAATTCATACAGCCTGCAGCAAGAAGTGCAGGAGTGGGAGCAACATCGACCACCAGTGCCCCTCGCTGCCGGAGCTCTCGGATAGCAGCTCGCCCAAGAGTGCTTCATCTAAACCATCCCTTCCATCCCCAATACACCAACTGTCCCACAATCCTAATCAACACCGTCCTTACTATCACCATCCAGTTGCTTTCCTTCCTTATGGGTCTTGCTGTCACTTCACTACAAATATTATCATCATATCCAGAATAAACTATTGTAATCCAACAACTCAATTCCATCTATGTATAATGTAGTGTCCGTGTGTAGATAAAGACACTGAAGACAGGAGTTGGTTCATAGGTATTTACTAAGCAAGTCTGGGGGGGGGTTCTAAAGGATATACACAATACACAGGCTTATATAGCCCAAGTGGCAATTACCGGCATTACGCACACCTGGGGCTCTTAAAGGCACATACACCACAATTGCTCTTAAAGGCACATACACCACAATTCCTCCCCTTCTAGCTAACTAGTACATCATATTTTAAGTAATTATTAATTACATGTTATATGCAAAATAATATACATTGCTGTATTAATTAATTATACGTTAGTCTCTCAGGAGGCTTTCTGACTCGGTCCGGATAACGCCTCGGGGGTGTAGTAGTTTCTGGTGGTGTAGTAGGTTCTTCTGGCAAGGTTGATTCGGCTTGAAGGCCAGTGTCGGGTTCATCGGGTTCCAGTATCACCGGATCGGGGGTAGATATGGGTATCTCTACTTCATCGTTAGATGTATAGCGTGGTGGTGTAGGTTGTCCCTTTTCGGATGACTTGATGATTTGGTCAGCATGGCGCCTTATTATGCTTTCTCCGATGTCCACGGTATACATCAGTGGTCCTAGTCGTGTGCAGATAGTTCCAGGCTGCCATTTCTCGGTACGGTAGTCCCGGGCCAAAACCGGTTGGCCTATCTGGAAGGCCCCAGTTGGCCTTTCATTCATGCCCTGAAACTGCCGGTTCTCCACGTCCCTTCGGATGTTGGGCTTGACCAAATCCAGTCGGCATCTTAGGTTTCTATTGTAGAACATCATGGCGGGAGTTTGGTTTGTAACCATATGTGTTGCATTCCTATATGCAAATAAGAAGTTATCCACCTTGTGCTGAAGTTTTATGTCTTCATTACCCATGGCCTTTATGGCCTTCTTAAAGGTCTGGACAAACCTTTCAGCCAATCCATTGGTGGCGGGATGGTATGGGGCGGACGTGTAGTGCTTTACCCCATTGTTCTTTAAGAACTTTCTGAATTCTTCGGACACAAATTGCGGTCCATTATCAGAACATATCTGTTCCGGCAGCCCATTCCTGGCAAATATGGTCCTTAATACTGTGATGGTTTTTTCCGTGGTGGTGGAGGACATCTTTATTACCTCTGGCCACTTGGAGTGTGCATCAACTGCGATTAAGAACATTGAGTCCATAAATGGACCAGCAAAGTCGATGTGCACCCTTTGCCAGGGAGATGAGGGCCACTCCCATGGATGTAGAGGGGCCTGTGGCGGAGCATTTTGGACCTTCTGGTATCCTAGGCAGCTCTTGGTCATGTCTTCCATGTCTCCATCGATACCTGGCCACCATACAAACGCCCTAGCTAGGTTCTTCATTTTCACTCCACCCAGATGCCCCTCGTGAAGCTCCTTTAACACTTTATCCTGGAGTTTGGGTGGAATCACCACACATCAAGGTTCCTCGGCACACTGACAGCTGTTCTCTTCTTTGCGAGAATGCTGGCAACAGTGGTTCGCCATGTGCTGGCCATCCCTTCATTGTTAAATCGTAGACCCGTGAGAGAGTAGGGTCATTTCTTGTCTCCCTTTCAATGGCAGAATTTGTCACCGGTAGACATTCCACTATGGTAGAGTGGAATATCTCTACTGGGTCTACTGTAAGAAATCACACAACACCAGGTTATAATCCAACAGCTTTATTTGAAATCACAAGCTTTCGGAGCGCTGCTCCTTCAGGTGAAGTGGAGAAATGCATAAAGACACAGCTTATATAGTCAGAGAATCATGTCAGATGTTTACAGGTAACCTTTCCAACTGCCATTTATCGCACCTCGGCAGAGAGATAATCACAGCAGTCAAAGGTGTGAATGGTGTCCAAACAGGTCAGTCAGGGAAACATTACATCAAAGAACAATGAGGTGGGGTCACAAGGGGTCAAATATTGCAGATGCTGGGGTCTGTATGAAAATCAAAAAAACAGACAAAAAACATTTTTTTTGGCTGGAAATCACAGCAGGTCCAGCCGCATCTGTGTAGAGAGAACAAGCCAATGTCGACTCGAGTCTGGATGACCCTGCATCAGGTGGGGTTACATGTAGCGTGACATGAACCCAAGATCTCGGTTAAGGCCGTCCTCATGGGTGCGGAACTTGGCTATCAGTTTCTGCTCGACGATTTTGCGTTGTCGTGTGTCTCAAAGGCCACCTTGGCGAATGCTTACCCGAAGATCGGAGGCTGAATGTCCTTGACTGCTGAAGTGTTCCCCGACTGGGAGGGAACACTCGTGCCTGGTGATTGTTGCGCGGTGTCCGTTCATCCGTTGTCGCAGTGTCTGCATGGTCTCGCCGATGTACCATGCTCCGGGGCATCCTTTCCTGCAACGTATGAGGTAGACAACGTTGGCCGAGTCACATGAGTATGTACCATGTACCTGGTGGGTGGTGTCCTCACATGTGATGATGGTATCTGTGTTGATGATCTGGCATGTCTTGCAGAGGTTGCTGTGGCAGGGTTGTGTGGTGTCGTGGTCGCTGTTCTCCTGGAAGCTGGGTAATTTGCTGCGAACGATGGTCTGTTTGAGGTTAGGCGGCTGTTTGAAAGCGAGTAGTGGAGGCGTGTGGATGGCCTTAGCGAGGTGTTCGTCGTCATCGATGACATGTTGAAGGCTGCGAAGAACATGGCGTAGTTTCTCCGCTCCGGGGAAGTACTGGACGACAAAGGGTACTCTGTTGGTTGTGTCCCGTGTTTGTCTTCTGAGGAGGTCTATGCGATTTTTCGCTGTGGCCCGTCGGAACTGTCGATCGACGAGTCGAGCGTCATATCCCGTTCTTACAAGGGCGTCTTTCAGTGTCTGTAGGTGTCCATCGCATTCCTCCTCGTCTGAGCAGATCCTGTGTATTCGCAGGGCTTGTCCATAGGGGATGGCTTCTTTAACGTGGTTCGGGTGGAAGCTGGAGAAGTGAAGCATCGTGAGGTTGTCCGTGGGCTTGCGGTAGAGTGAAGTGCTGAGGTGTCCGTCTTTGATGGAGATTCGTGTGTCCAGGAATGAGACTGATTCTGAGGAGTAGTCCATGGTGAGTTTGATGGTGGGATGGAACTTGTTGATGTTATCGTGTAGTCTTTTCAGTGATTCTTCGCCGTGGGTCCATAGGAAGAAAATGTCGTCGATGTATCTGGTGTATAGCGTTGGTTGGAGATCCTGTGCAGCGAAGAAGTCTTGCTCGAACTTGTGCATGAAGATGTTTGCGTATTGGGGTGCGAATTTGGTCCCCATGGCTGTTCCGTGTGTTTGGGTAAAGAACTGGTTGTCGAAGGTGAAGACATTGTGGTCAAGGATGAAGCGGATGAGTTGTAGGATGGCATCTGGAGATTGGCTGCTTTTGGTGTTGAGTACTGAGGCTGTCGCAGCGATGCCGTCATCGTGGGGGATACTGGTGTAGAGTGCCGAGACGTCCATCGTGGCGAGGAGTGTTCCTGGTTCAACTGGTCCGTGGGTGCTGAGCTTCTGTAAGAAGTCTGTAGTGTCGCGACAGAAGCTGGGGGTTCCCTGTACGATGGGTTTCAGGATGCCCTCGACATATCCAGAGAGGTTCTCACACAGGGTTCCGTTGCCTGATACGATAGGACGTCCAGGTGTGTTGGCTTTGTGTATCTTTGGGAGGCAGTAGAAGTCACCCACGCGGGGAGTACGTGGGATGAGAGCATGTAGGATGCTTTGAAGGTCTGGATCGAAGGTTTTGATCAGTCTGTTGAGTTGGCGGGTGTGTTCTTTGGTCGGATCTGCGGGTAACTGTAGTGTTCCTGGTTGTCCAGTTGTCGGTATACTTCTTTGCAATAGTCCGTTCTGTTCTGTATGACGATGGCACCTCCTTTGTCTGCTGGTTTGATGACGATGTTGCGGTTGGTCTTGAGAGCGTGGATGGCGTTGCGTTGTGCTCGGGTGACATTCTGGACTGTCTTGTGAGTGCGGCTGATGAATCTGGCATTGATGCATCTCCTGACAGCTTGAGCATACATGTCAAGCTTAGGGCAGTGACCCTCCGGAGGGGTCCAATTTGACTCTTTCTTCTTCGGTCGCTGCACTGCGGATCCCTCTGTCTGCTGTTCCGGATCATTGATTGTCTCATTGGGTTCGCTGCTGACATCTTGGGATTTGTGGAAGAATTCCCGGAGCCTCATTCTCCTGATGAATTCCTCTGTGTCTGCCGCGAGACCGATGGGGTCCATTTTGGTGGTGGGGCAGAAATTGAGACCTCGGCTGAGAACTTCAATTTCGTCTGGTTGAAGGGTGTGGTCGGACAGGCTGATGATGGATTTCCCTGTGGTTTCAACCGTGGTACCGGGGGAGGCTTGGTTGCTGCTGCTGGTGATGCCAAGTCTACTGTAGGTGCCAGGTCTACTGTAGGTGCCTCTTCTATTGTTGGCAACGGCAGGCGCGATAACCCATCAGCATTCCCATGCTGTTTTGACCCTTTGTATTCAATGTTGTATTGGTGTGCCCCTAGAAAAAGGGACCACCTCTGTAGTCTTTGTGCCGTCATAATGGGGACACCTTTCTTAGGGTTGAATATGGAGATGAGGGGTTGATGGTCAGTCAGCAAGGTCAATTTTTGTCCGTGTCGGTAATGGTTGAATTTCTTCATTCCCCATACCAGGCTGAGTGCTTCCCTGTCTATCTGGGAATAGTTACGCTCAGCTGAGTTCAATGAGCGTGACGCAAAAGCTATCGGTCGTTCCGAGCCATCAGGGAATCTATGGGACAATACCGCTCCTATGCCGTAAGGGGATGCATCGCACGCCAGTCTGATTGGTAGTGATGGGTTGTAATGAGCCAAAACTTTCTCGGATGTGATTAAGTCTTTACATTTATGGAAGGCACGTTTACAGTCTTCGTTCCATTTCCAAATCACTCCTGTGTGTAGAAGATCATTAAGAGGGTGTAGAATAGTTGATAAGTTCGGTAAAAATTTATGATAGTAATTTATTAATCCCAGGAATGACCTCAATTGTGAAACATTTTCAGGTGCTGGGGCTTTCATAACTGCTTCAATTTTTTCAGGTGACTTATGCAACCCTTCCTTATTAATTATGTGGCCACAATATGATATCTGATTTTGGAAAAATTCGCACTTGGGGCGATTTGCTCGTAGGCCCCGTTCTTTCAGCCTAGTGAGCACCTGCTCCAAATTGGCAAGGTGCTTGTTGTCGTTTTCTCCTGTTATAAGGATGTCGTCTAGGTAGCACTGAGTCCCCGGAATCCCTTGCAGGACTTGCTCCATAGCTCTTTGCCAGATAGCTGGAGCTGATGCTACTCCAAAAACCAGTCGATTGTACTGGTACAGGCCTTTGTGTGTGTTTATTGTGAGATACTTTTTAGAGGTCTCCTCAACCTCCAGCTGTAGATATGCCTGTGCCAAGTCAACTTTTGTGAAACGTTTTCCTCCGGATAGTGAGGCGAAAATATCTTCTATCCTCGGAAGAGGATACTGTACCGTGTGAAGGACCGGGTTTACAGTCACCTTAAAGTCCCCACAGATGCGAATTTTTCTCTGTTCCTCAGAGTTATTTTTCAATGCTTTTTTCATGACTGGAACGATGGGTGTTGCCCATTCGCTCCAATCTATTTTGGATAATACGCCTGCCTTTTCCAAATTCTCCAGCTCTGCCTCGACTGCCGGACGTATTGCGTATGGCACTGGTCTTGCCTTAAAAAATTTTGGAATTGCTGCATCTTCCACTTTTATTGAGGCGGTGATGCCTTTCAAGGTTCCTAGTTTCTCTTGAAACACTTCTTTGGCATTGGCCAAGATGTCTTTTAATCGTTCAGGTATGATGTCATCATTGTTTTTTTCCTTACTGGTCACCGTCAGTGCCTGAATGGAGTGCCAGTCTAATAGTTAACAGGAATAATGCAACCCCATACTGCCTGTCTTATGTGCTCGTTTCCCTATCTTGAAGCTCTAAAAAGTTGTTTCTCCAGTGGCTACAGATGACGGCATCTGGGCCTGGGCAGTCTGGCCCATCTGGCTGTGTGGCACTAACAAGAGCACTGGCGGAATGGGTGGCAATGGGGGGTGGCAATGGGAGCAGGCATGCTGTCATCCTGTGAGAGGACAGCAGGTGCCTCTCCCATAGAGCCAAGGCCACTCTTCTAGAACTGAGCCTCAGCACTCCGAGGGCACTGCATGAGAACAGAATGCAGGAGTGAGGTGATGCTCTGGAATGCTCCTCCGGCGAGACCTGTGACGTCCTCTCTCAATACAATACAATACAAATCGCTTTATTGGCATGATAAGGTACATCTTATGTTGCCAAAGCATCAAAATACATTTATGGTTGAACACATAAACGCGGTTCCATTCATACAGTGTATAAACAGGTATATCCCTGAGTTTATAAATATATTTTCGCCTTGTTTATATATACTCTTGTCTTAGTTTACTGGTTGTCCCTCTGTTCATGGCAAGCTGTAACATAGTGTGCCGCCAGTGTTACACAGCTTCTCTCCTCCCCCAGTAGGAATGGGAGTTTTTGGTTGTCAGTCAGATTTCTGAATTCAGGGCATATTTGTGAGAATTTTTGATTCTCTCTCCCTGCCCCGGCTCCTGCACATGTATCCGGTGATCCACCACGTGAAGGCCCCTCCTCACCCTACCCGCTAAAGTGCGTGTGGTGCCAGTCTCTGAGTTGGTGCTTGCGAGGGTGAGATCAAGTGACACTGCATCTTCAGGAAGGCTGGGCTCCTCTTCTTGAAGTGGCAGTGGGGCATCCACATTCTCAGCACAAGGGTTAGATTTTAGTGTGAAGGGAGAGTGGAGAGAGATAAGTTTCTGGTGAAAACAGCGGCAGTTTGTCATGCAGTGTGTGTGGGCTGAGTATGAAGGGACAAAGAGGATAAGGTTTGAAGAAACCCTGCGTGCCATCTCCAGTGTTCTCAGTCACCACAGCTTCCACTCTCCCCCTGCCCATGATGGCCAGCATAGCTTCCTCCAGAGGGAGAGGGTGAGCAGGCGGTCTCGGCCTCCTCCCAAAATGCTTTACAGCCAAAGAAGTACTTTTGAAGTGCAGTCACTGTTGTAATGTAGGAAATGCGGCAGCCAATTTGAGCACAGCAAGCTCCCACAAACAGCAATGAGATAAATGACCAGTTCATTTTTTAGTGCCATGGAATCTTTTACATCCACCTGAGAGAGCAGGCGGTGCCTCGGTTTAACGTCTCATCATAAAGACGGCACCTCCGACCGTGCAGCACTCCCTCAGTACTGCCCCTCCGACCGTGCAGCACTCCTTCAGTACTGCCCCTCCGACAGTGCAGCACTCCCTCAGTACTGCACTTCCGACCGTGCAGCACTCCCTCAGTACCACACTGGAATGTCAGCCTGGATTTTTATGCTCAAGTCCCTGGAGTGGGGCTTGAACCCTCGACCTTCTAACTCAGAGGCGAGAGTGCTACCCACTGAGTCACAGCTGACACTATCCTTTTTTCGGTGCCTCGGTTTAATGTCTCATCTGAAAGATGGCACCTCCGACAACACAACACTCCCTCAGTACTGTGCTGAAGTATCAACCTGGATTATGTTCTCTAGTCTCAGAGTAGAACTTGAATCCACGATCTTATACCACAGGTGGGCTGCCAGCAATAATTGTGCTGCTTATAGGCAGATCGCCATTTGGTAGGGTGGGAAATCTGGCAGGTCTTCCACCACTTAAAGGCAGCCGGCAACTCTGACAGAGAAGGTGCACTTTTCAAAGGTGGCCAGCGGTCAGTGCGTTTCTCAGGCAGGAAGCTTAGAAGTCTGACCAACTCCCCATTACAGTCAATGGCATTACCATCACCGAATCCCACACCATCAACATCCTGGAGGTCGCCATTGACTAGAAACTTAATTGAATCGGCCACATAAATACCGTGGCTACTAGAGCAGGTCAGAGGCTGGGTATTCTGCGGCGAGTGTTTCACAATCCGACTCCCCAAAGCCTTTCCACCACCAATAAGGCAAAAGTCAGGAGTGTGATGGAATACTCTCCACTTGCCTGGATAAGTGCAGCTACAACAACACCCAAGAAGCTCGACACCATCCAGGACAAAGCTTGATTGGCACCCCATCCACCACCTTAAACACCCACTCCCTCCCCCATCTGCGCACTGTGGCTGCAGTGCGTACCATCTACAAAATGCACTGCAGCATCTTGCCAAGACTTCCACCACCTAGAAGGACAAGGGCAGGAGGCACATGGGAACACCATCACCTTCAAGTTCCCCTCCAAGCCACACATCATCCTGGCTTGGAAATATATTACCGTTCCTTCATCGTCGCTAGGTCAAAATCTTGGAACTCCCTCCCTAACAGCACTGTGGGAGTACATTCACCACACGAACTGCAACGGTTCAAGAAGGCACACCATCACCTTCTCGAGGGCAACTAGGAATAAATGCTGGGCTTGCCAGCGACGCCCATACCCCAAGAATTTTTTTTTTTTAAGAAGGCAAAGCAACTCGATTCTCCGATGCAGCTGCAAAGGTGCTCATGGACAAGTGAGAAAAGAAAAAAGTGAGGAACAAGAAGGAGGCCGTCTTTCCTTCAGATGGGCAATGGGTGCACTGGCAAATTAGCCAGCGGAGAGAGGTGGATGAGCAAGTCAAAGCCAGTAGCGTAGTTCCCCGAGACCAGGCTGCAGTGCAGGAAGATATATATTGACCTCACCAGGACTGCCAAGTTAAGACATGGCTTTACTTCTTTCTTAATCGCCACAACCCCCTTCGCCAACCTACTTTAGCAGCATCGCTAGCAATCCTCCGCTTCCCAAGCCTCCCCTCCAATCACAACAGGACATTTCACTACACCTCCTGCCTGCACTCATAAGAACATAAGAAATAGGAACGGGAGTGGGCCATACAGCCCCTCGAGCCTGCTCCACCATTCAATAAGATCATGGCTGATCTTCGAACTAAACTCCACTTTCCCGCCCTATCCCCATATCCCTTGATTTCCTTAGTGTCCAAAAAAGGCAAACACTCAACACTTGCTACAGCCTTCACTCTGACTCCCGCTCTTTCTCACACTTACTGCTGCTTCTTCTCATTATACACACACAAGGGGATATAGACAAGCTAAGTGAGTGGGCAAGAACATGGCAAATGGAATATAATGTGGAGAAATGTGAAGTTATCCACTTTGGTAGGAAAAAAAGAAAAGCAGAGTATTTTTTAAATGGTGAGAGATTGGGAAATGTTGGTGTTCAGAGGGACCTGGGTGTCCTTGTACACGAATCACTGAAAGTTAACATACAGGTACAGCAAGCAATTAGGAAAGCAAATGGTATGTTGGCCTTTATTACAAGAGGATTTGAGTAAAGACGTCTTACTGCAATTATATAGGGCCCTGGTGAGACCACACCTGGAGTATTGTGTACAATTTTGGTCTCCTTACCTAAGGAAGGATATACTTAGAAACATAGAAGATAGGAGCAGGAGTAGGCCATTCGGCCCCTCGAGCCTGCTCCGCCATTCAATGCGATCATGGCTGATCATCCAAATTCAGTACCCTGTCCCTGCTTTCTCCCCATATCCCTTGATCCCTTTAGCCTTAAGAAATATATCTAACTCCTACTTGCCATAGAGGGAGTGAACGAAGGTTCACCAGACTGGTTCCTGGGATGGGGGAATTGTCCTATGAGGAGAGATTGAGAAGGCTAGACTAGAGTTCAGAAGAATGAGAGGTGATCTCATTGAAACATACAAAATTCTTACAGGACTTGACAGGGTAGATACAGGGAGGATGTTTCCCCTGGCTGGGGAGTCTAGAACCAGGGGTCTCAGAATAAGGGGTCAGCCATTTAGGGCTGAGATGAGGAGAAATGTCTTCACTCAGAGGGTGGTGAATCTTTGGAATTCTCTACCCCAGAGAGCTGTGGAGGCTCAGTCATTGAGTATATTCAAGACAGAGATCGATAGATTTTTGAATATTAAGGGAATTAAGGGATATGGGGATAGTGCAGGAAAGTGGAGATGAGGTAGAAGATCAGCCATGATCTCATTGAATGGCGGAGCAGGCTTGAAGGGCCAAATGGCCTACTCCTGCTCCTATTTCTTATGTTCTTAGGTTCTTATAAGTCCTACATTACAACAGTGACTACACTTCAGAAGTATTTCATTGGCTGTAAATCCAAAGATGTGCGGGTTAGGTTGATTGGCTACGATAAATTGACCCTTAGTGTTAGGGGGATTAAATACGTGGGGTTATGGGGATAGGGTGGGATATGTGTTGGTGTAGGGGTTACGGGGATCAGGTGGGATATGTGTCGGTGCAGGCTCGATGGGCCGAAATGGCCTCTATCTGCACTGTGGGGTTTCTGTGATTTCTGTGTGAAATCGCTTTGGGAAGTCCCGAGGCCATGAAAGGCGCTGCAGAAAACCAAGTTCTTTCTTCCATTCTGTGGCACCACTTCTAGCATCTCAGGTTCTGAGCTCCACCAGGTCCTCTGCCTTGGACAGGCTGGGAGATCGAATGGACAGAGGCTGGGAGATCGAATGGACAGAGACTGGGAGATCGAATGGACAGAGGCTGGGAGATCGAATGGACACAGGCTGGGAGATCGAATGGACAGGGGCTGGGAGATCGAATGGACACAGGCTGGGAGATCGAATGGACACAGGCTGGGAGATCGAATGGACACAGGCTGGGAGATCGAATGGACACAGGCTGGGAGATCGAATGGACACAGGCTGGGAGATCGAATGGACACAGGCTGGGAGATCGAATGGACACAGGCTGGGAGATCGAATGGACACAGGCTGGGAGATCGAATGGACACAGGCCGGGAGATCGATTGGACAGAGGCTGGGAGATCGAATGGACACAGGCTGGGAGATCGAATGGACAGAGGCTGGGAGATCGAATGGACACAGGCTGGGAGATCGAATGGACACAGGCCGGGAGATCGAATGGACACAGGCCGGGAGATCGAATGGACACAGGCTGGGAGATCGAATGGACACAGGCTGGGAGATCGAATGGACAGAGACTGGGAGATCGAATGGACACAGGCTGGGAGAGCGAATGGACAGAGGCCGGGAGATCGAATGGACAGAGGCCGGGAGATCGAATGGACAGAGGCCGGGAGATCGAATGGACAGAGGCCGGGAGATCGAATGGACAGAGGCCGGGAGATCGAATGGACAGAGGCCGGGAGATCGAATGGACAGAGGCCGGGAGATCGAATGGACAGAGGCCGGGAGATCGAATGGACACAGGCTGGGAGATCGAATGGACAGAGGCCGGGAGATCGAATGGACAGAGGCCGGGAGATCGAATGGACAGAGGCCGGGAGATCGAATGGAAACAGGCTGGGAGATCGAATGCACAGAGGCCGGGAGATCGAATGGACAGAGTCTGGGAGATCGAATGGACAGAGGCTGGGAGATCGAATGGACACAGGCTGGGAGATCGAATGGACAGAGGCCGGGAGATTGAATGGACAGAGGCTGGGAGATCGAATGGACAGAGGCCGGGAGATCGAATGGACACAGGCCGGGAGATTGAATGGACACAGGCTGGGAGATCGAATGGACACAGGCTGGGAGATCGAATAGACAGAGGCCGGGAGATCGAATGGACACAGGCCGGGAGATCGAATGGACACAGGCCAGGAGATTGAATGGACGCAGGCTGGGAGATCGAATGGACAGAGGCCGGGAGATCGAATGGACACAGGCCGGGAGATTGAATGGACACAGGCTGGGAGATCGAATGGACACAGGCCGGGAGATCGAATGGACACAGGCCGGGAGATTGAATGGACACAGGCTGGGAGATCGAATGGACACAGGCCGGGAGATCGAATGGACACAGGCCGGGAGATCGAATGGACACAGGCCGGGAGATTGAATGGACACAGCGATGAATCAGTTCTCGGATCTCCTACAGTCTGCTGTCCTGCATTGTGGGAGTGCTGAGCCATGGCCCGATACAGGGCTGTCGTGCAATGGGAAGGGAACATGTTGCCCTCTCTCGGGATGACAACACGTCCTGGCCTGCACGACCCCCTGAACCACTGGCCCAGACTCCCCTGGAGCAGAGTGATCAGAGTGTGATAAAATTTTACCTTAATTTTGAGAGTGACTTGCCTAATTCTGAAACTTAAATAAAGCCAATTACATAGGTATGAGGGGCGAGTTGGCTAAGGTAGGTTGGAAAAATAGATTAAAAGGTATGGCGGTAGATAAGCAGTGGCTAGCATTTAAAGAAATATTTCATAATTCTCAACAAAAATACATTCCATTGAGAAACAAAAATTCCACGGGAAAAGTAACCCAACCGTGGCTAACTGGAGAAGTTAAGGATAGCATTAGATTGAAAGAAGAAGCTTATAATTTTGCAAAGAATAATAGTAAGCCTGAGGATTGGGAGAGTTTCAGAAACCAGCAAAAGTTGACCAAAAAATTGATAAAAAGGGAAAAAATAGAATGAGAGAAAACTAGCAAGAAATATAAAAGCAGATTGTAAGGGCTTCTACAAGTATGTAAAAAGGAAGAGAGTAGCAAAAGTAAACGTTGGTCCCTTAGAGGCTGAGACAGGAGAAATTATTATGGGGAACAAGGAAATGGCAGAAACAAACAAATATTTTATATCTGTCTTCACAGTAGAAGACACAAAAAGCATAACAAAAATGGTGGGGAACCAAGGGTCTAATGAGGGTGAGGAACTTAACGTAATTAATATAAGTAGCGAAAAAGTACATGGATAGAGGATTGGTTAATGGACAGAAAACAGAGAGTCGGGATAAATGGATCGTTTTCAGGTTAGCAGGCTGTGACTAGTCGGGTGCCGCAATGATCAGTGTTGGGACCTCAGCTATTTACAATCTATATTAATGACCTGGATGAAGGGACCGAGTGTAATGTATCCAAGTTTGCTGGTGATACAAAGCTAGGTGCGACAGTAAGCTGTGAGGAGAACACAAAGGGGGAGAAATTCGGTATCGCCCCATTTGGGGCGCAATTATCGGCCGGGCACAAAGTTTAGCGCCTGGAGCTAATTATCAACTCCGACTGCAAACTTGGCTTTTATCGCCCCTGGAGGTGATTGGAGCGCTAAATCAGGCGCTACACACCTCTCTTAAGGCGCAAAGGCCGAGGAGCGAGGTGCTACCTCAGAGCACTGGCGAAGCTCATGTGATGTCAGTCAGCAATGGAACACAGACACAATGGCGCCGGCCAGTTCTTAAAGGGGAGGGTCGATCTTGCTCTCCATCCACACCCTGCTCGTTGGAGCCTTGAATCTCGGCCTGGGCAGACCTGTGGCTAAATCTTGCAGGCAAGGACTATGGAGAGGGCCAGGGAGCGAGCACAGCACTTCTGCGAGTGGGCTTTGGAGGCTCTGGTTCGCGGGGTGGAGCGCAGAAGATCCATTCTATACCCAGAGAGTGGCAGGAGGCCTTTGCCACGCGAGTACAGAAGAGTGTGGAGGGAGGTGGCTCAGAGAGTGTCCTCAAGCAGCATGGTGCCTAGGACCCCTATGCAATGTAGGAAAAAGGTCAACGACCTCACTCGGGTCGTCAGGGTGAGTGCCTTTTTTTTCACAACCTCTTCATCCCTCCATCTCCACCTCACTTTATGGCCAGAGGGTCTTGAAAGCCCCAATGCCCAACACTCATCCAACATCTATGGCCCTTTCATCAAACACACACGCACATTCCACACTTTGCATACAGTAAGGGCTATTGAACTATGGGAGGCATATCAGGCAAGACCATGGCTGCATACCGTAAGGGCTATTCAACTATGGGAGGCACATCAGGCAAGACCATGGCTGCATACAGTAAGGGCTATTCAACTATGGGAGGCATATCAGGCAAGACCATGCCTGCATACAGTAAGGGCTATTCAACTATGGGAGGCACATCAGGCAAGACCATGGCTGCATACAGTAAGGGCTATTCATCTATGGGAGGCATATCAGGCAAGACCATGGCTGTATATTCACTCAGACGCCGTCCTTTTTCTTGCAGGCCAAGCTGTCTCATAACAGGAGACAGCAACAACGGACCGGTGGAGGGCGGCCTCAGCTTCAACCCCTCAGCGATCTTGAGGAGCGTGGCAAGCCGGGTGATTGGTCCCGTCGCCACTGGAGACGCTGACCCCGTTCTGGACAGCAATGGTAAGGTCACCACCTTTTTGTCCTCTCTCCTTCCACTTGTTCCTCACAACAGCAGCCTTGGACACTTGCAATCCAAATCACTAAATCGCTGCACTCATGCCTCCCTTGCTGCCACCCTGTCCTCACACTAAAGCCACTCTTGTACCTCCCTGCTTTCAGATGGTGATTTACCAGGTGAGGAGACGGGCCCTCAAGCTGCCAGTGAGAGTGAAGCTGAAGACGAGGAGGAAGAGGAAGCCGGACCATCAGTGCCACCCTCTGCCGAGGCAGCCCATGCCCATACTGTGGACACACCTTCCCTGGAGGGGAGCAGGGGGGAATGGTCTGATGAGGGTGAAGCTCCAGGACCCAGCGGGCTGCAGCAACGCGATGGGGGTAGGGAAGCTCGGGGGCCTTCTTCCCGGAGGGAGAGTATGGCCTCGAGTCCTGCTGCACTGGACGCAGACGAGGAGCGGGTCCTCGCTGAAATGAGCGCCCAGGCGGAGTGCAGCCACACTGAGCTCATGGCTGCAGTGGCAAGGTTGCCCAAATCCATTAAAACACTGGCAAGGAGTGTGGAGCACTTCGCTGTAGCACAGGCGGCTGCCACGCAAATGCTAAGTACTGCAATGCAGTCAGTGGCTGGTCTCATGCAGACCCAGATTGAGGCCACGCGAGCACTGACTGCTGCCACCCTCGCTGGATCGGGCACATTTCCCCGGGGCTCTCACCGCGCCGCAGCAGGCCAGCAATCTGTGCTTCCAGCAGATTGCTCCGCATGCTGAAGTGCTGCCCCGTGGGAGTGCCAATGTGTCGGTCGAGCAGGGACTTGCTGTCCTCTCTCAAGATGACAGCATTCCTGCTGCCACCACTGGCACTTCTCCACTGCAGTTGCCACCGCCTGTAGGACAGACTGCTGCCGCCCATGCAGAGCTGGTGCAGTCAGTGGCCGGACCCTCCAGGCCCAGAGCTGGTCCAGGCCGTCCCTCAAGGGCATCTGCAGTCTCAGTTTCTGACACTCAGCAGCCTTCCCCCAGCCTTGCTCCAGCCACTGGGGTCCCATTACGGAGGAGCTGCAGGGTGGGAAGGGGGCAATTTCGCAAGGGAAGCAGATCACCCTCGAAGGGCAAAAAGTAGGAGGTGTGGCAAAATGTTTTTCATTGTTTTATTGAAGGCTGAGGTTCATGGTCAAATTTTTGTTACTGTTTTGGACATTGTCTCCAGGTTGTGAGAGCCAGTTATGTGAATGACTGCTTTTTTTTGTGTTTCTTTCTATTACTTTGTCTTGCGGAAATGAGACACACAGAGTTTGTGAAATAAAGAAGTGTCTGTATTCAAAATGTACATGTTTGGTCTTTGCAATCATTGTTGCCTTGACCGGCTTAGGGGTTGTGGGATGGTTTCATTCAGGTTGTTTGAATGGCAGAAGCCATTCCCTCAGAGGGGGCCTAGAAGCGACTTGCTATGAGCCTTTGACGGATGGCCCTTCCACTTTGTGCCTCCCTCCCGCCTTGGTGCTGCTGATGATCATCCTCCTCATCTTCCTCCTCCTCCTCCTCCTCTGGTGGTGCTCCAATGTCTGATGGCATTGGCTGGGTCCTGAGGATTGCAAGGTTATGCAGCATGCAGCACACAACAACGAAGTGGGAGACTCAGGCGAGTACTGCAGGGCTCTTCCAGAATGGTCCAGACAGTGGTACCGTTGCTTGAGCACGCCGATTGTGTGCTCAACGATGTTCCTGGTAGCTTGATGGCTCTCGTTGTATCGTAGCTCAGCAGGGGTGCTGGGCGTACGGAGCGGTGTCATCAGCCAGGTGCACAGAGGATTTCCCTTGTCCCCGAGAAGCCAACCTCCTGGGTGATGCGGTGCCTGGAAAAGGTCTGCCACAGGATAAAGGCATCATGGCTGCTGCCTGGAAAGTGGGCATTGACAGCGAGTATCAGCTGTCTGTGGTCACAGACCAACTGGATGTTTAAGGAATGGAAGCCCTTTCAGTTGCGGAAATCCTCGGCATTCTCTTGCGGCGTCCGCAAAGCCACATGCGTGCAGTCAATGGCGCCCTGCACCATGGGGAAGCCCGCTATCATCGCAAAGCCCGCTGCGCGTTCTTGCTGCTTGTCCGGGGTCATGGGGAAAGATATGTACTCTCGTCTCCTTTTAAAGAGGGCATTTGTTACCTGACGGATGCAGCATGCACTGGGAGATATTGGCGATGTCCCCAGTAGCGGATTGAAAGGAGCCGGTGGCATAAAATTTGAGAGCCACTGTTATCTTCACTGCCACCAACAGAGACGTCCTGCTCCTCAGTTGAGGTTGCAGATCTGGCTGAAGCAGGTGGCAGAGCTCAGTGACCACCTCCTTGCTGAATCGCAGCCTTCGCAAACAGTGCTCCTCAGACATATTAATGTAGGAGAACTGTTGGCGAAAAACCCTGGGAGGGCAAGGTCTCCTGTACCGAGGCCTGTTGGCCCTCCTCCGTCTGGCCATGATTGCCACTCTCTCTCTGCATCTCTGTGCCCTCCGAATGTGATGGAGAAGGACGACGTTCCCATCCATTGCAGCCCCCATAGTATCTGGGCAATCAAAGTTATGAAGGTGAAAAAGCAAAGTACCTGCAAAGTTATGGTCAGAAGCCAAAACTACCTCAGACAGCGTTGACTCAATGCAGAAGTCTCTCTTTCTCTCTATGTCTCTCTCCAAGTCTCTCTCTCTCTCTCAGAACGAGTGGTGCAAAAATGGCTACCACACAAAAGCCAGGAAGAGGCCCCCTTTAAATAGCACCCCCCCCCCCAGCCCCACAGCGACTGGGATGCGTTCCAGTCAACCTGTCGTTGGTAGCGCCAGGCGGAAAGGCGGGGGGCGCCACTGAATTTCCGGTCCGGGGCGCCCCAAGGGCGTTGCACTCTCGAATGATGTCAAGATCTGCGTGCGCAGGAGATATTGCGGTATTGTTTAGCGCCGCCGCAAAATATCCGGTCAATTTTGCGAGAGCCGCAGATATCGCCGCGCCCGGGCGCTAGTTGGTTTGCGCCCCAACGGGTGGTGCTACCAACTGAATTTTTCCCCCAAAGATTCTGCAAAAGGATATAGATATACTAAGCGAGTGGGCAGTAAGGTGGCAGATGGAGTATAATGCAGGGAAATGTGAGGTTATTCATTTTGGTAGGAAGAATAGAAAGACAGAATATTTTTCAAATGGTGAGAAACTTTCAAATGTTGGTGTTCAGAGAGATTTGGGTGTCCTCATGCAAGAAACACAGAAAGCTAGCATGCAGGTACAGCAAGCAATAAGGAAGGCAAATGGCATGTTGGCCTTTATTGCAAGGGGGTTGGAGTATAAGAGTAAGGAAGTCTTGCTGCAATTGTACAGGGCCTTGGTGAGACCACACCTGGAGTACTGCGCACAGTTTTAGTCTCCTTATCTAAGGAAGGATATACTTGCCTTGGAGGCGGTGCAACGAAGGTTCACTAGATTGATTCCTGGGATGAGAGGGCTGTCCTATGATGAGAGATTGTGTAGAATGGGCCGATACTCTCTGGCGTTTAGAAGAATGAGAGGTGAACTCATTGAGACATACAAAATTCTGAAGGGGATTGACAAAGTAGATGCTGAGAGGTTGTTTCCCCTGGCTGGAGTGTCTAGAACTAGGGGGCATAGTCTCAGGATAAGGGGTCGGCCATTTAAGACTGAGATGAGGAGGAATTTCTTCACTCAGAGGGTTGTGAATCTTTGGAATTCTCTACCCCAGAGGGCTGTGGATGCTGAGTCTTTGAGTATATTCAAGGCTGAGAGCGATAGATTTTTGGACTCTAGGGAAATCAAGGGATATGGAGATTGGCCGGAAAGTGGAGTTGAGGTTGATGATCAGCCATGATCTTACTGAATGGCGGAGCAGGCTCGCGGGGCCGTATGGCCTACTCCTGCTCTTATTTCTTATGTTCTTATGACTGCCCTGGCAACCACGGAGTTGCTGCAGTCTGTAGTCGGGCCCTCTCAGGCCTGAACTCCTAGAGGTTGCTGATCCGAAGCATCTCAAGATCCCTTGACTGACCACAGCAGCCTTCCACCTCCCATGCTGGTTACTGGGGGGGTGGGAGAACCCCGTAGAGTGGGTGAGACAGCACCATTGGCTCACAGCTGGGTGATAATTACGGTATAGACATTTATGTAAGCCAATCTTTTTGAAACATTTGTGTGTAATGTGTTCCTGTAGTAGCTGGTGACCCTCCATCATACAGGACACTCTGGGCTGTAATCGAGGAAGCTACCATATCTGGAGAATCCAATGATCTGCTCGATGAGGCTGTATTTGACCGATGGCTCTGATTGTTCCGAAGCCCAGCGTGTGTTCCTGAGATGAGTTATGAGCCAGGTGAGCAGAGCATTGCCCTTATCCTCAATTAACCAGCCTTTCACTTGCCCTGAAGGGGCAAGGAGTTAGAGGGGGATGGGTGATTGACCCAAGATAGAAGCATAATGGCAGCTGCTGTGGCCAGTCCTGCAGCAAGAACGCACTTAACTTAAAGTAAACCGACATTAAAGGGTTAAGCAGCTGTACTGTACAGGCAGTTTTGTAAATTGACCAATGAAAAGAAATTGACCAAGCTTCGTATCCCAGCATGCCTCGAGGAACCAACGGGACTTTTAAAACAAGCTGTGAGCTGAACGGAATGCAGGAGGAAATTATTCATACAGAGACACAGACACGATTGATTGACTTCATGAATATGCTAACCAAGGAAGTAGCTGGAGAAATCAGGCCTCACAGTGACACATGTTTGTTTAAATTTAACTGACTGTCCTGTCCATTGAACTCCTGTGGTCAGGCTGTTAATGATTCTTACAAATCAACACCACAGTTAACGACCCTGGTTCCACCGAGTCTGGATCGGTTCCCTCATCCTTTGGAGACGTTAATATCAACATTGTTGCTGGAGTAAAACCCATTCGCCAACCTTTCAGAATGCTGATAAGCCCGGAACTTTTCCCCATCAAAACGCCTTTGTGTGATAATGAAATATTCACTGACCCAGGATGGAGAAATGATCAAATCAAGTACTCTATAGATTTACAGAAACAGACAAGATTAAGATGGGGAGGGGGGGGTTGTGCTGCGTCAATCAATTGTCACGGGTATGATCTTTGTATTTTAAAAAGGGTGCATTTAGGGACAAACTTCGGCAACTTGCAAGGGATCTGCGGACGGATTTGATCACCCGTACAGATGGAAAGATATTCCCCCGGGGTGAGTGGGGTTTGAAATTAAAGAGAGTTAAAGGGAACAGTGTGTGTGAGCACTGTTTGAAGTTAAAGGGAACAGTGCATTTATGTTTGTATGTTATCCGTAGTACAATAAACAGTTAAAAGAATATTGAGTTGTACTGAGTTGTGAGCCTTGACCATTTTACCCCACCCGGACGTGTTCAAGTCGGATTCTGGAATTAGAGTGTAAGAGGGAAGATGCGGTTTCACCTACCTACAGATTTAGTGGCGCCCGAACAGGGACCTGATAGGGGGAAAATGGAAGATAGGGTAGAGCAGTATTTGGGTAAGAATTTACCTTTGAAAGAGGAATGAATACAAGCCTTTGCGGCTGTGTCCGAACCTCTAAAAGAAGCTGAGGAATGGGAGGAAACTCCCATGGCCAAGAGAAATACAAAATGGGTACGCCCTGTGTGGTTGTTAGCATATAGGTGGAAAACACAACAGTTAGCACAGGAACATCAGCGATATGAAGAAAGGTTGCAGGAGAATGATGAACAGCTGCAGGAAAAAGATGCAATAATAGCGAGATTGATGAAAGAATTGTTGGAGGCTAGACAGGAGAGAGAAGAAGAGAGGGAAATGATAGAGACAAGGTGCAGCTACCTAGAAGTACAGGCAGTTGATTTGCAACACCAGTGTGGACAACTGCGGGAAGAAGTGGATAGTGAACGGGAAGGAAATAGTCGAGTGTCTCAGGAGTGTAGTGACTTAAATGCGGTGTTCCGGGTGCTGCGAGAGCAGCAAAAGGAACTCGAAACGTGTGCTGATAATTCAGCATGCGAGGAAGTGATCGAACGGCTCCAGCACAAGCTACAGAGACAGAGAGGCACAGCCTGTGCTATGGCAGGGGCCGTGGAGGAACGGAATGCATTAAACATGTGGTATATCATGGCACAAACTATGCAGGGGAAGGAGGAACACCCTAGCAGATTGCTAGCAGATTGTGGCTTGTTTATAATGAAACACAAGGAGGACGGTTGGATCGGAATCGATTGCCAGGAGACGGTCTCCGCTGATGGTTAAGAGCTCTTACAGCTCGCATGGAACCCGTTACTAATACAGCCATGTCAGGGTTTGATTTGGGAGACCCAGGCATGACAGAAGCTCAAGTGTTGAGGAAGTTGATTATGTTTTGGGAGGATAAACAGGCCAAGCAGGATAGGAACAAGGTAGAAGGGAGGAAGAAAGGAAAAGTACAGGAGATGAAACCCCAGGTAACTCCAGACCCAGCCCCTAAACAGGGCCAGGGGAGACAGGGGAGATATGAAGGACCAAAGCCGAGGGGGTCACCTGTGGGAAAAACGGGTGTAGGTAACCAACCAGGTAGAGATAGCAGAGTAACTGTGGGAAACTCGGCCATATGGCACGGGAGTGTTACGCGCTGAGGATTAGGGAAGGACCGAGAAAGAATCCTGGGGGTGCTGGATCTCAGGGGGGCTGGCCCATGCCTTGGAGAAGGTAGTAAGCCAGGCTGGAGGTAAATGTAATTCCTCCAAGGGAGGAGACGGAGAGGAACCTAAACTGAACTCTCCGCACCCTCTGAGCAATGAAAGAGCCGTAACAGCCAGCTATCATACCTGTGCCCACTCAGGTATGCCAGACACGGAAGACCGACCGTGGATTTTAATAGTAGAAGGAAAGAAAGGGGACAACCTGGTAGATACAAGGGCAATGCAAAGGATCCGCGGAGGTCCAACTGGTCTAGTGGTGAACCCAACGTTTTGGGAGGATTTACGGGAAATATGCTGCTGGCTGGCACGACATCAAAACCTCTTCGCATACAAGTGGGGCCACTTGAAACAAAGTGGGTGCGCATATTAATGGATTGGGATGAGGAGAGAGGAGGATTGGGATCAGACTGTATGGAAGCAAATGGCTCAGTGATAGATCTAGTCAATCTCTGTTTATGGAAGGACGGTGAAGGACAGTGCGTTCTGCTGGATGGGCAAGGAAAGGTGTGTGTGGTTTCGGGAAAGGGAGCATATGACTGGGAGGATTTAGTGGAAAGAAGCCTGGAGTGGAGTAAAGCCATTATAGAGCTGGAGAAGGGGGCGTTTGCCCAACACTAACACGACTGCGGGAGAATACCAGGAGTAGAGGTGGTAGTAGAGGGAGAACCTATGAAAACCCCGCAGAGGCAATATAATTTCCCCAAAGAAGCAGAGAGAGATTTAGAGGTAGTGGTAAAGTCCCTCGTGGATCAAGGGGTCTTAAGACCTCTGGCGACACACGTAAATTCACCGATTTGGCCTGTTAAGAAACCAGAAGGATCATGGAGGATGACGATCAATTATAGAGTATTAAATAAGAACATTCCATCATGTGCTCCAACGGTCGCTGCTGTGGCAGATTTGATTGGCAGTATACCAAACTCCGCGGAAGTATACACTGTGTTGGATATTTCTAATGGGTCTTGGTCTATTCCGATTAGAAAAGAAGATCAGTACAAATTTGTCTTCACCTTTAAAGGGCAGCAGTGCACGTGGACATGTCTGCCACAAGGGTTTCATAATAGTCCATCAATATTCCATCAGCAAATGGCTGAGTGTTTCGAAAGGTTCTCCGGCAGGGACAAGCTGATCCAGTATGTGGATGACTTGTTACTATCCACAGAGACTCCTGAAGAACATATGGTGTTGCTGAAGGAGTTGTTGCAGCTTCTAACGCGACGCGGGTTGAAGGTAAACCCTAAAAAGGCTCAGATAGGGCAAAAGGAGGTACAATTTTTGGGGCTCACACTGAGACCGGGAGAGAGAGGCACAGATGAGGCAAAAAGGGAAGTGGTACAAGAGTTACCGATACCGGAGGATGTTTCCGCTTTAAGATCATTTTTAGGACTGATGGGATATTGCCGTGAGTTTATAGAAAATGATGCAGGTATAGCTAGACCTTTGTACACATTAACACGGAAGTCAGTCAAATGGGAGTGGACAGAGGAATGTGAGACGGCTTTTCACACACTTAAGGAAAAGCCCCAGCTGTGGGAGCGATAGACCCTACGCAGAATTTCTGGCTCGAGTGCGCAGCTACGGAAGCTGGTTTAAGTGCAGTACTGTTACAATCAGCCCATGGGAAACATAGACCGGTAGCGTATGCTTCTCGGACATTAACTCCGGTAGAAATGGCGTACTCATCATGTGAGAGACATCTGTTAGCTACCTATTGGGTGGTTAAGCACTTTGCTGTATTTAAGGGAACCCTGAGAATGGGACACACTCTTGTAATGATCAATAACATGTCATTCTATAGTGGACACTAGGTGGAGCCGTAGAGCTGTGTAGAGCTGTATATAGCTGTATGTATAAGACTACACTACCCAGCTGTATATATATTAAGACTACATTACCCATGAGGCTAGGCTACCCACAAGGCAACAGTCAAGATGGCAGCCTGCACACAGGAGCACACATGCTGCATCTCTACAGATACTGTACCTAGAGAACGTGTACTGAATAAATGACTAGCTAGAAGCTAGCTGTGTTCATAATAAGACTGTCTAGTTATTAATGAACATAACATGGTACCAGGAGTGGGGTAGATCTGCTGAAAATTGTGAAAAGCGACATGGAGAATTTGAAGCCACCAGAACGTTTGAATCTCGAGGGAAATGTCAACTACAATTGGCGGCTTTTTAAACAACAATTCGAACTCTACATTGCAGCCATCGGATTCGGTACGAAGCCAGACGCAAGGAAGATAGCGTTGCTGCTTACGGTTGCAGGCCCACAGGCGATAGAGGTATTTAATACATTTGTATTTAATCCAGAGGAGAACAGAGGAAAATTAGAAGATGTGCTAAAAAAATTTGATGCACATTGCTCTCCCAAAAAGAATGAGACGTATGAAAGATACATCTTCCGTTCTCGGACACAGCAACAAAATGAGACTTTTGATAGCTTTATAACTGATCTGAAACTGAAAGCACAGACATGTAATTTCTCTGAGCTGAAATCATCCATGATTCGTGACCAGATTGTGTTTGGTATTCATGATAAAAAAAATCAGGGAATGTCTGTTGAGAGAAACCGAACTAAATTTGGAAAATGCGGTGAAAATATGCCAAGCCAGCGAGCTAGCTCGAAAGCACGCGAAGACTTTCAGTGAAATCAATAATGATGCGATTGTAATGAGTGATAATGCTGCTGTCGGTGCTGTGTCCTACAAGGGGAAGAAACGTGGGCAGAACAGAAATGAAAAGCAATCGGAGGATGACATTTTTAATTGTAAACGCTGTGGTTACAAACACCAGTTAAGACAATGCCCAGCGTTTGGAAAAATGTGCACAAAGTGCAATGGAAAGAATCACTTTGCCAAACAATGCTTTTCAAAAGTAAAAACAATGAAAGGGCAACAAGTTAATGTGATTGAGGACACTGACTTAAGTGAGACATTTTTTGTAGGAATGGTGTCATGTGACGATATCAAAAAAGATACAGAAAATGTGCAGCCCTCAGAAATGGACAATGCTGAACATAAAGTCAATGCAGTAAAAGTGGACAAATGGATGATCCCACTGCAGATAAATGGAGCATTAGTTACATTGAAACTGGACACTGGGGCAAAAGCAAACTTAATCAGTATGAGTGACATTAACAATATGAAAGAAAAGCCCAAAATACAGAAAAAGTCAGTACTACTGAAGGACTATAATGGACAGAAAATAGATAGCTTAGGTGTATGCAGACTCAAAGTGACAGTCAAAGACAAAGTGCATCATCTCATGTTTTCTGTTGTGGCTGAAAGACTTGATTCGATACTAGGTGACAAAGCTTGTGAAGACTTAGAACTGGTCAAGAGAGTCTACCGTATAAACTGTGCGATAAGCAGACCAGATGACTCAGGTGATGAAGCAGAGAGCCCATCAAGGATGAAAAGGCCAAAGGGTATCCATGTCTTCAAAAAGCCTAGTTTCTCCAAGAAGAAAGAAAAAGACTTTAAGGTCAAAGAGACGCCAAAGGAAGAAAAGCACAAAGAGGAAAAACACAAGGAGAAAAAGTCCAAAGATATAACCGCAGCAGATGTTGTTAAGCAGTGGAAAGAGAAAAAGAAAAAGAAGAAGCCTGCACCAGAGCAGGAAGCAGTTCCGGTGGATACTCCTTCTTCCCTCAGGCCAATCTTTGGTGTTCCATTAGCCGAGGCTGCTGAGAGGACTATGCTGTATGATGGGATCCAGCTGCCAGCAGTTTTTCGAGAGTGCATTGACTACATTGAGAGTTATGGCATGAAGAGTGAAGGAAACACTGAAACCCTCTCCAAGCAAAGATCGCAAGGAGACCTCGATCTATACAAGAGCAGATTGATGACAATGCCGCAACTGCATCTTGTCATTCACCGCCAGAACAATCTCATGAAGACACATCAGACTTACCCGTGTTGAGAAGATCGACACGTGACGTAAAAGAGCCTGATAGACTTAATCTTTGAGTACAATGTAAAGCTTTGAAAATGTGTTGACTGTTTTGAAAATGTTTATGTTTATAGAGCACTAACAAAAGTGTTACTGATATTATCTTTATTGTTTTCTTGAAAGTTGATTGATATTGATTTTGTTAAACCTCAAAGAAAGGGGGATGTAATGATCAATAACATGTCATTCTATAGTGGACACTAGGTGGAGCCGTAGAGCTGTATATAGCTGTATGTATAAGACTACACTACCCAGCTGTATATATATTAAGACTACATTACCCATGAGGCTAGGCTACCCACAAGGCAACAGTCAAGATGGCAGCCTGCACACAGGAGCACACATGCTGCATCTCTACAGATACTGTACCTAGAGAACGTGTACTGAATAAATGACTAGCTAGAAGCTAGCTGTGTTCATAATAAGAATGCCTAGTTATTAATGAACATAACAACTCTGATGAGATTATTGGTAGATGGGAGAATTAAAGAAGGGACGGTGTCCAGCCCTACTATTAGTAGATGGAGCGTGTTATTGGGGTCATATGATCTGAAGGTGGAACCAATGAACCACCCGACCCTCGCCGTAAATATGGGGTTAATGGGAAAACCCCATCAATGTACAGTAGAGGGGGTGTGGGAAACAGAAGGAGGATTTAAGAAGGGCATTCACCCGCAGGGGAGAGACATCTTTGTAGATGGATCCAGTTATATGGAAAAGGGAGAAAGGCAGATGGGATGTGGGGTTTGGGATCCAAGTAATGAGATAACCATGTCACTGAAATTACCGAATCCTTTGAGTGCACAGCAAGCGGAGTTGGCTGCTGTTGCATACGTAGTAACCCACCCAACTGAGTTCCCACCACCATAGACTGTTCAGATTCTATGTTTGTTTGTAATTCACTGACGGAGTTTCTAATGATTTGGGAAAAGCGAGGATTTAGACCAGCAGATGGGAAACCATGCTCTAGTGGCCCTATGCTGAGGACGGTGCGGCAGGTGATCAGGAACAATGAAGGGAAATAGGACTATTTTATGCACAGAGTGAAGGCTCGCTCTAAGACAGAGTTGAGGTAGGAAGGAAATGAGAAAGCAGACATGCTAGCAAAGAAACGCGCTGTGGGAGGAGTGTCTTGGGACCCCATGAAAGGAATGGGTGAAATAGCAATGATGGCAGTGGTTGAGCCAGTGAGAGTGAGTGATCTTATGGAAGTGCAAAAGGCGGATCCATTACTCAGGGAGGTGTTAGGCAAACTAGAAAAGGGGGAGATTGTTGAGGGAGCCTATGGAAAACCTGAATGAGAATAAAAAAAGGGATGTTGTTTAAGAATGATAAATGGGTGGTGCCTACAGCCAGAGGGAGGATTTTCTCCGATTAGTACATGGGGGACCAGGAGCAGGGCATCCTAGTGTAGAGGAAACGTGGAGAAGAGTGAATGCAGTGGGATGGTGGTCTCATCAGAGAGAGGATGTGGAGGATTTTTGTTACAATTGTCTGATTTGTGCGAACAATAATCCAGACCCACATAGGAGAAAGGCACCTTTGGGGCACACCCGAAGATCAGAAGGGCGTTGGCAGTGTGTGCAGAGAGATTTTATGGGACCTCTCCCAACTTCCAGCAGAGGGAATAAGTACTGTTTAGTTCTGGTAGATAACTTCACCAAACGGGTTGAGGCATTTCCATGTAAGACAGCGACTGCCCTAACTATGGCTAAAATCCTGGTGAAGGAGGTATTCTCTAGATGGGGATCGTGGAATCAGATCAGGGAAGTCACTTTACTGGACCGGTAATGCAAGCGACTTTGAAACTGCTGGGTATTGAAGGGAAATATCATGTAAGCCATAATCTGCAGTCCTCAGGAATTGTAGAGCGCATGAAGAAGCCTAAAAGAAAGACTTAGTTAAGAACTGGATGAACAAAAGAAGAAATGGGATGAAGTGTTACCACTGGTGTTGATGAATATTAGGGGGAGTACCGCTCGTACAACAGGGTATTCACCTCATGAGTTGATAACAGGAAGACCTAGGAGAACACCAGTACACTTATTGTTACCTGTTCTGACTGAAAGACAGGAGAAGGAAGTAACTCGGGACAGATTTGTGCGAGACCTGGAGGCGCTCCGCAGACAAGCTGCAAGGAATATTGGCAGAAAACATCAAACCAATAAAATGAATTTAGAACCACACAAACCACAGGAATGGGACATAGGGGATCAGGTGATGGTCAGGAATTATGCTTGGGTAGGAGTGTTTGAACCACTGTTTAAAGGACCGTATAATATTGTGGAAAAAGCTAGCCCACTGGTATATGTGGTACAACTCCCCAAGAAGGTAAAATGGTTCCACGTCAACAAATAAAACTGTACAAACCCCAAAGGAAACAACAGAGAGCGGAAGGGACTGTTTTGAGTGTGATGAAATGGTGGACCATGGAAGATGAGGGTGTACCTATGGTGATACAGCCACAGAGACAGCCACAAGGACCACCAGTATCAGTCCCAGCCCCTCGAAGAATGGCAACAGGAGGTGCCAACAGAAAGGGCACTAGCCCCAGAGGCCCGAAATATAACTTGAGGACTCATAAATGCCAAGGGCAGACATGTAAATTTTGTAAATGAATAAGTTACTGATTTAAGCAATCGGATCTCTGTAGCCTAGACAGTGTCATCGGAGCCAATGCAGGGCGAACCTTTGTTTATTTTATTTTACAGGGAAAAGGAGGAAAAGATGAAGAGTGTGTTAGCGCTTCTCTTGGGACCTCCGAAGTAGATTGGTGCTCATCGACGGTCACCTACCTGGGGAAAACGGCCTAAGCTGAAACATACTCCGAGGAACAGTATTTTGCTTGTCCTTTTGACAGTATTAACAGCTCTGAAAAGGGGACAACAAATGCAAGGGTAATTTAGCTTTGGTAAAGGTGATAGAGGTAAAAGAAGGGAGACGAATTTGTGTAAAATGTAGCTTTGAGTCACCCGGGGATGGTAACAAGTGCACAATACCTAAATGACGTAATTCCACAGACCTGATACAGCCCACGCCTGCACCGGGAAGCCTAGTGTGGAAAGATTAAATGTAGAACCGGCTGTATCTGTAAGACTGTACGAAACCAATCACTCTGTGAATGATGGTATAGCCTACTGTTGGCCAAATTGGAATAAGCAATACGAAGCCGGATATTATTGTGAGCATTTGGGAATAATGTAGCAGGAAAGAGTGCGAGTAAAGATGTAAACCATCAAACTATAATAATGTATCAGTTAAAAACAGCACCAAAAAAAACACCCGAATTAAAACAACAAAAATCTCCAGCGTGTCCAAAGCAAATACCAGGACCCAAAAATCAACCAATCAGATCTTATATCAAAACCTACTTTATCAGATAATTCCAATTAATTTCCCACATTCTCCCCGTGTTTGCGTGGGTTTCCTCCGGGTGCTCCGGTTTCCTCCCACAGTCCAAAGATGTGCGGGTTAGGTTGATTGGCTATGATAAAAAATTGACCCTTAGTGTTAGGGGGATTAAATACGTGGGGTTACAGGGATAGGGTGGGATATGTGTCGGTGCAGGCTCGATGGGCCGAAATGGCCTCTATCTGCACTGTGGGGTTTCTGTGATTCTGTGAATTTGACCGAGGTAAGTTGGCCGAGCTGGTGTAAAAGAGACTCCCGAAAGCTCATAGGTAAAATGCGGCAACGAGTAGTTAAAGATTTTTGGGGGGACACTGGAGATTCATGGGAATCCAAAGACTTGAAAAATCCTTAGGAAGAAGTGGAGAAGTGGTTTACTCCACCTACTGCAGCGGTCACGGCCCCAAGCCCACAAGGAAAGAGGAAGAGAAGGAGTTTGATTAATGATATAGTGACAGGAGTCAATACAGCAGGAATGGCTTATAATAGATTAGATTTAGTAACAATGGATAGTGAATTAAGGAAAGCTAAGCAGCAAATCAAAAGTATCTTACAGCAAAGCAATAATTTAACGCAACAGCAACTATACGAGGACCTGATAATGACTCTCCATTTAACAAAACTCACTAATCCTATTTTAAATTCTGCTAGAAAGGTGGATCAGCTCATCAAGGAAGATGGAAATGCTAGCACAGAGGCAGTGACTTGTGCATGATGTATGGGAGTTGGTTAGTAGAGCAAACCCGCCATCATTTAGAGAAATTAGAGGAACACTTACCTGATTGGATTAACAATAAACAGTTTATGAAATTTCACCTAATGCGAGTATATGTAAATTAAGAAGGTTGATTAAGGCTCAAGTAGTTAATCACAAATGTGATAGTCCTGCTAATGATACAGTGGTAGGAATAGTGTTGAAATTCCCTCTCATAACTCCAAACCATCAGGGATATCCCCTGTTTAGTGTAGAAAACATTGGACATGTATTGTATGGGACGCAAATAGTAACGGAGTTCCTCACGTAGCCTATAACGCCTCCGCGAGTGGAGCGTATCGGTGGATTCCCATAGACCTGGTGGGATGTCAGCAAGTGAGACAGTAATTTGTCCCGATAGACTACATGACCATAAAGGATCAGCATGTGGATTCTCTGGGAAGAGGGCAAATTGTACCATGGAATCTACATCAGGAAGACACGGAGTTGTTAACTCTGCTTATAGAGGGAATGGAATGTGTTGTGTAACCGCAACTGTGAAATCTTTTATTTATGGAAATAATTTGATATGCCCAGTTATACAACCAACCTTTTGTATTGAGCCTGCTCATGTGGTATTGATAGGACCTAGGATCCTACAACCCTCACACCGAGGAAAGGAAACTGGTATCAGACCCACTCTCTAATTTGAACATGGAAGAATTTGTTAGTAAGTTTGCTTATGATATAGATTTACTTGAACACGAAGTTCAAGCTAAAATAACTAAATTACTGAATGATCTTGATGTAACTCGGCATGTATTGTGGGAATTAAAACAAAGGCAAAGTGATGTGGGGAAAGACATACAAAATATCAAAATTATCCCATGGTGGAAACAATTATGGAATTGGGGAACTACAGTTGAGATAAATCCTTGGATAAGAATCGTGTCTCATGTATTGGTCATAATCCAATTGATCATTGTGATCTATTTGCTATGTCTGGCGATGATGGAGAAAAGACGGCGGAAGAAGAAGAGACAGCGAAGGTTAATGTGTGAGGTCTTGGTTCAGCAAGAACAGGAGAAGTTGGTTTAAAAGTGACTGATTTCCTGAGGAGTCAGTACATCAGTCACTTGAGGGTGGACTCCTGGAGCCAGTCCCGTAGCAAGAACGCACTTAACTTAAAGTAAACCGACATTAAAGGGTTAAGCGGCTGTACTGCACAGGCAGCTTTGTAAATTGACCAATCATAAGAAATTGACCAAGCTTCATATCCCAGCATGCCTCGAGGAACCAACGGGACTTTTAAAACAAGCTGTGAGCTGAACGGAATGCAGGAGGAAATTATTCATACAGAGACACAGACACGATTGGTTGACTTCATGAATATGCGAACCAAGGAAGTAGCTGGAGTAATCAGGCCTCACAGTGACACGTGTTTGTTTAAATTTAACTGACTGTTCTGTCCATTGAACTCCTGTGGTCAGGCTGTTAACGATTCTTACAAATCAACACGACAGGTAATGACCATGGTCCCACCGAGTCTGGATCGGTTCCCTCATCCTTTGGAGATGTTAATATCAAAATTGTTGCTGGAGTAAAACCCATTCGAGAGACTGGTCCTGGCTCACATCAAAGCCAGTGTTCCCGCCTCTCTTGACCAACACCAGTTTGCCTATCGTGCAAACAGATCAACGGAGGATGCAATCACAACTGCTCTACACTCTGCACTGAATCACTTAGATGGTAAAGAGACCTACATCAGAATGCTGTTCATAGACTACAGCTCAGCATTCAACACTATCGTCCCCAACAAGCTGGCCACCAAACTCCACACTCTTGGCCTGAACACTTCCCTCTGCAACTGGACCCTGGACTTCTTAACAAACAGACTCCAGTCTGTCAAATTAGGTAACCACACCTCCCCCCGCCTGACCCTGAACACAGGGGCCCCACAAGGATGTGTGCTGAGCCCCCTCCTCTACTCCCTCTTCACCCATGACTGTGTGGCTGTTCATGGTTCCAACACCATCATTAAGTTTGCGGATGATACCACGGTAGTAGGCCAGATCACCAACAACGATGAGTCAACCTACAGGGAGGAGGTCCAGCATCTCGTGAAGTGGTGCGCCGATAACAACCTGGCCCTTAACATCAAGAAAACCAAAGAAATCATTGTGGACTTCAGGAAGTCTAAAGGCGGAAGTCACACCCCCATCCACATCCATGGGGCTGTGGTGGAAAGGGTGGACAGCTTTAAGTTCCTCGAAGTCCACATCACGGAAGACCTCTCCTGGTCCCTCAATACCTCCTCTCTGGTGAAGAAGGCCCAGCAGCGCCTATATTTCCTAAGGAGGCTGAAGGGATGTAACCTGTTGTGGTGATTATTCTTGTTTTATAAGAAGCATTGTAATTGGTTGCCTGTTTTCCTGCCTTGAGATATATGCTGTAAACTTATTGGTTAGTTGATTCCATGTGACCTGTGGTGGCCATCTTAAATTCAGTTTCTACAGTTTGGTTGAGACTGGGTGCTCAACATGTACTGCTGGTTTTTTAAGGTTAATAAAGCCTAACTTTTGAAAGGCAATCTACTCTTTATTTCAATTTATTAACCTTTTGCTATAATGGAACGATATCTTCGACCGGAACGATTTAATGCTGACCCTAATTCTGCAGGAGTGGATGATCAATGGAAACATTGGTATCGTACATTTAAAAACTTTTTGGGTGTGTTGGATCAGCAATCTCTAAATAAGTTGGATATACTAATCAACTACATTGCTCCGGATGTGTATAAGTATATTTTGGACTGTGAAACTTATGAATTGGCTATTGCTACGTTGGAAATTTTTTTTGTTAAACCCAAAAATGAGGTATTTGCACGTCACCTTTTATCTGCCCGTAGGCAGCAGGCGGGAGAATCCTTGGATGCTTATTTACAAGCACTCCGGCGCCTTGGTGCTAACTGTAATTATAAGGCCGTGTCTGCAGAGGAACATAGGGAAGAGTCGGTACGGGATGCATTTATTAATGGATTACTGTCTAGATCAATTCGTCAGCGGTTATTAGAAAATAAGATCTTGGATCTTAAGGGTGCTTTTGAGCAAGCCTCTACATTGGATTTGGCTCAGAGAAGTTCGGATTCTTATGCTCTTTTTGATCGGCCTGCGACCATGGTTTCGGCAGTTCCGGATGAAAGGGAGTTACGTGGATTTAATAGGAGTGGTTTGCCAGATTCCGAAACAGTTTCTACTTCGGCAGCTGTTGCCTCTAGGATTCAGAAGTGTTATTTTTGCGGGAATGCCCGGCACCCCCGTCTGAAGTGCCCTGCCCGGGAGGCTGTGTGTAGTAAATGCGGCAAGGGAGGTCATTACGCACGTGTTTGCAAATCGGTTGCCTCCTCTGCGACCATTCAGCCTTTAGATAGGGCGTTTATTGCATCAGTTTCTGCCGCCTTTTCCCATGGCCTAAACAAAGCTATAGTTATGGCCCAAGATAATGGGTTAGAAGTGAAGGCCCTTATAGATACGGGCAGTACTGAGAGCTTTATAAGTCTTCAGTTTGTGAGGGAGAAGCGTTTGAAAATTTCGCCTGTTTCCTATCAGGTGTGTATGGCTCAGACGACTCTCACCTCACAAGTAGCTGGTTGTTGCCTTGTGAAATTAATTCTCCTAGGTAATACGTATACTGATATACGCCTATCCGCTCTGCCTAATCTCTGTGCGGACATTTTGATTGGTCATGATGTGCTTCAATTACATGAGTCCCTCAGTCTTTCTTTCGGAGGAACCAAGCCACCTTTGTCTATTTGTGGATTAACTTCTTTATTCATTTCTCCATTATCACTTTTTTCCAATTTGATGCCGGATTGTAAGCCAATTGCTGCCAAGTCAAGAAGGTATAGCAGTCAGGATAAAGAATTTATTAATTCTGAAGTTCAACGTCTTTTATCGGAAGGAATCATGGAACCTAGTTTTTCGCCCTGGCGGGCACAGGTAGTTGTCACCACTAATGAGAGACATAAGAAGCGAATGGTGATAGACTACTCTCAAACTATTAACAGGTATACTCAATTAGATGCGTACCCCCTGCCTAAGATTGATGAGCTTATCAATAAAGTATCTCAATATAAGGTTTTTAGCACTATTGATCTAAAGAGTGCTTATCATCAGATTCCTATCACTAAGAGGGACAAACCATATACGGCCTTTGAAGCTGGCGGAAAGCTGTACCAGTTTTGCCGAGTACCATTCGGTGTTACTAACGGTGTCGCCTGTTTTCAACGGGCAATGGATGCTTTTATAAGTGATAATTCTCTCTCTGACACCTTCTCATATTTAGATGACATCACGGTGTGTGGCAAATCAAGGGTGGAGCACGATTTTAATCTAGAAAGATTCCTTCAAGTTGCGGAAAAAGTTGGCTTAACTTTCAATAAAGAGAAGTGTATCTTTTCGACCACCGAGGTAAATTTACTGGGGTATATTATCTCGGGAAACAAGATTAAACCAGATCCAGAACGGCTGCGACCACTGATTGATTTACCTTGCCCTACTAATTCTAAGGCCTTGCAACGAGTTATTGGACTGTTTTCTTATTATTCTAATTGGATTGCAAACTTCTCGCAGAAGATCCGGCCCCTTATTTGGGTTACGACATATCCTCTATCATGGGAGGCCAGGATGTGTTTTGATAATCTTAAAAAGGATATCCATGGAGCAGTTGTGCATTCTATTGATGAGCAGGTTCCCTTTGTGATTGAGACGGACGCTTCCGATTTTGCAATTGGGGCTACCCTGAACCAAAATGGAAGACCTGTGGCCTTTTTCTCATGTACTCTGAGCAATAGTGAGCAGAGACATTCATCAATAGAGAAAGAGGCGTACGCAATAGTAGAAGCACTGCGTAAATGGAGACGTTATTTATCTGGGTGACATTTTACGTTAGTAACTGACCAAAAATCTGTGTCCTTCATGTTTGATGTCAAACATTTCGGAAAGATTAAGAATGATAAAATAATGAGGTGGAGGATCGAGTTGGCATGCTACCATTTCGATATAGTCTATCGTCCGGGGAAGGATAATGTTGCCGCTGATGCGCTGTCGAGGGCTTATTGTTCTGTGCTTCACGGAGATACGCTTATTAATCTTCATAATGCTTTGTGCCATCCTGGTGTTACGAGGATGATACACTTCGTACGCAGTAAGAATTTGCTCTTTTCAGTTGAAGACGTCAAGCGGATGACTTCGTCATGCTCTGTCTGCGCCCGGTGTAAACCGAATTTCTTTAAGCCTCAACGAGCTCATCTTATAAAGGCTACTTCTCCCTTTGAACGCCTGAGCGTTGATTTTAAGGGGCCTCTTCCTTCAACGACTCAGAATCGATATATATTTACTGTTGTGGATGAGTTTTCAAGGTTCCCTTTTGCTTTTCCTTGTGCAGATGTATCAGCTGCTACAGTTATTAAATGTCTGACTCAACTTTTTGTCATCTTTGGGATGCCTGCGTATATCCATTCGGATCAGGGAAGTTCTTTTATGTCTTCCCAGTTGAAGGAATACCTCCAGAGTCGGGGAATTTCTACTAGCAGAACTACCCCATATAATCCCCAGGGTAATGGACAGTGCGAACGATACAATGGGGTGATCTGGAAGACAGTTATGTTGGCTTTGACATCCCGGAACCTTAAGAATACACAGTGGGAAATGGTACTGCCTGATGCCCTGCATTCCATTAGATCATTGCTTTCAACGGCTACTAATGTGACCCCCCATGAAAGGCTCTTCAACTATCCGCGGAGATCTACTACGGGATATTCGGTACCTTCATGGCTTACTATGCAGGGACCTGTGCTGCTCCGACGCCATGTTAGACTGTCAAAGTATGATCCTTTAGTGGAGGAGGTGGAACTATTGGAGGCAAATTCCCAATATGCTCACATTCGATTCCAAGATGGGAAAGAAAGTACGGTTTCAGTTAAAGACTTAGCTCCTTGTGGTGGCCAGCCCTCTCCTGAGGACATTAACAATAGCCATAATTCAGATAATGTTGATGTCGTCACAGATACTACGAACATTTCCAATCCTATTGCAGACACTTACAATTCTCTTAGTCTGCCCCTGATGGATGTTCATGACCCTCCCAGTCTACCTTCTAATGGGACTTCCAATCCGGAAACCGTTGATAATCGGGATATTGATAGCCTCCCTGCAGAAGATATTTCTGTGTCTCCTGGTGTGGGAGGGCAAGGAACTCCACCAAGGCTAAGAAGGTCGACACGAACAAGATATCCGGTCGACCGATTAAAAATGGACTTTTAAAATAATTAATAATTTAATAGTAAAATTTTAAAATTGTTGAAGGCATTATACATGTATTGCTCTAGTCATAAATAACTAATTGTAAACTGTAAAGGCTACCTAGGTTGAAGTATATTTTAAAAGGAGGGGTGAATGTGGTGATTATTCTTGTTTTATAAGAAGCATTGTAATTGGTTGCCTGTTTTCCTGCCTTGAGATATATGCTGTAAACTTATTGGTTAGTTGATTCCATGTGACCTGTGGTGGCCATCTTAAATTCAGTTTCTACAGTTTGGTTGAGACTGGGTGCTCAACATGTACTGCTGGTTTTTTAAGGTTAATAAAGCCTAGCTTTTGAAAGGCAATCTACTCTTTATTTCACCTGTCACCCCTGATCCTCTCTAACTTTTACCGCTGCACAATAGAGAGCATCCTGGCGAACTGTATCACAGTATGGTATGGCAGCTGTAGCTACTATGACCGGAAAGCCCTGCAGCGGGTAGTCAAAACTGCCCAACGCATTACCGGCACCCGGCTACCGACCATAGAGCACATATACCAGAAACGCTGTTTACGGAGGTCACGGACCATCATCAAAGACCCTACCCACCCCAGCCACAGTCTGTTCGCCCTCCTGCCATCTGGGAGATGCTACAGATGCATTCGCACCCGAACGACCAGATTTAGGAACAGCTTCTTTCCCAGGGCTGTCATCCTACTGAACTCCACAAATAAACGCTAAAGCCTGCACATCTGCCAATGCACTTTATTATGGTTATGTTTATGTTAATGTATTACAAGCCAAATGAATGTTGAATGTTTAAATGTCTTAATCTAAATGTACACTCTCGGGAGCCGCAAGCCTACATTTCGTTGTACTGCACTTGTGCACTAACAATGACAATAAAGTTGATTATGATTATGATTCGCCAACCTTTCAGAATGCTGGTAAGCCCGGAACTTTTCCCCATCAAAACACCTTTGTGTGATAATGAAATATTCACTGACCCAGGATGGAGAAATTATCAAATCATTTGCAGAAACAGACAAGATTAAGATGATACAATCAAAGGGGTGGGGGTGTGCTGCATCAATCAATTGTCACGGGTATGATCTTTGTATTATAAAAAGGGTGTGTTTAGGGACAAACTTCGGCAACTTGCAAGGAATCTGCGGCCGGATTTGATCACCCGTACAGGTGGAAACATACTCTTCCGAGTGATCGCCGGGGTGAGTGGTGTTTGAAATTAAAGAGAGTTAAAGGGAAGTGTGTGTGAGCACTGTTTGAAGTTAAAGGGAACAGTGCATTGACGTTTGTATGTTATCCGGAGTACAAAAAACAGTTAAAAGAATATTGAGTTGTACTGAGTTGTGAGCCTTGACCATTTTACCCCACCCGGACGGGTTCAGGTCGGATTCTGGAATTAGAGTGTAAGAGGGAAGGTGCGGGTTCACCTACCTACACTGCCAGGAAGGTGACAAACCTGCACGATGCACTGCTGGTGATCACACACCAGTCGCACATTAATGGAGTGGAAACCATGACGATTCATGAAAGCAGTGGGATGGTGTGAAGAAGCCCACAGGGCGATGTGGGGCAGTCAGTAAGGCCCTGGACTGGGGGGGAACCCTGTAATCTGAGCAAACCCCAGAGCCAATCCTGCTGCTTGCAGTTGTCCGTGGGGAAAGTGATGAAAGTCTTTGTTTTAGCAAACAAGGCATCAGTCACCTGCTTAAAGCATGCATGAACTGCAGATTGACTGATGTTGTTGATATCAACCTGGAAGGAGCTGAAGGCAAAGAAGTTAAGGGCTGCAGTGACCATGACTGCAAGAGGCAATGCAGTGCCACCTGCGGGTTGTAGTTCTTGTACAGAAAGTGACACAACTCCGTGCTAGACTCCCTAGAGAAGGGCATCCTCCTTCTGCTCCTCAGAGAACTGCAGGTATGTTGTCCTGGGCCTGTACACTCTGTTGGGAGGGCGAGGATTCCTGCGAGCTCGCCTCCTTCTATCTGGGCTCCCTGCAGCTGCTCATACTGCTGATGCTCCTCCTGCTCTTCCTCTACCCAAGTGAAATTGCCAGAAGGATCCCTGTGTAGAAATAGTGCCTTGACAGAAGCCCAATTGGAGCTCAGAAGGTTCTGCAGCCACGACAAGCCCTTTTAAATACTCCAAATACCAAATAACCATTATCTCATACAAGCAAAATGGCTCCCAAAACTTTGCAGAGATTTATCTGCGAGCAGGTCAGCTGACCCCATTTCCATATATTTATTACAAAAGTGGGGACAAAGTCGACCCAAATAACTATCGAGGCATCTGTGTAAACAGTAACCTGGGAAAGGTATTCTGTAGTATCATAAACAAAAGACTTATAAACTTCCTTGAGGAGCACAATGTCTTGAGTAAAAGCCAAATTGGATTCCTGCCAAACTATAGAACATCAGATCATATCTTCACCCTACAGACCCTAATTGACAAACACATTCATCAAAACAAAAGCAAAATCTACGCATGCTTTATAGATTTCCAGAAGGCTTTCGATTCCATCTGGCACGACGGTCTATTCCTGAAACTTATCGAAAGCGGGGTAGGGGGAAAAACATATGATGTAATTAAATCAATGTATACACACAACAAATGTGCAGTTAAAATTGGAGACAAACAAACAAAATACTTCCCACAGGGGCGGGGGTGACGCAGGATTCGCCCATCTCACCGACACTCTTTAATATTTACATAAATGAATTGGCAAAACTACTTGAACAATCTACAGCACCCGGCCTCACCCTATATGAATCCAAGGTTAAATTCCTCCTCTATGCAGATGACCTGGTTCTGCTGTCACCAACTAAGGAGGGTCTACAGCAGAACCTGGATCTGCTGGAGTCGTTCTGCCAGACCTGGGCCCTGACAATAAATCCCCAAAAAACCAAAGTCCTTGTGTTCCAGCAAAGATCCAGACATCAGGGACCCAAAATAAATTTCACACTAGGAACAACCAAAATTGAACAAACCACTAACTACACATACTTGGGCTTAAAAATCAGTTCTATGGGAAATTTTCATCTGGCTGTGAATGAACTGAAAGAGAAAGCAAGAAGGGCTTTCTATGCCATTAAAAAATCAATCCAAATAGAAATCCCAATTAGCATTTGGCTCAAAATTTTTAAATCAGTAATTGAACCAATTGCACTCTATGGCAGTGAGGTGTGGGGACTGCTAACACAACAAGAATTTGCAAAATGGGACAGACACCTAATTGAGATCCTACATGCAGAATTCTGTAAAAGTATCCTCCGGACTCAAAGGAAAACCATAAACAATGCATGCAGGGCAGAACTAGGCCAATATCCATTAATAATCACTATCCAAAAAAGAGCCACCAAATTTTGGAAACACCTAAAAATGAGCAACCCCCACTGCTATCATTACGAAGCCCTGAAATGCCAAGAGAGGACCATAAAGAAGAATACCCTCAGTCAACTAGTCCTGGGACTCAGTGAAGTAACTACTAACACTACTAACAATAACCAGCCCCAGGACAGTGACAGCGTAACACAAAGAATTCGACCCAACACAATCGTCAATAAGCAAAAGGAAAAATATCTGTCATATTGGGCAGAAACAACAAAAACCCAAAACAAACTCAATTGCTACTTGGCCCTAAACAGACAATACAACATGGCTGATTACCTGACCATGGTAAAGGATAGCAAACTGAGAAAAACCTTGACAATGTACAGACTTAGTGAACATAGCCTGGCGATCGAAAAAGGTAGACACAGGCAGACCCGGCTACCAAGAGAGGACAGGATATGCTCTCACTGCAGTCAGGGAGTGGTGGAGACAGAGATGCACTTCCTCACAGCTTGTAGAAAATATCAGGGCATAAGGGAGAATTTCTACCCAAAATTCACAAAAATATGCCCGGAATTCAGAAATTTGAATGATGACCAAAAACTCCCATACCTACTAGGGGAAGAGAGAAATTGTGTAACCTTAGCGGCACACTATGTTACAGCTTGCCATAAACAGAGGGACAACCACTAAATATAAGAAAAGAGTATATACAAATTATATGAATGTATATTTATACACTCAGGGATATACCTGTTTATACACTGTATGGATAGACCTGTATTTTTGTGTTCAACCATGAATGTTTTTCGATGCTTTGGCAACATAAGATGTACCTTGTCATGCCAATAAAGCGATTTGAATTGAATTGAATTGAATTGAGTGCTGCACTGTCACAGGTGCCGTCTTTCAGATGCGTTTCCCACATTACAGCAGTGACTACACTTCAAAAGTACTTCATTGGCTGTAAAGCACTTTGGGCGTCCAGAGGCTGTGAAAGGCGCTATATAAATGCAAGTCTTTCTTTCTATATGGAACATGGTGGGGATGTGCGATGAGGACTACGTGTTGGTGTGGAGGGGAAACACCGACATGGACTGGTTGGGCCGAACGGCCCATTTCCGTGTTGTATTTTCTATGTACTATGGTGAAGGCTTAAAATCCCAGGTGACACAAGTTAAAAATGAGAAAGTTAGGAGTGAGAAGGGAAGTCAGGGGAAGCATTTCATCCAAAGGGTTGTAATTTACCAGGGAAGGGCATGGAGCTGCGCTGTGTAAATGGGATCCAGAAACAGTTTGATGTATTGTGGAGAGAAGACAGATTGAGGGATGTGGTGAGAAGGTGGGTGGGTGGGTTTCTCTGCTCTTGTGCTCCCATCTATCCTCCTGGGCCATCCAATGTGTCTTTCACTCTGTTGCATGCCTAAGTCCCCATCTTGGCCTTTAATGGGCCTTCATACCAGATATTTCTGCTTTCTCCTGGACTCACTTTTCAGACTTGTGAATGGTACATGGTGGGGGCGAGGGGCATCATTCCCAGCATCCCCTGAAGCCAGCAAGGCTCTGTCCCTGAAATAAAGGCCGCAGTATTTATTATGAAGCAGGCGGAAACGGAACCTCAGACAGAAATTGAGATTAATGCGGACTTGAATACAAATTGGATGGGAAAGGGTCACTCAGATTCACTGAGGTGGCAGTAATCTATGTGCTACCTGTAAGATAGAGCATGGCAGTACCAGTACCCTCAGCCAGTCAGAATAATAGCTGAATACTGCTTTGCTTTGAATGGGAGTCTGTTGCTTTCTCTCTCTCTCTCAGTCTCTCCCGCTCCCTGTCTCTCTCTTTCCTTCTCCCTCGCTCTCCCTCCCCTCTCCTTCTCTCCCCTCTCCCTCTGTCTCCCCTCTCCTTATCTTCCACTCTCTCCCTCTGACACTACTGCCCTTGGAATGGGACCCTCTGCCTGTCTGTCACCACTGCTACCAGATCCTTGGATTGGAGCCCTTTGCTGTGACTGGGTTTGTTGAATAAAAACCTGTAGAAAGGGAATGGGTGACATTCAGGGTCATGGTGCGCAGGAGAGGTTACCAAAATCACACCAAATATTAATAATTTGCAGCTGCTTTAAGATCAGAATTGACAATTTTTGGATCATTTATTTACTGCAAAGAAAATTAAAATGTTATTTGGAATTGATATCAAAGTGAAGAGATAAATAGTGTCCAATCTGCGCACAATTTCCTCACCAGTAGGGGTCAGGCTGAGACAGCCCTGGAGTGAGTTAAATAGAATTACAGAGGGGGAGGAATGTGGTACCTTAGCGCCTGGCGGGGGCGCTGAGGCAGTAGCGCCGCGGCGAATCCAGCGGCACACGCTAAATTCAGCCTCCCCCCCCCCCCGTAGCACCGCCGCTACGAGTTAGCGCTGGGGACTTCAGCGCCAGGCCGATCATGACGTCAGCGAGCGTGCAACGCTCACTGGGCGCCCGATCTGCCAAATTGAGTATCGCCCCCTACCTTGACGCCTGGTCCCGAGAGTGACCGGGAGAGGCGGCATCAAGCAGGCGGATGCCGGCTCCAGGGCCGCTATTTAACGGGATCATTAGTAATGAGTCGCAGCTGTCAGGTTAGTGCTGTTTTACTGCTTCCTTGTCAATTTAAGATAATTCAAGAGTTGAATTCAGTCATTTAAAGGTGTTTAGTCTCCAGAGTGTTGCAGCTTCTAAAAGTTAGTTACATTTATTCTCACAGCATATCAAAGTGCTGCACTTCCTTATATTAATGGGGGCTGTACTGGCGGTCGACCTCGCCCTCCAGGATCTATGGTGGAGGGAGCGCAGGCAGCGAGAAAGATTGGAACATGTGGCCAAAGGGAGGAGGAGGGCCACCAGGGCTCTCAACAGGAGGCCTCACCCTCCGAGGGTCTTCCAACAGCAATTTTCCTACCTCCAATTAAGCCAGGGGCAGTGCACTAAAAAGGTTCTGTTTCACCAAGGAGGTGGTCACAGAACTCTGCCACCTCCTGCAACCAGACCTCGAGCCTCAGATCAGGACGAGGACAGTTCTCTCAGTGGCAGTCAAGGTCACCGTCACCCTCAATTTCTTTGCCAGCGGATCCTTCCAGTCTGCAACAGGAGGGATAGCTAACATCTCGCAGTTCGCCGTCCACCGCTGCATCCGGGAGGTCACAGAGTCTCTCTACAGTAGGAGCAGGGACTGCATTTCCTTCCCCATCACCAGAGAGAAGCAGGACATGCATCCACGTGGCTTTGCCAGGATAGTGGGATTCCCCATGGTGCAAGGCACCATTAACTGCACCCACGTGGCTTTGTGGGCGCCGCATAACAATCCTGAGATCTTCCATAACCGCAAAGTCTACCACTCACTTAATGTCCAGTTGGTGTGCGACCACAGACAGCGAATCCTCAATTTGAATGCCCGCTATCCTGGCAGCAGACACGATGCCTTCATCCTGTGCCAGCCCCTCGTCCAGCCACCACATCAATCTCACGGCTGGCTGATCGGAGACACAGGCTATCCGCTCTCCACCTAGCTCATGACTCCCCTCCGCAACCCCAACACTCCTGCACAGCACTCATATAATGAGAGCCATGCTGCCACCAGGAACATCAATGAGCAGACCATCAGGGTGATCAAGCAACGGTTCTGCTGCCTTGACCACTCGGGAGGAGCCCTCCAGTACTCGCCGAAGCAGGTGTCCCATTTCATCGTGGTGTGCTGCATCCTCCACAATGTATCCATCATGAGGGCCCAGCCCTTGCCAGCAGGGATTGCGGGAGCACCTCAGGAGGAGGAAGATGGAGAGGAGGATGATGAGGAGAAGGAGGAACAGGAACGTGATTGGCCTTCCGGAAAGGCAGTCTGTGACCGCCTCATCAGACTGCGGTTCCAGTAAATTAAACCCCAGATCCCTGTTGCTCACCACATGCCCATCATTCCAGCCCTGTCACAAGCCATATCACAGAGCAAAGCTGAAATGAGAGACACCACAAAATTATCCGAAGTAAAATAATAAATTTATCAATAATCAGTGAACACATCTTTACAACAACAATATTTACTAATCACTCTTGTGCTATCCCTTAGTGCCTCTCGTTACTGTGCTTTGCCTACTTTAGTGCTCCTGGAAGTGTTGGTCCAGTGGCTGCAGCAGAGCTGGTGGAAGGCTGCTGAGTGTCCGTGCGGGAGACTTCAGATGGCCTTGCAGGACACCCTCGACCAGCTCTGGGCCTGGAAGGCCCAGCTGTAGACTGCACCACCTCAGCATGGGCGGCAGCAGTCTGGGCCGGCTGGATGACAGGCAGCGACAAGGGCAATGGTTGAGTGGCAGCGGTGGGAGCAGCAACGCTGTCATCCTGAAAGAGGACAGCAGCTTCCTGCTCTACTGACCCACTGCCACTCCCCCAGGGCAGCACCTCAGCATCCCTCGCAATCTGTTGCAGCACACATTGCTGCCCTGCTGCGACACCGTGAAAGCCCCGGTCGACTTTGTAGTCCCAGCCACGATGGCAGCAGTCAGCTTGCGTGGCATCAAGCTGCAACTGCATGAGAGCAGTCTTGAGTTTGAATGCCGCCAACCATAGACTGCACTACAGCACTAAGATGTTGCGTCGCTTCCGCCTATGCTGCAATGGAAGCCGCCCATCACAAACGGCATCAGGTCTGGGTTGCCACGGTCTCTCTGGGAGTCTACCATCCTTTGCAGACTGGAAATGATGGGCTCCATGGTGTGCGCAGAGCCTTGTAAAATGTTGGAGGTGGACTCCTCCACGTTCCTTATCATTGCCGAGAGGCTCTCGGGCATCCTTACCATCGCACCTATCATCTCCGTGTGCATGCCCATCACCCTTCTTCTAAAGGCCTCCCCATCGAGGTCCTCATCTGAGTCCTGTGCAGCAGAACTCGTGCGTGAACTCGCCCTCCGGGGAGCTGGCCCCCGAGCTACCCTTTCCCCCTGGCCTTGCTACAGCCCGCTCATTCCCAGTGCCTCACCCTGTGCAGATCCCGCTACTATACTAGCCTCTAAAGAACGCGTAGTGCCAGTGTCTGAGCTGGTGCCTGCGGGTGAGAGATGCAGTGACACGGTGTCTTCTCCCGCCGCGCTCTCTACGGTGCCCTCAGGGACAGGCTGATCCAGTGCTTGCTCATTATCAGAAAGTATAAAGGCACAAGAGTCAGGTTAAGGTGAGGGGAGGGGGGCAGGAAGGGAGAAATGCATGCATACAGCATGATTGGCTGGAAAGTGCGAAACACTTGTGGGGTGAGGGGGAAGTGGGATGTGAGAAGAAGGAGTAGGGATGAACATACTGTTGTTGTCCCCAAGGGGGTCAACGTCACTGGTGGCCACGGCGCCCACCACCTGGCGCCCAATAATCTGCAGCACTTTATTTTCCAGCTCAGACAGTGGTTGGATGTCAGGTTGTCCCCCGCCTGTGCGCTCCTGCTCCCTCCTGTTGTGAGCCACCTTGGCCTGCAAGAGAAAGGAAAGTGTGTGAGTGAGTGCGGAGCAATGTGTTTGGGTGATGTGCCTGCCATAGTTGAATAGCTGTCATTGTGTGCAAGGTGTGAGATGTGGGTGTGAGTGTTGGTAGGTAGAGATTGTTGGTGGGTGAGTGCTGGGGGTGTGGTGCTTTGGGCAGTGTGTGCAGACTGTGGTTCAGACGGTGGTATGTAGCATTTGTTGAAGCATTGACTCACCCTGACCACCCGAGTGAGGTCGTTAAATTTCTTCCTGCACTGTGTGTGGGTCCTGGGGACCACAGTGTTGCCCAAGACCTGATGGGCAACCTTCCTTCGCATGGCATGGAAGACTTGCGGCGAGGGCTTCCTGCCGCTTGCCGGGTAGAGCACCGCCCTCTGTCTCTCCACAGCGGACACCAACTCCTCCAATGCTTGGTCCGAAAATCTGCGGGCTCTCTCCGTGGAGCGTGGATCTGCCTTGAGTACAGATGCTTGAGGTGTCCAGCTCCTTGGGCTTGGCCTACTCCTGCTTACTGACACAGGTTCACAGCCAGCAATGCTGAGAATGAGGTTCTGCAGCATGAATGAACCTCCACTTTAAGAACGGAAAGAGCCTGTGGCAGTGATGACTTGCGATTAGACGGCATCTGATATTGATCAGCGCTTTGAGTCTAACACTACTGAGCTAGGCCGTTAGCGCTTGATTTAACGCTCCCATCCTTTATTTGAGCGATGACACTGAATTTTGCGTGCAGCGAGATTCATTTGCGCCTGGCGCTAAATCTCAAACTTTTCCAAAGTTAGCGCCCACTCCTGGGCTATAATGAATTTCACCCCCATAGAATTTACAGCACAGAAACAGGCCATTTAGCCCAACTGGTCCATGCCGGTGTTTATGCTCCACACGAGCCTCCTCCCACCTACTTCATCTCACCCTATCAGCATATCCTTCTATTTTCTCCATCATGTGTTCATCTAGCTTCCCCTTAAATGCATCTATGCTAGTCGCCTCAACTACTCCTTATGGTAGCGAGCTCTACATTCTCACCACGCTCTGGGTAAAGAGGTTACTCCTATTGGATCTGTCTACATTTATACAGACACCAGAATTTTGTGCTGCCTGATTCCGGGACAAAGAGTCTGGCCAATCTGCCACTCTTTGTCCTTTACACATAGCACAAATATCAGAAACAGCAAACCCGGTGTCCCCACCTCCACTGGTACAGGAGCATCTGTTGCACAGACCCTGAAACACACTTTGGATCAAGGACCCCAGTGAACTTGCTGCTTCAGGAGTTACGTCCTTGTAGCACAGTGTGGCCATAAACCAAAAGCACGGGCTATGGGACGGGAGTTTCCTCTGCCTGGCAGTTGTTGGATTGAAGTGGGACATCGACTTTGGCTGAACTGGTCCCACTGCCAGAGTCGGGCCCGGCAGAACATACTGTGAAGGAAAGTGACTAGCCCAAGATGTAGGGTCACGCAGGTCGGTAACCTGACTTATCCTGTGGAGCAGAGGGAAATGTTTCCTGAGGAGTTGGAGTGTGAGGGGCAGATCCATGATGAAGAGGTTGTACAAGGTCTGTGGAAGACGTAGGCTGAAATTTATTTTCCTAGAATGTGGGCGATGATGCCTAGGCCATATTTATTGGCCATCCGCTTCCTGGGATGTTCAGGTCTACCGCTGGGATATCATCATAAATATTCAGCCTTCTCCCAATGCCTGTTCTCTCCTGGTAGCACTAATGTTACTTCTCTGGAACTGAATTCTTAGGTACACTAAATTATTTGCCATCTCTGGCTACTAGAGCTCAAGTCATTCTGAACTCCAGTAACTTCTCTCTCTTAAAAGCCTTCTATCCCAGAAGATTGCGCGGCTGCTGGTGGGCTGGGGATGGGGGGGGCGGGTGTTGGGGGTTGCCTAATTACGGTGCTTCAGTCATCATGACTGTGTGGGGCAGGCTTGATGGACCAGATAGTCTTTTCCTGCCCGTCATTTTCGTATGTTTGTATGTATCCCTTGTCCTTGAGAAGGTGGTGGTGAGCCTACTTCTTCAACCGCTGCAGTCCGTGTGGTGAAGGTGCTCCCACAATGCTGTTAGGGAGAGAGTTCCGGGATTTTGATCCAGCGATGGTGAAGGAACGGCGGTATATGTCCAAGTCAGGATGGCGTGTGATCTGGAGAGCTGCTGGCTGCCGGTTCAGCCGGCAGGATTTTCTGATATGGGGATGGGCCACAGAGCAGGGTGACAGTGGATTGTTTATTCCAGTGATATTGCCAATGGCACTGTGTAGCTGAAGCACTCTTCACAGAAATCACAGAAACCCCACAGTGCAGATAGAGGCCATTTCGGCCCATCGAGCCTGCACCGACACATATCCCACCCTATCCCTGTAACCCCATGTATTTAATCCCCCTAATACTAAGGGTCAATTTATCATAGCCAATCAACCTAACCCGCACATCTTTGGACTGTGGGAGGAAACCGGAGCACCCGGAGAAAACCCACGCAAACACGGGGAGAATGTGCAAACTCCACACAGACAGTCGCCCGAGGCCGGATTCGAACCCGGGTCTCTGGCGCTGTGAGGCAACAGTGCTAACCACTATGCCACCGTGCTGCCGTGCTTATTATAGGAGGTCCCCAAATGTATTGTTTCTTTGGGCCATAATGGGCACAATGTGTGTGCCAATTCCCAGCACGCTTTGCACTGGCCTTGGGCACTGTGCTTATAATGTCCACAACGGGCTCTGATTTGTGGACACCACCACCATTCCCAGTGTTCATTGGGAGTGAAAAGTTTAAGCATAGCACTGTGGCATCACAAATAGCGGTTTACAATTCGCATTACATTGTTAGCAGCACTACTGAAAGCTTACTGTCTAAATTACTATCGGCAGTTCTTATCATCTGCAAAGATGCAGTGCACGCGAGGTGTGAGCACTGTGTGAGCTGTGAGGAGTGCAAGGTGTGAGCAGAGTGAGGAGTGTGCGAGGTGTGAGCAGAGTGTGAGCTGTGAGGAGTGCAAGGTGTGAGCAGAGTGAGGAGTGTGCGAGGTGTGAGCAGAGTGTGAGGAGTGCAAGGTGTGAGCAATGTACGAGGTGTGAGCAGTGGGCGTGGTGAGAGCACTGCATGGTGTGAGCAATGTGCGAGGTGTGAAAGGTGTGAGGTGTGCGTGAGCAGGGTGCATGTTGCGAGGAGTGTGAGGAGTGTGCGAGGTGTGAGTGCGAGGTGTGAGGAGTGCATAAGGTGTGTGGAGAGTGCAAGGTGTGTGCACTGCGTGGTGTGAGCAGTGTGCGTGGTGAGCAGTGTGCGAGGTTTGAGGGTGTGCGAGGTTTGAGAGTGTGCGAGGTATGAGTAGTGTGTGAGGTGTGAGCACTGCATGGTGAGGGTTGTGCGAGGCATGAGGGTGTGCAAGGTGTGAGCAGTGCGAGGTGTGAGTAGTGTGCAAGGTGTCAGGGCATGTGAGGTGCAAGGAGTATGCAAGGTGTGAGCAGGGTGCGAGGTGTGAGCACTGCATGATGTGAGCAGTGTGCGAGGTGTGAGCACTGCGTGATGTGAGCAGTGTGTAAGGAGCGTGCGAGGTGTGAGGGTGTGCGTGGTGTGAGGAGTGTGTGAGGTGTGAGTAGTGTGGGAGGTGTGAGTGAGGTGTGAGGAGTGTGAGTGAGGTGGGAGGAGTGTGCAAGGTGTGAGTAGTGTGGGAGGAGTGTGCGTGGTGTGAGGAGTGTGCGAGGTGTGAGTAGTGGAAGGTGTGAGCACTGCATGGCGAAGGTTGTGCGAGGCATGAGGGTGTGCAAGGCGTGAGCAGTGCAAGGTGAGAGCACTGCGCGAGGTGTGAGCAGTGTGCATGGTGTGAGCACTGCAAGGTGTAAGTAGTGTGTGAGGTGTCAGGGTGTGCGAGGAGTGTGCAAGGTGTGAGCAGGGTGCGAGGTGTGAGCGCTGCGTGATGTGAGCAGTGTGCGAGGTGTGAGCACTGCATGGTGTGAGCAGTGTGCGAGGTACGAGCACTACGAGGTGTGAGAAGTGTGCGAGGTGTGAGCACTGTGATGTGAGCAGTGTGCGAGGTGTGAGGAGTGTGTGAGGGTGTGCGTAGTGTGAGGAGTGTGTGAGGGTGTCCGTGGTGTGAGGAGTGTGAGGTGTGAGCACTGTGATGTGAGCAGTGTGAGGAGTGTGTGAGGGTGTGCGTGGTGTGAGGAGTGTGCAAGGTGTGAGGAGTGTGCAAGGTGTGAGGAGTGTGTGAGGTGTGAGTAGTGTGGGATGAGTGTGCAAGGTGTGAGTAGTGTGGGAGGAGTGTGCAAGGTGTGAGGAGTGTGCGAGGTGTGAGTAGTGTGGGAGGAGTGTGCAAGGTGTGAGGAGTGTGGGAGGAGTGTGCAAGGTGTGAGGAGTGTGTGAGGAGTGTGCATGGTGTGAGGAGTGTGCGAGGTGTGAGGAGTGGGAGTGTGTAGTGTGGGAGGAGTGTGCAAGGTGTGAGTAGTGTGGGAGGAGTGTGCGTGGTGTGAGGAGTGTGCGAGGTGTGAGGAGTGCAAGGTGTGAGTAGTGTGTGAGGAGTGTGCGTGGTGTGAGGAGTGTGCGAGGTGTGAGGAGTGGGAGGAGTGCAAGGTGTGAGTAGTGTGCGAGGTGTGAGGAGTGTGTAGTGTGGGAGGAGTGTGCAAGGTGAGTAGTGTGGGAGGAGTGTGCAAGGTGAGTAGTGTGGGAGGAGTGTGCGTGGTGTGAGGAGTGTGTGAGGTGTGAGTAGTGTGGGAGGAGTGTGCAAGGTGTGAGGAGTGCAAGGTGTGAGGAGTGTGTGAGGTGTGTGTAGTGTGGGAGGAGTGTGCAAGGTGTGAGGAGTGTGTGAGGAGTGTGCGTGGTGTGAGGAGTGTGCAAGGTGTGAGGAGTGTGGGAGGAGTGTGCAAGGTGTGAGGAGTGTGTGAGGAGTGTGCGTGGTGTGAGGAGTGTGGGAGGTGTGTGCAACGTGTGGAGTGCAAGGTGTGAAGAGTGTGTGAGGTGTGTAGTGTGTGAGGAGTGTGCAAGGTGTGAGGAGTGTGCGAGGTGTGAGGAGTGTGCAAGGTGTGAGGAGTGTGCAAGGTGTGAGGAGTGTGCAAGGTGTGAGTAGTGTGGGAGGAGTGTGTACTTGGGTTTAAAGCTAATGGATATTTAATGAGACCACGGTACATGTGCTCTATATGCAGAATTGAAGCAATAATTTCTCAATGTTTCCCCTCACATAGCCCATCACCCAGATGGACAATGCCAATGTTTCATTAAAAGATAGGGAGAAGCATTTAGGAAAATGCTTAATAACTTTGTGTTAAATGTGATCTCATTCCAGCGCGATTGCTGGCCGACCGATAATTACACTCACTCCCCAGGGTCCTCAGAGTCACTTTATCTTCAGAGAGAGAAATTATTTGTGAGATCCCCAGTCTCATTCTTTTTTTTGTCAATTCCATTTGAAGCAAACACTGATGGAGAATTGATACCAGATGAAATATTATCCTGGAAAGCCCAGCTGGAGCTGTTGAGGAGCAGCCAATAAATCACTCCCCTTATTTATTCCTCTGCGCTGATAGAGTTTATATCAGAACAAGAGTATCGAAGCCCAGCGTGAATCAAAAGCAGCAATTAGTGAGTCGCTGGGGAATTTCTGCAACTGTATTGTGTTGTAGCTCACATTGTGAACTCACTGAGATGGAACACAAACATCCCTTGACACATCTGTGCACTGAAAGCTACAGCCATTAGTGCCAGGGCCACTCACCCCGTCTGCACCCTTTCAGAGACCAAATAATTCATTATTAGACATTTTTAGCCTAAAATAAATGATGTTAGGCCTGAAAATTTGAGTCAGTGATTCACCTGCTGCAACTTCACAGACAGAACTCACTCTGAATGTGAGTCAGTTAGGGCATAATCAGTAAATCATTCATATCTGTAACTTACCCACTCTACCCCTCACCTCCCTACTGTCCATTACCCACACTCCCTCTCTCCTTCCTACATTTCCTGTCCATTACCCACACTTCCTCTCACCTCCCTACACTTCCTGTCCATTACCCACACTTCCTCTCACCTCCCTACACTTCCTGTCCATTACCCACACTCCCTCTCACCTCCTTACACTTCCTGTCCATTACCCACACTCCCTCTCACCTCCCTACACTTCCTGTCCATTACCCACACTCCCTCTCACCTCCCTACACTTCCTGTCCATTACCCACACTCCCTCACCTCCCTACACTTCCTGTCCATTACCCACACTCCCTCTCACCTACACTTCCTGTCCATTACCCACACTCCCTCTCACCTCCTTACACTTCCTGTCCATTACCCACACTCCCTCTCTCCTCCCTACACTTCCTGTAGTAGGGCAAAGACAGTTTGTTGAAGTAAAGCTTTTCATTGCTTTCCACAGAGCACGTCGGGAGAGCGGAATGGCACATTTAAAAGGAGTGTGAGAGCCGGAGCAGCTCAGAGGGAAAATATTGAAAAAGTAACATCATAGTCAGCACAATGAGAGCAGTGGTGGAGGCAGAGGAACTTTGTTTAATTGATTATACACAGCAAGTTCAACTATAATCCAATCTATCAACTTTAAATAAGTAATTAAATAGGTAAAAAATAATCAGAGTAATTAATTATAAATTAATTTCTAATCACACTAAATCCATCTACTAATTATAACCCAGACCTCAAGTAATTCTGTTAGTTCTAGAAGTATATTACTGGTAACAATAAATAAATAAATGAATAAAGATTAGAAATGACATTATAGGCAGTGTGTTGGGATTGCAGAATATGGGAGTTTGTGGACAGCAAGACTGTCCCGATTGCCACATGTATAGAATCACTCCAGCTCAGAGCCCTTGAGCTAGAGTGTGAGTTAGAGACACTCTGACACATAAGGAAGGAGAGGAATTTCTAGATAGTTTTCTCTAGAGTACAGTCACACCTCAGAGGAAAGCACAGGTGCAGGAAGGGGAGAGTGTAACTGTCAGTCAACAGTGCATGGGAAACCTCGGGGAGGTAGAGAAGGAGGTCCTGCAGATACTGGTCCTGACCAACTGGTACAATAGACTTGCTACCTATGAAGATAAGGATGAAGGCTGCAGGGAGGATGGCCAGAATGCTAACCATGGCACCGTACAGCAGGAGGCTGGCCAAGTGAGGGAAGGAGCAGAATAGAAAGGTTGTAGTCATAGGGGATTCAATAATTAGGGGGATAGATAGCGTCCTCTGCAGTCGCGACCGAGTGTCCAGGAGAGTGTGTTGCCTACCTGGTGCCAGAGTAAAGGATATATCGGAGCAACTGGAGAGGAACTTAGAAAGGGAGAGTGAAGATCCAGTTACCGTGGTCCATGTCAGGACTAATTACATCGTGAACAACAGGGAGGAGGTCCTGCTAAGGGAATATCAGAATTTAGAAACGAAATTAAAAAGCAGGACCCCACACTTGGTAATCTCAGGATTACTACCCGAGCCAAGTGCTAATTGGCATAGGGATAGGCAGATTAGGAAGTTGAATGTGTGGCTGAAAGACTGGTGTGGGAAGGAGAGGTTCCATTTCATGGGGCACTGGCACCAGTGACAGGAAGGAGCTTAACCGCTGGGATGGGCGCCACCTGAACTGGAATGGGACCAGCATCCTAGCAGAAAGGATCAATAGGGCTGTGGATCAGACTTTAAACTAGCAAGACAGGGGGAGGGATCTTGTGAAAATAACATAAACCTGAAGATAAAAGAAATAGGAGGTGAGAGTAAAGGTCAGACCAAGGTAAGAAATAAGGGTAACACAAACGGTCAGGGAACAGATAGTTATAGAACGTGAGTATAAAATAACTGTAAAAATAAAGTATGTGGAACGGTTAATAAAAACAAATTAAACTGCCTGTACAGCAATGTACACAGCATCCAAAACAAAACAGGGGAACTGGAGGCAATAATTTGTAGCGCGGAACCAGATATAGTGATAACTGAAATAACAACAGAAAATGCTGGAAAAACTCAGCAGGCCCGGCAACATCCGTGGAGAGAGAAACAGAGTCAACGTTTCAGGTCAAAACCCTTCGTCAGGACTGAAAAGCACAGGAAATGAAACAGATTAAAAGGCCAGTTTGGGAGCTGGGAAATGGGGATGAGAGAACAAAAGAGAAGTGAAGAGACATTAAGAGGTATTCAAAACCAGACGAGATGGTGATAGGACTAGTGGAGACAAAAGACGGCTCTAGATTAGGTGTGAAATGCGCTGGCAGAATGGGAGACAACTGCCATGTGGGAGAGAAAAAAGGGGGAAGGGCACAAAACAAAGGTGTGGATAAAAAATATATGTAAAAATGTAATAGGGGCCGAGATTATGACCTGAAATTGTTGAACTCGATATTGAGTCCGGAAGGCTGTAAAGTACCTAATCGGCACTAATTCAGTGATAACTGAAACATGGCTACATAAAAAGAAAGACTTGCATTTATATAGCACCTTTCACGACCACTGGACATCTCAAAGTGGTTTACAGCCAATGAAGTACTATTTGAAGTGTGGTTACTGTTGTAATGTGGGGAAACGCGGCAGCCAATTTGCACACAGCAAGGTCTCACAAACAGCAATGTGATAATGACCAGGTAATCTGTTTTTGTTGTATTGGTTGAGAGATAAATATTGGCCAGGACACCGGGGATAACTCCCCTGCTCTTCTTTGAAATAGTGCCATGGGATCTTTTACGTCCACCTGAGAGAGCAGACGGGGCCTCGGTTTAACGTCTCATCTGAAAGATGGCACCTCCAACAGTGCAGCAAAGAACAGGACAGGCAGTTAAATATTGCAGGATATAACATATTTAGAAAGGATAGGGAAGTAAGATGGGGGTGGGGTAGCTGCACTCATTCGAGATAACATAATGGCAGTCGAAAAAAGGGACATAACTAACATTCAGATAGAAATAGAACCCATAAGGATTGAGACAAAGGATAAGAAGGGACCATTGTGCTATAGGGGCATTATATAGACCACTGAATAGTGGAAGGGAAACAGAGGAAGAAATATGTAGGCAAATTTATGAAATGAGTAAGAGACATAGAATAATAATCATGGGAGATTTCAATTACCACCAAATAAACTGGCACAAAGAGATAGGGATGTGGAAAAGCTGATGGAGCTTTTACAGTGTGTTCAGGACTCCTTTCTTACCCAGTGCGTAAGAGACCCAACAAGAGTGGAATTACTGCTGGATCTAGTAATGGGAAATGATCCAGAGCAGATAAAAGAAGGAACCATAGGGGAGCATCTAGGCAATAGCAATCACAATATTATAAGGTTTAAGCTAATGATTGTGAAAGTCATAAATAAGACAAAGACAAAAGTAATAGATTGCATAAAAGCTCATTTTAAGAGAATGAGAATGGAACTGGGGAAGATAAACTGAAAAAAATATTGACAAACAAAGAGATAGAACAGCAGTGGGAAATATTTAAAATGGTGATCAATAGAGTTCAGGAGAAATATATTTTGCTAAAAAACAAGAACAAACTAGCCAATAATGAAACACCAGGGACGAATAAAGAGATAAGGGTAAAATTGAAACTAAAGAAAAAGGTGGACACTGAGTACAGAGACAGTAAAGGAGAGGATGACAAAGGGAAATACAAAGAGGTTAGGAAAGAAGTTAAAAAAAATTAGGAAAGCAAAAAGGAACTACAAAAGTAAATTATCAAGGAATATAAAAAAGAATAGTAAAGTATTCTACAGACACATAATTAACAAAAGAAAAATCAGTATAGGGATAGGGCCACTAAGGGATGCACAAAATAAACTCACAGGTAATAACAGTGAAATGGCAGAAATATTGAATAGTTACTTTGCCTCAGTATTTACCAGGGAGACTAACAAGGTGGACATGACATTAGAAGAAATCAAGAAAGATATCTGGGGTGTTGTGTCCAAGTCTGGGTACCGCACTTTAGGAGAAGGTTCAGAGGAGCTTCAACACCTTGACCAAAGCATACGAGAGCATGGGCCTTACACTAAACATCCGTAAGACAAAGGTCCTCTACCAAACCTGCCCCCGCCACACAGTACTGCCCCCCCGATTATCAAAATCCACGACAAGGCCTTGGACAACGTGGACCACTTTCCATACCTTGGGAGCCTACTGTCAACAAAGGCAGATGTCGATGACGAAGTCCAACACCGCCTTCAGTGTGCCAGTGCAGCCTTCTGTCACCTGAGGAAGAGAGTGTTTCAAGACCAGGACCTCAAACCCAGCACTAAGCTCATGAGCAGTAGTGATACCCGCCCTCCTATATGCCTTAGAGACATGGACCATGTACAGCAGGCACCTCAAAGCACTGGAGAGGTACCACCAACGCTGCCTCCACAAGATCCTGCAAATCCATTGGCAGGATAGGCGCACCAACGTCAATGTTCTCGCTCAGGCCAACATCCCCAGCATCAAAGCTTTGACCACGCTCGATCAGCTCCAATGGACGGGCCACATCGTCCGCATGCCCAATACGAGACTCCCAAAACAAGCTCTACTTGGAGCTCCGACATGGCAAGAGAGCCCCAGGTGGGCAGAGGAAACGCTTCAAGGACACTCTCAAAGCCTCCTTGAAAAAGTGCAACACCCCCACCGACACCTGAGAATCCCTGGCCCAAGACTGCACAAAGTGGAGGAGAAGCATCCGGGAAGGCGCCGAACACCTCGAGTCTCTTCGCCGGGAGCAAGCGGAAGCCAAGCGCAAACAGCAGAAGGAGCGCACGTCAACCCAAGCACCCCACCCACCCGCCCCTTCGACTACCGTCTGCCCCACCTGTGACAGAGACTGTAGGTCCCGCATTGGACTCATCATTCACCTGAGAACTCATTTTTAGTGTGGAAGCAAGTCATCCTCGGTTCCGAGGGACTGCCTAAGAAGAAGAGAAGATTGGAATGATATCAGGGGTGAAGGACTTCAGTTATGTGGAGAGACGAGAAGCTGTGGTTGCTTTCTTTAGAGCAGAGATACAGGGAAGATTTAATAGAGGTGTTCAAAATTATGAGGGGTTTTGATAGAGTAAAAAAGAGAAACTGTTTCCAGTGGCAGAAGGGTCGGTAACTGGAGGAGACAGATTTATGGTAATTGGTCGAAGAACAGAGGCGAGATTTTTTTTTACACAGCGTGTGGTTATGATCTGGAAAGCACTGCCTGAAGCGGTGGTGGAAGCATATTCAATAGTAACTTTCAAAAGGGAATTGAAATATATACATGAAAATGAAAATGGTGCAGGGCTATGGGGAAAGAGTAGGGAAGTGGGACTAATTGGATAGTTCTTTCAAAGAGCCAGCACGGGCATGATGGGCTGAATGGCCTCCTTCCATGCTGTATGATTCTGATTCTATAAGACATTTAAGATAGAAAGGAGGGAAATAATTGATAAACTATCAAAATTAGAGGATAAAGCCCCTGGTCTGAATGGATTACATCTGCACATATTAAAGAAGTTAGGGAAGAGATAGCAGAGGCACTATTACCTATATATAAAAATTCATTGGAAAAGGGAATAGTGCCAGAGGACAGCTAATATGATTCCTGTATTTAAAAAGGGAAATAGAACAAATCCAGGGAACTATAGACCAGTTAGCATAACATCAGTGGTAGGAAAGATAATGGAATCTTTACTCAAAGATGAAATAGAAAAACATCTAGAAACCAAAAATATAATAACGAATAGTCAGCATGGATTTCAAAAGGGAAGGTCATGCTTGACTAAACTTAATGAATTCTTTGAAGAAGTAACAGGAAGAGTAGACAAGAGTAATGCAGTGGATGTAATAAACATGGACTTTCAAAAGGTCTTCAATATAGTAGACTCATAACTAAGGTCAGGGCATGTGGAGTCAGTGGACAAGTAGCAGAATGGATACCAAGGTGACTCCAAAAAGAAAACAGAGAGTAGGGGTCAAAAGTAGTTACTGAGATTGGCAAAAGGTGGGAAATGATGTTCCAAACGGATCAGTGCTGGGACCACTGTTGTTCACCATTTGCATTAACGATTTGGACTCGGAAATCGAAAGGACAATTTCAAAATTTGTAGATGGCACTAAATTGAGGGTCTGCATCCTCTAACACGGTTGACCGCACCATCCCTTTCCAATGCGTCTCCACTGTCCTCCGGCTGGATAGGCTGCACTCACCTGGTTCCATTCTTATCTATTTAGTTATAGCCAGAGAATCACCTGCAACGGCTCCTCTTCCCGCTCCTGTTACCTCTGTTTTGGAGTCACCTTGCTGAAACTCTGTGTGGGCGGGGGGGTGGGGAGTGGAATCCCGACCCCAGCCTCCTTACACTGTAGAGAGGGTGGATGTGAGGCCACTGCCTCCTTACACTATTTGTGGGGGGGAATTACACAGACCAGACCTGGCTTACGTTCTGTGTATGGGGGAATTACACGGCCTACTTACACTCTGTGTGTGGGGGAGATCCGCGGACCCCGGCCTCCTTACACTCTGGCCCGAGGTGTGTTTGGAGTGGGTGTGTGTGTGATATTATGTGGGGAACCCAGTAGACTTTCCAGCTTGTTCATCTGTGGCATTTTAATGCAGCCACCTCATTATAATACTCCATCCGAGTTTGGCGTTGAATGTGCGACAGCGGATGTGGTGCAGAGCCGCATGACTTGATCACAACTGGAGCATTTAAAGAGACAATCCAATTTTTTTTGGAGTTTGGAGGTGTTGGAAGGTTTTGCACAGAGAAAGCAATTGTAGAAGATGGACTCAGGACGCTCCAAGGCTGCGCCCCGCTTTAACAACGCCTCACTTGACGTACTGCTGGGGGAGTGAGCGGTCGGAGAGAGTTACTCTTCCCCAGCAATGGGAGGAAGAAACCTGATGCTGCCACAAAGGAGGCGTGGATAGAGGTGGCCCAGGAGGTCACCAGCAGGAGCATTGTGCCACGCTGTGCAGTAAGTGCTCTAATGACCTAACCAGGTCAGGAAAGGTGACTACAGTTGCACATTCAACTAAATCCTGCTGTGCACATCACACCACACCCCCCTCGCCCCCTCACTCTGCCTTGTCAAGCCTAGTCCATCACATCATCCTCACACCCACTTACCTTGCAGATGCACCCATCCTTCACTTTCTATCCACTTCCTCACATCCTATTCTATGCATCCACCACTGCCACTCACCCTAATCCCTGTTCAATTTGATGCCCTCCCCCTCAACAAATGCACTGCATCCAACAGATGAACACATGCCATTACACTCACTAATAGATCTGTTCTTTCCCCCATTGCAGGCGAAGAGAGTGCAGAACACAAGCAAGAGGGAGAGAACCTGAGGTGGCCCTCCACAGATCACACAGCTGACATCTGCAGAGGAGGAAGCGCTGGATATCAGTGGCGTCTCGGTGTCTCTGACCATCGGAGATAGAGACCCTACAGCTACCTTGTGACACAATTAAATATCATCGACCCACATGTCATACAGCACATGTTGACTTGATTTCAGCAGCGAGTGAAATATGATCATTTTCATAACGATAAGTTACAACATTCTTACCTTGACAGTACTAATTCATATCTGTTCTCTCCACCAGGGCCTTCACGGGTGCAGCAGGAGTCGATGGAGCTCCCGAACGACGAGTCATTAGAGGAGCTGAGTCCTTCTGAGGGTGCACCGTCACAGGCCTCATGTTACCATGCACCAGCGCAGAGAGTCGTACATCAGTGGGTCCAGTTAGACATTTAGTTGGGTTTTCACCTGTTGACTCACACATCACAAGTGATCAGGAGCAGACAGGAGTGGCAGGGACCGCTGAATCCTTGAACAGCAGCAGACAATGTGCGAGGTACTGACAGGCCTTCCATGCAGAGTGACCACGATTGCAGAGAGAATGGAGGAGTCCACCTGAAGCATTAGTGGGTTGATGTCGCAGGGCATTGTGTGGATGCCTTCTTCAATGGATGGAGTGGCCTACTCCATGGAACAATTGCGGCAATCAAATGAATCCATGCAAGCCTTGCCCACAGCTGTCAGACTCTGGATGCCTTTAATAGGATGACAGATACCTTAGCCTTGGCCTAGCAGCGTGTCACTGATCTGCACCAGTCTGCTCTCCAGCAGAGTTGTAGGAGTGATGTGGCGTTGACCCCTGAGGGGGATGCTTGCGAAAAGGGACATGGAAGTGGGGACTGCACTCAAAGTACTCCCACTTCTCACCCTTTGGCAACTCCCCCTCAGCCAGTACCCGACATGCTGCCTCGTGTCCCAATGGCCGAGTCTGCCTCTGCAGGTCGAGCACTCTTTGGCAGGGCCCTCACGGGCTCCAAATCCCAGAGGCCGTCGGCCAGGAGCATCTCAGCAGTCAGAGCAGTGACGTGAGCAGCTGCCTCTGCTGAAGTCACAGGGGCTGCATCACGTAGGAGCGGTAGGAAAGGAAGAGTAAAGCTTTGTAGTTGCACAAGTTTATGGACCTGGGTGTGTGTGAAAATGTTAGGTTGTGAATTTTCTGTTCTTTAGTAGCATCACATGAAATTTATTACGTTGCACCACTTTCCCGTGTTGCCCATTTTTGGTTGCTGGGTGGCAACTCGCCTTTTCAGTTGCGTGTTGATGAATGGGAAGACATGAATTGACGGGAACCAATGGGGGGATGTGCAATGGATGTTTGGTTGGTTTTTGGACTGCTTTGTGTCAGTGGGATTGTGGGGGTGGCGTTAGGAGTGTGCCCGCTGGGTGTAATTGTTACATGGGTCCAATACCTGCAATGGCTTCTCTTCCCGCTTCCACACCGTTACCTGTGGAGTCCACTAAGGATCTATCCGTGGTTCCCTTCTGTTTCTCATCTACATGCTACTCCTCAGCGATATAATCCAAAAACACAACATCAGGCTCCAAATGTACGCTGAAGACACTCAGCTCTATCTCACCACCACCTCTCTGGACCCCTCCACTGTCTCTGATTTGTCACACTGCTTGTCCGACATCCAATATTGAATGAGCAGAAATTTCCTCCAACTTATTATTGGGAAGACTGAAGCCATTGTCTTTGCTCCCCAATACAAACTCTGTTCCCTGGCCACCGTTTCTATCCCTCTCCCTGGCCACGGTCTGAGGCTGAACCAGACTGTTTGCACCTTGGTGTTGTGTTTGACCCTGAGATGAGCTTCCGACATACCTGCTCCATCACCAATACCGCCTACTTCCACCTCCATAACTTCGCCCGACTCCGGCCCCGCCTCAGCTCATCTGCTGCTGAAACCCTCACCCATGCCTTTGTTACCTCTAGACTTGACTATTCCAACGCTCTCCTGGCCGACCTCCCATCTTCCACCCTACGTAAACTTGTGCTCACCCAAAACTCTGCTGTCCGTATCTTAACTCGCTCCAAGTCTCGTTCACCCATCACCCCTGTGCTTGCTGACCTACACTGGCTCCCAGTCCAACAATGCCTTCATCCTTGTTTTCAAATCCCTCTATGTCCTCGCCCCTCCACATCTCTATAACCTCCTCTAGCCCTACAAACCTTCGAGATCTCTGCGCTCCTCCAATTCTGCCCTCTTGCGCATCCCTGATTTTAATCACTCCACCATTGGCGGCCGTGCCTTCAGCTGCCTTGGCCCTGAGCTCTGGAATTCCCTCCCTAAACCTCTCCGCCTCTCTTTAAGCTGCTCCTTAAAACCTACCTCTTTGACCAAGCTTTTGGTCATCTGTCCTAATATTTCCTTCTGTGGCTCGGTGTCAGAAATATTGCTATTGATATCGCTCTTGTTAAGCAGCTTGGGGCGTTTTGCTACCTTAAAGGCACTACATAAATGCAAGTTGTTGTTGCTGGTGTTGAACCTTACTATAAGGGAATCATTGGCATCCTGGGCAGCAAAGTGAGCAGCTGATGCTGCATTGGGGTCACCATCTTCCTCCTCCTCCAATTCCATTTCTGGAGGCAAAAGGTTTGAGGGTGGTGGTCACTTTCACAGCTACTTGTAATCCGTGGCCACCAGGTCCAGCAGGCAAAAGGTCTTATTCTCAGAGGCTGTAGATATTTGCCACCACCTGATGGGGCAACCTCAGCCTCAGGAAGCACTGCTCCACCGAGAGGACAAGGAATTGGAGCCTCTGCCTGTACACCTTGTTACGGGGGTGGTACCTCCTGCGAGCTCGACCCCTCTCTGATCCCCTCTCTGCTCCCCTCTCTATTGACCGCCTGCAGGTCTAACTACCAAATGATCATCTTTTTCCTTGTCCGAGGTCCAATCTAAGGCAGCCAAAGCACCACCCATCCTGATGTGAAGCCATCAGTTTTTCCCCCTGGATTTGGCATCTCCAAGCTGCGCAGCGGGCGTGATGCGCACCCGCATGACGCGATTTGAAGTCCACTATTTAAAGGGCCAATGGAATTTGGAAGAGGAGGAAGGAAGTGAAGCCATGGATTCTCAGAGCAAGGCCAGCACCCAGACTCACAGATGCTTCCCTTGCAGTACTGCTGGCGGCATTGAGGACCAGGAGGGACACAATTTAGCCCAGCACTAGGAGGAAGAAACCCGATCAAGTCACCAAGCAGGCGTGGCTGGAGGTAGCTGAGGAGGTGAGCAGCAGGAGCATTGGATTCAGTGCAGGAAACACTTTAATGGGCTAACCAGGTCATGAAAGGTGAGTACATTTGCTGTTTCACCTACATCCTGTGATGTACAACACTCTGTCTTGCCAAGCGCCCTCCATCACATCACTCCTCACACCCACTTAAGTTTCAGCAGTACCCATCCTTCACTTTCTATGCACTACCTCACCTCTGCATCAATGTTCCCTGTAACTTTCTTTTGCGCCGTGCCGCCCCTTTAACGGGCAGCAAGACCCATTCCGAATCCGTGCATTTGCGTTTTTTTCAATTTAAAAGCCAGCTGACTGGCTGCACTGGACCCCTGGAACATTGCTCCCCATGTATCCATCCACTGATGTCACTCACCCCAATCCTTATGCAAAGTGATGCATCTGTCTGATAGTCACCCTAACCGAATGTACGGCATCCATCGGATGAAACCGTGACCTTCTGTCACTCACAGGTCTGTTCTTTCACCCCTTGTAGGAGAAGTGAGCACAAAATGGAAAGGAGAGGGCGAGGACTGGAAGTGGGCCTCCACAAATAGTCCAGCTCACACATGCAGAGGAGAAGGCCCTGGAGATAAGTGGCACATCTGGATCCGATGGAGAGACTGGGAACTCGCAAGTGCCTGGTGACAGAATTTAAACACCTTTCACACACATGCTGACTTTATTTCATCAACGACTGAACTATGAGAAGACTGAGTATGGTGATTGGCAGGATGGTTACTCTGCCAGGACTAATTCATAGCCCTGTCTTTTACCTTCCAGGGCCTTCACGCCTACAAGAAGATCCTGCAGAGATTCATGACATTGATTCCTCAGAGGACCTAATTCCTTCTGAGGTATTCTCCGTCACAGGACATACAGCCATGTACCAGCGCAAATACTTGCACTTGGGTGGATCCTGTTAGACAGTTAGTTGGATTTCCACCTGATGATCCACAACTCACAAGTGAGCACAAGCTGCCACTGATGACAGGGACAGCTGTGGAGAGTCCGCACTGGGGGCACAATCCTCTCCAAGCTCTGCTCGGCAGGACACAGATGCTGAACCCTGGGGGCCATCATTGAGAATGCGAAGGATTGAGGTACTGCAACTTTGCGAGGTACTGGAAAACGTGCCATGCACGCTCCCCACAATAGTGGAGAGGATGGAGGAGTCCAACTCGAGCGCTGGTGAATGGGTGATGCAGGGAATTGGAGGAGAGAGCAGTAGAGAGACAGAGAGGCTTAGGGAAGGAATTCCAGAGCTTAGAGCCGAAGCAGCTGAAGGCACGGCAACCAATGCTGGAGCGAGTCAATTGTGGCATTCTTGGCAGGTTGTCGGGCTGGAGGAGGTTACAAAGGGCTTGGAAAGGGCCTTGTTCACAAGTGAACTGACAGCCTGGAGGCAGATGCAGAGAGGGGCGGTGATAGCTGATCCACTGGCAGATTCCACAGGGTCAGGGTTGGGAGGGGTGAATGGGACAGGAAGGTGGTTGGCTGGGTGGAAGGTCAGTGAGAGAGTAGGATGGGGAAGTTGGGGTTTCTACTCGTTAGGAGGCAGCAACGAGTGCCTCACTGGGCCATTTGGCAGATGCTGGGGAGGCACAGAGAGCAGCTATAGGCTTATTTAAGATAAGGTGGTCCTTGGATTGCCATGTGTGCAATCGAATGCACCCTGCACCTTTGAGAAACAGCCAGAGAGGCAAAACCGACTGCCTGCTGATTTTGGCTATTGTCGTTGCAGGGAAAGTTGACATAAGTGGACGCCCTGGCAAACAACACATCCGACACCTGCCTTATACATTGATGTGCAGACGACTGAGACAACCTGGAGAAGTAAAGAAATAGAGGGCAGTGGTGGCCTTTACAGCAATGAACAACGTGTGGCCGCCAGGTCCAGCAGGGAGCAGCTCTTCTTCAAGGAGGCTGCAGATGTCTGCGACCACCTGCCTCCTCAATCTGAGAACGTGTAGTCACTGCTCGTCAGATAATTCCAGGAAGCTCAGCCTCTGTCTGTAGACCCTCTCACGAGGATAGTGCCTTGGCCAACCTTGGTCCCTCTGTTGCTCTCCTCTCTACTGTTCTTCACTCAGCTCTTCTCTCTGAGGTTCTCCGGATCTGTGTTGTGCACCTCTCTCTCGTGCAAATGTAGAACCCAACACAGCACGACGTTGCTGCCAAGTATGGTCATGGTCTTCCATTGGGAAAACGAGGGTGGTCAGGAGCAATGTGGGCCCCTTAAAAACTGAAAGCGGTGATATTATCAATGATAATAAAGAAATGGCGGACACGTTGAACAATTACTTTGTGTCAGTATTTGCAGTAGAGGAAGAGGATAGCATGCCAGAAATCCCAAGGAAGCTAATATTGAATCGGGGACAGAAACCCAATAAAATTAACGTAAGTAAAGTAACAGTAATGAAGAAAATAATGGTACTAAGGAGTGACAAATCCCCAGGACCAGATGGTTTCCATCCCAGGGAATTAAAGGAATAGGTGAGCACATCGCAGATGCCCTAACTATAATTTTCCAAAATAAAAGCAGAAAATGCTGGAGACACTCAGCAGGTCAGGCAGCATCAGTGTTTCTCTCTTCACAGATGCTGCCTGACCTGCTGAGTGTCTCCAGCATTTTCTGTTTTTATTTCCGATTTCCAGCATCTGCAGTATTTTCTTTTTTTTAAAATAATTTTCCAAAGTTCTCTAGTTTCAGGAACTGTTCCTTTAGATTGGAAAGTTGTGCATGTCACTCCGCTATTTAAGAATGGTGAGAGAGGGAAACCAGGGAATTATAGAGCTGTTAACCTAACATCTGTTGTCGGGAAATTACTAGAGCCTATAATTAAGGATAGAGTGACTGAACATCTTAAACATTTTCAGCTGATCAGAGAGAGCCAGCATGGATTTGTGAAGGGTAGGTCTTGCCTGACAAACCTGATTGAAGTTTTTGAAGAGGTGACTAAAGTAGTGGACAGGGGAATGTCTATGGATATTATTTATATGGACTTCCAGAAGGTATTTGATAAAGTCCCACATAAGAGACTGTTAACTAAGGTTGAAGCTCATGGAATTGAGGGCAAATTATTGACCTGGTTAGGAAATTGGCTGAGCGGCAGGAGACAGAGAGTAGGGATAATGGGCAGGTACACCTATTGGCAGGATGTGGCTAGTGGTGTCCCGCAGGGACCTGTGTTGGGGCCTCAACTATTCACAATATTTATTAACGACTTAGATGATGGCATAGAAAGTCATACATCCAAATTTGCCGATGACACAAAGATAGGCAGCATTGTAGGCAGTGTAGATGAAAGTTCAACATTACAAAGGGATATTGATAGATTAAGTGAATGGGCAAAACTGTGGCAAATGGATTTCAATGTAAGCAAATGTGAGGTCATCCACTTTGCACCTAAAAATAGAACAGGGTAGTTTCTAAATGGGGAAAAGCTAAAAACAGTGGATGTCCAAAGAGACTTGGGGGTCCAGGTACATAGATCATTAAAATGTCATTAACAGGTACAGAAAAATAATCAAAAAGGCTAATAGAATGCTAGCTTTTATATCTAGAGGACTAGAGTACAAGGGGGTAGAAGTTATGCTACAGCTATACAAAACCCTGGCTAGACCACACCTGGAGCACTGTGATCAGTTCTGGGCACCACACCTTAGGAAGGATATACAGGAAACTTTGTTATATCCGGCACCGACGGGACCGAGCTGTTGCCGATCTAACAAAACTGCCGGACATACAAAGTTAATGTTGAAGCATACAGAGATTTTCCTCTCCGTATCTGACAACAAACACTGTTGCTTAGCAACAGCTTCAAACAGTCGGCCCGTACCTTGGAAGCGTCTCTGTAGCTTAGCAACAGCTTCAGAGAGACTTTCAAAAGCCTGACTGTTGGGAAAAAAAGCCACGAGAAGAAAAACAACCTAACAGAACGGCTCCTGATTTCTGCCGGTAGATCGAGATTTCCGGACATACAACCTCCGGATAAACCAAAGTCTCCTGGCCTTGGAGGGAGTGCAGCGTAGGTTTACCAGAATGATAATTGGACTTTCAGGGTTAAGTTATGAGGAGAGATTACACAAATTAGGGTTGTATTCCCCAGAATTTAGAAGGTTAAGGGGTGATCAGATGAAAGTTTTCAAGATATTAAGGGGACCAGATAGGGTAGATAGAGAGAAACTATTTCCGCTGGTTGGGGATTCTAGGATTGGGGGGCAGAGTCTAAAAATCAGAGCCAGACCTTTCAGGAGTGAAATTAGGAAACACTTCTACACAAAAAGGGTGGTAGAAGTTTGAAACGCTCTTCCGCAAACGGCAATTGATGCTCAATTTAACTTTTTGTTAACCAAAGGTATTAAGGGATATGGCCCAAAGGCAGGTATATGGAGTTAGGTTGCAGATCAGCCATGATCTCAATGAATGGCAGAACAGGCTCGAGGGGCTGAATGGCCTACTCCTGTTCCTTTTAAAAAAATTCATTTATGGGATGTGGGCATCGCTGGCAAGGCCAGCATTTATTGCCCATTCCTAATTGCCCTTGAGAAGGTGGTGGTGAGCCGCCTTCTTGAACCGCTGCAGTCCGTGTGGTGAAGGTACTCCCAGAGTGCTGTTAGGGAGGGAGTTCCAGGATTTTGACCCAATGACAATGAAGGATCGGTGATATAATTCTAAGTCAGGATGGTGTGTGACTTGGAGGGGAACTTGGAGGTGGTGGTGTTCCCATGCACCTGCTGCCCTTGCCCTAGGTGGAAGAGGTCGTGGGTTTGGGAGCAGCTGCCGAAGAAGCCTTGGTGAGTTGCTGCAGTGCATCTTGTAGATGGTACACACTGCAGCCACAGTGCGCCGGTGGTGAAGGGGGTGAATGTTTAAGGTGGTGGATGGGGTGCCAATCAAGCGGGCTGCTTTGTCCTGGATGGTGTTGAGCTTCTTGAGTGTTGTTGGAGCTGCACTGATCCAGGCAAGTGGAGAGTATTCCATCACACTCCTGACTTGTGCCTTGTAGATGGTAGAAAGGCTTTGGGGAGTCAGAATACCTATGTTCCTCCTGCGATGTTCCCTTGAATACATCCAACGCTCCTCACATGCTGATCTTGTCAGTTTGAAAGGCACCAAAGTTTAGAAAAAGCTGTATCAACACAAGAACTCTCTGCCAAACGTTTGCCAGAGGGAACTGAGACACCAGTTGCAATAAGTGAGCTTATATTTCAATGGGGCAATCACAGGTTTAAATACCAACCTGAACTGTGGCTCAATCTCACTTCCGTTTCCCTGGTCAGCTTCCCGAGCCCTGGGAAACCCGTGCTGCAGATGTTAAATTTAAAGGTCGGTGAAATTCAATGTAAAAAGACCTATTAACATCTCCTCAGGATGTTAATTCATAGAATCATAGAATGGTTACAGCACGGAAGAAGGCCATTCGGCCCGTCGAGCCTGTGCCGGCTCTCTACAAGAGCACCTCATCTAGTCCCACTCCCCCGCCCTTTCCCCGTAGCCCTGCCACCTAGAAGGATAAGGGCAGCAGGTGCATGGGAATTCATGACAAAGAACCCTTGGCAAGTTGCTGCAGTGCATCTTGTAGATGGTACACGCTGCAGCCACAGTGCGCTGGTGGTAGAGGGAGTGAATGTTTAAGGTCGTGGATGGGGTGCCAATCAAGCAGGCTGCTTTGTCCTGTTAGGTGTTGAGCATCTTGAGTGTTGTTGGAGCTGCACTCATCTAAGCAAATGGAGAGTGTTCTATCACACTCCTGATTTATGCCTTGCAGATGGTGGAAAGGCTTTGGGGAGTCAGGACGTTAGATATTCGCCGCAGAATACCCTGCTTCTGACCTGCTCTTGTAGCCACAGTATTTACGTGGCTGGTCCGTTTAGGTTTCTGGTCAATGGTGACCCCCCAGGATGTTGATGGTGGGGTATTCGACGATGGCGATGCCATTGAATGTCAAGGGGAGATGGTGGTCTCTCTCTTGTTGGAGATAGTCATTGCCTGGTACTTGTGTGGTGCGAATGTTACTTGCAGGTCTTGCTGCATGCAGGCATGGACTGCTTTGTTATCTGAGGAGTTTTGAATGGAGCTGAACACTGCAATCATCAGCAAATATCCCCATATCTGATCTTATGATGGAGGCAAGGACATTGATGAAGTAGCTGAAGATGGTAGGGCCTAGGACACTGCCCTGAGGAACTCCTGCAGCGATATCCTGGGGCTGAGATAATTGGCGTCCAACAATCACAGCCATCTGCCTTTGTGCTAGGTATGACTCCAGCCAGTGGAGAATTTTCCCCGATTCCCATTGACTTCAATTTTAGTAAGGCCTCTTGATACTAAACTCGGTCAAATGTTGCCTTGATATCAAGGGCAGTCACTTTCACCTCACCGCTAGAATTCAGCTCTTTTGTCCATGTTTGGACCAAGGCTGTAATGAGGTCTGGAGCTGAGTGATCCTGGTGGAACCCAAACTGGGCATCGATGAGCAGCACTGTCAGCAACCCCTTCCATCACTTTGCTGATGATTGGGAGTAGGCTGATGGGACGACAATTTCCCACTTTGTCGGGTAGATGCCAGTGTTGCAGCTGTGCTGGAATAGCTTGGCTAGAGGCGTGGCTAATTCTGGAGCACAAGTCTTCAGCACGACAGCCAGGATGTTATCGGAACCCATAGCCTTTGCTGTATCCAGTGTGCTCAGCCGTTTCTTGATATCACGTAGAGTGAATCGAATTGGCTGAAGACTGGATACTGTGATGGTGGGGACCTCAGGAGTAGGCTGAGATGGATCATCCACTCGGCACTTTTGTCTGACGATGGTTGCAAATGCTCAGCCTTGTCTTTTGCACTCACGTGCTGAGCTCCGCCATCATTGAGAATGGGAATTTTCATGGAGCCTCCTCCTCCCGTTAGTTGTTTAATGGTCCACCACCATTCACGACTGGATGTGGCAGGACAGCAGTGCTTTGATCTGATCCGTTGATTGTGGGATCGCTTAGCTCTGTCTATAGCATGCTGCTTCTGATTTTTAGCATGCATGTAGTCCTGTGTTGCAGCTTCACCAGGTTGGCACCTCATTTTTAGATATGCCTGGTGCTGCTCCTGGCATGCTCTTCTACACTCCTCATTGAACTGTGGTTGGTCCTCTGGCTTGCTGATAAAAGTAGAGTGAGGGATATGCTGGGCCACGAGGTTACAGATTGTGGTGGAATACAATTCTGCTGCTGCTGATGGCCCATAGCGCCACATGGATGCCCAGTTTTGAGCTGCTAGATCTATTCTGGATCTATCCCATTTAGCACAGTGGTAATGCCACACAACACGATGGAGGGTGCCCTCAGTGTGAAGACGGGACTTCGTCTCCGCAATGACTGTGCGGTGGTCACTGCTACCAATACTGTCATGGACAGATGCATCTGCAACAGGTAGATTGGTGAGGACGAGGTCAAGTAGGTTTTACCCTCGTGTTGGTTCTCTCACCACCTGCCGCAGGCCCAGTCTGACAGTTATGTCCTTCAGGACTTGGCCAGCTTGGTCAGTAGTGATGCTACTGAGCCACTCTTGGTGATGGACATTGAAGTTCCCCATAATATCACAGAGGTGCGTTCGGAGCGGGTGCTTGCGATACCGGAAGACTTTTCAGAGCGCCTGTCTTTGCCATTTTAACGCAGCCACCTCATTATAATAGTACTTCCAGGTTTGGATTCAAATGCGCATCGGCGGGCATTTTATCTTTCCTGCCTCTTACAAAAGCACAGGGTGTTCTTTCTATTCCTTCCTCCCCTCCTAACCCCCCCCCCGCCCCTTGTCTCTGCACCTGCTTAATATCTGTTACATCTCCAGCTTTTTCCAGTTCTGATGAAGGGTCCCAGACCTGAAACGTTAACTCTGTTTCTCTCTCCATGGATGCTGCCTGGCCTGCTGAGTATTTCCAGCATTTTCTGTTGTTATTTCAGATTTCCAGCATCCGCAGTATTTTGCTATTACAGCAAATATAGAAGATGGACTCAAGACACACCAAGGCTGCACCCCGCTTTAACAACACCTCGCTTGATGTACTGCTGGGGGAGTGAGGAGTCGGAGAGAGTTACTCTTCCCCAGCAATGGGAGGAAGAAACCTGATGCTGCCACAAAGAAGGCGTGGCTGGAGGTGGCCCAGCAGGAGCATTGTGCCACGCTGCTGGCTTACGTGCAAGAAGTGCTTCAATGATCTAATCAGGTCAGGAAAGGTGAGTACAGTTGCACATTCACCTTCATCCTGCTGTGCGCATCACCCCCACCTCACACTGACTTGTCAAGCCTACTCCATCACATCACTCCTCACACCCACTTGCCTTACAAACACATCCAGATATCTTTGTCCATATACTTCCTCATATCCCCATCTATCCATCCACCACTGCCACTCACCTTGTTCCTTATGCAATTTGATGCCGCTCCCTGATTGTCACCCTCAACAAATGCAATGCATCCATCGGGTGAGCACGTGGCATTACGCCCATTGATAGATCTGCTCTTCCCAGGAGAAGTGGGCCAGAGCACAAGAAGGAGGGAGAGAACCTGAGGTGGCCCTCCACAGCTGACAACTGCAGAGCAGGAAGCGCTGGAGATCAGTAACGTCTCGGTGTCCCTGACCATCGGAGATGTGGAGATGGGGACCACCCAGCTACCCGGTGACAGAATTAAATATCATCCACCTATGTGTCATACAACACTTTTAACTTGATTTCAGCAACAAGTGTACAGGAAACTCTTTTTTATCCGGCACCGACGGGACTGGCGTGGTGCCGGTTTATCAAAAAGTCCGGATTACAGAGAGTTATAGTTAAAAGGTCCGAGAGCTCCGTACACAGCAACAAATCCAGGCTTCCCTGTTGCTTAGCAACAGGTGCAAGCAGCCGGCCACAGACCAAGCATCCCTGTTGCTTAGCAACAAGTGCAGGAACCCCCGATTACACAGCCAAGAATCAAGAAACGGCCACTAATATGAAGAAAAACTTAACTGAACCTACTCCTGAATGTTGCCGAGAGTTTCCTGTAATATGATTATCTTCGTGGTGATAAGCTGCGACATTCTTACCTTGCCAGTCAGTACTAATGCATATCTTTTCTCTCTGCCAGGGCCTTCACACATGCAAGCAGGAGTCGATGGACCTTGTGGTCGACGGATCCTCAGAGGAGTTGATTCCTTCTGATTGTGCACCATCATAGGACTCATGTTACCATGCACCAGCTCAGATACTCACACCTCAGCTGGCCCAGTTAGACAGATAGTTGGGTTTTCACCTGGTGACTCAACAGTTCACATGTGAGCAAGAGCAGACGGTGGTGGCAGAGACAGCTGCGGAGAGTCCGTGTCGGAGGGCGCAATCCTCTCCAAGCTCTGCTCAGTTGGACACAGATGCTGCATCCCGGGGGCCATTGATGAAAGGAAGAATCATTGAGGGGCAGCAGAAAATCTGCGCCATACTGACAGGTCTTCCACGCACACAGTCCATGACTGCAGAGAGAATGGGGACGTCCGCCTCAGCCATGAGTGGGTTGATGTCGCAGGGCATCGCAAGGATGTCATCTTCCATGGATAGAGTGGCCAACTCCATGGATCATCAATTGCAGCAATCAGATGAGTCCATGCAGGCCTTGACCACAGCTGTGCAGACTCTGGATGCCAACATGTCTAGCGCCTTTAATAGGATGACAGATACCTTAGCCTTGGCCTTCCAGCGCATCACTGATCTGCACCAAGCTGCTCTCCAGCAGAGTTGTAGGAGTGAAGTGCGTCTGGCCCATGAGAGGAATGATGGCGATAGGGGACATGGAAGTGAGGACTGCACTCAAAGTGCTCCCAATTCTCACCCCCCAAGCCCCCACCCCACCCCGCTCAGTCTGTACTTGACATGTTGCCCCCCTCCCAATGGCCGAGTCTGTGCCTGCACAGGTGCGGGTGGGGCAGTCTTTGGCGTGGCCTTCACGGGCTCCAACACACAGAGGTCGTCGGCCAAAAGCATATCAGCAGTCAGAGCAGTGTATGAGCAGCCTGGCTCAACCTCTGCTACAGCCGCAGAGATTGCACCACGTAGGAGCGATAGGGAAAGGAAGATGAAAGATTTGCAGTTGCACAAGGGTGTGCACATGGGTGTGTGAGAAAATGTTACGTTGTTAAGTTTCTGTTATTTAATAGAATCACATAACATTTATTACTTTGCACCACTTTCCTGGTTGCTAGGTGGCAACTTGCCTTTTCAGTTGCTTGTTGATAAATGGGAAGATTCGAATTGACAGGGACCAATGGGGGGATGTGCCACAAGTTAAATCATCCTGTGCCACAATCATCCAGAGGCGGGGGTCTGCCTATCACCCCGCCCCGCCCCACACAAACACCCACTAGCCCAATATAAATATGAAGGCAGTTTCCGAGTAGGGGGTGGAATTGCGTGGGCGAAATCTGGGAGTAAAGTCGTCAGGTCGGAATCTGCAATCGCAACTGAATTGAAGCAATTTGCAGTACTGCTGGTGACAGTGAGGACCAGGAGGGACACAATTTAGCCCAGCAATGAGAGGAAGAAACCTGCTGCTCTCACCAAGGTGGCATGGCTGGAGGTAGCTCTCGATCTCTCCCACGCGATCTCTCCCATGTGAACACTCTCCCCCGTGACATCTACCTCCCTCCGGGCTCTTCCTCCTGCGATCACTCCCCTTGATCTCTACCCCCCACCCCTCCGCGATCTCCCTCCTCGCAATCTCTCTCCCTGCGATCTCTCCCCACTTAATCTCATCCACAAATTCGTCCTGAGACCTCTCCCGTGTTCACTCTCGCCGCAATCTCTCCCTCCCTCGATCACTCTCCGCAGTCTCCGCGATCCCTTCCCATGATATCACTCCCGCGATCTCTCCCCGTAATCTCGCATCCCCCTGCGATCTCACATCCAGCGATCTCTCCGCTGCGCTCTCTCCCATGATCTCTCCCCCACCCGTGACACGATCTTTCCCAGTGATCTTTCCCACGATCACTACCCCTGCGATGTCTTCCCCATGGGTGTGTAACGGGTGGACGGGCAGGTGTGTAAGGGCAGGTGTGTAACGGGCGGGCGTGTCTACCAGGCGGGTTTATAACGGGCAGGGTGTTTTACGGTTGGGGTGTATAACAGGCAGGGTGTATAGCCGGCAGATGTATGGTGGGCGGGTGAATAATGGGCGGGTGTATAACGGGTGGGTGGGAAAGGGGGGAGGAAAGAACAAAAGGGAAGGTCTATGATAGGGTGGAAGGCAGGAGAGATTAAATGTCAAAAGGGATGATGGTGCAAGGCAAAAGGAGATGGTAATGGGACAAGTTAAGGAACAAAAGATGAGTCTAAATCAGGTGTAAATGGGAATGGCAGAATCATCAACAGGATGTATTCCATCTGGACCAGGTGACTTGCCAACTTTCAGTAATGCTAATCTTTTTAGTATGTCTTCTCTATCTATTGCTATCCTATGATTAACTTCCCTCTCCTCTTTTAGTGTAACCTTCACATTGTCCACTTCCTTTGTGAAGACAGATGCAAAGTACTCATTTAATACTTTTGCCACATCCTCTGCCTCTACATGAAGATTTCCCTTTGGGCCCTTAAAAGGCCCAACGTTTTCCCTAGCTAACCGCTTACAATTTATGTTTGTAATCCTGGGCACATTAGCTTTGGATACTCTACCTTTTCCCTTCAAAGGAATCTGCCCAGTTTGAACGATCTTTTCCCTGAATGCCCTCCATTGCTCTGTTACTGCTTTACCCGGCAATCGCCTTTTCCAGTCTATCTGTGCTGGTCTCCAAACCAAGATACAGAGATGTCTACACCTCGAGAATTCTGTTCACTTTGCTGAAACACAGTTTTCTCCTGTTTATTTGTTAACAAAGAAATACAGAGTCCGTTGGGTTAAAGACAGGACTACGTGAAGCAGACCCAACTCTCTCAGTGTCTGCGCTCTATCTAATCTATCTGAGCCATTAATCTCCTATTTCCAGTTGCTGCTCTTGATCTGAAGCACATTAAGTAAACTATAACAGTCATTAAAGTGACACTGAGCCCCTGAATGTGGCATCACTAAAGGAATTTTAATGGTGCTGGACTTGACCGTAGTTAGTTTTAGGATAGTGCAGGAATCTGTGTGATTGACCTGTACAAGCTGCTTGTTACTGAACTAAAGGTGTCTGCAGGCTCCTTCCCTACTGCTGAACACTTTAAACCCAGAGTGGTTCTCCTTGTAAAGTGGGGCTCATGGTGAGCTGCTTTGAATAATGCTCCATCCTTCACAAACACTCGGTAATTAGACTGACCTCTCTATGGCACTATACGCCAGTCCTTCAGGAGTGTCAGCAATACTATGCAGACACCATACCCATAAAATTCTCAATAAAGCCCTAACCTTCACCATTGCTTACAGCATTCTGTATTATACATAGCTCACTCAACTCTCTGTACCAGAGATATGAAGTGCTTTGGGATGACCTTGGAGACCCGATTAGGCATTGTATAAATGTACCTTATTTCTCATCATAATTCACACATAATTCACACACTAAAGAACACTTGTGTGCCAGAGAAGAAGGACAGAACTGATTGACCTTGGTGCACCTCTGCCAATGGAGGACCATGACAAAGTAAAATGGTGAACAACTAAAGAAAGCTTCATTTCCAGAAAATTCTACAGGGCCAACACGGGAACCTTAATATCTGGGACGGAGCGAGGAACATGTCAGCTACAGCAGTCAGTGGATGGTCCCTGCCGCCTTCGGTCCCCGCCACAAACTCGGTTCCCTAACCACTGACTCCATCCCGCTCCCTGGCAACTCTCTGAGGCTGAACCAGACTGTTCGCAACCTTGGTGTCATATTTGATCCCAAGATGAGCTTCCATCCACATATCCGCTCCATCACTAAGACCACCTATTTCCACCTCCGTAACATCGCTCGACTCCGCCCTTGCCTCAGCTCACCTGTTGCTGAAGCCTTTGTTACCTTGAGACTTGACTATTCCAACACACTCCTGGCTGGCCTCCCACCTTACACCCTCCGTAAACAAGAGCGCATCCGAAACTCTGCTGCCTGTATCTGAACTCACACCAAGTCCCGCTCACCCATCACCCCTGTGCTCGCTGACCTACATTGGCTCCCAGTCCGGCAATGCCTAAGTTTTAAAATTCTCTTAATGTCTCTTCACTTCTCTCTTGTTCTTTCATCCCCATTTCCCAGCCCCCAGACTGGCCTTTTAATCTGTTTCATTTCCTGTGCTTTTCAGTCCTGACAAAGGGTTTCGACCTGAAACGTTGACTCCATTTCTCTCTCCACGGATGTTGCCTGGCCTGCTGAGTTTTTCTAGCATTTTCTGTTGTTATTTTTAAAATTCTCATCCTTGTTCTCAAATCCCTCCATGGCCTCGCCACTCCCTATCTTTGTAACCTCTTCCAGCTCTACAGCCTTCCCAGATCTCTGCTGTCCTCCAATTCTGGCTTCTTGCACATCCCCGATTTTAATCACTCCATCATTGGCGGCCATTCCTTCAGCTGCCTAAGCGCTAGAATTCCCTCCCTAAACCTCTCTGACTCACTGCCTCGCTCTCCTCCTTTATGACACTCCTTAAAACCTATTTTTTTAACCAAGCTTTTGGTCGTCTCTCTTAATATTTCCTTATGTGGCTCAGTGTCAAATTTCATTTGATAATGCTCCTGTGAACCACCTTGGGACGTTTTACTATGTTAAAGGCGTTATATAAATGTAAGTTGTCAGTTTCTCAAAACTCTCATATGGAGCAGAGGGAGTCGTGTACTTTGGGCACAGAAGAGGGAGTGAATATTGGCCAGATTAGCTTCAGTCAGCTGGATATCAATCGAATTAATAAGCATTGAGAGTGTTTGCGAACTGGAGACAGTTGGCCAAGCAGCTTGGCTTCTTGGTCAGTCTGTTGACATAAGGGCCTGGATTTTCCTCCACTGCCCTGCCCCAAATTGGGTAGGACAGTGGCGGAATTAGTGAGGAAAATTGAGCAGTGAGACCTCGCCACCCTGATCTAAGCTTCCCCTCTAGGATCACAGTAGTCTCCCTTCCTCACCCGAGGCGTGGGTTCCTGGAGGACTTGCCTCCAATCGCCCCTGTTCCTGCCCCGCCCCAGGATTGCCAGGCGAAGCCTGGTGATAGTCCCTGTGGTAGTGGCGGGAAGACCCTGAAGTCCCCTGGTGGAGGAAGGGGACCTTGCAGCGGCCTCCTGTCTCTCCATTTTGCCCCCGGAACTTACCTGCTGAAGATCTTGATCAAGGCAGCACGGTGGCATAGTGGTTAGCACTGTTGCCTCACAGTGCCAGGGACCCGGGTTCGAATCCGGCCTAGGGCGACTGCCTGTGTGGAGTTTGCACATTCTCCCCGTGTTTGCGTGGGTTTTCTCCGGGTGCTCTGGTTTCCTCCCACAGTCCAAAGATGTGCGGGTTAGGTTGATTGGCTATGATAAATTGACCCTTAGTGTTAGGGGGATTAAATACGCGGGGTTACGGGGATAGGGTGGGATATGTGTCGGTGCAGGCTCGATGGGCCGAAATGGCCTCTATCTGCACTGTGGGGTTTCTGTGATTCTGAAGGTGTACAGTTGGATAGTTCTTCCAATCCTTGTGGCTTTTCTGCATTTTTAATGGGGCTCTAAGATCTCCTGGTGCTGCGTCATTGGCGGACTGAAACTTGTTGATGGAAATGCTGCTGGGAGCCCACCATGACTAGCTAATGACCGCTGACCCAGGAAATTGTGTGGGGGCCATGGTGGGGTCAGAGTGGTGCGTGGAAGTCCCACCCCAACCAAGTGCGGGTGGGAAACCAGCCCATGTTGTCTTGGCCATCCAATCCCATGAAGAGAAATTTATTATCAGTGCACCATATCCGAAGCATCTGAGGGATGGAGTCAGCCAACGAGACAATTGATTACTAGGCTTAGGTAAATCGACCGAGGCCAAACTGGCTTGTAACTGCCAGTTGTTAATATTGGGCGTCGTTTTTCATTTGGTCAATTTGTAACTTCCCCCGCGCCCCCAAACATGTTCCATTGGCTTGTTCAACCAACCACGATGGCCAGTATCATTTTTATTACCCTGATCTTCATCCATAAGTGTAAAAGGAAACATGAGGCAGTAATTGAGGAATAGTGAATTCACCCTGCTATACTTTTGAAATCATTGCTCAGGCTGTTAATGTGATTTACTTTTTCTATTGGAGTCCTGACCATGCACACACCAGGGCTCTCACAGGAAATGAACAACCCGTGTTTACGACACAGAACAAGACGTGGCTTTTGATGAGCTGACTATAAAATTTGAAAGTCATCCATCACCTGCGTCACTCACTGAATATTCACCAGCAACAGGACTCGTTCTGACAGAATCCAATTACATCCTTGGGTAGTGCTGGCAATTTACATCCCAACTCTTTCAGGCTGTAATATTTGATGTGTAACAGAGTGACCGGACAGGGCAGGAACAGAGTGACCGGACAGAGCAGGAACAGAGTGACCGGACAGAGCAGGAACAGAGTGACCGGACAGAGCAGGAACAGAGTGACCGGACAGGGCAGGAACAGAGTGACCGGACAGGGCAGGAACAGAGTGAGCGGACAGGGCAGGAACAGAGTGACCGGACAGGGCAGGAACAGAGTGACCGGACAGGGCAGGAACAGAGTGACCGGACAGAGCAGGAACAGAGTGACCGGACAGGGCAGGAACAGAGTGACCTGACAGGGCAGGAACAGAGTGACCTGACAGGGCAGGAACAGAGTGACCGGACAGGGCAGGAACAGAGTGACCGGACAGGGCAGGAACAGAGTGACCGGACAGGGCAGGAACAGAGTGACCGGACAGGGCAGGAACAGAGTGACCGGACAGGGCAGGAACAGAGTGACCGGACAGAGCAGGAACAGAGTGACCGGACAGGGCAGGAACAGAGTGACCGGACAGGGCAGGAACAGAGTGACCGGACAGGGCAGGAACAGAGTGACCGGACAGGGCAGGAACAGAGTGACCTGACAGGGCAGGAACAGAGTGACCGGACAGGGCAGGAACAGAGTGACCGGACAGGGCAGGAACAGAGTGACCGGACAGGGCAGGAACAGAGTGACCGGACAGAGCAGGAACAGAGTGACCGGACAGGGCAGGAACAGAGTGACCGGACAGGGCAGGAACAGAGTGACCGGACAGGGCAGGAACAGAGTGACCGGACAGGGCAGGAACAGAGTGACCGGACAGGGCAGGAACAGAGTGACCGGACAGGGCAGGAACAGAGTGACCGGACAGGGCAGGAACAGAGTGACCGGACAGAGCAGGAACAGAGTGACCGGACAGGGCAGGAACAGAGTGACCGGACAGGGCAGGAACAGAGTGACCGGACAGGGCAGGAACAGAGTGACCGGACAGAGCAGGAACAGAGTGACCGGACAGGGCAGGAACAGAGTGACCGGACAGGGCAGGAACAGAGTGAGCGGACAGGGCAGGAACAGAGTGAGCGGACAGGGCAGGAACAGAGTGAGCGGACAGGGCAGGAACAGAGTGACCGGACAGGGCAGGAACAGAGTGACCGGACAGGACAGGAACAGAGTGACCGGACAGGGCAGGAACAGAGTGACCGGACAGGACAGGAACAGAGTGAGCGGACAGGGCAGGAACAGAGTGACCGGACAGGGCAGGAACAGAGTGACCGGACAGGGCAGGAACAGAGTGACCGGACAGGACAGGAACAGAGTGACCGGACAGGGCAGGAACAGAGTGACCGGACAGGACAGGAACAGAGTGACCGGACAGGGCAGGAACAGAGTGACCGGACAGGGCAGGAACAGAGTGACCGGACAGGGCAGGAACAGAGTGACCGGACAGAGCAGGAACAGAGTGACCGGACAGGGCAGGAACAGAGTGACCGGACAGGGCAGGAACATAGTGACCGGACAGGGCAGGATGCCCTGGGCTTGGGTTAGTGAAGACTGGGTGATCCTGGGCTCCAACATTCCCCGTCCTGCAAACACAAAGCTCCTGTGTTCAATAAATGCTCGTTACAGATCTCAGTAAAACGGAGAAAGTAAAGGGCCGATTTTAACCCGGGGCATGGTCGAAATGTCGCCGGACTGTTCCCGCTGTGTTCATGACACGCTCACGGCCGCCGCCATTTTAACTGCCGGGTTTTCAACAGATTTGGGGTCACCCACGCAGGTCGGCAGGGGCCTTAGTAATATTTAGTTGTCGGGGTCCAATGACATCATTCAGACCCTGCCGCGACAGTTGTTGTGTATGTACCTTTAAGAGAATAACTGGTCTCAGACTGCAGTACCGGCAGTGACCACCCCTGTATAAAAAGCGCTAGAGAGCCTCTGTTTGTTAGTTTCGCTATTGACTTCCACCAGTAAAGATTTGTTTGTTTTCACTCCTGCTGGTCCGTGTCTCAATCATTCACGGACTTAACACTGGCGACGAATAAGAAACGAACTTACCTGCAACTCGGCAGCACCTCAGACGATGTTGTTGAAGGTCGGAGCCAGAAGAAAGAAAAAAAAGAGTCCAAAGAAACTCGGGAAATGGGCGTCGACCGTCAATCATCGGTTTGAAAACTTGCAGGAGAGACTGTCCAGAGCCAGGCTGGGTTCCTCGGTCTGTGGTTTCCCAGCTAATCGGGCTGGTGGCAGGTAGTGCGCTGATCCTTCCTGGGCTGCGGCGGGCTGAAGCTCGATCGGGTGGCTTTTCAACGGGGCCGGGCAGCGAGTCGGGAAGCAAAGAGAGAGAGAGAGGGTGGAGCACACAGGGCGCGGCCGGTGCTTCGAAGCCGGGCAGCGTTCGGACCTAAGAAGAGGGAGGGAAGTGTCCCAGAGGGTCCGCTCCACGACGGGAAAATAATAAAAGAAAAAGAATCAATATTTAACGCGCAAGAAACCGTGGAAAGCAGCGCTAACAACAGCGGGGAAGAAGGCAAAGCGCGGGAGGCGCCATTTTGTTAAATCGGGGAAGAAGGCAAAGCGCGGGAGGCACCATTTTAGATTTGCAAGATGCCGAAGACTGGCTGTATCACTGCTTTTGATAATACATTAGAGGACTGGACCACGTATGTGGAAAGAGTCGAGGTATATTTCGAGGCAAACGAAATAGCGGAGGGGAAAAAGGCATCAATATTGCTAAACTTAATGGGCGCTAGAACGTACGGCCTATTGCGGGACCTGATTACTCCAGCCAAACCGAAGGCGAAGAGTTTTAACGAAATTGTTGCTGTCCTACAGGAACACTTAAACCCCGCACCGCTGTTGATAGCAGAAAGATTTAAATTCCACAGGAGAACTCAGCACAAGGATGAGAGCAATGCTGAGTATCTTACGGAACTATGCAAGCGATCAAAGCACTGCCAGTTCGGAGCAGGACTGGCAGATACCCTACAGGACAAATTTGTCTGTGGACTCCTGAGTGAAGGAACACAGAAGAAGTTACTCGCAGAAAAAGAGCTGACGCTAGATAAGGCTTTCAGCGTGGCAGTATCGTATGAAGCAGCAGCCAGGGGAGCTGCAGAAATTCAACAAAAGCCACAGGAATACGGCACCCACAAAATGACACGGGGATTAGCAAAATGTTATCGTTGCAGCAGAACTAACCATGACCAGAAGGACTGCTGGTCCAAAGACAAAATATGCAGATAATGCAGGAAGATTGGACACATTGCACGAGTTTGCAGGTCTGGGAAGAAGACCAGCGACAACAAAAAGGCTACTAAGGAACCGTACAAGAAAGTACAAAAGATGACGGACAGTAGTTCCGAAGATCAGATGAGCGATAGTGAATCCGGAAACAGGAGACTAAGCTGTCTCAAACTTCACAATGTAATCGCAAAAGAGGATCACCGAACCATTTGGGTCACCCTCACGATAGCAGGGTCCCAAGTTAAAATGGAATTGGATACAGGATCAGCGCTAACCGTCATGAATCGACGAGACTACGAGCGGCTATTTTCACACATACCCTTGAGAGAGACATCCATCGTCTTGACGACGTATACGGGGCAAAAAGTATACCCCAGAGGAAAAATAAGGGTGCCTGTCGAATACAACGGCAAGAAAATACGGAAATTGTATCTCTACATACTGCCAAATGGTGGACCACCGTTATTGGGACGGGAATGGATCAGGAAGATAAACTTAGATTGGCATTCCATTCATGCAATGACGGCGGATGGTAAAAAAGATGAAGACGTCACTCCTGGACGATTGTCAACAATCTTAGCTAACGCCAAAGAGGTATTTCAACAAGAACTGGGCACGCTTAAAGGCGTAACTGCCTCGATAAAAAAAGAAGAGAATGCAGTTCCCAAGTTTTTCAAAGCAAGACCGGTACCATATGCAATTCGCCCAGCCGTCGAGGCAGAGCTGGAGAATCTGGAGAAGGCGGGCGTGTTGTCTAAGGTCGACTGGAGCGAGTGGGCGACACCCATCGTTCCTGTCATGAAGAAAACGTTAAGCAATAAGCCCGGAGAGCCAAGGAAGATTCGCATCTGTGGGGATTTCAAGGTGACGGTGAACCCTGTCCTTCACACAGTACAATATCCTCTTCCAAGGATAGAAGACATCTTCGCCTCACTGTCTGGAGGGAAGCGTTTTACAAAAATTGACCTAGCACAAGCATATTTGCAGATGGAGGTTGAAGAGTCCTCTAGGAAGTATCTCACGATAAACACTCACAAAGGTCTTTACCAGTATCATCGATTGGTATTCGGAGTAGCATCGGCTCCGGCGATATGGCAAAGAGCGATGGAACAAGTCCTGCAAGCGATTCTGGGGACTCAGTGTTACTTGGACGACATCCTTGTGACAGGTGAAGATGACAGTGAACACCTTAACAACCTAGAACAGGTGCTCACTAGACTACGGGAACATGGGCTGCGAGCCAACCGCCCCAAGTGCGAATTTTTAAAGAAACAGATATCGTATTGTGGCCACGTGATTGATGAAGTGGGGTTACATAAGCCCCCTGACAAAATTCAAGCGGTTGTTAAGGTCCCAGCGCCTGAAAATGTGTCGCAACTGAGGTCATTCCTCGGGTTGGTGAATTACTATCATAAGTTTTTGCTGAATTTGTCGACAATTTTGCACCCACTGAACGCCCTGCTACGAACGGGGGTAGCATGGAAATGGAGCGATGATTGTAAGCGTGCTTTTCAGAAGAGTAAGGACTTAATCACTTCAAGGGAAGTATTGGCTCACTACAACCCAGCACTGCCAATCAGGCTGGCGTGTGATGCGTCTCCCTACGGCATTGGGGCGATACTGTCACATAAATTCCTTGATGGTTTAGAGAGGCCGATAGCTTTTGCGTCACGCTCGTTAACTTCTGCCGAGCGTAACTACGCCCAGATTGACAGAGAGGCCCTCAGCCTAGTGTGCACTGTCAAAAATGTACTCTACTAACCGATCATCAACCTCTTGTCTCCATTTTCAACCCTCAGAAGGGCGTACCGATAATGACGGCACAACGGCTGCAGAGATGGTCCCTTTTCCTAGGGGCTCACCAATATGACATCGAGTACAAAGGAACTAAACAGCATGGAAATGCTGATGGATTGTCACGCCTACCATTGCTGACGGTGGAAGAAGAAGACCTTGCAGTGGATCCAATGGAGTTATTCCACTCGACCATAGTCGAATGTCTCCCTGTGACGAATGCAAACATAGAAAAGGAAACACGGAATGACCCGACACTATCACGGGTCTATGATTTAACGGTGAAGGGATGGCCAGCACATGGCAAACCACTGCTGCCAGCATTCTCGCCGAGAAGAGAACAGCTGTCAGTGTGCAGAGGAACCTTGATGTGTGGATCCAGAGTAGTAATTCCACCTAAGTTGACGGATAGAGTACTCAATGAGCTTCATGAGGGTCATCTGGGTGGGGTAAAAATGAAGAACTTAGCCAGAGCGTTTGTGTGGTGGCCGGGAATCGATAGAGAAATCGAAGAGGTGACCAAGAGCTGTGCAGGATGCCAGAAGGTCCAAAACGCCCCACCACAAGCTCCTCTGCATCCATGGGAGTGGCCCTCATCTCCATGGCAACGGGTGCACATTGATTTTGCTGGTCCCTTCATGGACTCGATGTTTTTAATTGCAGTGGATGCACATTCAAAGTGGCCAGAGGTAATAAAAATGTCCTCAACCACCACGGAAAAAACTATCACAGTTTTGCAAAGCATATTCGCCAGGAATGGGCTGCCTGAACAGATTTGCTCTGACAATGGACCACAGTTTATGTCTGAAGAGTTCCGGAGGTTCTTAAAGAACAATGGCGTTAAGCATTACACATCTGCCCCATATCATCCAGCCACTAATGGATTGGCCAAGAGGTTTGTGCAAACATTCAAGAAGGCTATCAAGGCAATGTGTAATGAAGATATACCTCTACAACACAAGGTGGACAACTTGTTGTTTGCCTACCGGAATGCGACACATGCAGTTACCAACCAAACCCCAGCCATGATGTTCTTCAATCGAAGACTACGATGTCGCTTGGATTTGGTTAAGCCAAACGTCCGAAGAGATGTGGAGAACAGGCAGTTTCAGAATATGAATGAAAGGCCGACCAGGAGTTTTAAGATAGGTCAACCAGTTTTGGCCCGGGACTACTGCACTGAGAAATGGCAGCCAGGAACGATTTGTACACGGCAAGGACCTCTCATGTATACCGTGGACATTGGAGAGAGCATTGTAAGACGCCATGCTGACCAGATTCTAGAGTCAATGGAAAACGTCAACTCCACACCACGATCTGATACACCTGGCAATGAAATCGACGTACCAATTGCAGCTACCGCAGAATCGGTGATATTGGAAGCAGATGAACCAAACAACGACATTGATCTTGACTCAACATTGCCAGAAGAACCTGATACCCCAAAGAGGCGTTATCCAGACAGAATCAGGAAGCCTCCTCAAAGACTGAACTTATAATTGCTTAAACTTAACCAATGTATCTAGCAACCGTGATTGTGATTGTAATTAGTTATCATTTTTTTGTTAAATGAATGTTATGTACTGTTTATCTAAAAGGGGAGGAATTGTTGTGTATGTACCTTTAAGCGAATAACTGGTCTCAGACTGCAGTACCGGCAGTGACCACCCCTGTATAAAAGGCGCTAGAGAGCCTCTGTTTGTTCGTTTCGCTATTGACTTCCACCAGTAAAGATTTGTTTGTTTTCACTCCTGCTGGTCCGTGTCTCAATCATTCACGGACTTAACAACAGTAACCCCAGATCGTGTAAGTCATGCACAGTGTGGGACCTGCCGGTAAAACCTGGCGGGAGGTAGGATCGGAGGCAGATGGTTTCCTTGTGGGCCAGGACTGTCCCGACCACGATCGTCTCCAGACCCCTTCCCCCGCTCACCACTTGCCTTATGGCGGGTACCATTCCCTCAGGTCCCAGACGGTGACCTCCTGCCATGTGAAATCCCGCCCTCCACCTCATCATTCCCACCAAATTCGCTGATCTTGCTCCTATATGGTAATGATGCCCAGGAGTTAAAGTAGAAACATAGAAGATAGGAGCAGGAGTAGGCCATTCGGCCCTTCGAGCCTGCTCCACCATTCAATGAGATCATGGCTGATCATCCAAACTCAGTACCCTGTCCCTGCCTTCTCCCCATATCCCTTGATCCCTTTAGCCTTAAGAAATATATCCAACTCTTTCTTGAATATATTTAATGAACTGGCCTCCACCGCCCTCTGTGGCAGAGAATTCCACAGGTTCACCACTCTCTGGGTGAAGAAATTCCTCCTCATTTCAGTCCTAAATGGCTTACCCCTTATCCTTAGACTATGAGCCCTGGTTCTGGACTCCCCGGCCATCAGAAACATCCTTCCTGCATCTAGTCTGTCCAGGCCTGACAGAATTTTATAGGTTTTGATGAGATCCCCTCTCAATCTTCTAAACTCCAGTGAGTATAAGCCCAATCGACACAATCTCTCCTCATACGTCATTCCTGCCATCCCAGGTATCAGCCTAGTGAATCTTCGCTGCACTCCTTCCATGGCAAGAACGTCCTTCCTCAGGTAAGGCGGCCAAAACTGCACACAATACTCAAGGTGCGGTCTCACCAAGGCCCTGTACAACTGTAGCAAGACATCCTTGTTCCTCTACTCAAACCCTCTTGCTACGAAGGCCAACATACCATTTGCCTTCTTAACCGCCTGCTGCACCTGCATGCTTACCTTCAGCAACTGGTGCACAAGAACACCCAGGTCTCTTTGCACTTCCCCTTCTCCCAATCTATTGCCATTCAAATAATAATCTGCCTTCCTGTTTTTGCCACCAAAGTGGATAACCTCACATTTATCCACATTATAGTGCATTTGCCATGTTTCTGCCCAATCACCCAATCTGTCCAAATCGTACTGGAGTTTCACGACATCCTCCTCACAGCTTACCCTCCCACCCAGCTTTGTGTCGTCTGCAAATTTGGAGATATTAAATCCAATTCCCTCGTCCAGATCATTAATATATACTGTGAACAGCTGGGGTCCTAGGACCGATCCTTGCGGTACCCCACTAGTCACTGCCTGCCACTCGGAAAACGACCCGTTTATTCCAACTCTTTGCTTTCTGTCCGCCAACCAGTTCTCTATCCAAGTCAATACCTTGCCCCCAATCCCATGTGCCTTAATTTTGCACGCTAATCTCTTATGTGGGACCTTATTGAAAGCCTTCTGAAAGTCCAAATACAGTGCAGTCATGGAGGCTTCCCGCCCATCCCTGTCCCGAATCACGCACACACACCCTGAGTTAAAACCGGGGAAAACTTTTCACTCTCTGAATTCAGGAAAGACCAGTTACTTCCATCTCTACAACACTGTCCAACTCTGCCCTCACCCCCAACTCTGCCTTTCCTTCCCCCACCATTTCCCCCACTGCGATTGCGCAGTTTCATTCCCTGGTCTTGATTTCTTCCACACTTGCCCTCCTCACCGACCTCCAGCACTCCGCCCAACACAATCTCCAACTCATCCCAAACTCCGCTGCCCGTGTCCTATCCCGTACTGTCCCACCCACCTCTGCCCATCCACTTACTGAAAGCAAGTTGCTGTTGGGTCTGTGAGGGTTGTTGGTGCAGTGCTGCTAAGCTCTCAGTGAGTGGCCTGAGGAGATCTGTCTGTTCACAGGACTAAGCAAAGAGAGGACAGTGTGCTTGGAGAGAACCATGATTGTAAACGGCAGCAAGTCAATATAATGTCAGCTACTCCCCGTTCGACAGTGTTCAGTACAAAGTGCAGTCCAGCTGGGATCACTGATCTGTGCACACGTCCTTACCTAGACATGTGTAACATTACTGATCATTTTTAAGAGAACAAAAGGGATTAGCTGAAGATGATTTTGTAGTCTATTGATGGCTCGTAGTTGCCTGACATGCTCTTCATTCACACAGATGAGACATCGGACTGTTAAATATCACAGGAAGCCCCACAGCTGACGTTCAGGCTGATTTATTTGCGGCATTTTCACTTAACATATTGGCCCAGAAATTGCAGAAGTGGGGCGACGAGCGACGTGAATTGGACATTTTTCTTCGCCCTTCAGATCGCTCCAAATGCTGCAAATTGCTGGACGCGCGAGCTGATAACGGCACAGTGAGATCAACGGCGCATCTGGGACCTCCTGAATGTCGGGTCGAAAGGTCTATCACCTTAACCAATGAAACCAAAGGAAAGAGAAAGAAACAGAGGAACGAATGAAAGGGAAAAAGGTGAATTAGAGCCCAATTAGATACAGAAAGAGAAAGAAAGAGTGGATTAAGAGAGAAAAAAGACATTTAAAAGTTTAATAAACTTAGGAACAATTTACTACCTGCTAGAGTGAGATGCCAGTTTCATTTGTTCCTTTCTGGGCCTCCAAGGTTGAGTTTTATGTCAGGACCATAAGTCACATCATTAATAGAATCCTTACGACATGAATTACCAGCCCTAAATGGCAGCGACGAGATTCATTCATATTTATATCACAAATCCAGCAACTTCATGACATGCGATTACCTTCAGTGGTGAGGGCTCACGGCAAGGTTGTAATTATTCCATTTTTTTTTGCGAGACTCACAGCGGAGCGGCGCAAATCGTCCAGCAATTTGTGGAGAATCGGAACTCATGGCGTAGCTCTCCTTCGTCACATATTGCTGGTTTTTTTGCAAACTGATAATGGCGGTGTGGTAAACCACTGCTAACTCTGTACATGTCTGTGTGGTAAACCACTGTTAACTCTGTACAGGTCCGGGCATGTCTCCGCCCCTGGCTCCACCCCCAAGCCCGGGTATAAAGGTGACTCACCACCCTTCCCCCGGGAGCTCTTAGGATGGATCCACTAGCAGAGGCATGCTCCAGTTCTTAGTCAATAAAAGCCTACTTCGTATAAGTTCAACTCGTAGTCTTTGGTGTTGTTGATAGTGCATCAATTTTATTGACTAAATTTTCGACATGAAGCAAACCTTGAAGCCGGAACGTTTAGACCTGGATCCTCAAGCAGCAGATGCAGCCAATAACTTTGAACACTGGCTGAGCTGTTTTGAAGCCTTCCTGGAGGCCTTCAGCACTACAGTCACTACAGATGACGCGAAACGGCTTGTCTTGAACTCGCGGGTGAGCCACCGAGTCTACTCGATCATCCGAGATGCCACAACCTACGCTGCCGCCATCGCGACGCTAAAGGAACAATACGTGAGGCCTGTTAACGAGGTCTACGCCAGACACCTCCTGGCTACCCGAAAACAGCGCCCCGGGGAATCGGGCGCCTAATATTTACTGGCACTGAGAGTCCTCGGCCGGGCCTGTAATTGCAAAGCGGTGACGGACAAGGAATGCACGGAAGACCTGATCCGAGACGCCTACGTAGCCGGCATCAGGTCCAACTATACTCGGCAGAGGCTGCTGGAACAGAGGGGGCTCGACCTGCAGAAGACGGTGGCCCTCGCTAACTCGTTAGACGTGGCCCTCCAGAACATGGACGCCTACCCCCCTGACCGGACGGCCACGTGGATGTCACGGGAGCAGCCATCTTGGGACCCAGTAAGGCCACAAGCCGCCAGCAGCCCAACTACAGCTGCAATGACCAGAGGCCAGAAATGCTACTTCTGCGGCCAGGCCAAGCACCCCAGACAGCAATGCCCAGCAAAGGACGCGACCTGCTCCAAATGCGGCAAGAAAGGCCACTACGCGAGAGTGTGCAGGGCGAAATCGACCCCCAATTCCAGCAGCGCCGCGTGTGAACCGTGCAGGCCGCCATTTTGGACCCCACCAACCACGTGTGAGCCGTGCGGGCCGCCATTTTGGGCACCACCAGCCGCGGGGGAGCCGCCATCTTGGACACCATTTCGGGACCAGGCCCCCGGCGCGGGCGAAAACTACAGCGACCCACCAACCTCGACGATGGCCTCCATCACCCTGGACCAAGCTAAGCCCCATCAACTAGCCAGGTCCATGATGAACGTAAAGGTAAATGGCTATGCCACAAATTGCCTTTTCGACTGCGGAAGCACGGAGAGCTTCATCCACCCCGACACGGTGCGACGCTACTCCTTATCGGTTATGCCCACAGCCACCAGGTCTTTATGGCCTCAAAGTCCCATACGGCGGACATCGGCGGCTACTGTGTAGCGACTCTGTCAGTGAACGGCGTGGAGTACAGAGATTTTAAATTCCTCGTCCTGCCACAGCTCTGCGCTCCCGTACTGTTAGGATTAGACTTCCAGTGCCATCTGGAGAGCATCACGATGGCATATGGCGGGCCCCTGCCCCCACTTACAGTCTGCAGCCGGCAGAATTTAAACACGGCGCCGCGCAAAGTATGCAGCCTGTCCACCCTGAAGGTCAAACCCCCCCCGTTGTTCGCTAACCTCGCCAAAGACTGCAAGACAATTGCTACTAAAAGCAGGCGGTACAGTGCCGGGGATAGGAGCTTTATTAAATCAGAAGTAGAAAGACTCCTGAGGGAAGGGATTATCGAGGGCAGCACCAGCCCATGGCGAGCCCAAGTGGTGGTAGTGAAGACCAGCGAAAGACAGCGCCTGGTTATTGATTACAGCCAGACGATCAATCGATACACGCAATTAGACGCATACCCACTTCCCCGCATATCTGACATGGTCAACCAGATAGCACAATACCGGGTATTCTCGATGATTGATCTGAAGTCGGCATACCACCAGCTCCCCATCAGGCCTGAGGACCGCCAGTACACGGCCTTCGAGGCTGACGGTCGCCTCTACCACTTCCTCCGAGTCCCTTCGGCGTCACCAACGGGGTCTCGGTCTTCCAAAGGGAGATGGACCGGATGGTTGACCAGAACGCGCTGCAGGCCACCTTCCCCTATCTAGACAACGTCACCATCTGCGGCCATGACCAGCATGACCACGACGCCAACCTAGAAAAATTCCTCCGTACGGCCCAACGGCTGAATCTGACATACAACAAAGAAAAATGTATGTTCCGCACCACGCGCCTCGCTATTCTTGGCTGCATGGTGGAAAACGGAGTCATCGGCCCCGACCCCGACCGAATGTGCCCCCTCCTGGAACTACCCCTCCCCCACTGCCTAAAAGCCCTGAAGAGATGCCTAGGGTTCTTCTCTTACTACGCCCAGTGAGTGCCCAACTATGCGGACAAAGCCCGGCCCCTCATCAAGTTAACCTCCTTCCCCCTGACGGCAGAGGCCCGTGCGGCCTTCACCCTCATAAAAGAGGACATTGCGAAGGCCACAATGCACGCAGTGGATGAGTCCATCCCTTTCCAAGTGGAGAGCGATGCATCCGACTTCGCCCTAGCCGCAACCCTTAACCAGGCGGGGAGACCCGTGGCCTTCTTTTCACGGACCCTCCAGGGCCCCGAAATTCGACACTCCTCAGTCGAGAAGGAGGCCCAGGCGATAGTGGAGGCTGTACGGCACTGGAGGCATTACCTGGCCGGTAAACGTTTCACCCTGCTCACTGACCAACGGTCAGTTGCATTTATGTTTAACAACAGACAAAGGGGGAAAATCAAAAATGATAAGATATTGCGGTGGAGGATCGAGTTATCCACCTACAACTACGATATCTTATACTGGCCCGGGAAACTTAATGAGCCCCCAGACGCCCTATCCCGTGGGACATGTACCAACGCACAAGTCGATAGGCTACGGACCCTCCACAATGATCTCTGCCACCCGGGGGTCACCAGGTTCTTCCATTTTATTAAAGCTCGCAACCTGCCTTACTCCATCGAGGAGGTCAGGACCATGACCAGGAGCTGCCAGGTCTGCGCCGAATGCAAACCGCATTTTTATAGGCCAGACAGAGCACATCTGATTAAAGCCACCCGCCCCTTCGAACGTCTCAGCGTCGATTTCAAGGGGCCCCTTCCCTCCTCTGACCGCAACATGTACTTCCTCAATATTATTGACGAGTACTCCCGTTTCCCCTTCGCCATCCCCTGCCCGGACATGACCAGTGCCACAGTCATCAGGTGCCTCAACGACCTGTTCGCCATATTTGGCTTCCCCAATTACATCCACAGCGACAGGGGCTCGTCATTCATGAGCGACGAGCTGCGCCAGTACCTGCTCGAGAAGGGCATAGCCACGAGCAGGACTACCAGCTACAACCCCCGGGGTAATGGACAGGTAGAGAGGGAGAACGCAACGGTGTGGAAGACCGCCATGCTCGCCCTAAAATCCAAGGGCCTCCCAATCTCCCGCTGGCAAGATGTCCTCCCCGATGTGCTCCACTCCATACGATCACTGCTCTGTACTGCCACAAACACCACCCCTCATGAGAAGATGTTCGTCTTCCACAGGAAATCCACCTCGGGGACATCACTACCGCCACGGCTGACGTCTCCGGGACCCGTCCTGCTCAGGAAACACGTGAGGAGCCATAAGACGGACCCCCTGGTCGAAAAGGTTCGCCTCCTCCACGCCAACCCACAGTACGCCTACGTGGCGTATCCTGACGGGCGGGAGGACACAGTCTCAATTCGAGACCTCGCACCCTCAGGTACCACCCGAAACACCATCGATCACCATCTACTACCTCCACCCACCACCACTACCCACGACGCACCACCGGGGTGTCTACCACGAACTGACGACATGCCGGTGCCATCCCTACCCCGAGAGGACGACATGCCAGTGCTCCGTCCCACGCGAGAAGCGGCCACGGGCAAAGAACCGCCGCAACCGGCACCACGAAGATCATTATGGCAGACAAGACCCCCGGAGAGACTTTCGTATACGAACTTTTGAAACACTTCACCCTGCCGGACTCTTTTTTAAACGAGGGGTGAATGTGGTAAACCACTGCTAACTCTGTACATGTCTGTGTGGTAAACCACTGTTAACTCTGTACAGGTCCGGGTATGCCTCCGCCCCTGGCTCCACCCCCAAGCCCGGGTATAAAGGTGACTCACCACCCTTCCCCCGGGAGCTCTTAGGATGCATCCACTAGCAGAGGCATGCTCCAGTTCTTAGTCAATAAAAGCCTACTTCGTATAAGTTCAACTCGTAGTCTTTGGTATTGTTGATAGTGCATCAGGCGGATGCTGTGAACTCGCCATTATTTTGCCAGCAATTTCTGGGCCAGTATCTCACCAAGAGAATGGAGTAGAAGCTGATTACACAAAATGAAGCAATGCAGAAATGGTGGGAGCTGAAAGTGGGTTTAAGGTGGTTTCAGTATCACTGCTGGGTTTGGTCAATGCCTTCAGCTCGGAGCTGACTGGAATGAGATATCAGCTCCTTACCTCCCCATAGCTTGTGTGTTCAGCCGTGGTTCAGTGGGCAGCACTCTCACCTCTGAGTCAGAAGGTTGTGGGTTTAAGTCCCACTCCTGATATATGACCACCTTAATCTAGGCTGACATTCACAGTGCTGCACTGTCGGAGGTGCCTTTCAGATCAAATGTTAAACTGTAGCCTCAAGTGGATGTAAACGATCCCATAGCCCTATTGGACGAGGAGCAGGGGGGTTATCCCTGATGTCCAAGCCAATATTTATCCCTCAACCTACATTACTAAAATAAATTATCTGGTCATTTTCACGTTGCTGTTTGTGGGAGCTTGCTGTGCGCAAATTGGTTGCTGCATTTCCCACATTGGCTGTAAAGTGCTTTGGGGTGTCCTGAGGTTGTGAATGCAAGTGTTTTTCTGAAAGCTGGAATCATCTTCTTTGCTGTTTTCTGAATTGTTTTCTCACTATTCGAAGTACAGTGACTATATCTGTGGGTTTGCTGATGTTTTATAAAAGGAGATTAAATGGTACTTGAATTTCTGTTAACTGACTCTTCTGTAGTTCCCAATATTCCTTTCATACCCACTGTCCCCACACTGTGGCAATACTTTCCAACATTTGCTCAATGATTAGACCTAGATTTTATTTTTGATTAAAATGGTTGAACAATCTCTCCAGGCACTGCCCCCTCCATTACACTCCCTCACACTCTTTCCTCACACTCCCTCACACCTCACATTCCCTCACAGTAAAAGCCTGTTGTCTGATAGGTGTCTCTCTCACCTCCAATCTGTGTCTCTAACACAGTGAGCTAGATTTGTGTCTATGATCGGGGGCGGGGGTGGAAGTGGGGGGCAGTGGGTCTGTGCTGCCTGCCCGATCCAGTGGGTGGGAGGGCAGATCATCTGGCAGGTAACCACCACTTCAAGGCAACCTGCAGCTCTTAAAGGGGAAGTACACTTGTCAAAGGTGGTTAGTGGAGATGGAGTTTTTGGGGCAGCGTGACATCATCCAGGCAACACACCCCGCCTCCCCCCCCATCCCGCTCCACCAGTTCCCTGATGCAGCCAGGGAGCTGCTCATACAGCAAGTGACAGCAGGAGGAATGCCTCTTCCCCTCAAAAAGGCGATGGCTGCCCTGTCTGATTAGACAGCAGCATAGGGCCTGGGGACCGGTTCCCACCTTCCTCCCATTTGTGAAGGGTGGGCCCAGAGGTCTAAAATCCGTCTGCCCATTTCTGTGAGCAAAGGCAACAAAATGAGGGAGACATGGCCTCTGCCACATTTCCCGTCGTAGAATCATAGAAAGTTACAGCACGGAGGAGGCCATTTTGGCCCACCATGTCCGCGCCGGCCAACAAAGAGCTATCCAGCCTAATCCCACTTCCCAGCTCTTGGTCCGTAGCCCTGCAGGTTAGAGCATCCCAAGTGCACATCCAAGTACTTTTTAAATGTGGTTAGGGTTCCTGCCTCTACCACCCTTTCAGGCAGTGAGTTCCAGACCCCCACAACCCTCTGGGTGAAGACATTTCCCCTCAAATCCTCCCACAAATTACTTTAAACCTGTGACCCCTGGTTTTTGATCCCTTTGCTAAGGGAAGTAGGTCCTTTCTAGCCACTTTATCAATGCCCCTCATAATTTTATACACCTCAATAAGGTTTCCAAGGGAAACAGACCCAGCCTATCCAGTCTTTCCTCAGCGCTAAGATTCTCTACTCCCGGCAACATCCTTGTAAATCTCCTCTGTACCCTCTCTAGTGCAATCACATCTTTCCTGTAATGTGGCGACCAGAACTGCACACAATACTCCAGCTGAGGCCTAATTAGTGTTTTATACAGTTGAAGCATAACCCCCCTGCTCTTGTATTCTATGCCACGGCTAATAAAGGCAAGCATTCTGTATGCCTTCTTAACCACCTTATCTACCTGGTCTGCTACCTTCAGGGATCTGTGGACATGCACTCCAAGGTCCCTTTGTTCCTCTACACTACTCAGTGTCCTACCATTTAATGTGTATTCCCTTGTTAGCCCTCCCCAAATGCATTACCTCACACTTCTCCGGATTGAATTCTATTTGTCACTGTTCTGCCCACCTGCCCTGATTGAACGCTGGTCCCAGGGAGGGCCGCCTGTTAGTTCCCGGTGCCCAGTGTTCAAAGGGATGAAGACAATGTGGAAAAATGCCCAGGTATTTCCTGTCCACAAAAAACAGGACAAATCCAATCTAGCCAATTACCGCCCCATCAGTCTACTCTCAATCATCAGCAAAGTGATGGAAGGTGTCATCAACAGTGTTATCAAGCAGCACTTACCAATAATCTGCTCACCGATGCTCAGTTTGGGTTCAGCCAGGACCACTCGGCACCTGACCTCATTACAGCCTTGGTCCAAACATGGACAAAAGAGTTAAATTCCAGAGGTGAAGTGAGCGTGACTGCCTTTGACATCAAGGCAGCATTTGACCAAGTGTGGCATCAAGGAGCCCTAGTAAAACTGAAGTCAATGGGAATTGGGGAAAACTCTCCACTGGCTGGAGTCATACCTACCACAAAGGAAGATGGTTGTGGTTGTTGGAGGTAAATCATCACAGCCCCAGGACATCACTGCAGGAGTTCCTCGGGGCAGTGTCTTAGGCCCAACCTTCTTCAGCTGCTTCATCAGTGGCCTTTCCTCCATCATAAGGTTAGAAGTGGGGATGTTCGCTGATGACTGCACAGTGTTCAGTTCCACTCACAACTCCGCAGATAATGAAGCAGTCCATGCCTAAATGCAGCAAGACCTGGGCGACATTCAGGCTTGGGCTGATAAGTGGCAAATAACATTCGCGCCACACAAGTGCCAGGCAATGACTATCTCCAACATGCGAGAGTTTAACCACCACCCCTTGACATTCAATAGCATTACCATTGCTAAATCCCTCACCATCAACATCCTGGGGGTCACTATTGACCAGAAACTTAATTGGACCAGCCACAAATACTGTGGCAACAAGAGCAGGTCAGAGGCTGGGTATTCTGTGGCAAGTGTTGCACCTCCTGACTCCCCAAAGCCTTTCCACCATCTACAAGGCACAAGTCAGAAGTGTGATGGCATATTCTCCACTTGCCTGGATGAGTGGAGCGCCAACAACACTCAAAGAGCTTGACACCATCCAGGACAAAGCAACCCGCTTGATTGGCACCCCATCCACCACCTTAAACATTCACTCCCTCCACCACCGGCGTACCGTGGCTGCAGTGTGTACCATCTACAAGATGCACTGCAGCAACTCGCCAAGACTTCTTCAGCAGCACCTCCCATACCCGCGACCTCTACCACTGAGAAGGACAAGGGCAGCAGGTGCATGGGAACACCACCACCTCCAAGTTACACACCATTCTGACTTGGAAATATATCGCCGATCCTTCATCATCACTGAGTCAAAATCCTGGAACTCCCTACCTAACAGCACTGTGGGAGTACCTTCACCACACGGACTGCAGCGGTTCAAGAAGATGGCTCCCCACCACCTTCTCAAGGGAAACTAGGGATGGGCAATAAATGCTGGCCTTGCTGGTGACGCCCACATCCCAAGAATAAATAATAAAAAAGAGGATGGTACTAGGGCTCTCCAGACACAGGCCTCAGTCCACAAGAGGTAATTTCTGAGGCTCCAGCTGTGCCACTTAGGGCAGGCTCAGGGCCTATCGCTTCTGAATTCCACCCCGATTCCAGCAGGAATCCCTGTCAGGGGCTGGGTATCTTGCCTCAAACCTGTAAATGATCCCAGAGCCAGAAATATGGCTGCGGTCTTTGGGGAGCCCCTCGAGTGGGCAAGGGGTGCAGAGGAGAGCTACTAGAATGAGGGACTTTAGTTATGTGGAGAGACTGGAGCTGCTGGGGTTGTTCTCCTTAGAGCAGAGAAGTTTAAGGGGAGATTTAATAGAGGTGTTCAAAATTAAGAGGGGTTTTGATAGAATAAATAAGGAGAAACCGTTTCCACTGGCAGAAGGGTCGGTAACCAGAGGACACAGATTTAAGATAATTTGCAAAAAGCCAGATGGGGAGTGGTAAGGAGAATTTTTTTTGTTGTGATCTGGAATGTGCGTCCTGAAAGGGCGGTGGAAGCAGATTCAATAATAACTTTCAAAAGGGAATTGAATAAATACTCGAAAAGAAGGAATTTTCAAGGCTGTGGGGAAAGAGCGAGGGGGTGGGACTAATTGGATCGCTCTTTCAAAGAGCCGGCACAGGCACGATGGGCCGAATGGTCTCCTTCTGTGCTGTCTGATTCTGTGATTCTATGAAGTCCCGCTCCGCCCACTGGAGATCCCCTTCCCCCCCCCCCACCAATCAGCAGGCTGAGGCCTCAACATTTACTGCCTTTATCAGGATCATTTACAGATACTGTGGGTGCACATTCACTGATGGTTTAATAGTGGCTTCTGCGAACCTGCCTTTATCTAAACCACCGATTAAGCCGGTTGTTTTATCTTCGTTCCTCAGTTTTCTCCCCTCCTCTCCTGAGGCATCGTTCCATCTTGCCCATTTTCCAGTCTGGCCATGAGGGGCATCACAGCCACGCCCTCATCCTGTCTTCACTCAATGACCATGTGTGCTCTTTCCAGCAGAGATCACTGGGCAGCCGTGAAGAGCGGGCATCCTGGTGGGATCATTCCTTCCTTCCAGTTTGGATGCCTTAGTACATAGACCAGGTGGTTCCTTTATCCTGGGACCATCTGTGGGGCCTGCCTGCCAATCTTTAAATAAAAGCATTGATTAAACTCATTCCAATCACAGGCCATTACTGCCCAGAAAATTGGAACATGTTTGTGCTGATGCTTTTCTCTACATCAGCCATCATCTCTCCCTCACGCTCCTCGCTCCCTAGACCCTTTAATATTCATATATTGCAAACACCATGGAGAACGGTAGCATAGTGGTTATGTTACTGGACAAGTAATCCAGAGGCCTGCACTGATGTTCCATGAGACGCGAGTTCAAATCCCACCACGGCAGCTGGGGAATAAAAAGCTAGTATCAATAATGGTGACCATGAAACTATTGGATTGTTGGGGTCGCTAGAAATCAACAGGCTTTGAGACTTTTGTTGCAGCAAAGGCAAAACGCGTGTTACTTTATTCACTCTCCATGAGAACTGAGGGGCTCAGCCTCGTTGCAGGGCTATGACGTCATCACGCTACTGACGCATGACGTCATCACGCTACCGACACTCTTAAAGGGACCCTGCCCCGATAACCCAACCAAGTACGTACATATAACAACATTGGCTATACATAGTAAATTGTGTTTAGGTACATATAACAACATTGGCTATACTATGGGCCAGAAATTCGCGGCCAAAGGCGTGAGTGCGCTCGGGGTACTCACGCATCTGGCCGTTGGAAATGCCGGCGTTCAGCATGAACAGCGCATGCGGGGAACGCCGGCATTTCCAGACCTCGAGCGCGTGCGACTGCACAGGCAGCGCTTGCGCAGTGAACTTCGTAGATTTCATTCATGAAATCCGTGAGGGTAAGTCCTCAGAAGTTACACTTGAAAAAAGCAAGTGTAAAGTGGTTCATTGGCTGCGGAGGAAGAAACATTTTATCGTGGAGCTTCTGAAATGCAATATTTTTGTTTGGGAAAGGGAGGGAAGTTATTTTAAGAAATTTTAAGTAAGTTTTAAAGTTAAAATTTTTTTTTTTTTTTTAAAAAGGGTTTTCAGAACGGTAGGTAGAAGGAGCAATTGTGGCTGTGTGAATGGAATGTGAGAATGAGTTATGTATGTATGTCCACATATATTCCTTTACGTATATGTATGTATGTTTTATATTCCTTTACTAATGTGTATGAATGTATGTTTTTAATTATGATTTTCAAATAAGTTACTTTCTCTGAAAGTCATAATTAAATAATACATTCATACACATAAGTAAAGGAATATATACATAACACGCAAAGGAATATATACAGACATACATACTTTCAGAAGCTCCACGATAAGAAATATCTTCCTCTGCAGCAACTGTACCCATGCTTTTTTCATGTGTAAGTTGTAAGGACTTGACCTCACTGAAAGCAGTAATGAAAGCGGCGAATTATACTGCGCACGCGCTGCCTGTGCAGTCGCACGCATTCTGCCTCTGAACCCCTTCGTTCAGAGGACAGGAAATGCCGGTTTTCCCCAAAAGCACTGTGCATGCTGAAAACCGGCATTTCATCCGGCCAGATGCGTAAGTACCCCGACCGTACTCGCGCAGTTGGAAGGGAATTACTGGGCCAACATTTTACATGTCAATAAAATGAATAATTTAACAATTGCACGACTTGCCCCCTCGCACCTGCGACTGAGGGTCCAAGGAGGTGCATTGCGCAAGAGGTCATCATCGTACGTATCCTCACACTGTTCCCTTTGGGGAACTGTATGAAGTGGTGGAAGGATTTATGGCCGTGATTAACGCTCATTCCGTGACCGTAACCATCTTTGAACCAGCCATTAGGGTGGTTAGTCCTATGGCGGGAGGGTTTTACGGGCTCCCACAACCCGTCTGAGGGGGGGGGGGCCACCAACACCCACGGACGCAAGTATCCCGCTGGATGTCCACCCAGAATTTAAAGTTGGAACTCCGACTCCACTTGCCGGGACTGTCTGGAGTGGGGTTCAAAACCCTACTCCTTCTGGCCCAGCGGCGGGGATGCTTACTGCTACGCAAAAGGCCCACTCCGCACAAAAGGTGACACCCATACGTTTCCTGCGCCTTTTCCCTCCCCGTGACTGGGGCCCTATGCTGCCATTTCACGTTGCTAATCGGATTGGGCCTTTGTCATAGCGGTAGGATCCCCGCCGCTGGGCCAGATCAGGGTAGGGTTTCGAACCCCGCTCCAAGACAGTCCCGGCAAGTGGAGTCGGAGCTCCGGCTCTAAATTCTGGGTTGACATCCAGTGGGATATTTGCGTCTGTGGGTGTGGGTGGCCCCCCCCTCCTTGTATAGCTTGTGGGAGCCCGTAAAACCCTCCCGCCATAGAACTAACCGCCCTAATGGCTGGTTCAAAGATGGTTACGGTCACGGAATGAGCGTTAATCATGGCCATAAATCCTTCCACCACTTCATACAGTTCCCCAAAGGGAACAGTGTGAAGACACGTATGACGACGACATTGCTAAATAAATAAATGGAATTGACGTCATACGCTGCCCGGGATTCTTCTTTTTCATTCACCAAGTCCAGGCGTCCCTGGAGCTGATCGTCAGTAGCGCGGGGTAAGTGTAAATACGGGGCTTGCACGCGCTGCAAGCCCCGTTCTGGAATTTCTGGGCCATTGTGAATTGTGTTATTGTCCCTATGTGGTCTCCGCCACATACGTCACCCCAGAATTCACTAGCACTGGCAATGTCAGTCGTTGGGGGGGCCGGATCACATGGTCAGAACGGCTCCTCAATTCCGGGGCGGGGACCGGGGGGTTCGTCGGAGGGACCTCGGGCGCTCGGTGGTGGACTGAGGGTGCAGAAACCGGAGGTCGGCCCCGCCTTGGGGGCTGTGCCAACTCAACGGGTCGGACCACGGAAATGCAGTCCGGCTTACCGCCGACATCCACTATGAAGGTCTTGTCCCCGGTTTCCAGGACGCGGAATGGTCCATCGTAGGGTGGCTGAAGAGGTCCCCGGTGGGCGTTGTGGCGGACGAAAACGTACTCCGCCGGACGAAGGTCGAGCGGAACGTGGGACTGCGGGAGGCCGTGCTGCGACGTGGGCACCGGCGCAAAAACCTTGGCATTGTCCAGAAGGTCGGACCGCTGACGGGCTGCGGACCAAGGTTCTGTTGCGTTGGGGACGAAATCCCCGGGAACCCGCAGCGGCTGTCCGTAGACGAGCTCGGCGGGCGAGGACTGGAGGTCCTCCTTGGGGGCGGTCCTGAGCCCCAGCATGACCCACGGGAGTCTGTCGATCCAACTGTCGTCCCGGAGGCTGGCCCGGAGCGCAGCCTTCATGGAGCGATGAAACCGTTCGCACAGCCCGTTAGCCTGAGGGTGGTATGCTGTGGTGCGGTGGAGTCTCAACCTGAGGCCTTGGGTGACAGCGTTCCAGAGCTCCGACATGAACTGGGGCCCCTGGTCGGAGGAAATGTCAGATGGGGCGCCGAACCGGGCGACCCAAGTGCTGATGAACGCCCGAGCCACATCGGCGGACGTCGTTGAAGACAGCGGGACGGCTTCCGGCCATCAGGTGGTTCTGTCGACCATTGTGAGGAGGTGGGTGAGCCCGCGGGAGGCGGCAGGGGCCCCACCAGGTCCACGTTAACATGGTCGAACCGCCTCTCGGGCACCGCGAAAGGTGCCAACGGGGCCTTAGTATGGCGATGCACTTTTGAGCGTTGGCATACCACGCAGGTGTTGGCCCAGTCGCGAACGTCTTTCCTGAGCCCGTGCCAGACGAACTTAGCCACCACCAGCTTCTGTGACGGCTTCCTGCCCGGGTGGGAATGATTATGGACGGCGTCGAAAACTTGCCGTCTCCACCCGTCGGGCACGACGGGACGTGGCTGCCCAATGGAGACGTCGCACAGGAGTGTGGTGCCGGCATCGTTGAATGCGACGTCTGCTAGTTGAAGGCCTGTGACCGCCGTCCTGTAGGCCTGGTCGTCCGGGTCGGAGGCCTGGTCGGCCGCCATGTGGGTGTAGTTGATGCCGAGGTGTACGGCGCTGGCGACGGCTCGGGAGAGACAGTCGGCGACGGGGTTGTCTTTCCCAGCCACATGCTGGATGTCCGTTGTAAACTCTGAGATGAAGGCCAGCTGGCGTTGCTGACGGGCCGACCACGGCTCGGAAGCTTTGGCCATGGTGAAGGTCAACGGTTTGTGGTCCACGAATGCTGTGAACGGGCGAGCCTCCAGTAGGAAACGGAAGTGTCGGACGGCGAGGTAGAGGCCGAGAAGCTTGCGATCGAAGGTGCTGTACTTCCGCTCGTTGGGGCGGAGCTGCCGGCTGAAGAAGGCGAGCGGCTGCCAGGTGCCGTTGACCCACTATTCGTGGACGGCACCGACCGCATAGTCCGAGGCGTCGGTGGTGAGAGCGATTGGCGCATCAGGTAACGGATGCGCCAGCATGGTCGCGTTAGCCAGGGCCCTTTTCGTGTCCATGAAAGAATTGTCCATCTCCTCGGACCAGTCGACGGCGAGCTTGTCGGGCTTGCCTTTGAGGGCCTCGTAAAGGGGCCGCATAAGCTGGGCTGCTCGGGGGACGAAGCGATGGTAAAAGTTCACCATGCCCAAAAACTCCTGCAGGGCCTTCACGGTGAGGGGTCGCGGGAAGTCCATCACGGCCTCCACTTTCGATGGCAGTGGCACCGCCCCATCCTTCATGATGCGGTGCCCGAGAAAGTCGATCGAGGACAGCCCAAACTGGCACTTGGCCGGGTTGATGATTAGGCCATGCTGGCTGAGGCGTTGGAAGAGAGTCCGAAGGTGCGACACATGCTCCGTCCTGGAGGCGCTGGCGATGAGGATGTCGTCCAGCTATACGAACAGGAATGTCAGGTCCCATAACACGGTGTCCATTAGACGTTGAAAAGCCTGGCTGCAGTTTTGAGGCCGAATGGCATGCGGAGGAATTCGAACAGGCCGAACGGTGTGATCACCGCGGTTTTCGGGACGTCCTGTGGCCGGACAGGCACCTGGTGGTAACCCCGGACGAGGTCCACTTTCGAGAATACCACTTTCCCGGCCAGGCGGGCGGAAAAGTCCTGGATGTGTGGAATCGGGTAGCGGTCACGGGTCATAGCGTCGTTGAGGCGCCGGTAATCGCCGCACGGGCGCCACCCGCCGCCTGGTTTTGGAGCGATGTGGAGGGGCGAGGCCCATGGACTGTTTGACCGGCGGATGATGCCGAGGCGCTCCATGGTGCCGAACTCGGCTTTAGCGATTGCGAGTTTCCCCGGGTCGAGGCGCCGAGCACAGGCGTAGACGGGAGGACCGGTGGTCGAGATGTGGTGTTCTACCCCGTGTTTAGTGGCGGCGGACGAGAACGTGGGCTTCATGAGGTCTGGGAACTTGGCGAGGAGGCGGGAAAACTCGTCGGAGGCCGAGAGTGCGCTGGACAACTTCGTCGTGCTGGACCTGCTGAGGGAACACAGGAGCGAGCTAAAAGTCTCAGCGTTGATGAGACGTCGGTTCTTGACGTCCACCAAAAGGCCATTGGCGCAGAGGAAGTCAGCGCCAAGAAGGGGGGTGGACACTTTTGCCGTGACAAAGTCCCAGGTGAACCGCTGCCTGCCAAAACAAAGCGCCACGCTCCGTTTCCCGAAGGTGCGGATGGAACTGCCATTGGCGGCTTCGAGGACGGGGCTGTGGTTCTCCCCTTGCATGTCTATGGTTGACGCGGGCAGGACGCTCACCTGGGCACCCGTGTCGCAAAGAAAACGACGTCCGGAGTGGGTGTCCATAATAAATAACAAACTGCCTGAATGGCTGACAGCCATAGCAGCCGTCGAGTGGTCTTTCGATTGTTTCGACGCGGGAAAACTGCACGGGGGCCGGCACTTCCTGGCTTTGGGGCCGAACTGCGTGTGGTAGAAGCAGAGGCGTGGGGGCTGCCGCCGTTGGGCTGTATCGGCGGGGGCAGGGCTCCGCGTGGCCGCGCAGTACTGTTCCCGGCGGAGAAAAATTTGTCGGCCTCCTTGGCCAGGTCACGGAAATCGGTACTGGAAGAGTTGGCTAAAGCCGACCGTACCTGACCTGGAAGAGGAAGCAAGGCCTGTGTGTGCCCAGGAGGGCCAGCATGTGATCCATCAGCTCCGAGGGCTTGGAGTCGCCAAGCCCGGGTAGAGAGAGAAGCCGGCGTGCGCGCTCGGCTTCGGTGAGTCCAAAAGTTTCTAAGAGGTGCGTTTTCAGCGTTTTGAATTTGTTGAGCTCCGGGGGGTTCTCGAGCAGGCTCACGACTCTGGCCGCGGTGGAGCTGCCGAGAGCAGAGACGACGTAGTAGTACCTCGTGTCGTCCGCGGTGATGTCCCGGATTGCAAATTGAGCCTCGGCCTGGGCGAACCAAGCGGCAGCCTGTCGTTCCCAAAACTCGGGTAATTTGATGGAGACGGCGTTCGTCACCATTTCGGATGCGGTCTTTGGAATCATCCAAAAGAGCAGCGGGGTCACCAATGTTGGGGTCGCTAGAAATCAACAGGCTCTGAGATTTTTGTTGCAGCAAAGGCAAAACGCGTGTTACTTTATTCACTCTCCATGAGGACTGAGGGTCTCAGCCTCGTTGCAGGGCTATGATGTCATCACGCTACCAACGCATGATGTCATCATGCTACCGACGCTCTTAAAGGGACCCTGCCCCGATAACCCAACCAAGTACGTACATATAACAACATTGGCTATACATAGTGAATTGTGTTTTAGGTACATATAACAACATTGGTTATACATTGTGAATTGTGTTATTGTCCCTATGGGGTCTCTGCCACAGGATCATCGTAAAAACCCATCTGGTTTATTAATGTCATTTAGGGAAGGAAATCTGCTGTCCTTACCTGGTCTTACTCCAGACTCACAGCAATGTGGTTGACCTTAACTGCCCTCTGAAATGGCCTTGCAAGCCACTCAGTTGTAACAAACTGCTATAGAAAACAATAAGAATAAAACCGGACAGAGCACCTGGCATCAACCTTGGCACTGACTTCAGACACACCCAGCCCAGTCGACCCTGCAAAGTCCTCCTCATTAACATCTAGGGATTTGTGTCAATATTGGAAGAGCTGTCACACAGACTAGTCAAGCAACAGCCTGACATAGTCCTACTCACAGAATCATGCCTTTCACCCCATCCACCACCTTAAACATTCACTCCCTCCACCACCAGCACACCGTGGCTGCAGTGTGTACCATCTACAAGATGCAGGAAGGATGTTCCCGATGGTCGGGGTATCCAGAACCAGGGGTCACAGTCTAAGGATAAGGGGTAAGCCATTTAGGACAGAGATGAGGAGGAATTTATTCACCCAGAGAGTGGTGAACCTGTGGAATTCTCTACCACAGAAGGCAGTAGAGGCCAATTCATTAAATATATTCAAGAAGGAGTTGGATATATTTCTTAAGGCTAAAGGGATCAAGGGATATGGGGAGAAAGCAGGGACAGGGTACTGAATTTGGATGATCAGCCATGATCTCATTGAATGGCAGAGCAGGCTCGAGGGGCCGAATGGCCTACTCCTGCTCCTATCTTCTATGTTTCTATGTCAGATGCACTGCAGCAACTCGCCAAGGCTTCTTCGGCAGCACCTCCACAACCCGCGACATCTTCCACCTAGAAGGACAAGGGCAGCAGGCGCATGGGAACACCACCACCTCCAAGTTCCCCTCAAAGTTATAAACCATCCTGACTTGGAAATATATCGCCGATCCTTCATCGTCCCTGGGTCAAAATCCTGGAACTCCCTTCCTAACAGCACTGTGGGAGTACCTTCACCACACGGATTGCAGCTTCTCAAGGGCAATTAGGGATTGGCAATAAATGCTGGCCTTGCCAGCGACACCAACATTCCAGGAAAGAATAAAAAGCCCCATATTATTCTTGTTTTAAATTATTTACTTTGGTCAACAACAGTTTGCGGCAGAGAATTCCACATTCTAACTACCCTCTGAATAAAGAAATGTTTTCCAACCTCCCCTTTATTCTTGTTTAGACTAATTTAGATTTAACCCTCTGGTTACAGTCTCACTGACCAGTGGAACCAATCTCTCACTATCTATCCTATCAGAACCCATCATAATCTTGAGGATCTCCATCAGGTCTCCCCTTAATCATCTCATGTCCAGTGAGAAAAACACTAAATTCTGAAGTCTCTCTCCATAACTGTAACCCTCATCCCAGGTAACTTCTACACTGTAGCTTTCCAATTATGGGGTTTCTAAAACTGTGCACAATACTCCAGTTGGGGTTCAACTAAGGTTAGTGAATGGATCTAATTTTGTCTGTTTTGTGATATTTTTGTTTTTTTAAAATTCATTTATGTGATGTGGGCGTCACTGGCGAGGCCAGCATTTATTGCCCATCCCTAATTGCCCTTGAGAAGGTGTTGGTGAGCCGCCTTCTTGAACCGCTGCAGTCCGTGTGGTGAAGGTACTCCCACAGCGCTGTTAGGGAGGGAGTTCCAGGATTTTGACCCAGCGACAATGAAGGATCGGCGATATATTTCCAAGTCAGGATGATGTGTGACTTGGAGGGGACCTTGGAGGTGGTGGTGTTCCCATGCGCCTGCTGCTCTTGTCCTTCTAGGTGGAAGAGGTCACGGGTTTGGGAAGTGCTGCCGAAGAAGCCTTGGCGAGTTGCTGCAGAGCATCTTGTGGATGTTACACACTGCAGCCACGGTACGCTGGTGGTGGAGGGAGTGAATGTTTAAGGTGGTGGATGGGGTGCCAATCAAGCGGGCTGCTTTGTCCTGGATGGTATCGAGCTTCTTGAGTGTTGTTGGAGCTGCACTCATCCAGGCAAGTGGAGAGTATTCCATCACAATCCTTACTTGTGCCTTGTAGATGGTGGAAAGGCTATGGGGAGTCAGGAGGTGAGACACTCCCCACAGAATACGTAGCCTCTGACCTGCTCTTGTTGCCACGATATTTATGTGGCTGGTCCAGTTAAGTTTCTGGTCAATGGTGACCCCCAGGATGTTGATGGTGGGGGGATTCGGCGATGGTAATGCTGTTGAATGTCAAGGGGCAGTGGTTGGACTCTCGCTTGTTGGAGATAATCATTGCCTGGCACTTCTGTGGTGCGAATGTTACCTGCCACTTATCAGCCCAAGCCTGAAGGTCGTCCAGGTCTTGTTGCATGCGGGCATGGACTGCTTCATTATCTGTGGAGTTGTAAATGGTGCTGAACACTGTGCAGTCATCAGCGAACATCCCCATTTCTGACCTTATGTTGGAGGGAAGGTCATTGATGAAGCAGCTGAAGAGGTTGGGCCTAAGACACTGCCCTGAGGAACGCCTGCAGTGATGTCCTGGGGCTGTGATGATTGACCTTCAATCACTTATTTACAAATCCTCATGACAGATCGCCACAGGAAGAGAGCCTGCAGGTTTTCCCATGAAGCTTTGGAGGCATTGGTTTTAGCACTGGAGAAAAGGTGCTGTGCCCACCAACTGGCAGGAGGTCCTCGCCACAAGTCTGCTGGACAATGTGGAGGGAGATGGCACACCACATCATGGACCGCTTGTCCAGAAACCCAATTGTCCAGCTGCCTCCTCCCTCCCTCCTGTTCCTTATCTTCTTCCTCCTCATCTTCCTCCTCATCCTCCTCCCTCTGCGCACATGTTCCTGTCTTCCTCACTGCCTATGCTCCCTCCGCCATAGGTCCTGGAGGGCAAGGTGGCATGCCAGTACAGACCCCATTAATCTTACCAACTGTTGCAGTTTGAATCTTGAAAGAATAAATGTAGCTACTTTACACTTGCCACAAGACTCCTGATACAAAAGAACCTTGAAATTACTCAACGAAACTGTTGCAGTGGGTGAACCTAACAAAAAGCCACTAAAACTGCACTAACCTGAAAGGTGAGAGAGTGATTACTGATGATCCCTTTAAATAACGTCCCTGCTACCAGCTTCCTGGTGCTGCACGCCAGCTCTCCCTGTTGGTGTTTATTCCAGGCGGTGAGGTAAGTGGCTAAAAGCAATTTGGGAAATCAGGCATTCAGTGAGCGTGAAAAGATATTTACTAGTCTGAGCTCCTTTGGGGCTATCCCGGATCAGGCGTATTTCTCAGATGTTCACTTTCAACTAAAGTTTGAGGTAGCCGAATCCTAAAGATGCTTAACTGGGTCTAAAGGTCTGGACTATCTCTCCCTAAAGGAAAGCAGCAACCCGAGAATGTTACCATCCTCCAGATAGCACTTTTAATAAGTTTAGCCAGACTGTAACGTCCCGGATATTATGAGGGTCCGGAGATCTCCTTCAGAAATGTACCTCTCCACCAAAGAGTGTACAGAGATTGAGTTCACGAGTTTATTGATACAGAAGACTTATGTAAGATAATTCTAAAGATATATAGAGATTTATTAAAAGAACCGACATGCAATTTACAGTTGATGAATTAGTCAATCGCAACTTTAACAGTTCTAAAAAGAGAAAAAATACGAAGGCCTAGAAATTAGCCTGAGGCGCCCAAGCGGCGCAAAGTTTGCCTGGGCGCTGGAATTTGCGCCGCGATCGCTGCATTAGCGATCGCCGCAAATTCAGTTGAAGTGCCCCTAGAGGGAGACGGGGCGCGGCTTGAGGTGCTCCGCGTCCCTCTTAGGGCGCTGAAAGTGAATTTTGCAGTGCTACGTGCCGCAGCGCCACACGCTGCGGCATGGCACGCTGCGGTACTGCAGGCCTTCCTCCCACTGTTAAGGGGGAGGGGCCTGCAACAGCGCGAGCCCCGATCGCGAGTGCCGGCAAAAGAGCCCGGCACCAAGGAGAAGTGCCGGGCTCTCGGGAAACAGCCAGCGGGGGGGGGGGACCAGGAGGCCGGGGACGGAGGTGCTGGCAGGCGGCCGCCGAAAAAGCGGCCGCCCCGCACCTCCACCTTAACTTGCGCCTCTGCCGGCGCAGCAAGGCCCCATGAACCGGGCGCAGGTAGCGAACGGCGCTACAGCGGCGTTCGCTACCAAATATCACGATCGTGGTGCAAATGGGGCGCTGCGCACACCGATGACGTCATCGGTGGCGGTGCAGCGCAAAAGGCTAACGCCACCATTAGCGCCCCTACTGAATATCGCGGGAGGCACAGCCAGTGGCGCTACAGCCACTGACTGCCTCTTTAGGCGCTAACAGGTGGCGCTACTCACCCAATTTTTCCCCCGATCTTTTTAACAGAGAATCTTACTTTTAAAACTTAACTTCGCTACAGTATTAGAGTTCTTAAAATTTTCTATACGCGATATCCATCAATATCAAATTACCTTCGATCCCCGAGGTACAAAGAGTGAAAGACCACAGAGCCGCCTCTGTAGTCGAGAATTGCTTTGCCTGATTAAACCGAGTCTGATATCCCATTTGAGACTTCAATATTTATACCCTTTTTCAGTTGTATCCAATAAGGTTTCTGCTGATCACTGCAATTCTTACTGCTGCATCGGTAATAGTTATTGGGAGTTTTTACCATATAGGTGTGAAGGCAGATGTCCCTTATCTTATATGCCATCTTTAAGAGGCTTAATTTAGATTACCTATCCAGGGTTGACCATTGTTCTGTTCCCAAAAGGCCAGCCACACGGAGCCACCCATTCTTCTGTTTCATAAGGTTATTTATTCAGGGTCAACAACTTGTCCTGTTTCAATAGCCAAAATTCTTTCATAGTTAGGTTTCTAAATTTCCAAACCCAGTTTGTCATGTTTTAAAGAATTTATAAGGTAGAGTTCCTTATAAGGTACTTTTCACGGTCAACCACTGTCTTATCACAACAAGGCCAGAATTATTTCATAAGATAGTGTATTTTTCTAAAAAGGCTATATAGTGTATTTTTCTAAAAAGGTTATATAATATATTTTTCTAAAAAGGTTATATAATATATTCCTTCACAAGCGTTGCACACTCACTGATGTCACGATCTCCCTGGCGTTGAGGTCCCCGACGATCTATATTACTGGCAGCACCATGGGGGTCCCAATTTGTTGTGCGATGCTGGATCCGCCTCGCCCTGGTACTGGTCTCAATGCCGCATGAGCGCCATCTACTGCTGCTAACGGGTGGCACTAAGGGGACAATTCTTCCCCCTCTGCCCCTTCCTGTCACACTCTGCATATCTTTACCCAAATCATTGCACTGCACTATGGCCTTGATTTTTCTCTAGATTTATAAATTTCCCATCACCTGAGATCTAGAGGGGCGATGAGCAGAATTTTTTTTCACTCAGCGAGTTGTCGGGATCTGGAACGCTCGACCTGAAAAGGTGGTGGAAGCTGATTCCATAAATAATTTTATAAGGGAGTGGGACAGTACTTGAGGATGAGGAACTTACAGGATTACAGACAAAAAGTGGGGATGTGAGACTAAGCATGACTGCTCGTTCAAAGAGCCAGCACAAGCACAACGGGCCGAATGGCCTCCTTCTGTGCTGTAAGTTCCTATGATTGTGATTGGAACTGTTGCCACACAGTGGGGCATAACCACATCTAATTATTTTGGAGGGACTTGAGCTCATTCAAAACTTTACTGCCTGTATTCAAATTGCACCAAATCCCATTCAATCATCAGCCCTGTGCTCGCTGACCTACATTGGCTCCCAGTCCAGCAACGCCTCGATTTTAAATTTCTCATCCTTGTGTTCAAATCCCTCCAAGGCCTCACCCCTCCCTATCTCTGTAACCTCCTCCAGCCCTACAATCCTCTGAGATCTCTGCGCTCCTCTAATTCTGGCCTCTTGCACATCCCTGATTTTCACCGCTCCACTATTGGCGGCCGTGCCTTCAGCTGCTGAGGTCCTAAACACTGGAATTCCCTCCCTAAACCTCTCCGCCTCTCTATCTCTCGCTCTCATCCTTTAAGACTCTCCTTAAAACCTAGCTCTTTGGCCATGTGTCCTAATAGCTTCTTTCACGGCTTGGTGTCAAATTTGTTTGATAACGCTCCTGTGAAGCGCCTTGGGACATTTTACTACATTGAAGGTGCTATATAAATGCATAAGAACATAAGAAATAGGAGCAGGAATAGGCCACTTGGCCCCTTGAGCCTGCTCCACCATTCAATAAGATCATGGCTGATCTTGGGCTCAAAGCCACTTCCGCGCCCCATAACCCTTCACTCCCTTATCTTGCAAAAATCTGTCTCTCTCCACCTTAAATGTATTTAATTACCCAGCCTCCACAGCTCTCTGGGGCAGAGAACTCCACAGATTTACTACCCTCTGAGAGAAGAAATTCCTCCTCATCACAGAATCACAGAAACCCCACAGTGCAGATAGAGGCCATTTCGGCCCATCGAGCCTGCACCGACACATATCCCACCCGGTCCCCGTAACCCCTACACCAACACATATCCCACCCTATCCCTGTAACCCCATGTATTTAATCCCCCTAACACTAAGGGTCAATTTATCATAGCCAATCAACCTAACCCGCACATCTTTGGACTGTGGGAGGAAACCGGAGCACCCGGAGAAAACCCACGCAAACACGGGGAGAATGTGCAAACTCCACACAGACAGTCACCCGAGGCCAGATTCGAACCCGGGTCTCTGGTGCTGTGAGGCAACAGTGCTAAATGGGCGACCCTTTATTCTGAAACTATGCCCCCGAGTTCTAGATTCCCCCACGAGGGGAAACATCCTCTCTGCCTCTACCTTGTCGAGCCCCCTCAGTATCTTCTATGTTTCAATAAGATCACCTCTCATTCTTCTAAATTCCAATGAGTTTAGGCTCAACCTGCTCAACCTTTCTTCAAAAGACAACCCCCTCATCTCTGTTTGTTTCTGATGTTGTTGTTTAAGGGGCAACTCCAGAATGTAAAGTGGGGAGGGGGCTGAGGAGTACATTACTCAAAAGCTACGAAACAGGAGGGACACATGGCTCCCCTCCTGGCTGTGTCTATAGCCGTACAATAGGTATATGAGAAAGAACAGTAACTGGTTTGTCCCCTGAGTTTAATGACTGCCTCCAGTGAGGAGGACAGGCTGCTCAGGAAAGTGGGATTCTCCAAGACTACCTTCTCAACAGTCATTTAACTTTGCATAGTGCAGGAAGTTCCCTGTCGGTTACCTCTGACCTGGAAATGGTTGCATGCCATGTCCTACAATAACTGATGACTACAAGCCACAGGATTTCAAGCTGTGCAATTTCTTCCAGTCTGTTACTGACTGAACTTAATAACAACTCCACATGGTGTCCAAATAGAAATAATTGGCTCTGAAGCTACAAGAATGTTTCAACAGGGGCTATAGAAGAAAGAAAGAGAAGATTAGAAGGTGAGTGTTGCCTTCGATAACACCATAGGCTAGAAATTCATTATAGCCAAGGAATGGGCAGTGTTTAGACTAAAAATGGTGAATTAGCGCCAGGTGAAAATCGTCTAGACTGCATGCAAAATTCGTTCTCACTCCTCATTGAAATGATTGGAGCCATAAATCTAATCTAAAAACCCAAGCTCACTGGCATTGCACTGAAAAGATGGACCAATATCGGGTGCAGTCTAATGATTGCCATAGGCTTTTTTCACTGCTTAAAGGGGAGATCCATTGATGCTGCAGCACCTCATTCTCAGCATTGTTAGCTGTGCAGCTGCCTCAACAACCATAAGAAGAAAGAGAAAGAGAAGGAGCACTTATTTACAAATGCTGATGGCAGATTGCCACCCCAGGGAGAGAGCCCGGGGGTTTTCCGAGGAAGCTTTGGAGGCATTGGTTTTAGCGGTGGAGAGAAGGTGGACAGTCCTGTACCAACTGGCAGGAGGTCCTCGCCACAAGCCTGCTGGATTATGTAGAGGGAGGTGGCACACCACGTCACGGGCAGCACTGTGCTCCCCAGGTCGCACACCTAGTGCAGGAAGAAGTTTAATGAGCTCACACGGGTGGTCAGGGTGAGTGAAGGCTTCAACAAATGCTACATACCATCATCTGTACCACAAGCTTCACACACTGCTCAATGTACCACACCCCCAGCACACACCCACCAACAATCTCTACCGAGCAACACTCACACCCACATCTCACACCTTGCACACAATGACAGCTATTTAACTATGGCAGGCACAAGGGTCATTAGTTATTAGAATTCATGTGATATGTGTGATATGTTTATAGATACATTTATTAATAGTGTTTGGAATATTTTGTGGTCTTTCTCATTTTATCTTTGCACCCAGGAGGACACTGTGACCCGCCATGAGACAGGGATTGTATGATGGGGATGTGGTGAGCTATGGGGATCTGGGGTTTCATTCATGTGAATCGGAGCCTGATGAGTCGAACATGGACAGCCCATCCAGAAGGCCAATTGTCTCACTGCCTCCGCCCTCCCTCCTGTTCCTCCTTCTCCTCTTCCTCCTCATTCTCCTCCACCTCGTCCTCTTCCTCCTTGTCCTACTTCACCTCGTCCTCGTCCTGCTCCTCCTTGTCCCCCTCCTTGTCCTCCTCTGCCTCATCATCCTCCTGAGGTAATGCTGCAATCCCACAGTCCCCATGACTGTGAGGAAGTGGCATGAGCAGAAGCCTTTAACAAATAATGAATGACTTCTGCACTTGAATCAATACTCCCTGTCACCAAAAAATCTTGAAATAACTAAAGAGAGCTGTTTCAGTTGCAGGAAGTAGCAAACAGGCACTGAAACTGCAAAACCCTGTCAGGTACAGCTGATTTGGGATGGTGCCTTTAAATATCGCTGCTGCTGCCTGCTTCCTGCTGGTAGACACCAGCTCTCCCTGTCGTTGTTCTGCACTGTGGTAAACCACTTTTATCGTTCACTATCGTTACACTATAATTATCACTGTTGTATTGTTATCACTGTTCTCACTGTTGTATCACTATACGAGGTCGCCTCTTGTCGCGCTGTTATACCTGGGCCGACCACCTCCGACTCCGCCCATGGCTCCACCTACCTGCCCAGGTATAAAGGTAGTCGACTGGCTGGTATTCCTCCTTGTTGGACCCGATCACCCACGAGGGTGGGCTCTGTTATTTAGTCAATAAAAACCTTTAGTTACGTTCCTAACTCGTCGCTTTTTATTGGACGAATTGATAGGTATATCAATTTTATTGACTAAATTTTAAAGATGTCTACTACTGGCCAGCCAGAAGCCCTCCCAGAAGCACAGCCACAGCAGCTTTCAGACACCGGGCTACACCAGCCACACCAGCCGGCTTGGCTGCAAGCCCTCAAACCACCGTACCTGGATCTAAACCCACAGGCAGCAAACTCAGCCCTCAACTTCAAACACTGGCTGGACTGCTTCGAATCCTACCTGGAAGAATCCGGCGTCCCTCAGAGATCCAAACTAAGAGTTCTGAACGCCCAAGCGAGCCCGAGTATACGCACTCATCCAGGACACGACTACATACGAGGCCGCTATCAACCTACTGAAACAGCAGTACCGGAGCCCAGTAAATTACATGTACACCAGGCACCTCCTAAGATCCCGCCCGCAACAGCCAGGAGAGTCTGTAGCTGAATTTTTACGGGCGCTAAGAGCACTCGGCAGGAACTGTGACTTTAAAGCGGTGACGGCTGTTGAAAATACGGAAGATAATATCCGCGATGCCTTTGTGAAAGGCCTACGGTCCGACTACTCACGGCAAAGACTGCTTGAAGCTAAAGACCTCGACCTGGACAAAGCTGAAGCCCTTGCTCTCTCCCTAGAGGTGGCCCATCAGGACCAGGAGGCGTTTTCCAGGTACTGCTCACGACCCTGGGACTCGGGCCCGACCCCTACCGCAATACCCTTCGCAGCGCCGCCCCCGGGACCTACCTCAGCGTCGGCGTCCCGGACCCGACCGGGACCGCCACCGGCTCCGACATCGGGCACCCGCGATCGGGCCGCCGGCTGCTTCTTTTGCGGCCAGGAGAAGCACCCGAGGTCGCGCTGCCCAGCCAGGAACTCTACCTGCTCAACCTGCAGGAAGAAAGGCCACTTCTCTAAGGCCTGCAGGAGCGGATCTTCAGAGGCCAGCAGTGCCTCATGCGAACTGTGGGGGCGGCCATCTTCTTTCAAGGCAACTGAGGCCAGCATCCCCACACGTGAGTCATGGGGGCGGCCATCTTTGATCAAGGCAACCGACCCCAATCGTGCCTCATGTGAGTTATGGGGGCAGCCATCTTCTCCGCCATTTTGTCCTACCTCGTGGGAGACGCCATTTTACCCACCACGCCCGACTGCCACCGGGCCCGACGACCGCCTCGCCCGCAGACGACAACGACTCGCTTACCTACACACTAGCCTCCGTCACTCTGGATCAAGCCCGCCCACACCAGCTGTCCAAGTCGATGATGGACATCAAAGTAAACAGCCACGCCACGACCTGCCTGTTCGACAGCGGAAGCACGGAGAGCTTCATCCACCCAGACACGGTGAGCCACTACTCCCTCCCTGTCCTGCCAACGCGCAACCGAATCTCGATGGCATCGAGGTCCCACGCCACGGACATTAGCGGCTACTGTGTTGTGACCTTGTTGGTTAAGGGTACGGAGTATAAAAATTTTAAACTCCTCGTCCTCCCCCAGCTCTGCGCTGCCGTCCTACTAGGGCTGGACTTCCAATCCCACCTCCAAAGTGTAACCCTAGCATACGGTGGACCCCTCCCCCCACTCACAGTCGACAACCAGCGAATGTTAAACCGCCCACCACGTAACACCTGCAGCCTATGTCAGGGTTGGGGAGCCACGGGGCCGTATAAATACGAGGCCGTGCTCTCCAGGCAAAGGTAGGTTCTGGACCCAAGTGCAGAAACCAGACAAGAGACAAATATACAGTACTTTGTTTGAACTTTACTAAATTCACACATAACCAGATTAACACAAGGGACACAGCAATATACATAAGAACTAGAGACAAGAGAACTAGAGACAAGTTACAAGACAGCTAGTCAAGATAGGAACTCAGGACAGCTTCCATGAGGAAGCCCACTTGTCTATACTGAGCTTGCGACAAGCTACCACAAGGGGCAACCGGCTTGCCGAGGCACAACTCCAGACAAGCTACCCCAAGGGTAATCGGCTTACCAATGCAAAGCTCAAGACAAGATCCCAACGGCTCCCACATAGCAACACGCTAGTCCAAACAGCACCCTACCAAGACAAGCAGCTCAACAGAACAAGACTTAAATACATCTTAAATCCAGAGACAAGAACACAGACTTAGATACATAGCTCGAGAGAACTAGAACACAGATTTAGGTACATAGCTCGAGAGAACTAGAACACAGACTTAGATACATAACTCGAGAGAACTAGAACACAGACTTAAATACATAACTCGAGAGAACTAGAACACAGACTTAGATACATAGCTCAAGAGAACTATGGCAGCCAGCTTGTGAAGGCAAGCTGCCATAGAGGAAAGGCTAGTCACACAGAGAACCTAGTCAAGACAAGGAACATTGTCAAGACTAACTCCCTGGTTCACCCTAGTGAGGACTGAGCCCTGAATGAAACAACAACAGAACTTGTATACCAAGAAAACCAGGTGCCACCCATAAACAGCTAACAGGCTGATTAAAAACTAACAGGGTTAGGAACAATCAACAGAGGAGACTGACAAGTGAAGGTGATCAGTCTGTTCCTTGCTGTCTGTGGAGCAGGTTGTGCTGTTGCTGTTCCTGCTTAGGAGGTGGTGGTTGCCTTGGCCTGGGAGTGGAGAGGAAGGAGTAACCCCAGGCCACCACTACCAGCAACCAACATCAACTACAGAGGTGCCTGGAGAGGGAGGAGTAGAGGACAGAGGAGGAGGCCAGTTTTACAACTACAGGAGGCCTTCCATCACTGCCTCCCAACTTGGCCTCCAGCCCAGGAGAGGGAGAGAGGGGAGAGAATACCACTCAGCTACAACTCGGAAGGAGGGGAGGAGCCGCTGCAACTTTCAAACATCTGCAGGTGGGTGTCTTTGTGCACTCCCCTAAAGACTTTGCATTGTAGGCGGGGGGAGGAAGGAAGACGGGCCGGAAGCCTGGCCTGGGTTGGCTGGAGCCTGCCCAGGTGAAGTTTGTTTCCTCTACACCGAGAAGACCTGGTGTGGGCTGAGCCTGGGCTTTTTCCAGCCTGCCCAGGTGAAGACGTCTTCTCCCCCTGCCCGAAGAGCTGCTTAAGACTTTGTTTTCCATCGGGGGAGTGCACCCAGCCGACGCCCACCCACCGACCAACACCTTAAGTGGGGACCCTGCCTTTGCGGCCCCTCCTTCCCATCCCCCTCTTTCTCTCTCCTTGTCCTCTCTCTGCCTCTCCAAAAGGCACCTCTTTTTCTTATTTTTTCCAATTACCCATTGAGCAGAGGGAAGGAAGGGCCCCCCTCCCAATTAATACCATCAAGGGGAGAGGCGGGCCAGTTAATTTACACTCCCTCTGCTCTGGGAAAAACATAATAACCGAGGCCATTAACATCTCGGGGCCTGTGACTTTTGGGGTGGGTGTGGCTCTTCTTTAAAACCGCCCCACGATGGCGAGCACTTCTTCGGCGGCGACGGGGCCGGCGATGACATATGCGGCGGCGGCGGCCAAAGCCTCGGCCGCTCCCGCTGCTGCTGCTGCCCCGTCGCCGTTCCGCTTGATGACCATCAAGCTCGGGGTGAAGAGCTACACCCACCCCGACATGACTATTGAGGCGTGCGTGAAGGCTATGGCCGGGGTTGTCGGCCCTCCGGCCATAGTCGCCGCCTCAAAAATGTACGGGAAGGCTGTCTTCTTCCTGGAGTCCGAGCGGGCGGTGGCCCTGGCCATCGCCCAGGGGCTCACCGTGGGCGGGACTTTCCTGCCGGTGGACCCGCTGGAGGCCACCGCGCAGAGGGTCGTTCTGTCGAACGTCCCGCCCTATATCACCGGTGAGCTCCTCCTCCCCCACCTACGTCAACTCGGGGAGGTGAGGTCGGGGATTTCCCCGATCCCGCTCGGGCTCCGGGAAGGCAGCCTTCGCCATGTCTTCTCCTTCCGGCGCCAGGCCTTCGTCCAGCTGGCGCGGGAGGGGGAGACGGACGGGGCTTTCACGGTCCTCCATGGGGGGACCTCGTACCGCGTCTTCTGGACGACGGACAGCGTGCGGTGCCACGCCTGTAGGGAGGTGGGGCACGTGCGCAAAAACTGCCCCGCATCCAAGGCCGCCAAGTCATCCGGCGCGACCGAGGCTGGCGCCGCCGCCGCTCCTCCCTCCGGGTCTAGCCGCGCCCCCTCCCGAACAAAAGCTAACGGGGCGCGGTCGTCGTCGGAGGCCGTCGTCATCCAGGCCTCCGGCGGGGGGGAGGAGGGAGGTCCGGTCGCGAAGAAGGCGTTGGGCAAAACTAAACACCGTAGGGTGGGTCCCCCCGCGGAGGGCGTCCCCCACATTATGGAGCCCCTGACGCCGGAGAGCGTCGCCGCGATAATCGCGGAGTGCGGAGGGGGGGGGGCCCTCGTGGCCGAGCCTGTGGCCGCGACCGCCGAGGCGGTAATGCCAGAACCTGCGGCCGGGCTCGGGCCCGGGGGTCCCAAAGAACTCGCTCCTCCAGAAGGAGCAGGGGAGGCCCCTGAAGAAATGGAGGCCTCCCTTTACCCCTCCGCGCTCAAAAGAAGGCACGACCCCCTGGATGAGGAGGAGGACCGGGAGGAGGAAGGTCCCTCCGGTCAGGGGGAGTCGTCGCCCGCCGCGGGCGCTGCGCCCCACCCCACCGCTGACACCATTACGGGCGAACGGCAGGGGTCGCCTGTCCCTGAGGAGGCTGAGGCAGAAGCGTCTGCCCGGCTCGTGCCTCCCGGGGATGGGGACGAGACCCTGCCCGTGGGGGGGGTCGCGGAACGAGCCGCGGCGGAAATAGATCCACTGCTGGTGGCTTTGCCCCTCGACGGGTCGGGCGGCCGGGGGACCGGGCCGGGCGAGTCCTCTGATGATGAGCTCGCCCAGAGCGGCCCGGACCTTTCCCAGGTGCTGCTCGACTTCGTCGAGGTGTGTGGGAAAATTACCCCATCTGCTGGGTCGGAGGCCGGTGGCGTGGCGGAGGGGGACCCTCCGTCTGTGTCTCCGGCGCCGGGCGACTTGGAGATGATCGGGTACACGTGTTCTCCCGTCTCTCCGGTCTCTCCGGTCGTTCCGGTGCCTGGGGCGGAGGGGGTCTCCGGGCCGCCGCCGCCTTCTGGCCCGGCCCCCCTAAAGGAGCCCGGGGGGGAATCCTCCGCTACCGATCCTGGGGGTGGGATCGGGGCGGAGGCGGGGCCGGCTGTCGCGGCCGGGCCGCCCGACGCGCACTGCGTGGCGGACGGTTCGGCCGCCGGTGGCGACCCCCCGGAGGAGGACGGGGACTCGGTGGTGGGGGCGGAGGAAGACTTAGAGTCCATCGCCGACGAGGCGATGGATGACCTCGCGCCCCTCGCCGGGCCCCCCCTCGTTCTTATTCCCATCAGGGAGCTCCGGGAATTTGTGGCCACGAGCCAGGGTCGCCGCAGGACCCAGCAGGCCCTCGACAGATGGTCGGGGCTGGCGCTGCTCGTCGGGTCGGCCCGCGTCGCCTACAAGACCATGGGTGCGGACGCGGGCGTGAGCCCGTCCGAGCTGTGTCGGTTCCGAGCATTCCTCACCGGGCTGCTAAGGGAGTGGCGGTCGACTAGCGGCCGCCCTCCCTTCCCCCGTTAGTTTTAAGTAGGGGTTGGTTGTGCTTCTGAAATGAAGATAACCGTAGCCAGCCTCAACGTCAACGGCAGCAGGGGAGCTAGCCGCAGATTTGAAAACTTTTCGGTCCTTCGGGACGGGAAGTATGCGGTGTGCTTCCTGCAAGAAACCCACACCGTTCCGGGAGACGAGGCCACGTGGCTCCTGGAGTGGCAAGGAGGGGTCAACATGAGTCACCTCTCCAGTGTTTCCAGTGGGGTGGCTATCTTGTTGGCCCCGCATTTTCAGCCGGAGATCTTGGGGGTCAAGGAGCTCGTGCCGGGCCGCTTGCTCCAGGTCACCGTTCGCCTGGGGGGCGTGCCGTTCCATCTAGTGAACGTGTACGCCCCCGGGGCCGGTGCGCAGCAAGCGCGCTTCTTTGAAGAAGTGTCCACTCTTTTGGGCTCCATCGACGCGGGCGAGTGCGTCGTCCTCGGGGGGGATTTTAATTGTACCCTCGAGGCGAGGGACCGCACGGGTACCCAGCCGAGCCCGGCGTCGGTGGGGAAGTTGAGGGACCTGGTCGGGTCCCTCGACTTGGTGGACGTCTGGCGTAATCTTCATCCCGACTCCAGCGCCTTCACTTTTGTGAGGTCTGGGGGAGGAGCGTCCAGGATCGACCGCCTCTACATTTCCCGGGCATACGTCTCCTGCGTTCCGACGGCTTCCGTGCGGCCGGTGCCGTGCACGGACCACCACCTGGTGTGGGCGGAGCTCGTGCAGCCGCGCGCCGGGGGGCGGTCCGCGTACTGGCACTTTAACAACCTGCTGCTGGAGGACGCGCGTTTCCGGGATTCGTTCGGTCTTTTCTGGGCCGGCTGGAGAAGGAAGCAGGGGGGCTTCCCCTCCTTGAGGCTATGGTGGGATGTGGGCAAGGCTCACATCCGTCTCTTCTGTCAGGAGTACGCGAAGGGGTCGACCAAGAGGCGGGAGGCCCGGGTCGGGCAGTTGGAGAAGGAGGTGCTCGACCTGGAGTCCCGTCTCGGTCAAGTCGCCGAGGACCCGGCCCTGCGGCTGGCGTACGAAGAGAAGAAGGGCGCGCTGAAGGACCTGCGGCTCGTCGGGTCCCGAGGCGCGTACGTGAGGTCGCGGATCCAGTTCCTGCGGGACCTGGACCGCGGCTCCCCCTTCTTCTACTCGCTGGAAAAAAGACGGGGGGTCCGTAAGCAGCTTTTGGAGCTGCTGGCCGACGACGGATCTCCGGTCTCGGATCCGGAGGGAATCCGCGCGGAGACCCGCGCCTATTACGGGGCTCTGTTCTCTCCGGATCCGTCCAGCGAGGACGCGCGCGGAGTTTTGTGGGAGGACCTGCCGAAGGTCGGCCTGGAGGGCGCCGAAAAACTGGACGCTCCTCTGAGTTTGGAGGAGCTGTCCGGCGCCCTCCGCCAGCTCTCCAGGGGGAAGTCCCCGGGGCTGGACGGGCTGACCGTGGAGTTCCACAGGGCGTTCTGGGGCGTCCTGGGGGGCGACTACGTGCGGGTCCTGGGGGAATGTCTGGCGACCGGGGAGATGCCCCTCTCGTGGCGCAGGGCGGTGATCGTCCTGCTGCCTAAGAAGGGTGATCTCCGTCTCCTCAAGAACTGGCGCCCGGTCTCCCTCCTCAGCACGGATTACAAAATCTTTGCCAGGGCCATGTCTGTTCGCCTTGGCGCCGTGCTGGCCCGCATGATCCATCCCGACCAGTCCTACACGGTCCCGGGCCGGACCATTCACGATAACATCCATCTGGTCCGGGACCTGGTCCACCATTCCCAGAGGGCTGGTCTGTCGGTCGCCTTCCTTTCCCTGGATCAGGAGAAGGCGTTCGACAGGGTGGATCACGAGTATCTTTTCGGGACTCTGCGCGCTTTCGGGTTCGGGACGCATTTCGTCGCCCGGATCCGACTTCTGTACGCTGCCGCGGAGTGTCTGATTAAAGTTAACGGGTCCTTGACGGCGCCCCTTCGCTTCGGGAGGGGGGTGCGTCAGGGATGCCCCATGTCCGGCCAGTTATATGCCATTTGCGTGGAGCCTTTCCTGCGCCTCTTGCGGAAGAGGTTGGCGGGATTGGCTCTGCGAGGGCCGGGCGTGGAGGTGGTCCTCTCGGCTTACGCCGATGACGTGCTCCTCGTGGTCACGGATCCCGTTGACTTGCGGAGGATGCGGGAATGCCAGCAGATTTACTCGGACGCATCCTCCGCCAGGATCAACTGGGGGAAATGTTCTGGACTCCTGGTGGGTCAGTGGCAGGTGGACTCTCTGCCGGAGGAGTTCGGGCCCTTCGCCTGGAGCACCACGCACCTCCTCTACTTGGGAGTCTACCTCAGCCCGGCCGAGGACGCCTGGCCGGCGAACTGGCACGAGCTGGAGGCCAAAGTCACCGCTCGCTTAGGACGCTGGACAGGATTGCTCCGAGTGTTGTCCTACAGGGGTCGGGCGTTGGTCATAAACCAACTGGTGGCCGCCATGTTGTGGTACCGGTTGGTTACTCTGATCCCCCCCCCTGCGTTTGTCGCCAAGATACAGAAGAAGCTCGTCGACTTCTTCTGGAACAACAGGATACACTGGGTCGCTGCCGCGGTTCTGAGTCTCCCGCTTAAGGAGGGCGGTCAGGCGTTGGTGTGCCTCCGCACCCAGGCTGCGACTTTCCGTCTTCGGACGCTGCAGAGATACCTGTACGTCGAGAATCCTCCAAGATGGTGTGCGCTGGCGACATATTTTTTCCGCCAGCTGCACGGCCTCAATTACGACACGCAGCTCCTGTTTTTGGAGGTGAGCGGCAGGCGTGAGAGCCTGCGGGAGCTGCCTGTCTTTTACCAGGAACTACTATGGGTTTGGAACTCCGTCGCCTCCAGGCGGAGCTCTCCCCCGTCAGGAGCGGCGGCTGTCCTCCGGGAGCCGCTGTTCAGGAATCCGCACCTCCACGTCCGCGAGTTCGGGTGGCTGGCAGAGCGCAGGGCTGTGCCTGGCAGGGTGACTAGAGTCGGGGACCTACTCGATGGCGGAGGAGCGGGCTGGATGGCGCCAGAGGAGCTGGCGCGACGCATGTCGTGGGTCGACGTCCGGCTCGCGGTCGATGCCATCGGGGCGGTGAAAGCGATGTTGCCCCCCGGCGCCACGAGGTGCGTCGAGGCGGCTCGGGCACGTGGGGAGATCCCGTCCGAGCTTACTCCCGTTCGGATGGAATTCCTTATCGGCGCCTTGCCCCGAGACTCCCCTCGGGGATCGGCGCCTCACAACTTGAGCCGTCTCGAGGAAATACCCTCCGTGCTTTTTCATTCTGCGCGGAGGGGTTTCCTGTACGGGCTGCTCTTGCACACCTTCCACTTTGCCATCTTCGCCTGCCGTCCGGACACGCCGTGGCGTGCCGTTTTACCTCCGGACGGAGGCGGAGGTCCCCAATGGGGGGCTCTCTATGCGGGAGTCCTCCCCTGTTCTATCGGGGATTTGGCCTGGAGGGTGTTGCACAGAGCAGTTCCGTGCAATAGATTTTTAAGCAGGTTTACGGACTCCCAGACCGCTTGTTTGTTTTGCGGTCTGGAGGAGTCCGTTTTTCACGTGTACACGGGGTGTGAGAGGTTGCAGCCCCTCTTTCACTATTTGAAGGGGCTGCTCCTCAAATTTTGGTTGCACTTCAGTCCCACGCTCTTGATCTACGGTCACCCGGTGCGGAGGGGAGCGGCCAGGTCGGAGGACCTCCTCGTGGGCCTGCTCCTGGGCCTGGCCAAGAAAGCCATCAATTGGTCCAGGCAGCGGGCGGCCGAGGGGGTCGTCCGGCCGGATTGCCTCCCTCTCTTCCGCGGCCATGTTCGCGGCCGGGTGGCCCTGGAGATGGAGCACGCGGTGTCCGCCGGCGAGCTCGAGCTCTTTCGTGACCGGTGGGCGCCGCGGGGACTGGAGTGCGTAATCGATCTAAGAGGCCAAATTTTAATTTGATTAATCGGGTTATTTAAAGGGTTTATTTGTTTAAGGGTTTATTTTTGGGTTTATATAAAAGAGGGGCACAATTAACACAGGAGACTGACAAGTGAAGGTGCCATCTAGAGGTTACAAAAAGGAACTGACTGGCACCCTCACAGGACCCCCTCCCCAAGGAACGGCTCCTGACGTTCCAAACACAGGGCTCGAGAGAGAGACAAACAGGGCTCAAGAGGCACAGGACACGAAAGACACTGGGCGCTAAGACACTGGGCGCTGAGACACTGGGCGCTAAGACACTGGGCGCTAAGACACTGGGCGCTAAGACACTGGGCGCTAAGACACAGGACAATGATTTAAATGAACATAGAGCAAATACTTAAATTCTCTAAACTTCTGAATTAGTGGTATGGATAACCAAGTTGGGGAAAAGACTTAAAGGCTTAAGCTAGATCAATCCGAAGTCACACGTGTAAAACAGAGGCAGCCACACACCCTCCAGGGCATTTAGAACCAAGTCAAAAAACTGAAAGTCTGTTTTAGTACACATGGCGAATCTTCTTAGCTACTCAAGCAATGATATCTTCCATTCCAACTTTTCACAAACTACAGATGTTCAGAAATCTAAAGACGAAATCATCCTCTTCATCCACTAGCGGCAGGGACATGTCGTAGCAATCATATGACCAAAATCTTTATAAGCAACAGAGTCATCATTCTCCAAAGTTAACACGCTCAATGGATTATATTCCGAAGGGATCCAAGAAGGGCGAAGACTCGAGGAGGGAGGTCCGGTCGCGAAAAAGGCGCTGGGGAAAACTAAACACCATAGGGTGGGTCCCCCTGCGGAGGGCGTCCCCCACATTATGGAGCCCCTGACGCCGGAGAGCGTCGCCGCGATAATCGCGGAGTGCGGAGGGGGGGGGCCCTCGTGGCCGAGCCTGTGGCCGCGACCGCCGAGGCGGTAATGCCAGAACCTGCGGCCGGGCTCGGGCCCGGGGGTCCCAAAGAACTCGCTCCTCCAGAAGGAGCAGGGGAGGCCCCTGAAGAAATGGAGGCCTCCCTTTACCCCTCCGCGCTCAAAAGAAGGCGCGACCCCCTGGATGAGGAGGAGAACCGGGAGGAGGAAGGTCCCTCCGGTCAGGGGGAGTCGTCGCCCGCCGCGGGTGCTGCGCCCCACCCCACCGCTGACACCATTACGGGCGAACGGCAGGGGTCGCCTGTCCCTGAGGAGGCTGAGGCAGAAGCGTCTGCCCAGCTCGTGCCTCCCGGGGATGGGGACGAGACCCTGCCCGTGGGGGGGGTCGCGGAACGAGCCGCGGCGGAAATAGATCCACTGCTGGTGGCTTTGCCCCTCGACGGGTCGGGCGGCCAGGGGACCGGGCCGGGCGAGTCCTCTGATGATGAGCTCGCCCAGAGCGGCCCGGACCTTTCCCAGGTGCTGCTCGACTTCGTCGAGGTGTGTGGGAAAATTACCCCATCTGCTGGGTCGGAGGCCGGTGGCGTGGCGGAGGGGGACCCTCCGTCTGTGTCTCCGGCGCCGGGCGACTTGGAGATGATCGGGTACACGTGTTCTCCCGTCTCTCCGGTCTCTCCGGTCGTTCCGGTGCCTGGGGCGGAGGGGGTCTCCGGGCCGCCGCCGCCTTCTGGCCCGGCCCCCCTAAAGGAGCCCGGGGGGGAATCCTCCGCTACCGATCCTGGGGGTGGGATCGGGGCGGAGGCGGGGCCGGCTGTCGCGGCCGGGCCGCCCGACGCGCACTGCGTGGCGGACGGTTCGGCCGCCGGTGGCGACCCCCCCGGAGGAGGACGGGGACTCGGTGGTGGGGGCGGAGGAAGACTTAGAGTCCATCGCCGACGAGGCGATGGATGACCTCGCGCCCCTCGCCGGGACCCCCCTCGTTCTTATTCCCATCAGGGAGCTCCGGGAATTTGTGGCCACGAGCCAGGGTCGCCGCAGGACCCAGCAGGCCCTCGACAGATGGTCGGGGCTGGCGCTGCTCGTCGGGTCGGCCCGCGTCGCCTACAAGACCATGGGTGCGGACGCGGGCGTGAGCCCGTCCGAGCTGTGTCGGTTCCGAGCATTCCTCACCGGGCTGCTAAGGGAGTGGCGGTCGACTAGCGGCCGCCCTCCCTTCCCCCGTTAGTTTTAAGTAGGGGTTGGTTGTGCTTCTGAAATGAAGATAACCATAGCCAGCCTCAACGTCAACGGCAGCAGGGAGGCTAGCCGCAGATTTAATAACTTTTCGGTCCTTCGGGACGGGAAGTATGCGGTGTGCTTCCTGCAAGAAACCCACACCTTTCCGGGAGACGAGGCTACGTGGCTCCTGGAGTGGCAAGGAGGGGTCAACATGAGTCACCTCTCCAGTGTTTCCAGTGGGGTGGCTATCTTGTTGGCCCCGCATTTTCAGCCGGAGTTCTTGGGGGTCAAGGAGCTCGTGCCGGGCCGCTTGCTCCAGGTCACCGTTCGCCTGGGGGGCGTGCCGTTCCATCTAGTGAACGTGTATGCCCCCGGGGCCGGTGCGCAGCAAGCGCGCTTCTTTGAAGAAGTGTCCACTCTTTTGGGCTCCATCGACGCGGGCGAGTGCGTCGTCCTCGGGGGGGATTTTAATTGTACCCTCGAGGCGAGGGACCGCACGGGTGCCCAGCCGAGCCCGGCGTCGGTGGGGAAGTTGAGGGACCTGGTCGGGTCCCTCGACTTGGTGGACGTCTGGCGTAATCTTCATCCCGACTCCAGCGCCTTCACTTTTGTGAGGTCTGGGGGAGGAGCGTCCAGGATCGACCGCCTCTACATTTCCCGGGCATACGTCTCCTGCGTTCCGACGGCTTCCGTGCGGCCGGTGCCGTGCACGGACCACCACCTGGTGTGGGCGGAGCTCGTGCCGCCGCGCGCCGGGGGGCGGTCCGCGTACTGGCACTTTAACAACCTGCTGCTGGAGGACGCGCGGTTCCGGGATTCGTTCGGTCTTTTCTGGGCCAGCTGGAGAAGGAAGCAGGGGGGCTTCCCCTCCTTGAGGCTATGGTGGGATGTGGGCAAGGCTCACATCCGTCTCTTCTGTCAGGAGTACGCGAAGGGGTCGACCAAGAGGCGGGAGGCCCGGGTCGGGCAGTTGGAGGAGGAGGTGCTCGACCTGGAGTCCCGTCTCGGTCAAGTCGCCGAGGACCCGGCCCTGCGGCTGGCGTACGAAGAGAAGAAGGGCGCGCTGAAGGACCTGCGGCTCGTCGGGTCCCGAGGCGCGTACGTGAGGTCGCGGATCCAGTTCCTGCGGGACCTGGACCGCGGCTCCCCCTTCTTCTACTCGCTGGAAAAAAGACGGGGGGTCCGTAAGCAGCTTTTGGAGCTGCTGGCCGACGACGGATCTCCGGTCTCGGATCCGGAGGGAATCCGCGCGGAGACCCGCGCCTATTACGGGGCTCTGTTCTCTCCGGATCCGTCCAGCGAGGACGCGCGCGGAGTTTTGTGGGAGGACCTGCCGAAGGTCGGCCTGGAGGGCGCCGAAAAACTGGACGCTCCTCTGAGTTTGGAGGAGCTGTCCGGCGCCCTCCGCCAGCTCTCCAGGGGGAAGTCCCCGGGGCTGGACGGGCTGACCGTGGAGTTCCACAGGGCGTTCTGGGGCGTCCTGGGGGGCGACTACGTGCGGGTCCTGGGGGAATGTCTGGCGACCGGGGAGATGCCCCTCTCGTGGCGCAGGGCGGTGATCGTCCTGCTGCCTAAGAAGGGTGATCTCCGCCTCCTCAAGAACTGGCGCCCGGTCTCCCTCCTCAGCACGGATTACAAAATCTTTGCCAGGGCCATGTCTGTTCGCCTTGGCGCCGTGCTGGCCCGCATGATCCATCCCGACCAGTCCTACACGGTCCCGGGCCGGACCATTCACGATAACATCCATCTGGTCCGGGACCTGGTCCACCATTCCCAGAGGGCTGGTCTGTCGGTCGCCTTCCTTTCCCTGGATCAGGAGAAGGCGTTCGACAGGGTGGATCACGAGTATCTTTTCGGGACTCTGCGCGCTTTCGGGTTCGGGACGCATTTCGTCGCCCGGATCCGACTTCTGTACGCTGCCGCGGAGTGTCTGATTAAAGTTAACGGGTCCTTGACGGCGCCCCTTCGCTTCGGGAGGGGGGTGCGTCAGGGATGCCCCATGTCCGGCCAGTTATATGCCATTTGCGTGGAGCCTTTCCTGCGCCTCTTGCGGAAGAGGTTGGCGGGATTGGCTCTGCGAGGGCCGGGCGTGGAGGTGGTCCTCTCTGCTTACGCCGATGACGTGCTCCTCGTGGTCACGGATCCCGTTGACTTGCGGAGGATGCGGGAATGCCAGCAGATTTACTTGGACGCATCCTCCGCCAGGATCAACTGGGGGAAATGTTCTGGACTCCTGGTGGGTCAGTGGCAGGTGGACTCTCTGCCGGAGGAGTTCGGGCCCTTCGCCTGGAGTACCACGCACCTCCTCTACTTGGGAGTCTACCTCAGCCCGGCCGAGGACGCCTGGCCGGCGAACTGGCACGAGCTGGAGGCCAAAGTCACCGCTCGCTTAGGACGCTGGACAGGATTGCTCCGAGTGTTGTCCTACAGGGGTCGGGCGTTGGTCATAAACCAACTGGTGGCCGCCATGTTGTGGTACCGGTTGGTTACTCTGATCCCCCCCCCTGCGTTTGTCGCCAAGATACAGAAGAAGCTCGTCGACTTCTTCTGGAACAACAGGATACACTGGGTCGCTGCCGCGGTTCTGAGTCTCCCGCTTAGGGAGGGCGGTCAGGCGCTGGTGTGCCTTCGCACCCAGGCTGCGACTTTCCGTCTTCGGACGCTGCAGAGATACCTGTACGTCGAGAATCCTCCAAGATGGTGTGCGCTGGCGACGTATTTTTTCCGCCAGCTGCACGGCCTCAATTACGACACGCAGCTCCTGTTTTTGGAGGTGAGCGGCAGGCGTGAGAGCCTGCGGGAGCTGCCTGTCTTTTACCAGGAACTACTATGGGTTTGGAACTCCGTCGCCTCCAGGCGGAGCTCTCCCCCGTCAGGAGCGGCGGCTGTCCTCCGGGAGCCGCTGTTCAGGAATCCGCACCTCCACGTCCACGAGTTCGGGTGGCTGGCGGAGCGCAGGGCTGTGCCTGGCAGGGTGACTAGAGTCGGGGACCTACTCGATGGCGGAGGAGCGGGCTGGATGGCGCCAGAGGAGCTGGCGCGACGCATGTCGTGGGTCGACGTCCGGCTCGCGGTCGATGCCATCGGGGCGGTGAAAGCGATGTTGCCCCCCGGCGCCACGAGGTGCGTCGAGGCGGCTCGGGCACGTGGGGAGATCCCGTCCGAGCTTACTCCCGTTCGGATGGAATTCCTTATCGGCGCCTTGCCCCGAGACTCCCCTCGGGGATCGGCGCCTCACAACTTGAGCCGTCTCGAGGAAATACCAACCGTGCTTTTTCATTCTGCGCGGAGGGGTTTCCTGTACGGGCTGCTCTTGCACACCTTCCACTTTGCCATCTTCGCCTGCCGTCCGGACACGCCGTGGCGTGCCGTTTTACCTCCGGACGGAGGCGGAGGTCCCCAATGGGGGGCTCTCTATGCGGGAGTCCTCCCCTGTTCTATCGGGGATTTGGCCTGGAGGGTGTTGCACAGAGCAGTTCCGTGCAATAGATTTTTAAGCAGGTTTACGGACTCCCAGACCGCTTGTTTGTTTTGCGGTCTGGAGGAGTCCGTTTTTCACGTGTACACGGGGTGTGAGAGGTTGCAGCCCCTCTTTCACTATTTGAAGGGGCTGCTCCTCAAATTTTGGTTGCACTTCAGTCCCACGCTCTTGATCTACGGTCACCCGGTGCGGAGGGGAGCGGCCAGGTCGGAGGACCTCCTCGTGGGCCTGCTCCTGGGCCTGGCCAAGAAAGCCATCAATTGGTCCAGGCAGCGGGCGGCCGAGGGGGTCGTCCGGCCGGAATGCCTCCCTCTCTTCCGCGGCCATGTTCACGGCCGGGTGGCCCTGGAGATGGAGCACGCGGTGTCCGCCGGCGAGCTCGAGCTCTTTCGTGACCGGTGGGCGCCGCGGGGACTGGAGTGCGTAATCGATTTAAGAGGCCAAATTTTAATTTGATTAATCGGGTTATTTAAAGGGTTTATTTGTTTAAGGGTTTATTTTTGGGTTTATATAAAAGAGGGGAACAATTAACACAGGAGACTGACAAGTGAAGGTGCCATCTAGAGGTTACAAAAAGGAACTGACTGGCACCCTCACAGGACCCCCTCCCCAAGGAACGGCTCCTGACGTTCCAAACACAGGGCTCGAGAGAGAGAGACAAACAGGGCTCAAGAGGCACAGGACACGAAAGACACTGGGCGCTAAGACACTGGGCGCTAAGACACTGGGCGCTAAGACACAGGACAATGATTTAAATGAACATAGAGCAAATACTTAAATTCTCTAAACTTCTGAATTAGTGGTATGGATAACCAAGTGGAGAAAAGACTTAAAGGCTTAAGCTAGATCAATCCGAAGTCACACGTGTAAAACAGAGGCAGCCACACACCCTCCAGGGCATTTAGAACCAAGTCAAAAAACTGAAAGTCTGTTTTAGTACACATGGCGAATCTTCTTAGCTACTCAAGCAATGATATCTTCCATTCCAACTTTTCACAAACTACAGATGTTCAGAAATCTAAAGACGAAATCATCCTCTTCATCCACTAGCGGCAGGGACATGTCGTAGCAATCATATGACCAAAATCTTTATAAGCAACAGAGTCATCATTCTCCAAAGTTAACACGCTCAATGGATTATATTCCGAAGGGATCCAAGAAGGGCGAAGACTCGAGGAGGGAGGTCCGGTCGCGAAAAAGGCGCTGGGGAAAACTAAACACCGTAGGGTGGGTCCCCCCGCGGAGGGCGTCCCCCACAATATGGAGCCCCTGACGCCGGAGAGCGTCGCCGCGATAATCGCGGAGTGCGGAGGGGGGGGGGGCCCTCGTGGCCGAGCCTGTGGCCGCGACCGCCGAGGCGGTAATGCCAGAACCTGCGGCCGGGCTCGTGCCCGGGGGTCCCAAAGAACTCGCTCCTCCAGAAGGAGCAGGGGAGGCCCCTGAAGAAATGGAGGCCTCCCTTTACCCCTCCGCGCTCAAAAGAAGGCGCGACCCCCTGGATGAGGAGGAGGACCGGGAGGAGGAAGGTCCCTCCGGTCAGGGGGAGTCGTCGCCCGCCGCGGGCGCTGCGCCCCACCCCACCGCTGACACCATTACGGGCAAACGGCAGGGGTCGCCTGTCCCTGAGGAGGCTGAGGCAGAAGCGTCTGCCCAGCTCGTGCCTCCCGGGGATGGGGACGAGACCCTGCCCATGGGGGGGGTCGCGGAACAACCCGCGGCGGGAACAGATGCACTGCTGGTGGCTTTGCCCCTCGACGGGTCGGGCGGCCAGGGGACCGGGCCGGGCGAGTCCTCTGATGATGAGCTCGCCCAGAGCGGCCCGGACCTTTCCCAGGTGCTGCTCGACTTCGTCGAGGTTTGCGGGAAAATTACCCCATCTGTTGGGTCGGAGGCCGGTGGCGTGGCGGAGGGGGACCCTCCGTCTGTGTCTCCGGCGCCGGGCGACTTGGAGATGATCGGGTACACGTGTTCTCCCGTCTCTCCGGTCGTTCCGGTGCCTGGGGCGGAGGGGGTCTCCGGCCCGCCGCCGCCTTCTGGCCCGGCCCCCCTAAAGGAGCCCGGGGGGGAATCCTCCGCTACCGATCCTGGGGGTGGGATCGGGGCGGAGGCGGGGCCGGCTGTCGCGGCCGGGCCGCCCGACGCGCACTGCGTGGCGGACGGTTCGGCCGCCGGTGGCGACCCCCCGGAGGAGGACGGGGACTCGGTGGTGGGGGCGGAGGAAGACTTAGAGTCCATCGCCGACGAGGCGATGGATGACCTCGCGCCCCTCGCCGGGCCCCCCCTCGTTCTTATTCCCATCAGGGAGCTCCGGGAATTTGTGGCCACGAGCCAGGGTCGCCGCAGGACCCAGCAGGCCCTCGACAGATGGTCGGGGCTGGCGCTGCTCGTCGGGTCGGCCCGCGTCGCCTACAAGACCATGGGTGTGGACGCGGGCGTGAGCCCGTCCGAGCTGTGTCGGTTCCGGGCATTCCTCACCGGGCTGCTAAGGGAGTGGCGGTCGGCTAGCGGCCGCCCTCCCTTCCCCCGTTAGTTTTAAGTAGGGGTTGGTTGTGCTTCTGAAATGAAGATAACCATAGCCAGCCTCAACGTCAACGGCAGCAGGGGAGCTAGCCGCAGATTTGAAAACTTTTCGGTCCTTCGGGACGGGAAGTATGCGGTGTGCTTCCTGCAAGAAACCCACACCGTTCCGGGAGACGAGGCCACGTGGCTCCTGGAGTGGCAAGGGGGGGTCAACATGAGTCACCTCTCCAGTGTTTCCAGTGGGGTGGCTATCTTGTTGGCCCCGCATTTTCAGCCGGAGATCTTGGGGGTCAAGGAGCTCGTGCCGGGCCGCTTGCTCCAGGTCACCGTTCGCCTGGGGGGCGTGCCGTTCCATCTAGTGAACGTGTACACCCCCGGGGCCGGTGCGCAGCAAGCGCGCTTCTTTGAAGAAGTGTCCACTCTTTTGGGCTCCATCGACGCGGGCGAGTGCGTCGTCCTCGGGGGGGATTTTAATTGTACCCTCGAGGCGAGGGACCGCACGGGTACCCAGCCGAGCCCGGCGTCGGTGGGGAAGTTGAGGGACCTGGTCGGGTCCCTCGACTTGGTGGACGTCTGGCGTAATCTCCATCCCGACTCCAGCGCCTTCACCTTTGTGAGGTCTGGGGGAGGAGCGTCCAGGATCGACCGCCTCTACATTTCCCGAGCGTACGTCTCCTGCGTTCCGACGGCTTCCGTGCGGCCGGTGCCGTGCACGGACCACCACCTGGTGTGGGCGGAGCTCGTGCCGCCGCGCGCCGGGGGGGGTCCGCGTACTGGCACTTTAACAACCTGCTGCTGGAGGACGTGCGGTTCCGGGATTCGTTCGGTCGTTTCTGGGCCGGCTGGAGAAGGAAGCAGGGGGGCTTCCCCTCCTTGAGGCTATGGTGGGATGTGGGCAAGGCTCACATCCGTCTCTTCTGTCAGGAGTACGCGAAGGGGTCGACCAAGAGGCGGGAGGCCCGGGTCGGGCAGTTGGAGAAGGAGGTGCTCGACCTGGAGTCCCGTCTCGGTCAAGTCGCCGAGGACCCGGCCCTGCGGCTGGCGTACGAAGAGAAGAAGGGCGCGCTGAAGGACCTGCGGCTCGTCGGGTCCCGAGGCGCGTACGTGAGGTCGCGGATCCAGTTCCTGCGGGACCTGGACCGCGGCTCCCCCTTCTTCTACTCGCTGGAAAAAAGACGGGGGGTCCGTAAGCAGCTTTTGGAGCTGCTGGCCGACGACGGATCTCCGGTCTCGGATCCGGAGGGAATCCGCGCGGAGACCCGCGCCTATTACGGGGCTCTGTTCTCTCCGGATCCGTCCAGCGAGGACGCGCGCGGAGTTTTGTGGGAGGACCTGCCGAAGGTCGGCCTGGAGGGCGCCGAAAAACTGGACGCTCCTCTGAGTTTGGAGGAGCTGTCCGGCGCCCTCCGCCAGCTCTCTAGGGGGAAGTCCCCGGGGCTGGACGGGCTGACCGTGGAGTTCCACAGGGCGTTCTGGGGCGTCCTGGGGGGTGACTACGTGCGGGTCCTGGGGGAATGTCTGGCGACCGGGGAGATGCCCCTCTCGTGGCGCAGGGCGGTGATCGTCCTGCTGCCTAAGAGGGGTGATCTCCGCCTCCTCAAGAACTGGCGCCCGGTCTCCCTCCTCAGCACGGATTACAAAATCTTTGCCAGGGCCATGTCTGTTCGCCTTGGCGCCGTGCTGGCCCGCATGATCCATCCCGACCAGTCCTACACGGTCCCGGGCCGGACCATTCACGATAACATCCATCTGGTCCGGGACCTGGTCCGCCATTCCCAGAGGGCTGGTCTGTCGGTCGCCTTCCTTTCCCTGGATCAGGAGAAGGCGTTCGACAGGGTGGATCACGAGTATCTTTTTGGGACTCTGCGCGCTTTCGGGTTCGGGACGCATTTCGTCGCCCGGATCCGACTTCTGTACGCTGCCGCGGAGTGTCTGATTAAAGTTAACGGGTCCTTGACAGCGCCCCTTCGCTTCGGGAGGGGGGTGCGTCAGGGATGCCCCATGTCCGGCCAGTTATATGCCATTTGCGTGGAGCCTTTCCTGCGCCTCTTGCGGAAGAGGTTGGCGGGATTGGCTCTGCAGGGGCCGGGCGTGGAGGTGGTCCTCTCGGCTTACGCCGATGACGTGCTCCTCGTGGTCACGGATCCCGTTGACTTGCGGAGGATGCGGGAATGCCAGCAGATTTACTCGGACGCATCCTCCGCCAGGATCAACTGGGGGAAATGTTCTGGACTCCTGGTGGGTCAGTGGCAGGTGGACTCTCTGCCGGAGGAGTTCGGGCCCTTCGCCTGGAGTACCACGCACCTCCTCTACTTGGGAGTCTACCTCAGCCCGGCCGAGGACGCCTGGCCGGCGAACTGGCACGAGCTGGAGGCCAAAGTCACCGCTCGCTTAGGACGCTGGACAGGATTGCTCCGAGTGTTGTCCTACAGGGGTCGGGCGTTGGTCATAAACCAACTGGTGGCCGCCATGTTGTGGTACCGGTTGGTTACTCTGATCCCCCCCCCTGCGTTTGTCGCCAAAATACAGAAGAAGCTCGTCGACTTCTTCTGGAACAACAGGATACACTGGGTCGCTGCCGCGGTTCTGAGTCTCCCGCTTAAGGAGGGCGGTCAGGCGTTGGTGTGCCTCCGCACCCAGGCTGCGACTTTCCGTCTTCGGACGCTGCAGAGATACCTGTACGTCGAGAATCCTCCAAGATGGTGTGCGCTGGCGACGTATTTTTTCCGCCAGCTGCACGGCCTCAATTACGACACGCAGCTCCTGTTTTTGGAGGTGAGCGGCAGGCGTGAGAGCCTGCGGGAGCTGCCTGTCTTTTACCAGGAACTACTATGGGTTTGGAACTCCGTCGCCTCCAGGCGGAGCTCTCCCCCGTCAGGAGCGGCGGCTGTCCTCTGGGAGCCGCTGTTCAGGAATCCGCACCTCCACGTCCGCGAGTTCGGGTGGCTGGCGGAGCGCAGGGCTGTGCCTGGCAGGGTGACTAGAGTCGGGGACCTACTCGATGGCGGAGGAGCGGGCTGGATGGCGCCAGAGGAGCTGGCGCGACGCATGTCGTGGGACGACGTCCGGCTCGCGGTCAATGCCATCGGGGCGGTGAAAGCGATGTTGCCCCCCGGCGCCACGAGGTGCGTCGAGGCGGCTCGGGCACGTGGGGAGATCCTGTCCGGGCTTACTCCCGTTCGGATGGAATTCCTTATCGGCGCCTTGCCCCGAGACTCCCCTCGGGGATCGGCGCCTCACAACTTGAGCCGTCTCGAGGAAATACCCTCCGTGCTTTTTCATTCTGCGCGGAGGGGTTTCCTGTACGGGCTGCTCTTGCACACCTTCCACTTTGCCATCTTCGCCTGCCGTCCGGACACGCCGTGGCGTGCCGTTTTACCTCCGGACGGAGGCGGAGGTCCCCAATGGGGGGCTCTCTATGCGGGAGTCCTCCCCTGTTCTATCGGGGATTTGGCCTGGAGGGTGTTGCACAGAGCAGTTCCGTGCAATAGATTTTTAAGCAGGTTTACGGACTCCCAGAACGCTTGTTTGTTTTGCGGTCTGGAGGAGTCCGTCTTTCACGTGTACACGGGGTGTGAGAGGTTGCAGCCCCTCTTCCATTTTTTGAGGGGGCTGCTCCTCAAATTTTGGTTGCACTTCAGTCCCACGCTCTTGATCTACGGTCACCCGGTGCGGAGGGGAGCGGCCAGGTCGGAGGACCTCCTCGTGGGCCTGCTCCTGGGCCTGGCCAAGAAAGCCATTAATTGGTCCAGGCAGCGGGCGGCCAAGGGGGTCGTCCGGCCGGATTGCCTCCCTCTCTTCCGCGGCCATGTTCGCGGCCGGGTGGCCCTGGAGATGGAGCACGCGGTGTCCGCCGGCGAGCTCGAGCTCTTTCGTGACCGGTGGGCGCCGCGGGGACTGGAGTGCGTAATCGATTTAAGAGGCCAAATTTTAATTTGATTAATCGGGTTATTTAAAGGGTTTATTTGTTTAAGGGTTTATTTTTGGGTTTATAAAAAGAGGACAAGTGAAGGTTGAAGCTCATTCTGGACCTTGCTGTCTGTGGAGCAGGTTGTGCTGTTGCTGTTCCTGCTGCTGCTGCTTAGGAGGTGGTGGTTGCCTTGGCCTGGGAGTGGAGAGGAAGGAGTGACCCCAGGCCACCACTACCAGCAACCAACATCAACTACAGAGGTGCCTGGAGAGGGAGGAGTAGAGGACAGAGGAGGAGGCCAGCTTTACAACTACAAGAGGCCTTCCATCACTGCCTCCCAATTTGGCCTCCAGCCCAGGAGAGGGAGAGAGGGGAGAGGAATACCTCTCAGCTACAACTTGGAAGGAGGGGAGGAGCTGCTGCAACTCTCAACATCTGCAGGTGGGTGTCTTTGTGCATTCCCCTAAAGACTTTGCATTCTAGGCGGGGGGAGGAAAGAAGACGGGCCGGAAAGCCTGGCCTGGGTTGGCTGGAGCCTGCCCAGGTGAAGTTTGTTCCTCTACACCGAGAAGACCTGGTGTGGTCTGAGCCTGGTCTTTTTCCAGCCTGCCCAGGTGAAGACGTCTTCTCCCCCTGCCCGAAGAGCTGCTTAAGACTTTGTTTTCCATCGGGGGAGTGCACCCAGCCGACGCCCACCCACCGACCAACACCTTAAGTGGGGACCCTGCCTTTGCGGCCCCCCCCCTCCTTCTCTCTCCTTGTCCTCTCTCTGCCTCTCAAAAGGCACCTCTTTTATTATTTATTTTGACCAATTGAGCAGAGGGAAGGAAGGGCCCCCCTCCCAATTTATTCCATCAAGGGGAGAGGTGGCCCAGTACATTTACACTCCCTCTGCTCAGGACTCTTTTTTTCCGAGGCCATTAAAAACCTCCAGGCCTGTGACAAAGTTGGGGTGTGTGTAGCTCTTTTTTTAAGAACCACCCCATGATGGCCAGTACTTCTTCGGCGGTGACGGGGCCGGCGATGACATATGCGGCGGCGGCGGCCAAAGCCTCGGCCGCTCCCGCTGCTGCTGCTGCCCCGTCGCCATTCCGGCTGATGACCATCAAGCTCGGGGTGAAGAGCTACACCCACCCCGACATGACTATTGAGGCGTGCGTGAAGGCTATGGCCGGGGTTGTCGGCCCTCCGGCCATAGTCGCCGCCTCAAAAATGTACGGGAAGGCTGTCTTCTTCCTGGAGTCCGAGCGGGCGGTGGCCCTGGCCATCGCCCAGGGGCTCACCGTGGGCGGGACTTTCCTGCCGGTGGACCCGCTGGAGGCCACCGCGCAGAGGGTCGTCTTGTCGAATGTCCCGCCCTATATCACCGGTGAGCTCCTCCTCCCCCACCTACGTCAACTCGGGGAGGTGAGGTCGGGGATTTCCCCGATCCCGCTCGGGCTCCGGGAAGGCAGCCTTCGCCATGTCTTCTCCTTCCGGCGCCAAGCTTTCGTGCAGCTGGCGCGGGAGGGGGAGACGGACGGGGCTTTCACGGTCCTCCACGGGGGGACCCCGTACCGCGTCTTTTGGACCACGGACGGCGTGCGGTGCCACGCCTGTAGGGAGGTGGGGCACGTGCGGAAAAACTGCCCCGCCTCCAAGGCCGCCAAGTCATCCGGCGCGACCAAGGCTGGCGCCGCCGCCGCTCCTCCCTCCGGGTCTAGCCGCGCCCCCTCCCGAACAAAAGCTAACGGGGCGCGGTCGTCGTCGGAGGCCGTCGTCATCCAGGCCTCCGGCGGGGGGGAGGAGGGAGGTCCGGTCGCGAAGAAGGCGCTGGGCAAAACTAAACACCGTAGGGTGGGTCCCCCCGGGGAGGGCGAACCCTTTAATATAGACCCCCTGACGCCCGAGAGCATCGCGGCGTTGTTAGTGGAGTGCGGAGCTGGGGGGGACCCCGTGCCTGAGCCCGTGGCCGCGACCGCCGAGGCGGGACCACCAGAACCTGCGGCCGGGCTTGGGTCCGGGGGACCGAAAGAACTCGCTCCTCTGGAAGGAGCAGGGGAGGCCCCTGAAGACATGGAGGCCTCCCTTTACCCCTCCGCGCTCAAGCGAAGGCGCGACTCCCGGGACGAGGGGGGGGACCGGGAGGTGGAAGGTCCCTCCGGTCAGGGGGAGTCGTCGCCCGCCGCGGGCGCTGCGCCCCACCCCACCGCTATCACCACCGCGAGCGAATGGCAGGGGTCGCCTGTCCCCGGGGAGGCTGAGGCAGAAGCGTCTGCCCAGCTCGTGCCTCCCGGGGACGGGGACGAGACCCTGCCCGTGGGGGGGGTCGCGGGACAACCCGCGGCGGGGATCGATCCCCTGTTGGTGGCGTTACCCCTCGACGGGTCGGGCGGCCAGGGGACCGGGCCGGGCGAGTCATCCGATGATGAGCTCGCCCAGAGCGGCCCGGACCTTTCCCAGGTGCTGCTCGACTTCGTCGAGGTTTGCGGGAAAATTACCCCATCTGTTGGGTCGGAGGCCGGTGGCGTGGCGGAGGGGGACCCTCCGTCTGTGTCTCCGGCGCCGGGCGACTTGGAGATGATCGGGTACACGTGTTCTCCCGTCTCTCCGGTCTCTCCGGTCGTTCCGGTGCCTGGGGCGGAGGGGGTCTCCGGCCCGCCGCCGCCTTCTGGCCCGGCCCCCCTAAAGGAGCCCGGGGGGGAATCCTCCGCTACCGATCCTGGGGGTGGGATCGGGGCGGAGGCGGGGCCGGCTGTCGCGGCCGGGCCGCCCGACGCGCACTGCGTGGCGGACGGTTCGGCCGCCGGTGGCGACCCCCCGGAGGAGGACGGGGACTCGGTGGTGGGGGCGGAGGAAGACTTAGAATCCATCGCCGACGAGGCGATGGATGACCTCGCGCCCCTCGCCGGGCCCCCCCTCGTTCTTATTCCCATCAGGGAGCTCCGGGAATTTGTGGCCACGAGCCAGGGTCGCCGCAGGACCCAGCAGGCCCTCGACAGATGGTCGGGGCTGGCGCTGCTCGTCGGGTCGGCCCGCGTCGCCTACAAGACCATGGGTGCGGACGCGGGCATGAGCCCGTCCGAGCTGTGTCGGTTCCGGGCATTCCTCACCGGGCTGCTAAGGGAGTGGCGGTCGGCTAGCGGCCGCCCTCCCTTCCCCCGTTAGTTTTAAGTAGGGGTTGATTGTGCTTCTGAAATGAAGATAACCATAGCCAGCCTCAACGTCAACGGCAGCAGGGGAGCTAGCCGCAGATTTGAAAACTTTTCGGTCCTTCGGGACGGGAAGTATGCGGTGTGCTTCCTGCAAGAAACCCACACCGTTCCGGGAGACGAGGCCACGTGGCTCCTGGAGTGGCAAGGGGGGGTCAACATGAGTCACCTCTCCAGTGTTTCCAGTGGGGTGGCTATCTTGTTGGCCCCGCATTTTCAGCCGGAGATCTTGGGGGTCAAGGAGCTCGTGCCGGGCCGCTTGCTCCAGGTCACCGTTCGCCTGGGGGGCGTGCCGTTCCATCTAGTGAACGTGTACGCCCCCGGGGCCGGTGCGCAGCAAGCGCGCTTCTTTGAAGAAGTGTCCACTCTTTTGGGCTCCATCGACGCGGGCGAGTGCGTCGTCCTCGGGGGGGATTTTAATTGTACCCTCGAGGCGAGGGACCGCACGGGTACCCAGCCGAGCCCGGCGTCGGTGGGGAAGTTGAGGGACCTGGTCGGGTCCCTCGACTTGGTGGACGTCTGGCGTAATCTCCATCCCGACTCTAGCGCCTTCACCTTTGTGAGGTCTGGGGGAGGAGCGTCCAGGATCGACCGCCTCTACATTTCCCGAGCGTACGTCTCCTGCGTTCCGACGGCTTCCGTGCGGCCGGTGCCGTGCACGGACCACCACCTGGTGTGGGCGGAGCTCGTGCCGCCGCGCGCCGGGGGGGGGTCCGCGTACTGGCACTTTAACAACCTGCTGCTGGAGGACGCGCGGTTCCGGGATTCGTTCGGTCGTTTCTGGGCCGGCTGGAGAAGGAAGCAGGGGGGCTTCCCCTCCTTGAGGCTATGGTGGGATGTGGGCAAGGCTCACATCCGTCTCTTCTGTCAGGAGTACGCGAAGGGGTCGACCAAGAGGCGGGAGGCCCGGGTCGGGCAGTTGGAGAAGGAGGTGCTCGACCTGGAGTCCCGTCTCGGTCAAGTCGCCGAGGACCCGGCCCTGCGGCTGGCGTACGAAGAGAAGAAGGGCGCGCTGAAGGACCTGCGGTTCGTCGGGTCCCGAGGCGCCTACGTGAGGTCGCGGATCCAGTTCCTGCGGGACCTGGACCGCGGCTCCCCCTTCTTCTACTCGCTGGAAAAAAGACGGGGGGTCCGTAAGCAGCTTTTGGAGCTGCTGGCCGACGACGGATCTCCGGTCTCGGATCCGGAGGGAATCCGCGCGGAGACCCGCGCCTATTACGGGGCTCTGTTCTCTCCGGATCCGTCCAGCGAGGACGCGCGCGGAGTTTTGTGGGAGGACCTGCCGAAGGTCGGCCTGGAGGGCGCCGAAAAACTGGACGCTCCTCTGAGTTTGGAGGAGCTGTCCGGCGCCCTCCGCCAGCTCTCTAGGGGGAAGTCCCCGGGGCTGGACGGGCTGACCGTGGAGTTCCACAGGGCGTTCTGGGGCGTCCTGGGGGGCGACTACGTGCGGGTCCTGGGGGAATGTCTGGCGACCGGGGAGATGCCCCTCTCGTGGCGCAGGGCGGTGATCGTCCTGCTGCCTAAGAGGGGTGATCTCCGCCTCCTCAAGAACTGGCGCCCGGTCTCCCTCCTCAGCACGGATTACAAAATCTTTGCCAGGGCCATGTCTGTTCGCCTTGGCGCCGTGCTGGCCCGCATGATCCATCCCGACCAGTCCTACACGGTCCCGGGCCGGACCATTCACGATAACATGCATCTGGTCCGGGACCTGGTCCACCATTCCCAGAGGGCTGGTCTGTCGGTCGCCTTCCTTTCCCTGGATCAGGAGAAGGCGTTCGACAGGGTGGATCACGAGTATCTTTTTGGGACTCTGCGCGCTTTCGGGTTCGGGACGCATTTCGTCGCCCGGATCCGACTTCTGTACGCTGCCGCGGAGTGTCTGATTAAAGTTAACGGGTCCTTGACGGCGCCCCTTCGCTTCGGGAGGGGGGTGCGTCAGGGATGCCCCATGTCCGGCCAGTTATATGCCATTTGCGTGGAGCCTTTCCTGCGCCTCTTGCGGAAGAGGTTGGCGGGATTGGCTCTGCAGGGGCCGGGCGTGGAGGTGGTCCTCTCAGCTTACGCCGATGACGTGCTCCTCGTGGTCACGGATCCCGTTGACTTGCGGAGGATGCGGGAATGCCAGCAGATTTACTCGGACGCATCCTCCGCCAGGATCAACTGGGGGAAATGTTCTGGACTCCTGGTGGGTCAGTGGCAGGTGGACTCTCTGCCGGAGGAGTTCGGGCCCTTCGCCTGGAGTACCACGCACCTCCTCTACTTGGGAGTCTACCTCAGCCCGGCCGAGGACGCCTGGCCGGCGAACTGGCACGAGCTGGAGGCCAAAGTCACCGCTCGCTTAGGACGCTGGACAGGATTGCTCCGAGTGTTGTCCTACAGGGGTCGGGCGTTGGTCATAAACCAACTGGTGGCCGCCATGTTGTGGTACCGGTTGGTTACTCTGATCCCCCCCCCTGCGTTTGTCGCCAAGATACAGAAGAAGCTCGTCGACTTCTTCTGGAACAACAGGATACACTGGGTCGCTGCCGCGGTTCTGAGTCTCCCGCTTAAGGAGGGCGGTCAGGCGTTGGTGTGCCTCCGCACCCAGGCTGCGACTTTCCGTCTTCGGACGCTGCAGAGATACCTGTACGTCGAGAATCCTCCAAGATGGTGTGCGCTGGCGACGTATTTTTTCCGCCAGCTGCACGGCCTCAATTACGACACGCAGCTCCTGTTTTTGGAGGTGAGCGGCAGGCGTGCCAGCCTGCGGGAGCTGCCTGTCTTTTACCAGGAACTACTATGGGTTTGGAACTCCGTCGCCTCCAGGCGGAGCTCTCCCCCGTCAGGAGCGGCGGCTGTCCTCCGGGAGCCGCTGTTCAGGAATCCGCACCTTCACGTCCGCGAGTTCGGGTGGCTGGCGGAGCGCAGGGCTGTGCCTGGCAGGGTGACTAGAGTCGGGGACCTACTCGATGGCGGAGGAGCGGGCTGGATGGCGCCAGAGGAGCTGGCGCGACGCATGTCGTGGGACGACGTCCGGCTCGCGGTCAATGCCATCGGGGCGGTGAAAGCGATGTTGCCCCCCGGCGCCACGAGGTGCGTCGAGGCGGCTCGGGCACGTGGGGAGATCCCGTCCGAGCTTACTCCCGTTCGGATGGAATTCCTTATCGGCGCCTTGCCCCGAGACTCCCCTCGGGGATCGGCGCCTCACAACTTGAGCCGTCTCGAGGAAATACCCTCCGTGCTTTTTCATTCTGCGCGGAGGGGTTTCCTGTACGGGCTGCTCTTGCACACCTTCCACTTTGCCATCTTCGCCTGCCGTCCGGACACGCCGTGGCGTGCCGTTTTACCTTCCAGCGGAGGCGGAGGTCCCCAATGGGGGGCTCTCTATGCGGGAGCCTTCCCCTGTTCTATCGGGGACTTGGCCTGGAGGGTGTTGCACAGAGCAGTCCCGTGCAATAGGTTTTTACGCAGGTTCACGGACTCCCGGGCCGCCTGTTTGTTCTGCGGTCTGGAGGAGTCCGTGTTCCATGTGTATGTCGAGTGTGGGAGGTTGCAGCCCCTCTTTCACTATTTGAAGGGGCTGCTCCTCAAATTTTGGTTGCACTTCAGTCCCACGCTCTTGATCTACCGTCACCCGGTGCGGAGGGGAGCGGCCAGGTCGGAGGACCTCCTCGTGGGCCTGCTCCTGGGCCTGGCCAAGAAAGCCATTAATTGGTCCAGGCAGCGGGCGACCGAGGGGGTCGTCCGGCCGGATTGCCTCTCTCTCTTCCGCGGCCATGTTCGCGGCCGGGTGGCCCTGGAGATGGAGCACGCGGTGTCCGCCGGCGAGCTCGAGCTCTTTCGTGACCGGTGGGCGCCGCGGGGACTGGAGTGCGTAATCGATTTAAGAGGCCAAATTTTAATTTGATTAATCGGGTTATTTAAAGGGTTTATTTGTTTAAGGGTTTATTTTTGGGTTTATAAAAGAGGACAAGTGAAGGTGCCATCTAGAGGTTACAAAAAGGAACTGACTGGCACCCTCACAGGACCCCCTCCCCAAGGAACGGCTCCTGACGTTCCAAACACAGGGCTCGAGAGAGAGACAAACAGGGCTCAAGAGGCACAGGACACGAAAGACACTGGGCGCTAAGACACTGGGCGCTAAGACACTGGGCGCTAAGACACTGGACGCTAAGACACTGGGCGCTAAGACACAGGACAATGATTTAAATGAACATAGAGCAAATACTTAAATTCTCTAAACTTCTGAATTAGTGGTATGGATAACCAAGTGGGGAAAAGACTTAAAGGCTTAAGCTAGATCAATCCGAAGTCACACGTGTAAAACAGAGGCAGCCACACACCCTCCAGGGCATTTAGAACCAAGTCAAAAAACTGAAAGTCTGTTTTAGTACACATGGCGAATCTTCTTAGCTACTCAAGCAATGATACCTTCCATTCCAACTTTTCACAAACTACAGATGTTCAGAAATCTAAAGACGAAATCATCCTCTTCATCCACTAGCGGCAGGGACATGTCGTAGCAATCATATGACCAAAATCTTTATAAGCAACAGAGTCATCATTCTCCAAAGTTAACACGCTCAATGGATTATATTCCGAAGGGATCCAAGAAGGGCGAAGACTCGAGGAGGGAGGTCCGGTCGCGAAAAAGGCGCTGGGGAAAACTAAACACCGTAGGGTGGGTCCCCCCGCGGAGGGCGTCCCCCACAATATGGAGCCCCTGACGCCGGAGAGCGTCGCCGCGATAATCGCGGAGTGCGGAGGGGGGGGGCCCTCGTGGCTGAGCCTGTGGCCGCGACCGCCGAGGCGGTAATGCCAGAACCTGCGGCCGGGCTCGGGCCCGGGGGTCCCAAAGAACTCGCTCCTCCAGAAGGAGCAGGGGAGGCCCCTGAAGAAATGGAGGCCTCCCTTTACCCCTCCGCGCTCAAAAGAAGGCGCGACCCCCTGGATGAGGAGGAGGACCGGGAGGAGGAAGGTCCCTCCGGTCAGGGGGAGTCGTCGCCCGCCGCGGGCGCTGCGCCCCACCCCACCGCTGACACCATTACGGGCAAACGGCAGGGGTCGCCTGTCCCTGAGGAGGCTGAGGCAGAAGCGTCTGCCCAGCTCGTGCCTCCCGGGGATGGGGACGAGACCCTGCCCGTGGGGGGGGTCGTGGAACAACCCGCGGCGGGAACAGATCCACTGCTGGTGGCTTTGCCCCTCGACGGGTCGGGCGGCCAGGGGACCGGGCCGGGCGAGTCCTCTGATGATGAGCTCGCCCAGAGCGGCCCGGACCTTTCCCAGGTGCTGCTCGACTTCGTCGAGGTTTGCGGGAAAATTACCCCATCTGTTGGGTCGGAGGCCGGTGGCGTGGCGGAGGGGGACCCTCCGTCTGTGTCTCCGGCGCCGGGCGACTTGGAGATGATCGGGTACACGTGTTCTCCCGTCTCTCCGGTCTCTCCGGTCGTTCCGGTGCCTGGGGCGGAGGGGGTCTCCGGCCCGCCGCCGCCTTCTGGCCCGGCCCCCCTAAAGGAGCCCGGGGGGGAATCCTCCGCTACCGATCCTGGGGGTGGGATCGGGGCGGAGGCAGGGCCGGCTGTCGCGGCCGGGCCGCCCGACGCGCACTGCGTGGCGGACGGTTCGGCCGCCGGTGGCGACCCCCCGGAGGAGGACGGGGACTCGGTGGTGGGGGCGGAGGAAGACTTAGAATCCATCGCCGACGAGGCGATGGATGACCTCGCGCCCCTCGCCGGGCCCCCCCTCGTTCTTATTCCCATCAGGGAGCTCCGGGAATTTGTGGCCACGAGCCAGGGTCGCCGCAGGACCCAGCAGGCCCTCGACAGATGGTCGGGGCTGGCGCTGCTCGTCGGGTCGGCCCGCGTCGCCTACAAGACCATGGGTGCGGACGCGGGCGTGAGCCCGTCCGAGCTGTGTCGGTTCCGGGCATTCCTCACCGGGCTGCTAAGGGAGTGGCGGTCGGCTAGCGGCCGCCCTCCCTTCCCCCGTTAGTTTTAAGTAGGGGTTGGTTGTGCTTCTGAAATGAAGATAACCATAGCCAGCCTCAACGTCAACGGCAGCAGGGGAGCTAGCCGCAGATTTGAAAACTTTTCGGTCCTTCGGGACGGGAAGTATGCGGTGTGCTTCCTGCAAGAAACCCACACCGTTCCGGGAGACGAGGCCACGTGGCTCCTGGAGTGGCAAGGGGGGGTCAACATGAGTCACCTCTCCAGTGTTTCCAGTGGGGTGGCTATCTTGTTGGCCCCGCATTTTCAGCCGGAGATCTTGGGGGTCAAGGAGCTCGTGCCGGGCCGCTTGCTCCAGGTCACCGTTCGCCTGGGGGGCGTGCCGTTCCATCTAGTGAACGTGTACGCCCCCGGGGCCGGTGCGCAGCAAGCGCGCTTCTTTGAAGAAGTGTCCACTCTTTTGGGCTCCATCGACGCGGGCGAGTGCGTCGTCCTCGGGGGGGATTTTAATTGTACCCTCGAGGCGAGGGACCGCACGGGTACCCAGCCGAGCCCGGCGTCGGTGGGGAAGTTGAGGGACCTGGTCGGGTCCCTCGACTTGGTGGACGTCTGGCGTAATCTCCATCCCGACTCCAGCGCCTTCACCTTTGTGAGGTCTGGGGGAGGAGCGTCCAGGATCGACCGCCTCTACATTTCCCGAGCGTACGTCTCCTGCGTTCCGACGGCTTCCGTGCGGCCGGTGCCGTGCACGGACCACCACCTGGTGTGGGCGGAGCTCGTGCCGCCGCGCGCCGGGGGGGGGTCCGCGTACTGGCACTTTAACAACCTGCTGCTGGAGGACGCGCGGTTCCGGGATTCGTTCGGTCGTTTCTGGGCCGGCTGGAGAAGGAAGCAGGGGGGCTTCCCCTCCTTGAGGCTATGGTGGGATGTGGGCAAGGCTCACATCCGTCTCTTCTGTCAGGAGTACGCGAAGGGGTCGACCAAGAGGCGGGAGGCCCGGGTCGGGCAGTTGGAGAAGGAGGTGCTCGACCTGGAGTCTCGTCTCGGTCAAGTCGCCGAGGACCTGGCCGTGCGGCTGGCGTACGAAGAGAAGAAGGGCGCGCTGAAGGACCTGCGGCTCGTCGGGTCCCGAGGCGCGTACGTGAGGTCGCGGATCCAGTTCCTGCGGGACCTGGACCGCGGCTCCCCCTTCTTCTACTCGCTGGAAAAAAGACGGGGGGTCCGTAAGCAGCTTTTGGAGCTGCTGGCCGACGACGGATCTCCGGTCTCGGATCCGGAGGGAATCCGCGCGGAGACCCGCGCCTATTACGGGGCTCTGTTCTCTCCGGATCCGTCCAGCGAGGACGCGCGCGGAGTTTTGTGGGAGGACCTGCCGAAGGTCGGCCTGGAGGGCGCCGAAAAACTGGACGCTCCTCTGAGTTTGGAGGAGCTGTCCGGCGCCCTCCGCCAGCTCTCTAGGGGGAAGTCCCCGGGGCTGGACGGGCTGACCGTGGAGTTCCACAGGGCGTTCTGGGGCGTCCTGGGGGGCGACTACGTGCGGGTCCTGGGGGAATGTCTGGCGACCGGGGAGATGCCCCTCTCGTGGCGCAGGGCGGTGATCGTCCTGCTGCCTAAGAGGGGTGATCTCCGCCTCCTCAAGAATTGGCGCCCGGTCTCCCTCCTCAGCACGGATTACAAAATCTTTGCCAGGGCCATGTCTGTTCGCCTTGGCGCCGTGCTGGCCCGCATGATCCATCCCGACCAGTCCTACACGGTCCCGGGCCGGACCATTCACGATAACATCCATCTGGTCCGGGACCTGGTCCACCATTCCCAGAGGGCTGGTCTGTCGGTCGCCTTCCTTTCCCTGGATCAGGAGAAGGCGTTCGACAGGGTGGATCACGAGTATCTTTTCGGGACTCTGCGCGCTTTCGGGTTCGGGACGCATTTCGTCGCCCGGATCCGACTTCTGTACGCTGCCGCGGAGTGTCTGATTAAAGTTAACGGGTCCTTGACGGCGCCCCTTCGCTTCGGGAGGGGGGTGCGCCAGTTATATGCCATTTGCGTGGAGCCTTTCCTGCGCCTCTTGCGGAAGAGGTTGGCGGGATTGGCTCTGCAGGGGCCGGGCGTGGAGGTGGTCCTCTCGGCTTACGCCGATGACGTGCTCCTCGTGGTCATGGATCCCGTTGACTTGCGGAGGATGCGGGAATGCCAGCAGATTTACTCGGACGCATCCTCCGCCAGGATCAACTGGGGGAAATGTTCTGGACTCCTGGTGGGTCAGTGGCAGGTGGACTCTCTGCCGGAGGAGTTCAGGCCCTTCGCCTGGAGTACCACGCACCTCCTCTACTTGGGAGTCTACCTCAGCCCGGCCGAGGACGCCTGGCCGGCGAACTGGCACGAGCTGGAGGCCAAAGTCACCGCTCGCTTAGGACGCTGGACAGGATTGCTCCGAGTGTTGTCCTACAGGGGTCGGGCGTTGGTCATAAACCAACTGGTGGCCGCCATGTTGTGGTACCGGTTGGTTACTCTGATCCCCCCCCCTGCGTTTGTCGCCAAGATACAGAAGAAGCTCGTCGACTTCTTAGAGTCATAGAGTCATAGAGTTTTACAGCACAGAAAGAGGCCCTTCGGCCCATCGTGTCTGCGCCGCCCATCCATCCCTGTCCAGTCTAATCCCATTTTCCAGCATTTGGTCCATAGCCTTGTATGCAATGGCATTTCAAGTGCTCATCCAAATGCTTCTTGAATGTTGTGAGGGTTCCTGCCTCTACCACCCTTTCAGGCAGTGAGTTCCAGCTTCCAACCACCCTCTGGGTGAAAAAGTTCCTCCTCAAATCCCCCCTAAATCTCCTGCCCCTTACCCTGAATCTGTGCCCCCTTGTTATTGACCCCCCTACTAAGGGGAAAAGTTCCTCTTTATCTACCCTATCTATGCCCCTCATCATTTTGTACACCTCAATCAGGTCCCCCCTCAGCCTCCTTTGCTCCAAGGAAAACAACCCCAGCCTGTAGAGTCTCTCTTCATAGCTAAGGCGCTCCATCCCAGGTAACATCCTGGTGAATCTTCTCTGCACCCTCTCCAGAGCAATCACATCCTTCCTATAGTGAGGCGACCAGAACTGCACACAGTACTCCAGCTGTGGCCTCACCAGCGTTTTGTACAGCTCCATCATAACCTCCCTACTCTTATATTCTATGCCTCTGCTAATGAAGGCAAGTATCCCATATGCCTTTTTAACCACCTTATCTACCTGCTCCGCTGCCTTCAGGGATCTATGTACATGTACACCAAGGTCCCTCTGACCCTCTGTACTTCCTAGGGCCCTACCACCCATTGTGTATTCCCTTGCCTTATTTGACCGTCCAAAATGCATCACCTCGCATTTTTCCGGGTTAAATTCCATTTGCCACTTTTCCGCCCATCTGACCAACCCGTTAATATCGTCCTGTAGCCTGAGACTTTCCTCCTCGCAATTTACCACCCCACCAATTTTCGTGTCATCCGCGAACTTACTGATCATACCCTTTACATTCTCATCCAAATCGTTAATGTAGATCACAAACAGCAAGGGACCCAGCACCGATCCCTGAGGTACCCCACTGGACACAGGCTTCCAGTCACAAAAGCAACCTTCGACCATCACCCTCTGCCTCCTGCCACTCAGCCAGTTTAGGATCCAACGCGCCAAGGCCCCCTGGATCCCATGGGCTCTTACCTTCTTGACCAGTCTCCTATGCGGGACTTTGTCAAAAGCTTTACTGAAGTCCATGTAAACCACATCCACAGCATTTCCCTCATCTACACAGCTAGTCACCCCCTTGAAAAATTCAATCAGATTGGTCAGACATGATTTACCCTTGACAAAGCCATGCTGACTATCCCCGATTAATCCTTGCCTCTCCAAGTGGAGACTAATTCTGTCCCTCAGAATTTTTTCCAATAATTTCCCTACCACAGATGTTAGGCTCACTGGCCTGTAATTCCCTGGTTTATCCCTGCTACCCTTCTTGAATAATGGTACTACGTTAGCTGTTCTCCAGTCCTCTGGTACATCCCCTGTGGCCAGAGAGGTTCTGAAAATTTGTGTCAGAGCCCCCGCAATCTCCTCCCTTGCCTCACACAACAGCCTGGGATACATCTCGTCCGGGCCTGGGGATTTATCCACTTTTTGGCCTGCTAAAACCGCTAGTACCTCCTCCCTCTCGATGCTAATATGTTCAAGTATGTCACAGTCCCCTTGCCCGATTTCTATGCCTACATCATCTTTCTCCACAGTGAACACGGAGGCAAAAAATTCATTTAAAACCCCACCTACTTCTTCTGGCTCTACACACAGCTTGCCACTTTGGTCCCTAATGGGCCCTACCCTTTCCCTGGTTATCCTCTTGCCCTTAATATACTTATAAAACATCTTAGGATTTTCCTTTATCTTGCTCGCCAGTGTTATTTCATGGCCCCTCCTCGCCCTCCTAATTTCCTTTTTAAGTATGCCCCTGCACCTCTTATACTCCTCTAGGGCTTCCACCGTCTTTTGTCTTTTGTAACTGCCAAAAGCCCCCCTTTTTTTCCTAATGCATTTTTGTATGTCCTTTGTCATCCAAGGTTCCCTTTGCTTGTTGGTCCCACCCTTGACCCTTACAGGAACATGTTGGTGTTGTACTCTCTCTATTTCCCTTCTGAAAGCCTCCCACTGTTTTGATGTGGATTTTCCTATAAGTAGCTGCTCCCAGTCCACTTTGGCCAGATCCTGTCTTATCTTATTAAAATCTGCCTTCCCCCAATTTAGAACCCTTATTTCCGGGCCGTCTTTGTCTTTTTCCATGACCACCTTAAATCTCACCGAATTGTGGTCACTATCGCCAAAATGCTCTCCTACAGACACGTCCACCACCTGCCCGTCTCCATTCCCTAGAATTAGGTCCAGCACCGCTCCCTCTCTTGTAGGACCTTCTACATGTTGGCTCAAAAAGCTTTCCTGAATGCACTTTAAGAATTTTTCACCCTCCAAGCCTTTCACACTCTGACTATCCCAATTTATATTGGGGAAGTTGAAATCCCCCACTATTATTACCCTATTATTTTCGCACTTCTCTGAGATTTGCCTGCATATCTGTTCCTCTATCTCCCCCTGGCTGTTTGGGGGCCTATAGTACACTCCCAGCAAGGTGCTTGCCCCCTTTTTGTTTTTAAGTTCTACCCATATGGCCTCATTAGAGGAACCCGCTAATATATCATCCCTCCTTACAGCAGTAATAGACTCCTTAATTAATATTGCAACACCCCCTCCCCTTTTACCCCCCCCTCTGTCTCGCCTGAAGATTCTATACCCCGGAATATTCAGCTGCCAGTCCTGACCCTCCCTCAACCATGTCTCCGTGATAGCCACAATATCGTACTCCCATGTGTTCATCAACAACTTCAGTTCATCCACCTTATTTGCAAGACTCCTTGCATTAAAATAAATGCATTCCAGCCCTGCCATATTCCCTTTTGCCTTCACATCTTTGCTCTGCCTTCCCTGCTGACTTGTTTTTTCCTCCGTATTTGGCTGTACCTCACCCCCTACTATAGCTCCACTCTGTATCCCATCCCCCTGCCGAGTTAGTTTAAACCCCCCCCAGCAGTGCTAGCAAACCTCCCCGCAAGGATATTGGTTCCCCTCTGGTTCAGGTGTAAACCGTCCGACTTGTACAAGTCCCACCTGCCCCAGAAGCAGTCCCAGTGATCCAGGAAACTAAAGCCCTCCCTCCTGCACCATCCCTTCAGCCACGCATTCATCTGTTCTATCCTCCTATTCCTATACTCACTAGCACGTGGCACCGGGAGTAATCCAGAGATTACAACCTTTGAGGTCCTGCTCCTTAACCCTGCCCCTAGCTCCCTAAATTCTTGCTGCAGGACCTCATCCCTCTTTTTACCTATGTCGTTGGTACCAATGTGGACCACGACCTCCGGCTGTTCACCCTCCCCCTCCAGAATGCCCTGCAGCCGCTCAGTGACATCCTTGACCCTGGCACCAGGGAGGCAACAAACCATCCTGGATTCACGTTCTTCTGGAACAACAGGATACACTGGGTCGCTGCCGCGGTTCTGAGTCTCCCGCTTAAGGAGGGCGGTCAGGCATTGGTGTGCCTCCGCACCCAGGCTGCGACTTTCCGTCTTCGGACGCTGCAGAGATACCTGTACGTCGAGAATCCTCCAAGATGGTGTGCGCTGGCGACGTATTTTTTCCGCCAGCTGCACGGCCTCAATTACGACACGCAGCTCCTGTTTTTGGAGGTGAGCGGCAGGTGTGAGAGCCTGCGGGAGCTGCCTGTCTTTTACCAGGAACTACTATGGGTTTGGAACTCCGTCGCCTCCAGGCGGAGCTCTCCCCCGTCAGGAGCGGCGGCTGTCCTCCGGGAGCCGCTGTTCAGGAATCCGCACCTCCACGTCCGCGAGTTCGGGTGGCTGGCGGAGCGCAGGGCTGTGCCTGGCAGGGTGACTAGAGTCGGGGACCTACTCGATGGCGGAGGAGCGGGCTGGATGGCGCCAGAGGAGCTGGCGCGACGCATGTCGTGGGACAACGTCCGGCTCGCGGTCAATGCCATCGGGGCGGTGAAAGCGATGTTGCCCCCCGGCGCCACGAGGTGCGTCGAGGCGGCTCGGGCACGTGGGGAGTTCCCGTCCGAGCTTACTCCCGTTCGGATGGAATTCCTTATCGGCGCCTTGCCCCGAGACTCCCCTCGGGGATCGGCGCCTCACAACTTGAACCGTCTCGAGGAAATACCCTCCGTGCTTTTTCATTCTGCGCGGAGGGGTTTCCTGTACGGGCTGCTCTTGCACACCTTCCACTTTGCCATCTTCGCCTGCCGTCCGGACACGCCGTGGCGTGCCGTTTTACCTTCCGGCGGAGGCGGAGGTCCCCAATGGGGGGCTCTCTATGCGGGAGTCTTCCCTTGTTCTATTGGGGACTTGGCCTGGAGGGTGTTGCACAGAGCAGTCCCGTGCAATAGGTTTTTAAGTAGGTTCACGGACTCCCGGGCCGCCTGTTTGTTCTGCGGTCTGGAGGAGTCCGTGTTCCATGTGTATGTCGAGTGTGGGAGGTTGCAGCCCCTCTTTCACTATTTGAAGGGGCTGCTCCTCAAATTTTGGTTGCACTTCAGTCCCACGCTCTTGATCTACGGTCACCCAGTGCGGAGGGGAGCGGCCAGGTCGGAGGACCTCCTCGTGGGCCTGCTCCTGGGCCTGGCCAAGAAAGCCATTAATTGGTCCAGGCAGCGGGCGGCCGAGGGGGTCGTCCGGCCGGATTGCCTCCCTCTCTTCCGCGGCCATGTTCGCGGCCGGGTGGCCCTGGAGATGGAGCACGCGGTGTCCGCCGGCGAGCTCGAGCTCTTTCGTGACCGGTGGGCGCCGCGGGGACTGGAGTGCGTAATCGATTTAAGAGGCCAAATTTTAATTTGATTAATCGGGTTATTTAAAGGGTTTATTTGTTTAAGGGTTTATTTTTGGGTTTATAAAAAGAGGACAAGTGAAGGTGCCATCTAGAGGTTACAAAAAGGAACTGACTGGCACCCTCACAGCCTATCCACCCTCAAGGTGCCGCCACCTTCCCTGTTCGCTAACCTCACCCCCGACTGCAAACCCGTCGCTACCAAGAGCAGGCGGTACAGCGCTGGGGACAGAGCCTTCATTAGCTCTGAGGTGCGGCGCCTCCTGAAAGAGGGCATTATCGAGGGGAGCAACAGCCCCTGGCGTGCCCAGGTCGTGGTCGTTAAGACCGGCGATAAAAATCGCCTGGTCATCGACTACAGCCAGACCATAAACAGATACACCCAGCTGGACGCATACCCCCTTCCCCGCATATCTGACATGGTCAATCAGATTGCACAATACCGCGTATTCTCGACCATCGACCTTAAGTCGGCCTACCACCAACTCCCTATCCACCCCGAGGACCGCCAGTACACCGCCTTCGAGGCGAATGGGCGCCTATACCACTTCCTTAGGGTCCCCTTCGGTGTCACCAACGGGGTCTCGGTCTTCCAAAGGGAGATGGACCGGATGGTTGACCAGAACGGACTTCAGGCCACATTCCCCTATCTGGATAACGTCACCATCTGCGGCCGCGACCGGCAGGACCATGACGTGAATCTGGAGAAATTCCTCCGTACGGCCCAACGGCTGAACCTCACCTACAATAAGGAGAAATGTGTGTTTAACACCTCGCGCCTTGCCATCCTTGGCTGTGTAGTAGAGAACGGACTCATCGGCCCCGGCCCCGAAAGAATGCGCCCCCTCATGGAGCTACCCCTCCCCCACTGCCCTAAGGCACTTAAGAGAACCCTGGGGCTCTTCGCCTACTATGCCCAATGGGTGCCCAATTATGCGGACAAAGCCAGACCCCTCATGAAGTCCACATCCTTCCCCCTCACGGAGGAAGCGTGCGCGGCCTTCTCCCTCATCAAGGGAGACATAGCCAAGGCCACAATGCACGCAGTGGATGAGTCCATCCCCTTCCAAGTGGAGAGCGATGCATCCGACTTCGCCCTAGCCGCTACCCTTAACCAGGAGGGGAGGCCGGTGGCCTTCTTCTCAAGGACCCTACAGGGCCCCGAGATCCGACACTCGTCGGTCGAGAAGGAAGCCCAGGCAATTGTGGAGGCGGTACGGCGCTGGAGGCATTACCTGGCAGGCAAACGATTTACCCTCCTCACCGACCAACGTTCGGTTGCTTTCATGTTTAATAACAAGCTGAGGGGCAAAATCAAGAATGACCAGATCTTGAGGTGGAGAATCGAGCTATCCACCTACGATTATGATATCTTGTACCGGCCAGGTAAGCTGAACGAACCCCCTGATGCTCTTTCACGAATTACATGCGCCAGCGCGCATATTGATAGACTTCAGACCCTCCACAACGACCTCTGCCACCCCGGGGTCACCAGACTTTACCATTTCATTAAGGCCCGCAACCTGACCTACTCCATCGAGGAGGTCAGGGCCATGACCAGGAACTGCCAGACCTGCGCCGAGTGCAAACCGCACTTCTATAGGCCGGACAGAGCAAGCCTGATCAAGGCCGCCCGCCCCTTCGAGCGCCTGAGCATCGACTTTAAGGGGCCTCTACCGTCATCTGACCGCAATGTGTACTTCCTCAACATCGTTGATGAGTACTCCCGTTTCCCTTTTGCCTTCCCCTGCCCAGACATGACCAGTACCACGGTCATCAAGTGCCTGAACGACCTCTTCGCCTTGTTCGGGTTCCTGAACTATATACATAGTGACCGGGGCTCCTCCTTCATGAGCGAGGAACCCCGTCAGTTCCTACTAGCGAGAGGTATTGCAGCAAGTAGGACCACCAGCTACAACCCCCGAGGGAACGGCCAGGTGGAAAGAGAGAACGCGACGGTATGGAAGGCCGTCCTCTTAGCCTTAAAGTCTAAGGGCCTCCCAACCTCCCGCTGGCAGGAAGTCCACCCGACAGCGCTGCACTCCATCCGGTCACTACTTTGCACTGCCGTTAACGCCACCCCCATGAACGAATGTTTGTTTTCCCCAGGAAGTCGACTACGGGAACCACTCTACCAACCTGGCTGACCTCTCCGGGGCCCGTCTTGCTGCGAAAGCATGTGAGGGCCCATAAAACGGACCCCCTGGTCGAGAGGGTGAACCTCCTGCACGCCAACCCCCAGTACGCCTACGTGGCTTACCCAGACGGGCGGGAGGACACTGTCTCCTTACGAGACCTCGCACCCTCGGGCACTCCGGAGACACCACCTTTACCCCCCCCACCACCCCCCCAATTCCAGCCCAGGTAGACGGCATGCCGGAACCCCACGAGCCTTCGCCGACCACGCAGACACCAGCATTAACACCGGATAATGCAGCACCACCGCTGCGACGATCGGAGAGGCTTACGAGGCCTCCGGACAGACTGACATACCAGAACTGGTAGTACACTTCACCCCGCCGGACTCAAATCTAAACAAGGGGTGAATGTGGTAAACCACTTTTATCGTTCACTATCGTTACACTATAATTATCATTGTTGTATTGTTATCACTGTTCTCACTGTTGTATCACTATACGAGGTCGCCTCTTGTCGCGCTGTTATACCTGGGCTGACCACCTCCGACTCCGCCCATGGTTCCACCTACCTGCCCAGGTATAAAGGTAGTCGACTGGCTGGTATTCCTCCTTGTTGGACCCGATCACCCACGAGGGTGGGCTCTGTTATTTAGTCAATAAAAACCTTTAGTTACGTTCCTAACTCGTCGCTTTTTATTGGACGAATTGATAGGTATATCATGCACTGTCATTAATGTAAGTGGTTAAATCCAGTGTTGGACATCAGGCATCCAGTGAGCGTTGCACACTCACTGAGGTCACAATCTCCATGATGGCGAGCTCCCTGACGCTAGGGTTTACCGGCAGTGCTACCAGTACCACTGATACAGTGTGTGGCACTGGAACCGACATCAGCTGTTGTTACAGCTGTTAATGGCACTTCAGCGCCATCTCCTGGCGCTTCAACCCACACAAATTCCCCCACCCCGCCACGTGCTTTCAGCTAAATATTCTAAACTGAAACAAAATCTATGGGGAGCAATTTTTGCTGGATACTTTTGGTGCTAAAGAGCCTCTGAGGTGGCCAAGATGTCACCTTAAGCTGCAACACCGGTTTAGCCCACATTTAGCGCAATACGCCATTTTGGTAAAGGAGTTGAAGCGCGTGCTAGGACCGGCCGCCCAGAGGCTAATTAAACAGCTGATTGCCACTTAAAATGCCCGCTAGAGCTCATTAAAGAGGCTGCACAGCAGTTTGGTGACCAGCGCTTCAACTAACGCCCTCGCCTAACAGCGACCCGCTGATTGGGAGTAAACACAGTGTTGATGTCTGTTTCAAGCGCTACTTTCTGGGACACTTTGTCAAGACTTCACCAACACTCGAGCAACACTTATTCCAGAAATTACCGGCCATCTCTGCTTTTTGCTGAAAATGGTACATTTTGAATAATAAGTGTGCAGAACAGAACAGTTGCAGAATTCAACTGAGGACGTCCTAAAAAAAGTGCTGTGCTACTCCACCTTATAGGAGAAAGGGAGTGCTTGGTCATGGGCATTGTGCCAGGGGCCCCCTTGGTCTGCAGGTGGAATGGGAGGAGGAGATAAGGCCAGGCCGAGCAGCACCAGCGGCTGCAGGAGAGAGGGACAGGAGGGCGAGGTGGACTCCTTCCCCCCCCCTGCGGGTACAGGACATCACAAGGGGTTTACGCCCTGATCTCCAGGTCACTGTATCGCATCACTAGATATTGGGCAGTAAAATTCTACTCCTGATCCTAAGGGACGTGTGGTCCACTTACAGGAGTGACTCATGATGTTGAGCCCAAGAAAATATCTAAGTGTTGATCCTAAGGGGACAGGCTTCTTTCTTTCCGACATGACATTTTCCACAACATTTACACTCTAATTCAGGAACTGGGTTCCTTGCCAGGTGCATTGAATGAAAACACATTCAAGTATCAGAATGGGAAATGTTCTGGGATGTGCTCAATGCCTTCTCATTGCCCTCAAAGCAGACACGGTGTGTGTGAAAAAGGAAAACCAGTCTGCAATGGCTATCAGGGCTGATCTGTCTGCTTTTCCACCCAGGATTCAACCTAAGCAAGAGACTTGCGTATCGCTGAGAATTGAGCCTCTGTAAACTGAGCCAGACTTCACAAAAATATCACAAGATAAATTAAACCCAAAGCTGTTCGAGATCTAAAATGATACAGCAGTGCTAGAAGAAGCCTGAAGTCTGGCACAGCCTTGTTCATGTCAACTGGTTCGCAGGTACGTGAGATCCCTCGCAAGTTTTGTCAGCTTTCACCTTGACAGAAGCCCTGCACATACCATGTCACTGCAGACTGTAATGTCCAGGGTGTTGCCGTATCTTAAAGCACACTGAATCGACTTTGATGCACTCTTACTGTGTCCTGGCCAATAATTATCTCTCAATCAATATAACAAAAACAGATTATCTGGTAATTAGCACATTGCTGTTTGTGGGAGCTTGCTGTGCGCAAGTTGGCTGCCGCGTTTCCCACATTACAACAGTGACTCCACTTCAAAAGTACTTCATTGGCTGTAAAGCGCTTTGAGACGCCCAGTGGTCGTGAAAGGCACTATAGAAATGCAAGTCTTTCTTAATGCAGGAGTGGAGAGAGGCCTGATATCATGCACTTCTCAAAAGATAATCTCCATTGCACTATTTTTCACTTTGAATCTATTTCCCGTGCCAGATGCACATTGATTAATGTCAGCGCAACAAGCAGGAAGCGCAAAGTGGTAACAGGTTAAATCGCTGCTCGACACACGGATACACATCTTCAGAAGCACGTGGGTGCTGAGGATCTCCATAAAACAACTCCAAGAAAAATAAACTTACCTTTCTTTAAAGTATTTAAAAATAATAAACCTGTGGAAAAAATGTTTTAATTTTACTTAATTCACCACTTACCTTGTTAAAAGCAGACCTTGCGCCTACTTTTTAAAAGCACAGCTCCTGGAGACTTACCCTCCCGGAGAAACCTGTAAAAAAAATCGGAAGTTCCAGGCGCACGCGCTGCCTCTCCGGCGCATGCGTTCGACCTGTGAACCCCTTCCTTCAAGGGAACGGAAGTTCCGGTTTCCAGCGTATTCACCCGTGGGGACCCGAATTTCTGGCCCAATGTGTTTGGGTGGTGAGGGAGGAGTCACTCGATAGCAATGAGCAGAATGAACTGTAGCTCATTTTTTTTACCCTCTTTAGCCGTCACATTAATTATAATTTCTGGCCAATTATAGTAATTATACTGCTGTTTATGACCTGCAGGGAACAGCAGTGAAGATAGATTAGACATAATGTTCAAAATCGGAACATGCCTGGAATGTATATGGGAGTGAGTAAATGTGTTCTGTTATAGAGGTGACACTTCCGCCTCTCTGAGCGGTCTGCTTGCTGTTTCAGTAACTGTCAGTTCACAATGTTGTGGTACATCAGCTTTATTAAGGGACAACTATTGTTTCACAGATTACAGTGGGGACAAAATTCCTGGGGGGTTCTGCTGGTCTTCCTTCGGAGCTGTGGTGGGAGACTGGTCGCAACAACAACAACTTGCATTTATGCAGCACCTTTGATGTAGAGAAATGCCCCAGGCTGCTTCACAGAGGCACAGAGAAGGAGATATTCGGAGGGATGATTGACGCTTCATCAAAGAAACAAAAGCAAAATACTGCAGCTGTTGAAAACCTGAAATAAAATCAGAAAGTGCTGGAAATGCTCAGCAGGTCAGGGAGCCTCTGTGGAGAGAGAAACAGAGTTAACGTTTCAAGTCGATGATCAGAACTGTCAAAATGGTGGCTTTTAAGCAGGGTGTGAACGGATGAGAGTTATATTAATGTATTTCACCTCTGTTCTGTTGTATTTGTTTTCATTTTCATTCATTGAATTCTCTCTCTGTAGCAATAGAATGAAAGAAAGACTTGCATTTACATAGCGCCTTTCACGACCACCGGACGTCTCAAAGCGCTTTACAGTCAATGAAGTACTTTTTGGAGTGTAGTCACTGTTGTAATGTGGGATACGCAGCAGCCAATTTGTGCACAGCAAGTTCCCACAAACAGCAATGTCATAATGACCACATAATCTGTTCTTGTTATGTTGGTTGAGGGATAAATATTGGCCAGGATACCAGGGAGAACTCCCCTGCTCTTCTTTGAAATAGTGCCATGGGATCTTTTACGTCCACCTGAGAGAGCAGACGGGGCCTCGGTTTAATGTCTCATCCGAAAGACGGCACCTCCGACACTGCAGCACTCTCTTGGCACTGCACTGGGAGTGTCAGCCTAGCTTTATGTGCTCAAGTCCCAGGAGTGATACTTGAAGCCACAACCTTCTGACTCAGAGGTGAGTGTGCTACCCACTGAGCCATGGCTGACACTGTAACACAATGTAAAATTGGAAAATATTGGGCTTTTAAAGGTCAATTAGATGCCACAGTAAGAAACTTAATGCAGACGCCAAAGGGCTGACTCATCACTGACTTTACTTACATCCTAATGAAAGGTTAATCCCTAACATACAGGGAGATGTTAAATATTGGTCTCCTTTCATTTAGGTGAATTATGCTTTGCGCTCAGGCTGGTCCTGTGTAACTGGCTGTGTGGAGGATTTACAGCTGACATTAGTTGACGCCAAGGTATAGCTTGTGATGTAAGGTTATGACCAACACCTGACTGCAAATATAGATAGCTGAGGGAGGGTCACGTTGTCAGTAGAGATCCCTTCAACTGAAGCAGTTTGTTCGGAACTTCTCCTGGTGGTCCTAGCCCAGTCTGTTGGAGTTATTCAACCAAAGCTTGTCGCAGAACCATTCCTGGCTGATGTGTGTGACCTGAGGTGCAAGACAAGATTGAGTGTCTCATACAGCAGGAGACCATCAGATAGATCCAAGGCACCTAACTCAGTGCCTCATTAGCCCAAAGGTTTGCTCCATAATGGAGCGGGATTTATTCCACAGTCTGTATGCTCGGTTACTGTGCTGGACCTTCCCTGACTCTGTCGCTGATTACTGTATGTGTTTCAGCTCACAGCCTCACAGCTCATACCTGCCATAGACCTCAAGATGAGTTGGCTAATCAGTGCCGCACCTGCCCTATACCCTTCCCATTGTCCTGCATTCTGTCTCTTGCCTATCACTCATATTTTCCAGCATTTCTCATTTCTTATTATGTCCCCTGGATAGAATGTTTCAGCACAGAGAGTTTATTTGACCCGTCAAGTCCAAGCTGTCACTTTTCTCCAGATGAGTAACCTTGTTTAATCCCACTCTCCTCGCTCCCCGTACCCTTTAATATCCCACCCAGTCTAATCCCACTCTCCTCGCTCCCCGTACCCTTTAATATCCCACCCAGTCTAATCCCACTCTCCTCGCTCCCCGTACCCTTTAATATCCCACTCAGTCTAATCCCACTCTCCTCGCTCCCCGTACCCTTTAATATCCCACCCAGTCTAATCCCACTCTCCCATTCGCTCCCCGTACCCTTTAATATCCCACCCAGTCTAATCCCACTCTCCTCGCTCCCCGTACCCTTTAATATCCCACCCAGTCTAATCCCACTCTCCTCACTCCCCGCACCCTTTAATATCCCACTCAGTCTAATCCCACTCTCCTCGCTCCCCGTACCCTTTAATATCCCACCCAGTCTAATCCCACTCTCCTCGCTCCCCGTACCCTTTAATATCCCACCCAGTCTAATCCCACTCTCCTCACTCCCCGCACCCTTTAATATCCCACTCAGTCTAATCCCACTCTCCTCACTCCCCGCACCCTTTAATATCCCACCCAGTCTAATCCCACTCTCCTCGCTCCCCGTACCCTTTAATATCCCACCCAGTCTAATCCCACTCTCCTCGCTCCCCGTACCCTTTAATATCCCACTCAGTCTAATCCCACTCTCCTCGCTCCCCGTACCCTTTAATATCCCACTCAGTCTAATCCCACTCTCCCATTCGCTCCCCGTACCCTTTAATATCCCACCCAGTCTAATCCCACTCTCCCCCTCACTCCCTGCACCCTTTAATATCCCACCCAGTCTAATCCCACTCTCCCGCTCGCTCCCCGTACCCTTTAATATCCCACCCAGTCTAATCCCACTCTCCTCGCTCCCCGTACCCTTTAATATCCCACTCAGTCTAATCCCACTCTCCTCGCTCCCCGTACCCTTTAATATCCCACCCAGTCTAATCCCACTCTCCTCGCTCCCCGTACCCTTTAATATCCCACCCAGTCTAATCCCACTCTCCCATTCGCTCCCCGTACCCTTTAATATCCCACTCAGTCTAATCCCACTCTCCTCGCTCCCCGTACCCTTTAATATCCCACCCAGTCTAATCCCACTCTCCCGCTCGCTCCCCGTACCCTTTAATATCCCACCCAGTCTAATCCCACTCTCCCGCTCGCTCCCCGTACCCTTTAATATCCCACCCAGTCTAATCCCACTCTCCCCCTCACTCCCTGCACCCTTTAATATCCCACCCAGTCTAATCCCACTCTCCTCGCTCCCCGTACCCTTTAATATCCCACCCAGTCTAATCCCACTCTCCTCGCTCCCCGTACCCTTTAATATCCCACTCAGTCTAATCCCACTCTCCTCGCTCCCCGTACCCTTTAATATCCCACCCAGTCTAATCCCACTCTCCTCGCTCCCCGTACCCTTTAATATCCCACCCAGTCTAATCCCACTCTCCCATTCGCTCCCCGTACCCTTTAATATCCCACTCAGTCTAATCCCACTCTCCTCGCTCCCCGTACCCTTTAATATCCCACCCAGTCTAATCCCACTCTCCCATTCGCTCCCCGTACCCTTTAATATCCCACCCAGTCTAATCCCACTCTCCCCCTCACTCCCTGCACCCTTTAATATCCCACTCAGTCTAATCTCACTCTCCCGCTCGCTCCCCGTACCCTTTAATATCCCACCCAGTCTAATCTCACTCTCCCGCTCGCTCCCCGTACCCTTTAATATCCCACCCAGTCTAATCCCACTCTCCCCCTCGCTCCCCGTACCCTTTAATATCCCACCCAGTCTAATCCCACTCTCCCCCTCACTCCCTGCACCCTTAAATATCCCACCCAGTCTAAACACACTCTCCCCCTCACTCCCCGCACCCTTTAATATCCCACCCAGTCTAATCCCACTCTCCTCGCTCCCCGTACCCTTTAATATCCCACCCAGTCTAATCCCACTCTCCTCGCTCCCCGTACCCTTTAATATCCCACCCAGTCTAATCCCACTCTCCCCCTCACTCCCTGCACCCTTTAATATCCCACCCAGTCTAATCCCACTCTCCCCCTCACTCCCTGCACCCTTTAATATCCCACCCAGTCTAATCCCACTCTCCCATTCGCTCCCCGTACCCTTTAATATCCCACCCAGTCTAATCCCACTCTCCCCCTCACTCCCTGCACCCTTTAATATCCCACCCAGTCTAATCTCACTCTCCCGCTCGCTCCCCGTACCCTTTAATATCCCACCCAGTCTAATCTCACTCTCCCGCTCGCTCCCCGTACCCTTTAATATCCCACCCAGTCTAATCCCACTCTCCCCCTCGCTCCCCGTACCCTTTAATATCCCACCCAGTCTAATCCCACTCTCCCCCTCACTCCCTGCACCCTTAAATATCCCACCCAGTCTAAACACACTCTCCCCCTCACTCCCCGCACCCTTTAATATCCCACCCAGTCTAATCCCACTCTCCTCGCTCCCCGTACCCTTTAATATCCCACCCAGTCTAATCCCACTCTCCTCGCTCCCCGTACCCTTTAATATCCCACCCAGTCTAATCCCACTCTCCCCCTCACTCCCTGCACCCTTTAATATCCCACCCAGTCTAATCCCACTCTCCCCCTCACTCCCTGCACCCTTTAATATCCCACCCAGTCTAATCCCACTCTCCCATTCGCTCCCCGTACCCTTTAATATCCCACCCAGTCTAATCCCACTCTCCCCCTCACTCCCTGCACCCTTTAATATCCCACCCAGTCTAATCCCACTCTCCCCCTCACTCCCTGCACCCTTAAATATCCCACCCAGTCTAATCTCACTCTCCCGCTCGCTCCCCGTACCCTTTACGATCCCACCCAGTCTAATCCCACTCTCCCCCTCACTCCCTGCACCCTTTAATATCCCACCCAGTCTAATCCCACTCTCCTCGCTCCCCGTACCCTTTAATATCCCACCCAGTCTAATCCCACTCTCCTCGCTCCCCGTACCCTTTAATATCCCACCCAGTCTAATCCCACTCTCCTCGCTCCCCGTACCCTTTAATATCCCACCCAGTCTAATCCCACTCTCCTCGCTCCCCGTACCCTTTAATATCCCACCCAGTCTAATCCCACTCTCCTCGCTCCCCGTACCCTTTAATATCCCACCCAGTCTAATCCCACTCTCCTCGCTCCCCGTACCCTTTAATATCCCACCCAGTCTAATCCCACTCTCCTCTCACTCCCTGTACCCTTTAATATCCCACCCAGTCTAATCCCACTCTCCCTCTCACTCCCTGTACCCTTTAATATCCCACCCAGTCTAATCCCACCCTCCTGCTCGCTCCCAGTACCCTTTAATATCCCACCCAGTCTAATCCCACTCTCCTCACTCCCCGTACCCTTTACTATCCCACCCATTCTAATCCCACTCTCCCGCTCACTCCCTGTGCCCTTTAATATCCCACCCAGTCTAATCCCACTCTCTTCCTTGTTCATATTGTTTGATATTCCCCCTTTTTTAAACAACTATCTAATTCTCTTTTCAAAGAATTGATGGACTCTGCTTCAACAATGATTTGCGACAGACAATTCCACATTCTAACTACCCTCTGTGTAAAAAAGTCTCCTAACCGCCTCTTTAACTTTTTTATGTTTATTGTAAATCTGAGCCCTGCCACTACTGCTTTGCTGACCAGTGGGACCAATCTATCACTATTTACATTATCATCAGCAAGTAACATTCGTGCCACACAAGTATCAGGGAATGACCATCTCCCACAAGAGAGACTAACCACAACCCCTTAACATTCAATACTGAACCATTGCCAAATCACTCACCATCAACATTCTGGGGGTCACCATTGACCAGAAATTTAACTGGACCAGCTACATAAATGCCGTGGCTATATGCACAGGTCAGAGCTTAGTATTCTGCAGTGAGTGACTCATCTGGCTCCCCAAAGCTTCTCCACCATCTACAAGGCACAAGTCAGGAGTGTGATGGAATACTCTCTACTTCCCTGGATGAGCGCGCAGCTCCAACAACACTCAAGAGGCTCAACACCATCCAGGACAAAGCAGCCCACTTAATTGGCACCCCATCCACTACCTTAAACATTCACTCCCTTCACCACCAGTGCACTGTGGCTGCAGTGTGTACCATCTACAAGATGCACTGCAGCAACTCACCAAGGCTTCTTCGGCAGTACCTCCCAAATCCGCAACCTCGACCACCTAGAAGGACAAGGGCAGCAGGTGCAATAAAACATCACCACCTCCAAGTTCCCCTCCAAGTTACACACCATCCCGTTCTATATATCGCCGTTCCTTCATCGTCACTGGGTCAAAATCCTGGAACTCCCTAATAGCGCTGTGGGAGTACCTTCACCACACGGACTGCAGTGGTTCAAGAAGACGGCTCACCACCACCTTCTCAAGGGTGTTAACAATCCCATTAAGTTGATGCAGCGCTGTCTGAAACCAAATTATTGCCTTGTTTGTGATGATTACATTGACAATTTATTATTCATGGCTGCGTAGCAGTAGCAAAATAAAATAGTTATTAGTAACTCATGAAGTCGTGCCCTGTTCGACCCTTAATATCTTTGAATGAGCTAAGAGTTAAAAAGTATTTCAACCAATGTGCCATTTAATTAATTCTGATGACTGGGCTGATTTAGTTAATTTGGCTTTTTAGGAAGATTCAGAGTCAAATTAGATATTAGAGCAAAACGTCTAAACATGAAGTTGAATCCTGATTCCTCTCTCCCAGATAATCCTTTAATTATGCCCAAGTAAGTAAGTTAAATGGATGGCACTGGTTGAGGCTGTGATTGAGGCGTATTTCGGAATTGTATGTGTGCTATTCTGTTCACGTTGGTGTGAGATTCTTTGGGAACTGGAATCTTCTATTTGAAGAGTTTTGCCTGACAGAAGCGATGTCTTCCTGACAAGCTTCAAAGGAACGAGTGCATTTAGATCTCAATCTGTGAAGAGCCTTGTAGTATCCAAAGTGAACATAACATCAAATCAACAACATGTCTGAGCAAGGATACTGTCATGGAAACTTGACAGGAAAATGTATTACCGGGGATAGATAAAGGGAACGTTTGCAGCAGTGCTGACTAAGGTCATAGCTGACACAAGATTATTGAGTATTAGCACAGAATAAATTGGAAGGAATGAGTGAAAGAAAGAAAGAAAGAGTTGCATTTCTATAGCGCCTTTCATGACCACTGGATGCCTCAAAGCACTTTACAGTCAATGAAGTACTTTTGAAGTGTAGTCACTGTTGTAATGTGGGAGTGTAAGTGGCTCTCTACTTGTCAACTGCACTGGCTGACACTCCAGTGCAGTGCTGAGGGAATGCAGCACTGTCGGAGGTGCCGTCTTTCGGATGAGATGTTAAACCGAGGCCCCCGTCTGCTCTCTCAGGTGGACGTAAAAGATCCCATGGCCACTATTTCGAAGAAGAGCAGGGGAGTTCTCCCCAGTGTCCTGGTCAATAGTTATCCCTCAACCAACATAACAAAAAACAGATTATTTGGTCATTATTACATTGCTGTTTGTGGGACCTTGCTGTGCGCAAATTGGCTGCCGCGTTTCCTACATTACAAAAGTGACCACACTCCAAAAGTACTTCATGGGCTGTAAAGTGCTTTGAGACGTCCGGTGGTCGTGAAAGGCGCTATATAAATGCAAGTCTTTCTTTTCATGGCTCAAAGGCAGGTAAATGGAATTAAGATACAGATCAGCCTTGATCTCACTGAATGGTGGCACAGGCTCGAGGGGCTGAATGGTCTGCTCCTGTTCCTATGTAATCTCAGTTATCACCTCTGAAGGTATTCTTCCTGGGATGGCTGTTCAAGTTTCTGGGCGGTTCTCAAAACAGAACACACTGCCATACTTGCCCAATTAAGGACACTCAGACATACGGTTCGAAGTGTGAATGAATGGTTGGAGCAACACTAGATCCCCAAGTAGAATATCATTGACGTTCACATCCGCACTTCCTCTAGAGACACTGATCGTGAAATTCGGATTATTTGGTAGGGTGTAAACCCGCTGGATCAATGGGAGGGGTTGGAATTCGGATCTGCCAGTTTTGAATATTTACACGAGCTTGCTTCTTGTCGGAGAGATGTTTACATTTTGCAGTAGCTCAAGAGCACAGAGTTTATTCCCTGCCCTTAATGAACCTCAAACCCTTTTGATTAGGTATCTTGCCGGGTCTGTTTTGTACTGTAATGGTTCAGAAATTCCAGGGTTGGAACAAGTCAGAGCAGCTATGGATGGAGTCGCTGGAGAATGCTAATCACCATCCAGACCCTCACCAGGTCTTCTGATGGAGCCCAGAAGAATTTTACTCATTACCCGAGTGGGAGGTGAGCAGATTTCTGGCTCAGGATTTCTACAACTAGATGTACCGCCGGGAAGCACATGACAAAGTGAGTCTGCACTCCTGCAGTTTCACAATTCTCATGAGTGAGAGCGTGGCTCTGGTTCAGAGGTCTCATCAAATCTGGGAGTTAAAGAAAAGTAAGCAGTGGATAAAAAAAATTGCATTTCGCCACAAATATCATCACAGAGTAAACTCTACGACCACCATCACTGAACCTGCCTGAGTTAAGTTTGTGTCGACACATCAATGGGGAAAATGATTTGCCCTCAGCTGAAGTCTGTTTTTGAATTGATTTCCTTGCTCCTTCAATGATGCCGCTGCTTAATGCAGTGAGTAACTGGGCCATTCTGACTAAGTCCTCCCTCTCTGCTATGTTAGCTGCTCTCAGCCAAGGTGGCAGTGGGGAATGCACCAGCTGGTGTCAGCATGCCTGGGCCAGGGAGAGGACAATTGGCCAAGACTATCAACATACGCATGGTCCATGTGATCTCCAGGACTGGTTTCCATGGTCTGAGGGGGTCGGAGAGGAATTTTCCAGATTTTCTTCCTCCTTATTGGCCCTGGGTCTTACCCCCCTGTTTTTTTTGCCTCTCCCAGCAGTGGGGGGCATAGAAAGTGTTTAGTCAGTATAGTAATCTGGGATGTAATGTTTAAGTTATCCACCAGATGGAGCCAAAGATTAAGGGATCATATTCACCAGTGTTTAAGGTAATGTCCTGGTACACCAGTTAGTATGGTAATGTGGCATTGCATTATGGGTATGACTCAGAGGTGAATCCTCCATCTTGGTGCTCGTGCAGTAAGAAATGTTTTTTGCCTGCAGCCTGTAAGAGCTATATCTCTCTGCTACACCGTGTAATAAACAGTTGGGTTTTGTTCCTTAAGATCTCGCTTATCTCAGTTTCGGACCTTACCGCTCGGATATCACATATTGGCGACAAGAATAAACAGATCACATCTTGAAGAAGAAAAAAAGAGCACTGAATAACCGATCATGGCTGCTATGGTAGGAAAGATCTCTGCTTTTGATGTTCAGACTCAGACCTGGGATGAGTACTGCGAGGTGCTGATGCATTTCTTTGAAGCAAATTATATAGATGATGTCGGAAAAAGGAGAGCTATTTTGCTCACTTCCGTGGGAAGTCAGACGTATAGTTTAATGAGAAACTTATGCATTCCTGAAAAGCCTGGAGACATTACATTTGCTAACTTAGTGGCCTTGCTGAAGAACCATTTCAATCCCAGACCGAGTGAGATTGTACAGCGTTTCAAATTTAATTCACGGAACAGGAAACCGGGAGAGACTGTATTGGACTATGTAGCGGTGTTGAGAAAATTGGCACATGATTGCAATTATGGGAACAACCTGAAAGACATGCTGAGAGATAGGCTGGTTTGCGGGATAATGGATGATCGAATGCAGAGGAGATTATTGTCCGAGACTGGGCTTACGTATGAAAAAGCATTGGAACTTGCTCAAGCCATAGAGACAGCGAACCGAGATGTAAAAGAAATACAAGGTTCAGACTGGGCTACGACAAAGCAAGTTGGAGGTCAGGTTAATGTGCACAAGTTAAATTTGCGTCAGAAACCACAACGTGAGCATGTGAAGGCATGTTATAGATGCAATGGCGATCACCTGGTGAGGGAATGCAGGTTTCTGGAGGAAAAGTGCCACAAGTGTGGGGAAAAAAGGACATATAAAACATGCATGCAGGGCAAAAGCAACCGTGGGGGAATACAAACCAAAAGGGGGAGGAAAGCAAAACCTAGGAAGAGAAGTGAAAAAACAGGGAGCACATCACATCAGCGGAGAAGCTGAGAAAGAAGACGACATGTTCATAATGCATAGTATGGTAGAGAACATTCCAAAAGTGGATCCTATCACTTTGCAACTGACAGTAAATGACTCTAAGATCAACTTTGAGGTGGATACAGGATGCGGCGTGACCATAATGAACAGGGAGGAGTACTCAAAATTGTGGAACCGTGCAAAAGTTCCAGAGTTAAAGTCTTGCTCTATGCAGCTTAAAAAATATACCGGTGAACGAGTGGCGACATTGGGTACAGCTACTGTAACTGTGCGACACAGGGACACCGTGGAACAGCTACCTGTAGTTGTAGTATCGGGTTCTGGACCAAACTTGTTAGGTCGGGGCTGGATGCAAGAACTTAAATTAGATTGGGGAGCAATAAATCAACTAGAGGGAGGCAAACAATTGTCTTTGCAAGAAGTGTTGATTGAACATGAGAACGTGTTCAAGGAAGAACTTGGCACATTTAATGGCCCCCCAGCTAAGATTTATGTAGACAAGAAGGCACTGCCAAGGTTTTTTAAACAACGACCTGTGCCGTATGCTATGAAACTGAAGGTAGAGGCTGAGCTTGACCGCCTTTTGAGAGAGAACATTCTGGAACCTGTAAAATGTTCAGAATGGGCAGCTCCCATTGTACCTGTTTTAAAACCGGACAATTCGGTAAGACTCTGTGGAGATTATAAATTGACTGTAAATAGGGTGTCTAAACTAGAACAGTATCCTATTCCCAAAACAGAGGATCTCTTTGCAAACCTGGCTAGAGGGAAGAAATTCACGAAGCTGGATATGAGTCATGCATACTTGCGGATTACACTAGATGAGGAATCCAAGAAGTATGTAACCATAAATACACACAAGGGTTTGTTTACCTATAACCGCTTACCGTTTGGTGTCTCATCTAGTCCAGCTATTTTCCAGAGGACTATCGAGGGTGTACTGCAAGGGATCCCACATGTTTCAATCTATCTGGATGACATTCTGGTGATGGGAAGAACCGACCAGGAGCATCTGAGCACTCTGAGAGAGGTACTACAAAGTTTGGATAAGGCTGGGCTACGGCTCAAGAGAAGTAAGTGCACTTTCCTGGGGAATGAGGCCGTGTTCCTGGGACACAGAGTGGATGCCACCGGGCTCCATCCAATCAAGGAGAAGGTACAAGCACTGCAGGAGGCCCCAGCTCCTACCAATGTGACTGGGTTAAAAGCTTACCTGGGACTGCTAAACTATTATAACAGATTTTTACCAAACTTGGCAACAGTGTTAGCACCTCTTCACAAACTTCTGCACAAGGAGACACAGTGGCAGTGGGAAGCGGAACAGATGGTTTCATTTGAACAGTCCAAGAAACTGATGCTGTCCTCAGATGTGCTGGTTCACTACAATGCAGAGAAAGACATCATTCTCTCTTGTGATGCTTCACCTTATGGGGTGGGGGCAGTTCTTTCACACAGCTTGGAAGATGGATCAGAAAGACCAATAGGGTTTATGTCTCGAACTCTGACCCCGGCGGAAAAAAACTATTCCCAGTTAGATAAAGAGGGGTTAGCCGTAATGTTTGGGTTACAGAGGTTTCACAAGTACATATATGGCAGGAAATTCACCATATGCACCGATCATAAACCTCTTCTATCTCTTTTTAATGAAATGAAAGCAGTACCACAGATGGTGTCACCCCGGATCCAGAGGTGTGCAGTGACGTTGAGGGCATATGAGTATGTCATCGTTTACAAGGCGGGCAAGTACCATGGGAACGCAGATGCCTTGAGCCGCCTTCCACTGCCAGGCACACCTATCCGTGCAGCTCCAGAGGACAGAGTTTTGATGTTGGGGGACACGGACACGGCAGTTGTGACCGCGGAACAAGTAAGGACATGGACTGGTAAAGATCCAGTACTGTCTAGAGTCCGAGAATATGTGATGAGGGGTTGGCCACAGCATCCGGAAGGGACTGATTTCACACCTTACAGTGTCAGGAAGACAGAGCTGAGTGTGCCGGATGGTTGCGTGTTGTGGGGAGCATGAGTGATTATTCCACAGCCAGCATGACAGTCTATCCTAGGGCAACTACATCAGTGTCATCCTGGAGTTTCGCATATGAAAGCATTGGCAAGGAGTTACTTGTGGCCAAAGCTAGATGAGGAGATAGAAAATCTAGTCAAGACATGCAGCACTTGTCAAGTACACAGGAAGGCACCAGCAGTGGCTCCTCTCCACCCTTAGGAGTGGCCGGATAAACCATGGAGAAGATTACATGTAGATTATGCGGGTCCATTCATGGGAAAGATGTTCCTCATAATCATTGATGCACATTCCAAATGGATGGATGTGTATCCTGTAAATTCTGCTTCATCTACTGTTACTATAGACTGCCTGCGTAGGAGCTTTAGTAATCAAGGACTACCGGAGATCGTAGCAAGTGACAATGCCACGTGTTTTGTGAGTACAGAAACAAAAGAATTCATGAGAAACAATGGCATAGTGCACGTGACCTCAGCTCCATATCATCCATCTTCAAATGGACTTGCGGAGAGAGCCGTACAAACATTTAAGGAGATGATGAAGAAAAGTGCGGAAGGGAGTTTGTTCAGCTACAGAATAACACCTCAATCTACCACAGGACTCTCTCCTGCTGAGCTGTTGTTAGGACGTCGACTACGCTCCACTCTTGACCTGGTTCACCCAGATCTAAAAAGGAAGGTGGAAAACCGACAAATCAAACAAAAGGAGAACCATGACAGAAGGACAAAGAGCCGCAGTTTTGGAGAAGGAGAGGCAGTCCTTACCAGGAATTTCAGTTATGGTCCAAAATGGATTCCTGGCGTCATAGACTCAAGTATCATATATGGTCATGGTGGGAACTGGTCAGGTAGTACGCAGACATGTCGATCAGATACTGACCAGACAAAGGGAAGTCGAACTGGAGATTCCAGAGGAGATGTTGGAGGACAAGTTGGCCCCCAGTTATCCAAATGCATCGGTGGTACCAACACCACGAACAGAGCTAGTTACACCTGGACCCCTTCGTCAAGAGGAAACCATCGTAGCAGAGTCAGATACTCTGAGTACTGCTCAGGAGCAGCAGGTGGCTCTACCACAACCAAGCAGGGACTTGACTGTAAGACGTTCACCAAGGCCTCACAAGCCGCCAGAGAGATTGATAACGACCTGCTAGATTCGTTCAGTATGGACTATCGTTAAAGGAGTTTCCTTATGGGACTTTTTAAGAATGTTGTTAAGAAATTAATGTAAACTTAAGAGGGGGGGATATCGTAATCTGGGATGTAATGTTTAAGTTATCAACCAGATGGAGCCAAAGATTAAGGGATCATATTCACCAGTGTTTAAGGTAATGTCCTGGTACACCAGTTAGTATGGTAATGTGGCATTGCATTATGGGTATGACTCAGAGGTGAATCCTCCATCTAGGTGCTTGTGCATTAAGAAATGTTTTTTGCCTGCAGCCTATAAGAGCTATGTCTCTCTGCTACACCGTGTAATAAACAGTTGGGTTTTGTTCCTTAAGATCTCGCTTATCTCAGTTTCGGACCTTACCACTCGGATATCACAGTCAGGATACTCCCGGCATCATGAGTGTGAGGCAGGCTTGAAGGACCAGCTGGTCTTTTCCTGCCCGTCATTTTCGTATGAGTTCTTACTCCTGATTGCGACCCATGTCCTCTGCTGGAAATACATGTGTGTGAACATGGGGGGATGACAGGTTGGGCTGATGGGATGGCGTCTCTGTGGTCTGACTTTTTAGACACACAAGAAGAATGGACACCTGGCATGGTACTAGATGGTGTCTGGCACCCGTTGAATCCCATCGCATTAGGGAGTCAATCGGCTGGAATATGTGGGGTTCTCTGATGAGAGAAACCAGAGTCTGAAGTTATGATGGGAGAGCGGGAGAACCCTGCGGCAATTCAGAGCCAATATCTTCGGGACAGAAAAAAAATTCAAATTTTGGGGTAGAAGAAGTAAACGAGGAAGTAGTGATCACATGATACCACGCTTTATTTTAAGAAAGAGTTCCACAGTTTTGAGGTGATGGGAAAAATAGACAAACTATTTTGACAGACATTTGAATTACAAGGGAGTCGAGGGGTGTGGGGAGAGAGCGGGAAAGTGGAGTTGAGGCCAAGATTGGATCAGCCATGATCTTATTGAATGGCGGAGCAGGCTCGAGGGGCCGATTGGCCGACTCCTGCTCCTGTTTCTTATGTTCTTATGTTCTAAACTACGTTTGACTTAAACACAGTTGGGATGTAGTGAGAGAGAATAACTTGCAGGATGATGCATTTACAGCTTTGGAGAAACTGGACAATCAATAGTAAGTAGAACAGAATGGAGCAATGGAGAGAGATTCTATTCCAAGATTATGATCAGAATTAGAGGAGAAAATTAGCCAAAGAGGTTGATGTTTTCATTGGGAGAACTAGTATCTGAACCAATAGGAAGGGGAAGAGGCAGAAAGAAAGATTCAAGGAAATAGACTCTCACAAAAGATCTGTGGCCATCAGGTTCATCTTTTGGAGGTAAAGATTTGAGTTGACCATTCGGTCAAGTGAAAAATTTTGGGAGAAAAGCCAATTGAACTTGTTAAGCTCCCATTAAAGGTTATTGTTCCAAACTTTGGGTCTGCGTTAGAAATTCTCTAGGGTTCAATGTCACCCCGTCTTTTCTGTAAGCCAATACTGTGTCCCAATCAGAAGTTTACCTTTGCTGCCCAATATCTAGACACACAACAGCATGAATCAGTGGTCACAACAATAAAAAGCCCTCTCCATGTGAACTGGGTCCTTCAACCCCACCTACCCCTCTCACATGTGTCACCACGCACACTTCTCCTTTCTTCCAGAAGGTGAACTCATGAACACGCTAGTGAGACCAGGTCCCTTATAAATCCACAGGCTTATTTACTTTACATATATGTGAACAAACAGTAACATTACCAGTGAATTTTAACCTATTTCAAAGCACATCACACTTTTCTGACTAGTAATGTTCCTGAATCTAGTTGGCACTGAGCTTCAGCACTCTCTGTCTGACTTCCATACCAGACCTCTTCAAACTCTCTGGGTGTCCTTTTATCAGTGGGCAGGAAGCCAAAGGTTTGACATCTCATCATCTCCCAGCTTTCTGTGCTGGGGATTGGCTGGTCAAACTGCCAATCAAACCTGCTACAGCCCCCGTGGGAGTGATCTTATGGCAGTTAACTCCCGCTGAAAACAATCCAACATATCGTGCGTGAATGTTTATTAGAATGTTTTAAATGAAACTGCATTGTCTCAAGCTGATATGGCACGTGGGATGAACCATTCTGGACAAACACTACGCTACGACATTATTGCAATTCCTAATCAACATTTCCAAAAGCTGCATGTTGTGGATTTAACCTCTTGTGAGCTGAATGACATCATCCTAAAATGAACTAATGGGAAAGCCCTCCTAGATTAAATAGTCAAAATCCCAAAATGTGAGAGTTATTTATAATCAATAAGTGCAAGGTTCTTCAGCTATTGAAGCACTTTGAATCAGAACTTTCAGAAAACACTCCGCACTCAGCATTGTCTGGTTCACAGCATTTCCATACACCCAATAGAGGGCTAACATTCTGCTCTTTGTGAGATTGCACAATAAAGTACGTGTGCAAAGAATGGTGGAATGAGAGGAGAAAGTGACAGTAGAGTCATTGGCCTAGAAATTCACTGGCCTTAGCGCCGCTTTTGAGGCGCTAGAGGGCCTAGCGCCGAAGTTATGGCCAGTTTAGAAATTGACAGGGGCTCTAAATCGGCGTTAGGCCGGTAGCGCTGCGCCGGCACCGATGACGTCATCGGTGTGCGCAGCGTCCCGGTTGCCATGGTAACCCGCCCGAACTCGGAAATTGAGTTGCGGCCGCCTCGCCCATGGCAGCCGCAAGCAACGTTCTGGCAGAGGTGCCTTACAGAACTTTGCGCCGGCGCATTAAAGGCCCCGCGGCGGCCGGCCGCTTTCCCGCCGGCCGCCTGGCCGCAGCTCCCTCCCCGGACTTCCCCCCCCCCCCCCCGGAACAGAAGCAAGCCCGGCACTTGTCCGAGGTGCCGGGCTCATTTTTAAAAAGATTATCGCGGGCCGCGGCCGGGTGCAGGCAGCTCCTCCTTAACGGAAGGAGGAGGCCTGCACTTCCCGAGCCTGCCGCACCGCAGCGGGCGCTGCAGCGCCGGAATAGCGCCGCAATGCGGCACGTGGCGCCAGTTTTGAGGCGCTGAGACCCCTCAGTAGCGCCGGCAGCCGTTTGGGCGCGGCGCTACTGAATTTTTGGCGCGCGCAGGGGGACTTAGCGCCGGCACTAACTTCCGGCGCTAAAGCCCTCGCTGCGCCAAAACCGAATTTCTAGGCCATTGTCTTTTTCCCACCATTTTGCAGAAGTGTTTCTGGCCCCTTTCTTGAGGAGTACGAATGGTCAGAGCACGGCTAATACCCCAACACCCCTTGCTTCATCCTAATTAAACTTCAACTCCAGTGCCTGCATTCTGTTCCACACAAAGTCCTGCTCATGTTTCACCCCGATCTTCACCGACCTTCGATCATTTCATGCCCCTCAGCACCCCGACTTCAAGATGCTCGCCCTTGTTTATGAACCCCTCCACAGCCTTTCCCCTCCCCACCTCTGCAACCGCCTCCAGTCTATGTCCATGCCTGTTTTCTCCACTTTTCCAGCTCTGATCTAATGTGCATTTCCCCCCTGCCTACACTCTACCATTGATGTAGAGCCTTTAGCCATCTTACCATCTGGAACTATCTTCCTAGCCCACCCCCATCTCTTACCTTTCTTTATCTCTCCACACCTTCAAAAGCCTCCTGGAACCTACCTCTTTGACTGCTCTTTCAGCCATCTCCCCTATTCCCCTCCTGCTTGGGTCCGACTGTGAACTAGGAAGTACCCTGGGATGTTTTGCTATGTTAAAGGAGCTGTATAAATGTAAGTTGTTGTGAACTGGGGCAAAACATTCTTCACTAAGGGCTTTTTAGTAATAGACATACAAGGTCTGTAACCCCATACAATTCAGCAAGGCTGCTCAGCATTCTGCGCCTATACCATCTGGTTCCTCGTCAAGCATCACCATTGCTGCTCCGTCCTCACCAGGGAAAGGTGCCTCACCTGGTGCTTCCTCATCCTCTCAGTGATAATATCTCCTGTGTATCTTTATTCTGGTGCCTCTTGCCTTTAGTAGGGGGTGGTGATAGTTGGTGACGGTTGGTTCAGGTACAGCTACTGATCAACTGGATTGTCCTCAATTTGTGAAGAGAGGGGATGGTACATTATGACTTCATGGATGCACTTACCCATTTGGGTAATGTATTTTAATAATTTTATACATTGTAAACAAACGTGTAAATAATCAGTATGTATGGTTTGAGTGATATGGTGAGAAGATAGGGTTCAGGAGTATGGTGAGAAGATGGGTAGGTGAGGTTGAGGGACATGATGAGAAGGTGGGTGGGGTTGAGGGACATGATGAGAAGGTGGGTAGGTGGGGTTGAGGGATCTGGTGAGAAGGTGGGTAGGTGGGGTTGTTTAAAAAGGGAGAAAAGGATAGACCGAGTAATTACAGGCCAGTCAACCTAATCTCGGTGCTGGGAAAATTATTGGAAAGAATTCTGAAGGACAGAGTAAATCTTCATTTAGAAAGACACGGATTAATCAAGGATAGTCAGCACGGATTTGTTAAGGGAAGGTCGTGTCTGACAAACTTGATTGAATTTTTTGAGGAGTTAACAAGGAGGGTAGATGAGGGTAGTGCATTTGATGTAGTGTATAGGGACTTTAGCAAGGGTTTTGATAAGGTTCCACATGACAGACTGGTCACTAAGTTAAAAGCTCATGGGATCCAGGGCAAAGTGTCAAGTTGGATTCAAAACTGGCTCGGAGGCAGGAAGCAGAAGGCTGTTTCCAGTGGGGTTCCGCAGGGCTCAGTACTAGGCCCCTTGCTTTTTGTGGTTTATATCAATGATCTTGACTTGAATATAGGGGGTATGATTAAGAAGTTTGCAGATGATACTAAAATCGGCTGTGTGGTTGATACTGAAGAAGGAAGCTGTAGACTGCAGGAAGATATCAATAAATTGGTCAGGTGGGCAGAACAGTGGCAAATTGAATTCAATCCGGAGAAGTGTGAGGTAATGCATTTGGGGAGGGCTAACAAGGAAAGGGAATACACATTAAATGGTAGGACACTGAGTAGTGTAGAGGAACAAAGGGACCTTGGAGTGCATGTCCACAGATCCCTGAAGGTAGCAGGCCAGGTAGATGAGATGGTTAAGAAGGCATACGGAATGCTTGCCTTTATTAGCCGTGGCATAGAATACAAGAGCAGGGGGGTTATGCTTCAACTGTATAAAACACTAGTTAGGCCTCAGCTAGAGTACTGCGTGCAGTTCTGGTCACCACATTACAGGAAAAATGTGATTGCACCAGAGAGGGTACAGAGGAGATTTACAAGGATGTTGCTGGGAGTAGAGAATCTTAGCTATGAGGAAAGACTGGATAGGCTGGGTCTGTTTTCCTTGGAACAGAGGAGACTGAGGGGAGACCTTATTGAGGTGTATAAAATTATGAGGGGCTGAGATAAAGTGGATAGAAAGGACCTATTTCCCTTAGTAGAGGGGTCCAAAACCAGGGGGCACAGATTTAAAGTAATTGGGGGAAGGTTTAGAGGGGATTTGAGGGGATATTTCTTCACTGCAGAGGGTTGTGGGGGTCTGGAACTCACTGCCTGAAAGGGTGGTAGAGGCAGGAACCCTAACCACATTTAAAAAGTACTTGGATGTGCACTTGGGATGCTGTAACCTGCCGGGCTACGGACCAAGAGCTGGGAAGTGGGATTAGGCTGGATAGCTCTTTGTTGGCCGGCGCGGACACGATGGGCCGAAATGGCCTTCTTCCGTGCTGTAACTTTCTATGATTCTCTGAGAAGGTGGGTAGGTGGGGTTGATCACTGAGAAAGAAACAAGCTTGCTGGATCTCATGGCCTTTTCCTGTTTTTATACATTCTCATGTTTGTAATTATTGCCAGAATAACCACTAGGTGCAGGGCCTGTGGGTGAGGGGTGAGAGGTTACAGGAATATCACTGCGGACAGACAAGTATAACATCTCCCTAATGTGTGAGAAGAACACTATGGCATACAGAGAGAGAGAGAGACTGGAGCAGCACATCATCTGAAGTCAGAAGCGATGGAAAATGATTTTAATTCTAATTTTAATTTGAATTATTTCACAGTAATTATGGGTATACTTTTCCATCAGCTAGAAACTGGTGCTCTGCTCATGGCTGAGAGCTGTGCCTTTGTTTCCATCAATCACAGGCTGTCACTGTGCCACGATCTGACAGGCCTTAATAGCCATTTTCTGAGATAACAGACAGGCAATCAGAGTCTGCTGCCATCGCCCAGCCTTTCCCACTGCAACAGCTGCACTTAGAGATGAAACGCCGTGGTAAAGAACAGAACTGCTCTGGCACACGAGGCAAGTATCTGCACAAGGCAAGTACCAAGGGCCCTATTCTCACGGCTTAGAATCATAGAATCGTAGAAAGTTACAGCACAGAAGGAGGCTATTCGGCCCGTCGAGCCCGTGCCGGCTCTCTGCAAGAGCACTTCAGCTAGTCCCACTCCCCCGCCCTTTCCCCGTAGCCCTGCAAATTCTTCCCCTCAGGTACTTACCAATTCCCTTTTGAAAGCCACGATTGAGTCTGCCTCCACCACCCTCTCAGGCAGTGCATTCCAGATCATAACCACTCGCTGCGTAAAAAGTTTTTCCTCCTGTCGCCTTTGGTTCTTCTGCCAATCACCTTAAATCTGTGTCCTCTGGTTCCTGACCCTTCCGCCAATGGGAACAGTTTCTCTCTATCTACTCTGTCCAGACCCCTCATGATTTTGAACAGCTCAGATATTTCAAAAAAGTTTTAATACAAAAGTCAGGGTTTATTTACATAAAACTTTGTCCGTTGCAAGGGGAGCAGTGAGGCTGAGTGACTGGAGGGTCTGCATGCCCTCACAGCCGGGGCAGGGAAAGAGGGGAGGAAAGAACAGAAGGGAAGGTCTGTGATAGGGTGGAAGGCGGGAGAGATTAAATGAAAAAAGGTATAATTGCACAAAGCAAAAGGAGATGGTAATGGGACAAGTAAAGAAACAAAAGATGGGCCTAGAAGAGGTGTAAATGGGAACGGCAGAATCATCAACAGCTGCCGTCAGAAAAAATAGGGGCCGAGGTTATGGTCTGAAATTGTTGAACTCGATGTTGAGTCCAGAAGGCTGTAAAGTGCCTAATCGAAAGATGAGGTGCTGTTCCTCGAGCTTACATTGAGCTTCATTGGAACAGTGTAAGAGGCCGAGGACAGAGAGGTCAGAGTGGGAGTGGAGCAGAAAATTAAATTGACAGGCGACTGGAAGCGTGGGGTCACCCTTGCGGACTGAACGGAGGTGTTCCGCAAAGCGGTCACCCAATCTGCGTTTGGTTTCCACAATGTAGAGGAAACCGCATCGTGAGCAGCGAATACAGTATACTAGATTGCAAGTAAATCACTGTTTCACCTGGAAGGAGTGGTTAGGGCCCTGGAGAGTGAGGGCCTGAATGTTTGGGGCCTTGAATGGTGTCTGTACCTTGACTTTCCATTCTCCTCATTCTTGCCTGTCCTTTCTCTGTTCTCTCCACTTCAGCCTTGGCAATGGTTTCAATGGGTTGACATGCCTTTGAAGCCTTTCCAGAATTTCTACCCCCGCCACCCACCCACGCTATGACTTTCCCTTTAATAGTCCCATTCTCATTAAATTTCAGGTGCATCCAGATTTCTGGTAGATTTTAACTGTTGGGAGGTCGACTGGTGGAGCGAGGTAGCAGCCCGGAGCCATTGTGAGACCCTGGCATCATTTAAATGGAACCGGTGAGCTATAAGTGGCACACGGGTGTTCTGATGCAACTCACCAAGTTCAGGACGATCCAATCGTCCAGAGGCTGCCATTCACCCATCACCCCTGTGCTCGCTGACCTACATTGGCTCCCAGTTCAGCAACACCTCGGCTTTAAAATTCTTATCCTTGTTTTCAAATCCCTCCATGGCCTCGCCCCTCCCTATCTCTGAAACCCCCTCCAGCCCCACAACCCTGCGAGATATCTGCACCCCTCCACTTCTGCCTTCTTGAACATCCCTGATTATAATCGCTCAACCATTGGCGGCCGTGCCTTCAGCTGTCTAAACCCAAAGCTCTGGAATTCCCTCCCTAAACCTCTCCGCCTCTCTCTCCCCCTTTAAGACTCCTTAAAACCAAGCTCTTTGACCAAGCATTTGCTCATCTGTCCTAATGTCTCCTTTTTCTTGGTGTCAAATTTTTTCTGATAACATTCCTGGGAAGCGTCTTGGGATGTTTGGCTATTTTAAAGGCGCTATATAAATGCAAATTGTTATTGTCAGGCGGGCAGCAAGGTAAGTCTATGGGGGTGTCGCGAGCCCCGGGTAGCAGTGGTCCAGATTATTTTTGTGAGGCTGAGGTTGGGGGTGGAGGGAACCCTGCTTGTCTGGCCTCCACAAAAAATAACTTAAAACATACTTTATCTGGGCCTCTTCAATCTATCGTCGGGAAGTGAACGGGGCATGATCTCTTAACATGGCAACCAAGGCCCTAACATTGTAGGACACCGATTTACATATTAAAAGGGGCCTACTGCCATCGTCTGGTCATCTGTCTGCATATATTGGATGTGGATAACAGGCGGGGGGTGCGATGACCCCCACAGGGAGGCCCCTTGGAAAGTGGCAGAGGGCCAATCATTGGGGTTAACGGGATGGTACGTTTATCGACCCCACTGTGAGATTGTTACCGCCCCCTTAATGCCAATTTTAGTAAGTTAAAATCAAGTCCCCTCTCAACTAGTTACAGTCTCCACCCAAAGCTATGCAAATGATCCAACCTCAACCAATCAGGTAGAAACGGCGCACTTCTGTTTGAGTCTGTCTCAAGCCCAGCATTTCCTATTGCTGGTCCAATCTGCAAGTGTACTGGCAAACCTTGCTGAGAGTGATTTACTCCAGGGTATTCTGCACAAGGCAGATAGAAAACATGCGGAGAGATACAGGAAATGTATTTTAATTTGTACAGACTTGTACACACATGCAGATGTATACTGATTAGTATGGTTTTACACAGATTTATATCAATTTATTATATAATCCTATCACCTGCAGGTTCCCCGCCAAGTCACACACCATCCTGACTTGGAAATATATCGTCGCTCTTTCATCGTCGCTGGGTCAAAATCCTGGAGCTCCTTCCCTAACAGCACTGTGGGAGTACCTTCACCACACGGACTGCAGCGGTTCAAGAAAGCGGCTCACCACCTCCTTCTCAAGGGCAATTAGGGATGGGCAATAAATGCTGGCCTTGCCAGCGACACCCACATCCCAGGAACGAATAAAAACAATATGGATTTATACAGATTTGCATAGATTTATAGGAATTTGTAGAGATTTATACCAATGGCGACCGGTAAACAAGCCAGCACATTACCATGACAACGGGCCCTTCCTGCGGAATCCCACCACCAACCTTTCACAAACTGTTGCTCCCTCAGCCCCACAGTGGCTTGTGCCTCATCTGAGGTCCTCCCTCACACACTTCCATAGATAGGGAACCAACGGGTCACCTTTCAGCCGAGCTAGAACACAAACAAAGGAAAGAAAATGAAACTTTCTCTCCCTCGCATCTCAGCTCATGAGACGGGCTCCACGTGTCCAACCATAAGTCAATCCGTGGGATACAGGACAACGAACCTTCCTGTTTTCAAATAAAAAAGACTCGAGTTGATGTTTAAACCTTAAAGACTGCACTCCTGTTTGCTTTATGTACCACCCTCTTTATTGCACATTTAGTGATTCTGGCTGCTACCCACGGCAACTTTGACTCCACGCTCGCGCACGGGATTCGAGGGGAGGCGGAGCCTTAATTAGCTCATGTGACCAGCCACCTTGGCTGTCTGTGTTCACCAGGGAGCCAAAATACTGAAAAATGCACCAAATAAAGTCTCCAAAATCCAAATGTTCTGGTGTATGACCAGGAATTTCCTCGGAGCTCCTCCCATTCCACCGCCGTGACTTCACTGGAGGGTTACACATGTGACTGGCCTCTCCACTGCACCTCCAGTGATGTTGTGGTGAGGAAAAATTTCCAGCCTATCTCTTCCACAACACCAACTTGCATTTATATAGCGCCTTTAACGTAGTAAAAATGTTCCAAGGCCCTTCACGGGAGCGTTAATCAAACCAAAATTGACACCGAGCCACATAAGGAGATATTAAGACGGGTGACCAAAACCTTGTCGCACTTGTCTTCATGGTCTTCTCCTTAATTGCTTCCCCAACCAGGCCTATCTGCAGATCACGTTGCAAACACGTGTCTCACTACGTTTACACAGGCCACGGGCTTACAGTCAGGGCTGTTTGTGAATCATCAGCCCTTTGTTGCCAAGCTGCTGGCCAGCTTTTGCTAGTTTCCAAGGTTGGCCTGTATGGATGTGAGGCCCGCAGACCAGCGAGGTGCAGGTTAAACCCTTGGTGTGTGTTACGCTGGCTGATCTCAGTCAGAACTTTTGGCAACGACACTATCATTGATCTTGATATCCTGGGCTGGGGCAGGAAATTGGCCAGGAGAGGCTCCTGATGCAGTCACTATCCAGCATTCCCTGTAGCTGAGTGCACAGGTGTGGCTGTGAGGTGGAGTTGCCAACTCTGGTCGGGTGTGTTCTTGGAGGTTTCATCACATGACCTCCCACCGCGAACGGCTTCGCCCCTCCACTCCTGCCATTGGTCCATCCTCCAGGTGTACCGCCTTCCCATGGCCGGTTGGCAAGGGAACAAACTCTTTGTTACCCAATTGGATTCACCTTGACTGTTAGTCAAGCAGCCTTTGTTCCCCATCTCCAATATTTTTATAATGAATAAATGAAAGCGTATTAAGATAATTAAAGATAAACTTTTTATTTATTGCCCCTATGAGTTCTCTCCCGGGTTTGCTTGTAGCCGTGCCCTGGAGATTAAACTTCAATTCCTGGAGACTCCAGGCCAATCCTGGAGGGTTGGCGACCCCACTGTGCCAGGTGAAAGCAGGACTGTCTCAGGCGATACATCTCATGGTTGACTGGCCCGCCAACGCTCACTGTGTGGATTCAGGCATAAAGAACAGCAACTTGGGTGAGGTACTGGAAGGTGTGAGGTGCCACTGGCTTCATGCCCCACCAATGGTCAGCAGAAGAGGCGAGCACACAAGAAGTCCAAAGCTTGGTCTACACACTAAAGGCCCAGACCAGGTTTCTGCAGCATCTTGTGATGTAGAATTTTACAATGCAGGACAAGGCCATTCAGCCCATTATATCTGTGCTGGCTCTCTGAGAGAGCAATCCCCATCGTCCCATTTCCCTACTCTGTCCCCGTATCCTTTTCAATTTGTCTTTTTCAAATATTTATCCACTTCCTTTTCTGGATTCTGTTCCCACCACTGTTTCTGGTCGGGCATCCCATGACCTAACAACCCTCTGCGTAAAGAAATACTCTCCTAATCTTTCCCTTCACTCTTTTGATGATGATTTTAAATTGATATTGACTCACTGACCTGATCCCAATTTACCTGATCAAAACCTCTCATGATTTTGAGCACTTCTACCCAATCTCCTCCTAAACTTCCATTGATCGAATGAAAGGAGATCCAGTTTCTCTCACCTTCCCTCGCAACTAAACCCTCTCACCATCTCAGTAACTCTCTTCTGCACTCTTTCCATGGCCTTGACTTCGTTCCTAAAGTGAGGCACCCAAACTGGGACCTAATATTCCAACTGCAGCCTGTCCGATGATTATTTTCCAAAGTAGAACAAGGAAGTGAAATTCAACTACTGCGAGGGCACAGAATGGGCTTCAATGGGAAGGAAAATTGGGTGACTGTATGACGGGCGGCTGATACTCTACTGCCTGTGTTGCACCCCCGCAGAAGTTGAATTTCACCCCCAAGGTGTTGCAGGTCAATAAGGAATGCAGAAAGTGATTCCTGGTCGGTGCTCCACCTGTCAGGTGTCGGATGATATCACTGATTCCAGCTCGGCATGGCACGGAACGGCATGGCACGGAACGGCACAGTACAGAATGGCACGGTACCAACACACTTCCAACAAGCCTGGAAGAAGAAGGAAAGAAACCATGGGGTAGATTTTCATCGTCACTGCCTGTGGCGAGAACATCTCAGAGCGGATAATGGGACAACAGTCCCGATTTCCATCACAATCAATAGAATGAAATCGGGACTGTTCTATAAAGGGCGGACAATCCAGTTCACCAGGTTAACAGCTGGGCGGTGAAGTGGAAATGTTACGGCTATATCACCCGGCACGGAATCCAAGTGCTGGGTCAGTGCCAAACAGTAGGAAAAGTGGAATATCATTTAAATGACTCGTGGGAATTAGTTTCTGGGCTCCGACTCCACAGGGAGCCGTGGGAATCTCAGGGCGTGGTCCGTGCTAGAACATGTGGACACACACCCTGCCCCAGCTCAGCCTCCCAGGTTGGACGTTAATTATTTCAGCTCAAGCACAGGCTCACTGGCTGAATTATCACTTTTTCCAGTTTCAGTCAAATCAATCAGTGGCTCTGAGTGACTGACATTATTCTGTGGAAATGTAATAGTGCATCTAATTAAAGAGGCACTGAATTGTGTCAATGTTTCTGCTGGAACAGTGACACAGAATGTTTCAATCACACACTGATCCAGAGCTCTGTCACTCAGTCACTCTGAGTGAAAAATCATAAATCTCATTAATGGTTCTAAATCTTTTTCGCCTCACAACCCTAATCCAAACCCTAATCCAAACCCTAATCCTAATCCTAATCCTAACCCTAACGTTAATCGTAATCCTAATCCGAATGGTAATCCTAACCCTAATCTTAACCCTACCCCTACAAAAACCAAGGGAGTTATGCTAAACCTTTATAAAACACTAGTTAGGCCTCAGCTGGAGTATTGTGGCCAATTCTGGGCCTTTGAGAATGAGCAGAGATGATTTAGTAGAATGCTACCAGAGATGAGGGACTTCAGTTATGTGGAGAGACTGGAGAAGCTGGGATTGTTCTCCTTCGTGCAGAGAAGGCTAAGGGGAGATTTATTAGAGGTATTAAAAATTTTGATGGGTTTTACTGGAGTAGATAGGGAGAAATTATTTCCAATGGCAGGAGGGTCAGTAACGAAAGTGGAAACAGATTTAAGATAATTGGCAAAAGAACCAGAGGCAAGATTTGTTTACGCAGCGAGTTGTTGTGATCTGGAATGTACTGCCTGAAAGGAAGGTGGAAGCAGATTCAGTAGTAACTTTCAAAAGGCAATTGGATAAATACTTGAAAAGGAAAAGTTTGCAGGGCTACAAGTGTTACTGTGGTGAGGTGTAATGTGAGAATGCTGGGGTATTCAGAGAGGTAATTCTCTGTATTTGTGCCTGTTCTTGCGTGTATCGGAACCTCATCTACTTTAGCGCTGCGGTATTATGTTGGCAGAAAATGCCTCTTGTGGGGTATTTACCACACTGAGGGCTGGTTCCTCTGTCTCAACACTACAGAAGTAAAGTAGAGGGCAGCAAAGAAAGAACTTGCATTTATATAGTGCCTTCCACATCCTCAGAACATCCCAAAGTGCTGCCCAGCCAATGAAGTACATTTGAAGTGTAGTCACTGTTACTTTGTGAAGTGTTATTTAAGGAAGGATATACTTGCATTGGAGGCAGTTCAGAGAAGGTTCACAAGGTTGATTCCTGGGATGGAAGGGTTGTCTTATGAGGAAAGGTTGAGCAGGTTGGGCCGATACTCATTGGAGTTTAGAAGAATGAGAGGGGATCTTATTGAAACATCTAAGATTCTGAAGGGGCTTGACAGGGCAGATGCAGAGGGGCTGTTTCCCCTCGTGGGGGTATCTAGAACTAGGGGGCACAATTTCAGAATACGGGGGCACCCATTTAAATCAGAAATGGGGAGGAATTTCTTCTCTCAGAGGGTTGCGAATCTTTGGAATTCTCTGCCCCAGAGAGCTGTGGAGGCTGGGTCAGTGAATATATTCAAGGCGGAGATAGACAGATTTTTGAAAGGTAAGTGAGTCAAGGGTTATGGGGAGCGGGCAGAGCTAAGCGATCCCACAATCAACGGATCAGATCAAAGCTCTGCAGTCCTGCCACATCCAGTCGTGAATGGTGGTGGACCATTATACAACTAACGGGAGGGGGAAGCTCCAAGAATATCCCCATCCTCAATGATGGTGGAGCCCAGCACGTGAGTGCAAAAGACAAGGCTGAAGCGTTTGCAACCAACTTCAGCCAGAAGTGCCAAGTGGATGATCCATATCAGCCTACTCCCGAGGTCCCCACCATCACAGAAGCCAGTCTTCAGTCAATTTGATTCACTCCACGTGATATCAAGAAATGGCTGAGTGCACTGGATACAGCAAAGGCCCCGACAACATCCCGGCTGTCGTGCTGAAGACTAGTGCTCCAGAACTAGCCGCGCCTCAAGCCAAGCTGTTCCAGTACAGCTACAGCACTGACTTCTATCCGACAATGTGGAAAACTGCCCAGGTATGTCCTGTCCACAAAAACCAGGACAAATCCAACCCGGCCAATTACCGTCCCATCAGTCTACTCTCAATCATCAGCAAAGTGATGGAAGGTTTCATCGACAGTGCTATCAAGAGGCACTTACTCACCAATAACCTGCTCACTGATGCCCAGTTTGGGTTCCGCCAAGACCACTCAGCTCCTGACCTCATTACAGCCTTGGTCCAAACATGGACAAAGGAGCTGAATTCCAGAGGTGAGGTGAGAATGACTGCTCTTGACATCAAGGCAGCATTTGACCGAGTCTGGCATCAAGGAGCCCTAGTAAAACTGAAGTCAATGGGAATCAGGAGGAAAATGCTCCACTGGCTGGAGTCATACCTAGCACAAAGGAAGATGGTGGTTGAAGGTCAATCATCACAGCCCCAGGACATCGCTGCAGGAGTTCCTCAGGGCAGTGTCCTAAGGCCAACCATCTTCAGCTACTTCATCAAGGAACTTCCCTCCAACATAAGGTCAGAAATGGGGATGTTCGCTGATGACTGCACAGTGTTCAGCGCCATTCACAACTCCTCAGATAATGAAGCAGTCCATGCCCGCATGCAACAAGACCTGGACAACATTCAGGCTTGGGCTGATAAGTGGCAGGTAACATTCGTGCCACAGAAGTGCCAGGCAATGACTATCTCCAACAAGCGAGAGTCTAACCACCTCCCCTTGACATTCAATGGCATTACCATCGCCGAATCCCCCACTATCAACATCCTGGGGGGTCACCATTAACCAGAAACTTAACTGGACCAGCCACATAAATACTGTGGCAACAAGAGCAGGTCAGAGGCTGGGTATTCTGTGGCGAGTGTCTCACCTCCTGACTCCCCAAACCCTTTCCACCATCTACAAGGTACAAGTAAGGAGTGTGATGGAATACTCTCCACAGCTCCAACAACACTCAAGGAGCTCGACACCATCCAGGACAAAGCAGCCCGCTTGATTGGCACCCCATCCACCACCTTAAACAGTCACTCCTTCCACCACCGGTGTACCGTGGCTGCAGTGTGTACCATCTACAAGATGCACTGCAGCAACTCGCCAAGGCTTCTTCGGCAGCACCTCCCAAACCCGCGACCTCTTCCACCTAGAAGGACAAGGGCAGCAGGTGCATGGGAACACCACCACCTCCAAGTTCCCCTCCAAGTCACACACCATCCTGACTTAGAAGTATATCGCTGATCCTTCATCGTCGCTGAATCAAAATCCTGGAACTCCCTCCATAACAACACTGTGGGAGTACCTTCACCACACGGACTGCAGCGGTTCAAGAAGGTGGTGGTGAGCCACCTTCTCAAAGGCAACTAGGGATAGGCAATAAATGTTGGCCTTGCCTGCGACGCCCACATCCCATAAACGAATAAAACAAAAAGTGGAGTTGAGGCCAAGATCAGATCAGTCATGATCTTATTGAATGGCGGAGCAGGCTCGAGGGGCCAAATGACCTTCTCCTGCTCCTACGTCTTATATTCTTATGTTCTTATTATGTTTCTGGCGATATCTGTTTCTGTTTCTGATTCCCAGCATCTGCAGTTGTTTTCTTGATGCTAGTTATTTAAGTGCAGCCAGCGTTGTTCCGTAGGCAAGCACCGCGGCCAATTTTCCTACATCAAGGATCCACAAATCGCAACTGAGATGAATGGCCTCGTTCTCTGCTGTAATTATTCTATGATTCTATGATTCTGTCCCCTCCCTATCGCAGGGACAATAAGGCCAACTGCTGCTGAGGTTGAGATTAGTTATCGCAGGGATCAGACCAGGGATCAAACCTGAATCTGTCGGGTTTAGTTATGTCTTTGTACACTGGGGGAGCTTGCGTAGGCATTAGATGTTTGTAACTGAGGGGAGCTTGGGAAGGAGGAGGCTCCATTATGCTCGAGCTATGATTAGGTCACACTGACACTTGAAGGAACAGTTCCCAATGATTCACAGATTCATTCACACATCTGAATCGAAGTTGCTGGACTTGCTGCAGCATTTCTCTCAACATTTTCAAATGCATTCATTTCAAACAGATTGCCATTATCAATGCTACAATAGGCTCGCTCTGAATAGCATCATTCAAGTGAGATACGCGGTGTCCTTGGATTTAATCAGAGGATTCTCACCGTATCAACACAGAGAAGAGAACACTCAGTGCATTGATGTAAGAGATTGAGTGTGATTGGCACTCTGAGACTGAATTACAGAGCACAGGTATTTAATTTTTAGAAATAATGATTTTTTTACAGTTTCGCTCTTTGTGGTTAGAGTGCCTGAGAGCTGCCACAAAGTTAGATCAAGGACATCCCCAGCATGTTACCCTGGAAACGTGCAAATCGGCATCAATGCAGACTTCACATTGTGCGTCTGGTGGTGCCAGCCTCAGACCCTTAGCTTTGAATATTAAGGGAATTAAGGCATAGTGCAGGAAAGTGGAGTTGAGGTCGAAGGTCAGCCATGATCTTGTTGAATGGCGGAGCAGGCTCGAGGGGCCAAATTGCCGACTCCTGCTCCTATTTCTTATATTCTTATGTTCTTATGTTCAACCATGATGCTGGGTGTGGTGGGCGATGTCGCAGCTTCCATTGCAGCACAAGCGGAAACGACCCAGCTTCAGGAGCAGGCTCGAAGGGCCAAATGGCCGACTCCTGCTCTTATTTGTTATGTTTTTATGTTAATGCTGAGAAAGGGACAGTGTTAAAGTTACCAGAGGAAACCTGCTCCCACAATGGTGCAGGTCTGGCCTGGGCCTTGGGCATCGCTCACACATTGATAGAGCGCCTCACCATAGCCCAGGACATCCCTGTGCGTTTCACTGCTACTTATTACTATTCAAGTGCAGTCCTGATGTTTTGTAAGCAAACTCGGCAGCCAATATCCACACAGCAAGATCCCACAGAAAGTTAAATGACTACGGAACTGTTTTTTGGTGGTGTTGGTTGGGGGAGGAATCTTGGCCCGGACACCGGGTGTCGCTGCTGGGTGGGCTCCCGCTCTTCTTCCAATAACACCAGGAGTTCTTTTACTTGCGGGCAGGCAGGACCTCGGTGTGACATCCCATCCAGAGATTCAGTTACCGTGTTTCTGTGTTCCACATCCCATGAATTTGGAATTGTAGAGTGAAACCAAAAGAAACCCAGAGCACTGACTTCACGAAAAGTGTTTGGGAAGAATATTTGGTTTGTGCGGGGTAACAGATAGACAATCCATGGCTGGGAATTTCCTCAGAACTGCTCCTGTTCCATAGCCATAACTTTGCCAGTGGTGGAGCGGGAATCCCATTCCCATGGTTCTGGCAGCAGAGCGGGAATCCCATTCCCACGGTTCCGGCAGCAGAGAGGGAATCCCATTTCCATGGTTCTGGCAGCAGAGCGGGAATCCCATTCCCATAGTTCCGGTGGAGGAGTGAATATCCCATTCCCATAGTTCTTGCGGAGGAGCGAGAATCCCAATTCCACAGTTCCAGTGGTGGAGCTGGAGCAGCTCCAAGGAAATTCTGGGCCCATGAGTCCTTTCACAATCATTCATTTAAAGAAAGAAAAAAACGAGCATTTTTTAGCGCCTTTCACAACTTCACAACATCCCAAAGTGCTACACACATGATTAAGTACTTTTGAAGTGTAGTCACTGGTGTAATATAAGAAACATGACCGCCAATTTGCGTACAGCAAAATCCCGCAAACCACGATGAGACAAATGACCAGGTCATTCATCTGTTTTGGTGATGTTGAGTGAGGGATATATATTGGCCTAGGACAGCGGGGAGATCGCCCCTGCTCTTCTCCCAATAGTGAAATAGAATCTTTCACAGCCACCCGAGAGGGCAGACAGGGCCTTGGTTTAACGTCTCATCTGAAAGACGGCACCTCCTACGGGCAGCACTCCCTCAGTACCGCACCGGAGTGTCAGCCTGGATGATGTGCTCAAGTCTCTGCAGTTTACCTGGTTAGTTTTCAAACAATATGGTTTGATAAAGACTTTTCAGAAGGTGGGCTCCTTGAAGCAGAAAATCTCAGAGACTTTATGGGCCTCACATTTAGTGTTAGATTACGTCAGCCTAGGCGATGAGGATATTTCCAGCTGTGTTAATGCCGGTCCACTCCTTTCATTACAGGTTCTAACACGTACTGATCACCACGAATGATATAACAACACTGAATGAGTTCATTAATGGGACTGGCATTGTGAATATTGAAAGGGAATAAAAACACCCTCTTGCACTTGTGCAAGACTCAGATCATGCTGCGCGATTGCACATTGTAGGTCACCAATTGCGCATGTGCGCTGCATGGACCGTCCACACTACTCTTCACTAAATGTGCGGCCGAGGGCCCCAGGCCAAACATGAAATGCAGACTGTAGTGTATGTACCTTTCAGGGGAGAACTACTTTTTACAGCTCCTGTATACTGTAGTACCGGCAGTGACCACACCTGTATATAAACCCTGAGTAGGGATCTGTACAGTTAGTTTTAGAGTAACCCTCATCCAGTAAATACCTGTTGATTGTTCCCTGCAGTCTCTTGTCTAGTTACTGAAGGACACACTACATCAAGATACACGGATCTAACATTGGCGACGAATGGATTCAAACCTACCTGCAACTCTGCATCACCTCCCAGGGATTCGCTCCTGGAGAACAGTGAAAGAAGAAGGCCGAGTCCAGAAGTACGGGCGTCGACCATCCAGAGAAGACTTGAGCATCGCAGAGGAGGCTGTTGAGAGCTGGGCTTGGTTCTCCAGCGCAACGGGCAGGCAACAGGTACGGTGCAGACCCTTCCCGGACAGCGGTGGCTGGAGCCGACCGACGGCACAGAAAAAGGCCGAGCAGCGTTGACGGGGTAAGAGAGAGGGTAGAGCGCACAGGGCGCAGCCGGGGTTCAAGACCGAGCGGCGGCAACGAGAAAAGAGAGAGAGGGTAAAGCGCACAGGGCGCAGCCGGGGTTCAGGACCGAGCGGCGTCAACGAGAGAGGCGCGCAGGAAAACGCGCAGAGCGCAGCCGGTGCTCAAGGGCCGAGCAGCGTCCGCGGAGAAGAAGGGAGAGCGCGGGAAGAAAGGAAAGCGCGGGAGATGCCATTTGAGCCGCAGCGGAGAAGAAGGGAGAGCGTGGGACACGCCATTTTTTTAGCCGCAGCGGAGAAGAAGGGAGAGCGCGGGAAGAAAGGAAAACGTGGGAGACGCCATTTTGAGCCACAGGGGAGAAGAAGAGAGAGTGCGGGAGATGCCATTTTGAGCCAGTCTAACCACACCCAGGGATGCCGAAGACTGGCAGTGTCACAGCGTTCGACAATGAAGTCAAAGATTGGGCAACATATGTCGAACGCATAGAAGTGTACTGCAAGGCGAATGAAGTGCCAGATGACAAGAAAGCACTGGTATTGTTGAATTCAATGGGTGCAAAAACGTATGGCTTACTACGAAGCCTAGTAACCCCAGAGAAGCCAGTAGAAAAGGGTTTTGAAAACATAGTGGCAATCCTACAGGACCACTTAAACCCCACACCGCTGCTGATAGCAGAAAGATTTAAGTTTCACAAAAGGAACCAGCATGAAGATGAAAGTAATGCTGAGTATTGAATGGAACTGTGCAAGCTATCGAAACACTGCCAGTTTGGGACGGGACTAGCAGATACTTTAAGGGACAAGTTTGTGTGTGGGCTTCAAAGTGAAGGAACCCAGAAACGGCTTCTATCAGAAAAGGATCTTACGCTGGACAAGACTTTCAGCATGGCAGTATCACACGAAGCAGCCGCACGGGGCGCTGCAGAGATACAACGGAGACCGCAAGAATATGGCACAAATGAAATGTCATACGGAACAGTGAAGTGCTACCGCTGCGGCAGAACAACACACGACCATAATGATTGCTGGTTCAAGGACAAAGTGTGCAGACAGTGTGGAAAAGTAGGACACATAGCAAGAGTCTGCAGGTAGGGAAAGTAAACCAGCAGCAAGAAATCTCCACAGGAGAAGTACAAGAAGGTACATAAGGTGACGGAGAGTAGTTCAGACGAACAGAAAAGTGATACAGACTCCGGAAGCAAGGAGCTGGGTTGTCTGAAACTACATAACGTGATCAAAACGGAGGATCACCAAACTATCTGGGTCATGCTCAAGATAGCCGGAGTCCAAGTGAAAATGGAATTGGACACAGGATCAGCCCTAACAGTCATAAACCGAAGGGACTACAAGCGGCTATTCTCGCATATACCCTTGAGAGATACAGAGATTGTCTTGAAGACGTACACGGGGCAAAAAGTCTACCCCAAAGGAAAAATAAGGGTGAACGTTATATATAAAATGGCAAGGAAACACCAAAAATGGACCTATATGTATTGCCAGATGGAGGACCACCACTACTAGGATATGAATGGATCTGGAAGATACAGCTAGATTGGCATTCCATACAAGCACTGACTGTAGATGCCAAAAAGGATGACGACGTCACACCTGGACGACTGTCAAAAATGTTAACTGACGCACAGGAAGTGTTCCAGCAGGGACTCGGAACACTAAAAGGCATAACAGCGACGATCAAAATAGAGGAAAATGCAAGCCCAAAGTTTTTTAAGGCCAGACTGGTGCCTTATGCGGTCCGCCCAGCCGTTGAAGCAGAGCTGGAAGGTTTGGAACGCTCAGGAGTACTGTCCAAAGTGGACTGGAGCGAGTGGGCTACACCCATCGTTCCTGTAATGAAGAGGTCATTGAGTAATACGCCTGGGAAACCAAAGAAGGTTCGCATCTGTGGGGACTTTAAGGTGACAGTGAACCCAGTCCTTCACACGGTACAATATCCGCTTCTGCAGATTGAAGATATTTTCGCCTCGCTATCTGGAGGGAAATGCTTCACTAAGATTGATCTGGCCCAGGCGTACCTGCAAATGGAGGTAGAAGAAGCCTCGAAACAGTACCTCATGATCAACACTCATAAAGGTCTCTACCAATACAACCGGCTGGTGTTCGGGATAGCATCAGCTCCGGCTATTTGGCCTTTGCCGGCAATGGATCAAGTCCTGCAAGGGATTCCAGGGACCCAGTGTTATTTGGACGACATCCTGGTCACGGGCGAAAATGACAGTGATCACCTCGCCAACCTGGAGCAGGTGCTCACTGGATTGAAGGAATATGGGCTCCGAGCTAATCACCACAAATGCGAGTTTTTCCAGAAGCAGATCTCGTATTGTGGCCATGTTATTGATGAAGAGGGGTTACATAAGTCCCCTGAAAAGATTGAGGCAGTAGTCAAGGCTCCAGCACCGGAAAATGTGTCACAACTGAGGTCGTTCCTCGGGCTGGTGAACTAGTACCATAAGTTCTTGCCGAATTTGTCTACAGTACTACACCCACTGAACACCCTACTGCAAATGGGGGTACCATGGAAGTGGAATGACAAATGTAAACGAGCTTTCCAGAAGTGCAAAGAATTGATCACATCAAAAGAGGTGTTGGCTCATTTCAACCCAGCACTACCAATTCGGTTGGCGTGTGATGCATCACCCTATGGTATTGGAGCGGTGCTGTCGCACAAATTCCCGGACAGCTCGGAGAGGCCAGTAGCCTTTGCTTCTCGGCCACTAACCTCAGCCAAGCGTAACTACGCCCAGATTGACAGGGAGGCCCTCAGCCGAGTGTGGGGAGTGAAAAAGTTCAACCACTATCTGCACGGGCAGAAGTTCACCTTGCTGACTGACCACCAACCACTTGTCTCCATCTTTAATCCAAAGAAGGGCATTCCGGTGATGACTGCGCAATGGCTACAAAGATGGTCCCTTTTTCTAGGGGCGAACCAATATGAAATCGAGTATAAGGGCACGAAACAGCATGGAAACGCTGATGGGCTATCACGCCTGCCACTGCCTACTGCGGAGGAAGCGCCAGCAGTGGACCCTGTTGAAATATTTTATTCGACTATAATTGAACGCTTGCCAGTAACTAACGCGGAAATAGAGAGGGAGACCCGAAATGACCCGACACTGTCTCGGGTATATGACTTGACGGTGAAGGGATGGCCAACACATAGCGACTCACTGTTGCCAGCATTCTCATCCAGAAGAGAACAGCTGTCAGTATGCCAGGGGACCTTGATGTGTGGATCCTGAGTGGTAATTCCACCCAAGTTAAGGGAGAGAGTGCTCAATGAGCTTCACGAAGGCCATCTGGGAGGGGTGAAAATGAAAAGCCTTGCTAGGGCTTATGTGTGGTGGCCGGGGATCGATCAGCAAATCGAGGACCTGACAAAGAGCTGCTCAGGATGCCAGAAGGTCCAAAATGCACCACCACATGCCCCTCTACACCCATGGGAATGGCCCTCCTCTCCATGGCAACGGGTGCATATTGATTTTGCTGGTCCATTCATGGACTCAATGTTTTTAATAGCCGTGGATGCGCACTCGAAATGGCCTGAGGTGATAAAAATGTCCTCCACCACCACGGAGAAAACTATTGCAGTCCTACAGACCATATTTGCCAGGAACGGCTTGCCAGAGTAGATTTGCTCTGATAATGGACCACAGTTTGTGTCCGAAGAGTTTTGGAAATTTATGAAAAGGAATGGGGTAAGGCATTACACATCCGCCCCGTATCATCCAGCCACAAATGGATTGGCTGAGAGGTTCGTACAAACCTTTAAAAAAGCAGTAAGGGCCATGTGCGATGACGACATTCCACTGCAGCATAAGGTGGACAATTTCCTGTTAGCCTACAGAAATGCGACACATGCAGTCACCAACCAGACCCCGGCCATGATGTTCTTTAGCCAAAGGTTGAGATCTCGTCTGGATTTGCTCAGACCAAATGTACGAAGAGATGTTGAGAATAAGCAATTCCAGCACATCAATGAGAAGCCGACAAGGAGCTTCAATGTAGGGCAACCAGTCTTGGCCCGCGACTACCGAACAGAGAAATGGCAACCAGGAACGATACGCACACGGCAGGGGCCACTAATGTACACAGTGGATGTTGGGGAGAACATTGTGAGACGCCATGTCGACCAGATCCTAGAGTCACAGGAACGAGTCAACCCCATGTCTCGCGCACCTGGTGATGAACCCGACATACAGGTAGCATCTACCCCAGAAACAGTAGCATCGGAAGCTGATGAACCAACCGACGACAGGGGGCCAGAATTGCCTCCGCACCAAGAGCAAGACACTCAGGAAAGGCGCTATCCAGAAAGGATCAGGAAGCCGCCCCAAGACTGAATTTATAAATGGACTATTTTCAGTTACTGTTGCATGTTAAAAGTGTTAATTGTTAAATGAATGTTATGGTACTGTTAACCTAAAAGGGGAGGAATTGTAATGTATGTACCTTTAAGGGGAGAACTACTTTTTACAGCTCCTGTATACTGTAGTACCGGCAGTGACCACACCTGTATATAAACCCTGAGTAGGGATCTGTACAGTTAGTTTTAGAGTAACCCTCATCCAGTAAATACCTGTTGATTGTTCCCTGCAGTCTCTTGTCTAGTTACTGAAGGACACACAACATCAAGATACACAGATCTAACACAGACAATGCAGGTAGACATAAGGGGGAGGAGAGCCGAGTGGGGGTGTGGGGTGGGGTGGCGGGGGTGTGGGGTGGGGTGGCGGGGGGAGGGGGGAAATCAGGAGGCCAATGGGAGCAGAGCACGGAGCGTGTTGGGGTGGGGTGGAAGAATGTGATCCAGATCTAAGGGAGCGGGGGTGGGAAGAGAGGTAGAAGGGGCTCCAGACAAGAGATGGATCACGTTCTCCCTCCCCGCTATCCACCCCTCCCAATGCTCTCTCCATGCTCTGCTCCCCTGGCCTCCTGCTTCCCCCCCATCACACACTGTGACATTCAACGGCATTACCATCGCCAAATCCCCCACCATCAACATCCTGCGGGTTACCATTGACCAGAAACTTAACTGGGCCAGCCACATAAACACTGTGGCAATATTGGCTCTAAATCTTTTTGTCCTCACAACCCTAATCCTAAACTAATCCTAAACTAATCCTGAACTAATCCTGAACTAATCCTGAATGGATTACTGGAATTGTTAACAGCTGCTGGGAAGTGGTTCCTCCTCCCTTCACACTGAGCCAGTTTGAACTCCGCCATTTACAAAGAATTAATTTCGACAAACCGTAAAATATTACTTTAACTTTTCTAAAACGCTGGAGAAAAGCTACGGAAATCTCACAAAAAAACTGGTGGTCCGTTCCCGCCGTCTGTTTTGAATGATTTTGTGATAATATCCCACATAAGGGGAAATCCTCTTTGCTGAGACGAGGTTAATATTCAGCTGGACCGGGGACAGTCAGATTGGGACAAGAGCTAAAATGTGAAGTGATACATTTTGGTAGGAAGAATGAGGAAAGGGAATATAAACTAAATGGTACAATTTCAAAGGGGTGCAGGAACAGAGAGCTGGGGGTTTATGTATACAAACCTTTGAAGGTGGCAGGACAAGTTTATAAGGTTGTTAAAAAAGCCTTAATAGAAAAATAGAATACAAAAGCAAGAAAGTTATGCTGAACCTTTATAGAACACTGGTTAGACCCCAGCTGGAGTCTTGTGTTCAATTCTGGGCACCGCACTTTAGGAAGGATGTCGAGGCCTTGGAGAGGGTGCGGAGGAGATTTACTGGTATGGTACCAGGGATGAAGGACTTCAGTTAAATAGGTAGATTAGAGAATCTGGGACTGTTCACCTTAGAGCAGAGCATGTTAAGGGGAGATTTAATAGAGGTGTTCAAAATCAGGAAGGGTATTGATCGAGTGGATAGAGAGAAACTGTTCCCAGTGGCAGGAGGGTCGGTAACCCGAGGACACAGATTTAAGGTGATTGGCAAAAGAACCAGAGGGAGATGAGAAGAATGTTTTTTACGCAGCGAGTTGTTGTGATCTGGAACGCGCTGCCTGCAAGAGTGGTGGAAGCAGATTCAATAATAACTTTCTAAAGGGAATTGGAGGAATACTAAAGGATAAAGGAAACATTTGCAAGGCTAGGAGTGTTACTGTGGTGAGGTGTAATGTGAGAATGCTGGGGTATTCAGGTAGTTAATTCTCTGTATTTGTGCCTGCTCTTGTGTGTGTCTGAACCTCATCTATTTTAGCGCTGTGGTGTTGTTGTCGGCAGGAACTGCCTCTTGTGGAGTATTTAACACACCGAGGGCTGGTTCCTCTGTCTCAACACTTTACAGAAGTAAAGTAGAGGGCAGCAAAGAAAGAACTAGCATTTATATAGCACCTTCCACATCCTCGGAACGTTCCAAAGTGCTGCCCAGCCAATGAAGTACATTTGAATTGTAGTCACTGTTACTTGTAGAGTGTTTCCAGCGATGTTTCTGTTTCAGATTCCCAGCATCCGCAATTGTTTTCTTGATGCCAACTAGTTAAGTGCAGCCAGTGTTGTTCCGTAGGCAAGCACCGCGGCCAATGTTCCTACACCAAGGATCCACAAATAGCAAATGAGATAAATATTCAGATAATGTGTTTAGTGGTGTTGGTTGAGGGAGGAAATGTTGACCAGGACACGCGGAGAGCTCCATTTCATCCAAATGCAGCAGCTCCAATAATGCAGCGTTGACCCACTCCAGAGACTTGAGCACAAAAATCTAGGCTGACACTCCCAGTGCAGTGCTGAGGGAGTATGATTTGGACAGGTTGGGTGATTGAGCAGAAGCATGGCAGATGCAGTATAATGTGGATAAATGCGAGGTTATCCACTTTGGTGGCAAAAACAGGAAGGCAGATTATTATCTGAATGACAATAGATTGGGAGAAGGGGAAGTGCAATGAGACCTGGGTGTCCTTGTGCACCAGTCGCTGAAGGTAAGCATGCAAGTGCAGCAGGTGGTTAAGAAGGCAAATGGTATGTTGGCCTTCGTAGCGTGAGGGTTTGAGTACAGGAACAAGGATGCCTTGCTGCAGTTGTACAGGGCCTTGGTGAGACCACATCTTGAGTATTGTGTGCAGTTTTGGTCGCCTTATCTGAGGAAGGATGGTCTTGCCATGGAGGGAGTACAGCGAAGATTCACCAGACTGATACCTGGGATGGCAGGAGTGACGTATGAGGAGAGATTGGGTCGATTGGGCTTATACTCGCTGGAGTTTAGAAGAATGAGAGGGGATCTCATTGAAACTTATAAAATTCTAACAGGACAGATTAAATGCAGGAAGGATGTTCCCGATGGCCGGGGAGTCCAGAACCAGGGGTCACAGTCTAAGGATAAGGGGTAAGCCATTTAGGACAGAGATGAGGAGGAATTTATTCACCCAGAGAGTGGTGAACCTGTGGAATTCTCTACCACAGAAGGCAGTTGAGGCCAATTCATTAAACTATTCAAGAAGGAGTTGGATATATTTCTTAATGCTAAAGGGACCAAGGGATATGGGGAGAAGGCAGGGACAGGGTACTGAATTTGGATGATCAGCCATGATCTCATTGAATGGCGGAGCCGGCTCGAGGGGCCGAATGGCCTACTCCTGCTCCTATCTTCTATGTTTCTATGTTTCTATGTCGGCGGTGCCGTCTTTTGGATGAGACGTTAAACCGAGGCACTGTCTGCCCTCTCAGATGGACGTAAAAGATCCCATGGCACTATTTCAAAGAAGAGCAGAGGCATAGATAGGGTAGATAGAAAGGAACTTTTTCCCTTAGTAGAGGGGTCAATAACCAGGGGGCATAGTTTCAAGGTAAGGGGCAGGGGGTTTAGAGGGGATTTGAGGAAAAACCTTTTCACCCAGAGGGTGGTTGGAATCTGGAACTCACTGCCTGAAAGGGTGGTAGAGGCAGGAACCCTCACAACATTCAAGAAGCATTTAGATGAGCACTTGAAACGTCATAGCATACAAGGCTACGGACCAAGTGCTGGAAAATGTGATTAGAATAGACAGGGCTTGATGGCCGGCGCGGACACGATGGGCTGAAGGGCCTCTTTCTGTTTATCCCTCAACCATCATAACAAAAACAGATTATCTGGTCATTATCACATTGCTGTTTGTGGGAGCTTGCTGTGCGTGAATTGACTGCCGCGTTTCCCACATTACAACAGTGACTACACTCCAAAAAAAGTACTTCATTGGCTGTAAAGCGCTTTAAGATGTCTGGTTGTCGTGAAACACGCTATAGACATGCAAGGCTTTCTGTCTTTCTTGCACTGAGGATTCAGATTGCACGATGTGCTCAGGACCTGCTTTCTGACTCAGTGACGAGAGTTTTAACAACTGAGCCAAACTAACACTGAATTTAAGGACTCACTGAGGCCACACCTACATTCTCAGGTTCATGTAAAATGTATCATTACACTTTACAAAGAGGAGCAGGGAGTTATCTCAGTGTCCTGGTAATTATGTATCTTTCTACCCCATCAAAAACAGATTAACTGGTTATTTACCCCATTGCTGTTTCTGGGACCTTGCTGTGCACAACTTGGCAGCCTCATTTCCTACATTATAACAGTGACTACATGACGTAATAAAACTCACTACGGACTTGGTTTGAGTATAAAGCAAGGCTTTAATCAACTTGTTTCAAAACATGGAGGTCTAGTTGTACTTCACTAGTTCCTGTTTACAAAATGTCCTGGTCAAGCTGGGCCCATTATACTCCTTGGACGGCGCCACCAGCTGGCCGTCCAGTGTTATTTCATAAGTTTTCTTCATGGATCATAAGATTCATAACACGACACTTCATAAGTACTCCTTTGGCTGGGAAGCACTTTGGGACATTTTGAGGTCATGGAAGGTGCTACATAAATGTAAGTTCTTATTCAAGAATGGAGATGCAGGAAAGATTGGTCCAGATTTGGGACGTGACAACACGTTGAAGGAACATTGGGAGGAAAGGGAGGTTGGAGTCAGAGTGGTATTTTTCAATGATAGGGAGTTCGAGGGTGGGTTTTTTGAGTCGGGGGTGATGACAGTGGTTTTGAAAGGGAGGTGAGGGAACCATTTACAATGGGGAGGGGGATCAAACCCAACCCTACCCTCAGCAATCATCTATATATGTGTACTTTTTAACATGGGTCTGTGGACAGCAATCAGGACCAACAGCCCTGGCTAATGTCCCCTCCCTATCGCAGGGACAATAAGGCCAACTGCTGCTGAGGTTGAGATTAGTTATCGCAGGGATCAGGCCAGGGATCAAACCTGAATCTGTCAGGTTTAGTTATGTCTTTGTACACTGGGGGAGCTTGCGTAGGCATTAGATGTTTGTAACTGAGGGGAGCTTGGGAAGGAGGAGGCTCCATTATGCTCGAGCTATGATTAGGTCACACTGACACTTGAAGGAACAGTTCCCAATGATTCACAGATTCATTCACACATCTGAATCGAAGTTGCTGGACTTGCTGCAATACTTCTCTCAACATTTTCAAATGCATTCATTTCAAACAGATTGCCATTATCAATGCTACAATAGGCTCGCCCTGAATAGCATCATCATTCAAGTGAGATACGCGGTGTCCTTGGATTTAATCAGAGGATTCTCACCGTATCAACACAGAGAAGAGAACACTCAGTGCATTGACGTAAGAGACTGAGTGTGATTGGCACTCTGAGACTGAATTACAGAGCACAGGTATTTAATTTTCAGAAATAATGATGTTTTTTACAGTTTTGCTCTTTGTGGTTAGAGCGCCTGAGAGCTGCCACAAAGTTAGATCAAGGACATCCCCAGCATGTTACCCTGGAAACGCGCAAATTGGCATCAATGCAGACTTCAACGCTGAGAAAGGGACAGTGTTAAAGTTACCAGAGGAAACCTGCTCACACAATGGTGCAGGTCTGGCCTGGCCTGGGCGTTGGGCATCGCTCACACATTGATAGAGCGCCTCACCATAGCCCAGGACATCCCTGTGTGTTTCACCGCTACTTTATTACTATTCAAGTGCAGTCCTGATGTTTTGTAAGCAAACTCGGCAGCCAATATCCACACAGCAAGATCCCACAGACAGTTAAATGACTACGGAACTGTTTTTTGGTGGTGTTGTTTGGGGGAGGAATCTTGGCCCGGACACTGGGTGTCGCTGCTGGGTGGGCTCCCGCTCTTCTTCCAATAACACCAGGAGTTCTTTTACTTGCGGGCAGGCAGGACCTCAGTGTGACATCCCATCCAGAAATTCAGTTACCGTGTTTCTCTGTTCCACATCCCATGAATTTGGAATTGTAGAGTGAAACCAAAAGAAACCTGGAGCACTGACTTAATGAAAAGTGTTTGGAAAGAATATTTGGTTTGTGCGGGGTAACAGATAGACAATCCATGGCCGGGAATTTCCTCAGAATGCTCCTGTTCCATAGCCATAACTTTGCCAATGGTGGAGTGGGAATCCCATTCCCACAGTTCCAGCAGCTGAGCGGGAATCCCATTCCATAGTTCCAACGATGGAGCGAGAATCCCATTCCCACTGTTCCGGTGGTGAAGTGGGTATCCCAATCCCACAATTCCGGCGGTGAAGTGGGTATCCCAATCCCACAATTCCGGTGGTGGAGCCACAGCAGCTCCAAGGAAACTCTGGGCACATATGTCCTTTCACAATCATTCATTTAAAGAAGGGAAGAAAGACTTGTATTTACACAGCACCTTTCACGACCTCAGGATGTCCCAAAGCGCTTTGCATCCAATGAAGTACTTTTGAAGTGTAGTCACTGTTGTAATGTAGGAAACACAGCCACCATTTTGCACACAGCAAGATCCCACAGACAACAATGACTTAAATGACCAGTTTTAGTGATGTTGGTTGAGGGATAAATATTGGTCATGACACCGGGGAGAACTCCCCTGCTCTTTTTTGAATAGTGCCATGAGATTTTTCAGATCCACCTGAGAGGGCAGACGGGGTCTCGGTTTAGCGTCTATTCTGAACGATGGCGCCTCCAACAGTGCAGCACTCCCTCAGTACTGCACTGAAGTTTCAGCCTGGAATATGTGCTCAAGTCTCTGCAGTTTACCTGATTAGTTTTCAAACAAATAGAAAATGGTTTGACAAAGACTTTTCAGATGGTGGGGTTCTTGAAGCAGAAAATCTCATAGACTTTATGGCCTAGAAATTGGCCTGATGCGCCCAAGCGGCGCAAAGTTCGCCTGGGCGCTGGAATTTGCGCCGCGATCGCCGCATTAGCGATCGCCGCAAATTCAGTTGAAGTGCCCCTAGAGGGAGACGGGGCGCGGCTCGAGGCGCTCCGCGTCCCTCTTAGGGCGCTGAAAGTGAATTTCGCAGCGCTACGTGCCGCAGTGCCACACGCTGCGGCACGGCACGCTGCGGCACTGCAGGCCTTCCTCCCACTGTTAAGGGGGAGGGGCCTGCAGCAGCGCGAGCCCCGATCGCGAGTGCCGGCAAAAGAGCCCGGCACCAAGGAGAAGTGCTGGGCTCTCGGGAAACAGCCGGCAATGCCGCGGGGGGGGGGGGACCAGGAGGCCGGGGACGGAGGTGCTGGCAGGCGGCCGCCAAAAAAGCGGCCGCCCCGCACCTCCACCTTAACTTGCGCCTCTGCCGGCGCAGCAAGGCCCCGTTAACCGGGCGCGGGTAGCGAACGGTGCTACAGCGACGTTTGCTACCAAATATCGCGATCGGGGTGCGAATGGGGCGCTGCGCACACTGATGACGTCATCGGTGGTGGCGCAGCGCAAAAGGCTAACGCCACCATTAGCGCCCCTGCTGAATATCACGGGAGGCGCAGCCAGTGGCGCTACAGCCACTGACTGCCTCTTTAGGCGCTAACAGGTGACGCTACTCACCCAATTTCTCCCCCTATGAGTCTTAAATTTAGTGTTAGATTACGTCAGTCTAGGCGATGAGGATATTTCCATGCCAGTCCACTCCTTTCATTACAGGTTCTAACACGTACTGATCACCACTAATGATGTAGCAACGCTAAATGAGTTAAGTAATGGGACTGGTGCTCCATATTCTAGTTCTCAGTCCTGTAAACTGTACTGCAGCCTTTAATAATACTAGCAGGCTAAATACTGGCTTAGAATTTGCGATTGGCTGATGATGAACTGATGAAAGGTCATTAACCTGAAACGTTAACTCTGTCTCTCTCTCCACAGATGCTGCCTGACCTGCTGACCTGCTGAGTGTTTCCAGCACTTTCTGTTTTTATTTCAGATTTCCAGCATCTGTAGTATTTTGCTTTTGTACACCAGAAGAATCTTTGCCCACCTACCTGGACCCTCACAGCCACAATTAGACCAAGATTCCCCAATTATTGGAGGAGCTGTGCTTACACATGCTGTGAATCACAAGGGAGGCTTTGAATGTGTTGTACCATATGTTACAAAGTGACCTGCTGGAGTTCCTCAGGGCAGTGTTCGAGGCCCAACCATCTTCAGCTGCTTCACCAATGACCTTCCCTCCATCAAAAGGTCAGAAATGGGAATGTTCGCTGATGATTGCCCAGTGTTCAGCGCCATTCACAACTCCTCAAATAATGAAGCAGTCCATGCCCGCATGCAACAAGACCTGGACGACATTCAGGCTTGTGCTGATAAATGGCAGGTAACATTCACGCCACTGAAGTGCCAGGCAATGACTATCTCCAACAAGCGAGAGTCTAACCACCTCCCCATGACATTCAATGGCATTACCATCGCCGAATTCCCCACCATCAACATCCTGGGTGTTAGATCCGGGTATCTTAATGTGGTGTCCTTCAATAATCAGACAAAGACTGCAGGGAACGATCAACAGGTGTTTACTGAATGAAGGTTCAAACTGCAACTGACTGTACAGATCACCACTCAGGGCTTATATACAGGTACTACAGGATACAGGAGCTGTAAAAAGTAGTTCTCCCCCTTAAAGGTACATACACTACAATTCCTCTCCTTTTAGATTAACAGTACCATAACACTCATTTAACAATTAAATATCAAACTAATTACAATTAACACTTTTAACATGAAACATTAACTGGAAATAGTCTATTTATAAATTCAGTCTTTGGGGCGGCTTCCTGATTCTTTCTGGATAACGCCTTTCCCGAGTGTCTCGCTCTTGGTGCGGAGGCGATTCTAGCACCCTGTCAGTTGATTCATCAGCTTCCAATGCTATTGTTTCTGAGGTAGATGCGACCTGTACGTCGGGTTCCTCACCAGGTACATATGGGCGAGACATGGGGTTGACTTGTTCCTGTGACTCTAGGATCTGGTCAGCATGGCGTCTCACAATGTTCTCCCCAACATCCACTGTGTACATTAGTGGCACCTGCCGTGTGCATATCGTTCCTGGTTGCCATTTCTCTGTTTGGTAGCCGCGGGCCAAGACTGGTTGCCCTACATTGAAGCTCCTTGTCGGCTTCTCATTGATGTGCTGGAATTGCTTATTCTCAACATCTCTTTGTACATTTGGTCTGAGCAAATCCAGATGAGATCTCAACCTTCGGTTAAAGAACATCATGGCCGGGGTCTGGTTGGTGACTGCATGTGTCGTATTTCTGTAGGCTAACAGGAAATTGTCCACCTTATGCTGCAGTGGAATGTCGTCATCGCACATGGCCTTTACTGCTTTTTTAAAGGTTTGTACGAACCTCTCAGCCAATCCATTTGTGGCTGGATGATATGGGGCGGATGTGTAATGCCTTACCCCACTCCTTTTCATAAATCTTCGAAACTCTTCGGACACAAACTGTGGTCCGTTATCAGAGCAAATCTGCTCTGGCAAGCCGTTCCTGGCAAAAATGGTCCGTAGGACTGCAATAGTTTTCTCCGTGGTGGTGGAGGACATTTTGATGACCTCAGGCCATTTCGAGTGCGCATCCACAGCTATTAAAAACATTGAGTCCATGAATGGACCAGCAAAATCAATATGCACCTGTTGCCATGGAGATGAGGGCCACTCCCATGGGTGTAGAGGGGCATGTGGTGGTGCATTTTTGACCTTCTGGCATCCTGAGCAGCTCTTTGTCAGGTCCTCGATTTGCTGATCGATCCCCGGCCACCACACATAAGCCCTAGCAAGGCTTTCCATTTTCACCCCTCCCAGATGACCTTCATGAAGCTCATTGAGCACTCTCTCCCTTAACTTGGGTGAAATTACCACTCGGGATCCACACATCAAGGTCCCCTGGCATACTGACAGCTGTTCTCTTCTGGATGAGAATGCTGGTAACAGTGAGTCGCCATGTGCTGGCCATCCCTTCACCGTCAAATCATATACCCGAGACAGTGTCGGGTCATTTCGGGTCTCCTTCTCTATACCAGCGTTAGTTACTGGCAAGCATTCAATTATAGTCGAATGAAATATTTTGACAGAATCCACTGCTGGTGCTTCCTCCGCAGTAGGCAGTGGCAGGCGTGATAGCCCATCAGCGTTTCCATGCTGTTTCGTGCCCTTATACTCGCTATCATATTGGTGCGCCCCTAGAAAAAGGGACCATCTTTGTAGCCGTTGCGCAGTCATCACCGGAACGCCCTTCTTTGGATTAAAGATGGAGACAAGTGGTTGGTGGTCAGTCAGCAAGGTGAACTTCTGCCCGTGCAGATAGTGATTGAACTTTTTCACTCCCCACACTCGGCTGAGGGCCTCCCTGTCAATCTGGGCGTAGTTACGCTAGGCTGAGGTTAGTGACCGAGACGCAAAGGCTACTGGCCTCTCCGAGCCGTCCGGGAACTTGTGCGACAGCACCGCTCCAATGCCATAGGGTGATGCATCACACGCCAACTGAATTGGTAGTGCTGGGTTGAAATGAGCCAACACCTCTTTTGATGTGATCAATGCTTTGCTCTTCTGGAAAGCTCGTTTACATTCATCACTCCACTTCCATGGTACCCCCATTTGCAGTCAGGTGTTCAGTGGGTGTAGTACGGTAGACAAATTCGGCAAGAACTTATGGTAGTAGTTCACCAGCCCGAGGAACGACCTCAGTTGTGACACATTTTCCGGTGCTGGAGCCTTGACTACTGCCTCAATCTTTTCAGGGGACTTATGTAACCCCTCTTTATCAATAACATGGCCACAATACGAGATCTGCTCCTGGAAAAACTCGCATTTGTGGCGATTAGCTCGGAGCCCATATTCCTTCTATCTAGTGAGCACCTGCTCCAGGTTGGCGAGGTGATCACTGTAATTTTCGCCCGTGACCAGGATGTCGTCCTGGGTCCCTGGAATCCCATGCAGGACTTGTTCCATTGCCCTTTGCCAAATAGCCGGAGCTGATGCTACCCCGAACACCAGCCGGTTTTATTGGTAGAGACCTTTATGAGTGTTGATCGTGAGGTACTGTTTCGAGGCTTCTTCTACCTCCATTTGCAGGTACGCCTGGGCCAGATCAATCTTAGTGAAGCGTTTCCCTCCAGATAGCGAGGCAAAAATATCTTCAATCCGCGGAAGCGGATATTGTACAGTGTGGAGGACTGGGTTCACTGTCACCTTAAAGTCCCCACAGATGCGAACCTTCTTTGGTTCCCCAGGCGTATTACTCAATGACCTCTTCATTACAGGAACGATGGGTGTAGCCCACTCGCTCCAGTCCACTTTGGACAGTACTCCTGAACGTTCCAAACCTTCCAGCTCTGCTTCGACGGCTGGGCGGATCGCATAAGGTCTGGCCTTAAAAAACTTTGGGCTTGCATTTTCCTCTATTTTGATCATCGCTGTTATGCCTTTTAGTGTTCCGAGTCCCTGCTGGAACATTTCTTGTGCGTCAGTTTGCATTTTTGACAGTCTTCCAGGTGTGACGTCGTCATCCTTTTTAGCATCTACAGTCAGTGCTTGTATGGAATGCCAATCTAGCTGTATCTTCCGGATCCATTCACGTCCTAGTAGTGGTGGTCCTCCATCTGGCAATACATTTTGGTCCATTTTTGGTGTTTCCTTGCCGATATATATAACGTTCACCCTTATTTTTCCTTTGGGGTAGACTTTTTGCCCCGTGTACGTCTTCAAGACAATCTTTGTATCTCTCAAGGGTATATGTGAGAATAGCCGCTTGTAGTCACTTCGGTTTATGACTGTTAGGGCTGATCCTGTGTCCAATTCCATTTTCACTTGGACTCCTGCTATCTTGAGCGTGACCCAGATAGTTTGGTGATCCTCCGTTTTGATCACATTATGTAGTTTTAGACAACCCAGCTCCTTGCTTCCGGAGTCTGTATCACTCTTCTATTCGTCTGAACTACTCTCCGTCACCTTATGTACCTTCTTGTACTTCTCCTGTGGAGATTTCTTGCTGCTGGTTTTCTTTCCCGACCTGCAGACTCTTGCTATGTGTCCTACTTTTCCACACTGTCTGCACACTTTGTCCTTGAACCAGCAATCATTATGGTCGTGTGTTGTTCTGCCGCAGCGATAGCACTTCACTGTTCCGTATGACATTTCATTTGTGCCATAATCTTGCGGTGTCCGTTGTATCTTTGCAGTGCCCCGTGCGGCTGCTTCGTGTGATACTGCAATGCTGAAAGCCTTGTCCAGCATAAGATCCTTTTCTGATAGAAACCGTTTCTTGGTTCCTTCACTTTGAAGCCCACACACAAACTTGTCCCTTAAAGTATCTGCTAGTCCCAATCCAAACTGGCAGTGTTTCGATAGCTTGCGCAGTTCCGTTAAATACTTAGCATTACTTTCAACTTTATGCTGGTTCCTTTTGTGAAACTTAAATCTTTCTGCTATCAGCAGCGGTGTGGGGTTTAAGTGGTCCTGTAGGATTGACACTATGTTTTCAAAATCCTTTTCGACTGGCTTCTCTGGGGTTACTAGGTTTCGTAGTAAGCCATACGTTTTTGCACCCATGGAATTCAACAATACCAGCGCTTTCTTGTCATCTGGCACTTCATTCGCCTTGCAGTATACTTCTATGCGTTCAACATATGTCGTCCAATCTTCAACTTCATTGTCGAATGCTGTGATACTGCCACTCTTCAGCATTTTTTTTTTTGGTGTAGTTAGACTGGCTTAAAATGGCGTCTCCCGCGCTTTCCTTTCTTCCCCGCTGCGGCTTAAAATGGCGTCTCCCCCGCTTTCATTTCTTCCTCGCAGCGGCTTAAATTGGCGTCTCCCGCGCTGCTGCCAACGCCGCTCTCGGCGGTCCTCCTGGCAAATGGCGACGCCCCGTGGGTTTCGTGCACTGCTCCTGCCCTGCTGCCAATGCCGCCCTCTGTGGTCCTCGTGGCAATGGCAGCGCCTCGTGTTTTCCTGCGCGCCTTTCTCCCCCGTTGATGCTGCTCGGCCCTTGAACACCGGCTGCGCTCTGCTCTCTCTTGCCTCTCTCCCACGTTGACGCCACTCGGTCCTGAACACCGGCTGTGCTCTGCTCTCTCTTGTTGACGCTGCTTGGCCCTTGAACACCGGCTGCGCCCCGTGCGCTCTGCCCTCTCTCTCTCCCCCGTCGACGCTGCTCGGCCTTTTTCTGTGCCGCTCGGTCAGCTCTAGCCGCCGCTGTCCGGGAAGGGTCTGCGCAGTACCTGTTGCCAGCCCGTTTCGCTGGACCACCGTGGCTGGAAAGCCAAGCCTGGCTCTCAACAGCCTCCCCTGCGATACCCGTGCTTCTGGACTCGACCTCCTTCCACTGTTCTCCAGGAGCGAATCCCTGGGAGGTGATGCAGAGTTACAGGTAGGTTCGAATCTTTCTCGTCGCCAATGTTAGATCCGGGTATCTTAATGTGGTGTCCTTCAATAATCAGACAAAGACTGCAGGGAACGATCAACAGGTGTTTACTGAATGAGGGTTCAAACTGCAACTGACTGTACAGAGCACTCCCTTCCAAATCACACACCATCCTGACTTAGAAGCATATCGCCGATCCTTCATCATCACTGTGTCAAAATCCTGGAACTCCCTCCCTAACACCTTCACCACACGAACTGTAGCGGTTCAAGAAGACGGCTCACCACCACCTTCTCAACGGCAACTAGGAATGGGCAATAAATGCTGGCCTTGCCAGCAATGCCCACATCCCATAAACAAATACCTGCAGCCAAGCCTTGTCTGTAGGTAAGACACTCACCGTGGCTGTGAAGGTCACAACACCTTTTAATTTTTGTGCCTTTCAGGTCGGTCCAAGGTGTCACTGGTGGCATCAGCTGCATTAGTCAATCTGCGGTTCATAGATCAATAAACAAATGACTGGTGCCATGTTTGCTCAAGCAATTAAATTCATCTTCTGATGGACAACTGATATCAGCACGAGAGGCCTTTGCAATGTTACCAAATGGCAGGATTCTGAAGGTCCAGTGATATCGTTATAGTTTGTATCCAGGTGGCCCTCTGGTCTGTTTTGCACATTGCCACTACTTACAGGAATTGAAAAGGATTCCACACTGTGAATGTACAACTCACTGGATTATGCACGTTAATGGGGCCATATTCACTCTGCCCGCTCCAAAAATAGCACCTGGAAAACGAGTGCAATGCAGAGAAAGAATGGGTGCTAATCCTTTGCTCCCATTCTGCCCTGAAAAGCAGTGCACCTGAACTTCCTCTATGGCTTTTCTGGTCTATATAAATGCAAATTGTTGCTGTTGTTGTTGTCTTTACCTGACTGCACCTGAAGAGGGTGCAGCAATGTGAATTATATGCTCATAGAATCTTACAGCACAGAAGGAGGACATTCGGCCCGTCGTGACTGTGCCGGCTCTTTGAAAGAGCTGTCCAATTAGTCCCAGTCCCCAGATTTTTCCCCAAATTAGTCTCTTCCTGTACATGTCCAATTGCCTTTTGAAAGTCCCTATGGAATCTGCTTCCAACACCCTGTCAGGCAGTGCATTCCAGATCATCACAACCCTCTGTGTGAAAAGAATTCTCCTCATTTCCCCTCTAGTTCTTTGGCCAATTATTTTAAATCTATGACCTTTGGTTGCTGACCCACTTGCCAGAGGAAATAGCTTCTCCCAACTTGCTCTATCAAAACCTCTCAGAATTTTGAACACCTCTATTAGCTCTCCCCTTAACCTTCTGTGCTCTAAGGAGAACAATCCCAGCTTCTCCAATCTCTCCACATAACTGAAGCCCCATGTCCCGGATATCATTCTGGTAAATCTCTTCTGCATCCCCCCCAAGGCTTTGACATCCTTCTTGAAGTGTGGCGCCCAGAATTGTACACAAAACTCCAGCTGAGGCCTTACCAGTGTTTTGCAAAGGTTTAGCATCACTTTCTTGTTTTTGTATTCAATGCCCCTATTTACAAAGCCAGATATCCCATATGCTTTCATAACTGCCTTATCAACTTGCCCTGCCGCCTTCAATGATTTGTGAATGTGTATTCCCAGGTCCCTCTGCTTTTGCACCCCCCTCAAAATAGTCCCATTTAGATTATACAGCCTTTCCATGTTGTTTCTCCCACTTCACTCTGCATTAAATTGTATCTGCCATGTGTTTGCCCATTTCACCAGTCTGTCAGTGTCCTCCTGAAGTCTGCTACTATCCTCCTCACTATTTACTACGTTGCCAAGTTGTATATCATTTGCAAACTTCAGAATTGTACTTCCTATGCCCAATTCCAGGTCATTTATATACAACAAGAAAAGCAATGGTCCTGATACCGACCCCTGGGGAACCTCACTACATACTGCTCTCCAGTCAGTAAAACATCCGTTCACCACTAGTCTCTGCCTCCTATCCCTTAGCCAATTACAAAACCAAGGTACCACCATTCCTTTAATACCACATGCTTCTATTTTCCGAATAAGTCTGTTATATGGTACGGTATCAAATACTTTTTGAAAGTGCATATATACAACATCTACTGCACTACCTTAATCAAACCTCTCTGTTACTTCATCAAAGAATTCAATCAGGTTAGTCAGACACGATTTTGTTGTGTATGTACCTTTAAGGGAATAACTGGTCTCAGACTGCAGTACCGGCAGTGACCACCCCTGTATAAAAGGCCCTAGCAGGCTTCTGTAGTTTCAGTTTCCAGGTTGTCTCCATTCAGTAAAGACTTGTTATAATCAACTCCTGCAGTCCGTGTCTCAGTTATACACGGACATAATACTGGCGACGAGTAAGAAACGAACTTACCTGCAACTCGGCAGCACCTCAGACGACGTTATTGAAGGTTGAAGCCAGAATAAAGAAAAAAAATAAAGTCATCCAAAGAAACTCGAGAAACGGGCGTCGACCGTGGGCAACCGCCCTCCAAATCATCAAATTGAAAAGTGCAGGAGAGACTGTCGAGAGCCAGGCTTGGTTCTCCAGTCTGTGGTTATCCAGCTAATCGGGCTGGTGGCAGGTAGTGCACTGATCCTTCCTGGGCTGCGGCGGGCTAGAGCTCGATTGGGTGGCTCTGCAACGGGGCCGGGCAGCGAGTCGGGAAGCAAAGAGAGAGAGAGAGGGTGGAGCACACAGGGCGCGGCCGGTGCTTCGAAGCCGGGCAGCGTTCGGACCTAAGAAGAGGGAGGGAAGAGTCCCAGAGGGTCCGCTCCACGACGGGAACGGTTCATCAATTAACGGAGCAAATATTGAAGCGCGATAGAAAAATAAAAATACCGCGGAGAGCAGCATTGGCAGCAGCGGCAGCGGCGGGAAAGCGCGGGAGGCGCCATCTTAACTCGGCGGGGAAGAAGGAAAAGCGTGGGAGGCGCCATTTTGATCCGTCGGGGACGAAGGCAAAGCGCGGGAGGCGCCATCTTAGATTTTCAAGATGCCAAAGACTGGAAATATCACTGCCTTCGATAATGCAATAGAAGACTGGACCACGTATGTGGAAAGAGTCGAGGTATATTGCGAGGCAAACGAAATAGCCGATGAGAAAAAGGCATCGGTATTGCTAAATTTAATGGGCGCAAGAACGTACGGCCTATTGCGGGACTTGATTACTCCAGCCAAACCGAAGGCGAAGAGTTTTAACGAAATTGTTGCTATCCTACAGGAGCACCTAAATCCTACACCGCTGCTGATAGCAGAAAGATTTAAATTCCGCAGGAGAAATCTGCATAAAAATGAGAGCAATGCTGATTACCTTACGGAACTACGCAAGCTATCAAAGCACTGCCAGTTCGGAGCAGGTCTGGCAGATACCTTACGGGACAAATTTGTCTGTGGACTCCTGAGTGAAGGAACCCAGAAGAGGTCACTCTCAGAGAAAGAGCTGACGCTAGATAAGGCTTTCAGCGTGGCAGTATCGTACGAAGCAGCAGCAAGGGGAGCTGCGGAAATACAACAAAAGCCACAGGAATGCGGCACCCACGAAATGACACGGGGATTTGCAAAATGTTATCGCTGCGGCAGAACAAACCATGACCAGAAGGACTGCTGGTCCAAGGACAAAATATGCAGGCAATGCGGAAAGATGGGACACATTGCACGAGTTTGCAGGTCTGGGAAGAAGACCAACGACAACAAAAAGGCTACTAAGGAACCGTACAGGAAAGTACAAAAGATGACGGACAGTAGTTCCGAAGACCAGATGAGCGATAGTGAATCCGGGAACAAGAGACTAAGCTGCCCCAAACTTCACAACGTAATCGCAAAAGAGGATCACCGAACCATTTGGGTCACCCTCATGATAGCAGGGTCCCAAGTCAAAATGGAATTGGATACAGGATCGGCTCTAACCGTCATGAATCGACGAGACTACGAGCGGCTATTCTCACACATACCCTTGAGAGAGACATCCATTGTCTTGAGGACGTATACGGGGCAAAAAGTATACCCCAGAGGAAAAATAAGGGTGCCTGTCGAATACAACGGCAAGAAAATACGGAAATTGTATCTTTACATTCTGGAAGATGGTGGCCCACCGTTATTGGGACGTGAATGGATCAGAAAGATAAGTTTAGACTGGCACTCCATTCAGGCACTGACGGTGGCTGGTAAAAAGGATGACGACATCACTCCTGGACGATTGTCAACAATCTTAGCTGACGCCAAAGAGGTATTTCAACAAGAACTGGGCACTCTTAAAGGCGTAACTGCCTCGATAAAAATAGAGGAGAATGCAATTTCCAAGTTTTTCAAAGCAAGACCGGTACCATACGCAATTCGCCCAGCCGTCGAGGCAGAGCTGGAGAATCTGGAGAATGCGGGCATGTTATCTAAGGTAGACTGGAGCGAGTGGGCGACACCCATCGTTCCTGTCATGAAATAAACGTTAAACAATAAGTCTGAGGAGCCAAGGAAGGTTCGCATCTGTGGGGACTTCAAGGTGACGGTGAACCCAGTCCTTCACACAGTACAATATCCTCTTCCAAGGATAGAAGATATCTTCGCCTCACTATCTGGAGGGAAGCGTTTTACAAAAATTGACCTAGCACAAGCATATTTGCAGATGGAGGTTGAAGAATCCTCTAGGAAGTATCTCACGATAAACACTCACAAAGGTCTTTACCAGTATAATCGACTGGTATTCGGAGTAGTATCAGCTCCGGCGATATGGCAAAGAGTGATGGAACAAGTCCTGCAAGGGATTCCGGGGACTCAGTGTTACTTGGACGACATCCTAGTGACAGGTGAAGATGACAGTGAACATCTTGCCAACCTAGAGCAGGTGCTCACTAGACTACGTGAACATGGGCTACGAGCCAATCGCCCCAAGTGCGAGTTTTTTAAGAAACAGATATTGTATTGTGGCCACGTGATTGATGAAGAGGGGTTGCAAAAGTCCCCTGACAAAATTGAAGCGGTAGTTAAGGCTCCAGCGCCTGAAAATGTGTCATAACTGAGGTCATTCCTCGGATTGGTGAATTACTACCATAAGTTTTTGCCGAATTTGTCCACAATTCTGCATCCACTGAACGCCCTACTACGAACGGGAGTAGCATGGAAATGGAGCGATGAATGTAAGCGGGCCTTTCAGAAGAGTAAGGACCTAATCACTTCAAGAGAAGTATTGGCTCACTACAACCCATCACTACCGATAAGACTGGTGTGTGATGCGTCTCCCTACGGCATTGGGGCGGTACTGTCACATAAATTCCTTGATGGTTCAGAGAGGCCGATAGCTTTTGCGTCACGCTTGTTAACTTCAGCCGAGCGTAACTACGCCCAGATTGACAGAGAGGCCCTCAGCCTGGTGTGGGGGGTGAAGAAGTTCAATCAGTACCTGCACGGTCAAAAATTTACTCTACTAACCGATCATCAACCTCTTGTCTCCATTTTCAACCCTCAGACGGGCGTACCGATAATGACAGCACAACGGCTGCAGAGATGGTCCCTTTTCCTAGGGGCACACCAATATGACATCGAGTACAAAGGAACTAAACAGCATGGGAATGCTGATGGATTGTCGCGCCTACCATTGCCGACGGTGGAAGAAGAACTGGCAGTGGATCCAGTGGAGTTATTCCACTCGACTATAGTCGAATGTCTCCCTGTGACGAATGCAAACATAGAAAAGGAAACACGAAATGACCCAACACTCTCCTGGGCCTATGATTTAACGGTGAAGGGATATAATAATAATAATTCAACTTTATTGTCATTGCACAAGTACATGAACAACGAAATGTGATCTTGCAAGCTCCCATAACTGGGAGAAGCAAAGCCGCTGAGTCGGTGCACGCCGCCATTCCATTTCCACCATTCCTCCGGCCAGCACATGGCGAACCACTGCTGCCAGCATTCTCGCCGAGAAGAGAACAGCTGTCAGTGTGCAGAGGAACCTTGATGTGTGGATCCAGAGTAGTAATTCCACCCAAATTGAAGGATAGAGTGCTCAATGAGCTTCATGAGGGTCATCTGGGAGGGGTAAAAATGAAGAACTTAGCCAGAGCGTTTGTGTGGTGGCCGGGAATCGATAGAGAAATCGAAGAGATGACCAAGAGCTGTGCAGGATGCCAGAAGGTCCAAAACGCCCCACCACAAGCCCCTCTACATCCATGGGAGTGGCCCTCATCTCCATGGCAAAGGGTGCACATTGATTTTGCTGGTCCCTTTATGGACTCGATGTTTTTAATTGCGGTGGATGCACATTCAAAGTGGCCAGAGGTAATAAAAATGTCCTCAACCACCACAGAAAAAACTATCACAGTCTTACGAACCATATTCGCCAGGAATGGGCTGCCTGAACAGATTTGTTCTGACAATGGACCACAGTTTGTGTCTGAAGAGTTCCAGAGGTTCTTAAAGAACAATGGTGTTAAGCATTACACATCCGCCCCATATCATCCAGCCACTAATGGATTGGCCGAGAGGTTTGTTCAAACATTCAAGAAGGCTATCAAGGCAATGTGTAATGAAGATATACCCCTACAACACAAGGTGGATAACTTCTTGTTTGCCTACCGGAATGCGACACATGCGGTTACCAACCAAACTCCAGCCATGATGTTCTTCAATCGAAGATTACGATGCTGCTTGGCTTTGGTTAAGCCAAACACCAGAAGAGATGTGGAGAACAGGCAGTTTCAGAATATGAATGAAAGGCCGACCAGGAGTTTTAAGATAGGGCAACCAGTTTTGGCCCAGGACTACCACACAGAGAAATGGCAGCCAGGAACGATCTGTACATGGCAAGGACCTCTAATGTATACCATGGACGTTGGAGAGAGCATTGTAAGACGCCATGCTGACCAGATTCTAGAGTCACTGAAAAACGTCAACTCCACACCACGATCTGATACACCTGGCGATGAAACCGAAGTACCAATTGCATCTACCGCAGAATCGGTGATATTGGAAGCAGACGAACCAAACAACGACATTGATCCCGACTCAACCTTGCCAGAAGAACCTGATATCCCAAAGAGGCGTTATCCAGACAGAATCAGGAAGCCTCCTCAAAGACTGAACTTATAATTGCTTAACTTCAACCAATGTACCTAGCAACCGTAATTGTAATTGTAATTAGTTATTATTTAGTTATTAAATGAATGTTATGTACTGTTTATCTAAAAGGGGAGGAATTGTTGTGTATGTACCTTTAAGGGAATAACTGGTCTCAGACTGCAGTACCGGCAGTCACCACCCCTGTATAAAAGGCCCTAGCAGGCTTCTGTAGTTTCAGTTTCCAGGTTGTCTCCATTCAGTAAAGACTTGTTATAATCAACTCCTGCAGTCCGTGTCTCAATTATACACGGACATAATAGATTTGCCTTTAACAAATCTGTGCTGGCTGTCCCTTATTAACCCGTGCGTCTCCAAGTGGGAATTAATTTTGTCCTTGACAATGGTCTCTAGTAGTTTTCCCACCACTGACATTAGGCTGATTGGCCTGTAGGTACCAGGTTTATCCCTCTCCACTTTATTGAACATTTGCAATCCTCCAGTGCTCTGGCATCATTCCCATATCCAAGGAGGATTGAAAGATTGTGGTCAGAGCTTCTGCTCTCTCCACCCTCGCTTCCCTATTTGGACAGGTGACATGTGAACTTTGAGTGATGTCAACCTATTTAGCATCTCCATTCTACCTGTTATTTTTCTATCATATAGCCCTACTAACTCCTCCTCTACTGTGACATTAACTTCATCATCTTTTGTAAAGACAGATGCAAAGTCTGTAGTGTCCGAGTATAAATAATACACGGACTGCAGGAGAACAATAATAACAGGTATTTACTGAACAGATGGTAACTTAAGACTGAAATACAGAAGCCTGCTAAGGCTTTATATACAGGGGTGGTCACTGCCGGTACTGCAGTATAGAATCAGTTCTTCTCTTAAAGGTACATACACAACAATTCCTCCCCTTTTAGATAAACAGTACATAACATTCATTTAACAACTAAATAATAACTAATTACAATTACAATTTTCTCTGTACTATATACATCAACTGAAATAATCATTTATAAGTTCAATCTTTGAGGAGGTTTCCTGATCCTGACTGGATAGCGCCTTTCTCGAGTATCCTGTTCTTGCGGCGGAGTTGATTCTGGCTCATTGTCATTGGTTGGTTCGTCAGCTTCCAATACCACTGCTTCTGAGGTAGACGCAATCTGTACTTCGGGTTGATTACCAGGTGCACCTGCTCGTGGTATGGGTTTGGCTTGTTCCTGTGACTCTAGAATCTGGTCAGCATGGCGTCTCACGATGCTCTCTCCAACGTCCACTGTGTACATTAGTGGTCCCTGCTGTGTGCATATCGTTCCTGGCTGCCATTTTTCTGTTCGGTAGTCGTGGGCCAAGACTGGTTGCCCTATCTGGAAGCTCCTGGTTGGCTTCTCATTTATGTGCTGGCATTGCTTATCCTCAACATCTCGTCTTATGTTTGGTTTGAGCAAATCCAGGCGACATCTTAGCCTTCGGTTGAAGAACATTATGGCTGGAGCTTGGTTGGTGACTGCATGTGTCGCATTCCGGAAAGCAAACAAGAAATTATCCACCTTGTGTTGTAGTGGTATGTCGTCATTATGCATTGCCTTTATTGCCTTTTTAAAGGTCTGAACAAACCTCTCAGCCAATCCATTTGTGGCTGGATGATATGGGGCAGATGTGTAATGCTTCACCCCATTATTCCTCAGAAACCTCCGGAAATCCTCTGACACAAACTGTGGCCCATTGTCGGAGCAAATCTGTTCTGGCAAGCCATTCCTGGCAAAGATGGTCCGTAGGACTGCAATAGTTTTCTCCGTGGTGGTGGAGGACATTTTGATGACCTCTGGCCATTTCGAATGGGCATCCACAGCGATTAGGAACATTGAGTCCATAAATGGACCAGCAAAATCAATGTGTACCCGTTGCCATGGAGATGAGGGCCACTCCCATGGATGTAGCGGGGGCCTGTGGTGGAGCGTTTTGGACCTTCTGGCATCCTGTGCATCTCTTGGTCATATCCTCGATTTCTTTATCGATTCCCGGCCACCACACAAACGCCCTGGCTAGGCTCTTCATTTTTACCCCTCCCAGATGACCCTCATGAAGCTCATTGAGCACTCTATCTCTCAACTTGGGTGGAATTACCACTCGGGATCCACACATCAAGGTCCCTCGGCACACTGACAGCTGTTCTCTCCTTGGCGAGAATGCTGGCAACAGTGAGTCGCCATGTGCTGGCCATCCCTTCACCGTCAAATCATAGACCCGAGAGAGTGTCGGGTCATTTCGAGTTTCCTTCTCTATACTTGAGTTTGTAACAGGTAGACATTCGACTATGGTTGCATGGAATATCTCAACAGGGTCCACTGCAGGTGCTTCCTCTACCGTAGGCAATGGTAGGCGCGACAGCCCATCAGCGTTTCCATGCTGTTTCGTACCCTTGTACTCTATGTCGTACTAATGTGTCCCTAGAAAAAGTGACCATCTTTGCAGCTGTTGCGCCGTCATCACCGGAACGCCCTTCTTTGGGTTAAAAATGGACACCAGGGGCTGATGATCAGTCAGTAGGGTGAATTTCTGCCCGTGCAGATAGTGATTGAACTTCTTCACCCCCCACACCAGGCTGAGGGCCTCTCTGTCAATCTGGGCGTAGTTACGCTCGGCTGAGGTTAACGAGCGCGACGCAAAGGCTATTGGCCTCTCTGAACCGTCAAGGAATTTGTGTGACAGCACCGCTCCGATGCCGTAGGGAGACGCATCACATGCTAACCGAATCGGTAGTGTTGGATTGTAGTGGGCCAATACTTCTTTTGAAAGGCACGCTTACACTCATCACTCCATTTCCATGTTACTCCAGTTTGCAGTAGGGCGTTCAGTGGGTGCAGAATTGTAGATAAATTCGGCAAGAACTTATGGTAGTAGTTCACCAACCCAAGGAACGACCTCAGTTGCGACACATTTTCCGGTGCTGGAGCCTCAATCTTGTCCGGCGACTTATGCAACCCTTCCTCATCAATCATGTGGCCACAATACGAGATTTGTCTCCTGAAGAACTCACATTTGGGGCGGTTGGCTCGTAGCCTGTATTCCTGTAACCTGCTCCAGGTTGGCAAGGTGTTCACTGTCATTTTCGCCCGTAACCAGGATGTCGTCCAAATAACACTGGGTCCCCGGGATCCCTTGCAGGACTTGTTCCATCGCCCTCTGCCAAATAGCCGGGGCTGATGCTACCCCGAATACCAGTCGATTGTACTGGTAAAGGCCTTTGTGAGTGTTTATCGTGAGGTATTTCCTAGATGCTTCTTCCACCTCCATTTGTAGATACGCTTGGGCCAGATCAATCTTTGCAAAGCGTTTCCCTCCAGATAGTGAGGCGAAAATATCTTCTATCCGTGGAAGTGGATATTGTACTGTGTGCAGGACTGGGTTCACAGTCACCTTGAAGTCCCCACAGATGCAAACCTTCTTCGGTTCCCCAGGCATGCTGCTCAATGATTTCTTCATTACAGGAACGATGGGTGTGGCCCACTCGCTCCAGTCCACCTTGGACAGCACACCCGAACGCTCCAGACTCTCCAGCTCTGCTTCAACGGCTGGGCAGATCGCCGAAGGTACTGGTCTGGCCTTAAAAAATTTTGGGTTTGCGTTATCTTCGATTTTTATCGTTGCCGTTACTACTTTTAGAGTCCCAAGTCCTTGTTCGAACACCTCTTTCGCGTCAGTTAGAATTTTTGACAGTCGTCCAAGTGTGACGTCATCATCCTTTTTATCAGTCACAGTTAGCGCCTGAATGGAATGCCAATCCAATTGTATTTTTCGGATCCATTCACGTCCCAATAATGGTGGTCCTCCATCTTGTAGTATATATAGATACAGTTTCTGTGTTTCCTTGCCGTTGTATTCAACTGGCACCCTTATTTTTCCTCTGGGGTAGACTTTTTGCCCCGTGTATGTCTTCAATACAATGGATGTGTCCTTCAAGGGTATGTGTGAGAATAGCCGCTCATAGTCTCGTCGATTCATGACAGTTAAGGCTGATCCTGTGTCCAATTCCATCTTCACTGGGGACCCTGCTATCATGAGGGTGACCCAAATGGTTCGGTGATCCTCCTTTGCGATCACGTTGTGTAACTTTAGACAACTTAGTCTCCTGCTCCCGGAGTCCTTATCACTCTCCTGATCTTCCGAACTACTGTCTGTCAATTTCTTTACTTTCTTGTACTTTTCCTTAGTAGTTCTTGTAGTGTTGGTTTTCTTTCCTGACCTGCAGACTCTTGCTATGTGTCCCATTTTCCCACATTGCCTGCATACTTTGTCCTTAAATCAGCAGTCCTTCTGATCATGGGTTGTTCTGCCGCAGCGATAGCACTTTTCTGCTCCATACGCCATTTCGTTAGCGCTGTATTCTTGTGGTTTCTGTTGTATTTCCGCAGCTCCCCGTGCTGCTGCTTCGTAGGATACTGCCACGCTGAAAGCCTGTCCTAGCGTCAGGTCCTTTTCCGAAAGTAGTTGTTTCTGGGTTCCTTCACTCTGGAGCCCGCAGAGAAACGTATCCCGTAAGGTGTCTGCCAGTCCTGCTCCGAACTGGCAGTGCTTTGATAACTTGCGTAGTTCCGTAAGATAGTCAGCATTGCTCTCATCTTTGTGCTGGTTTCTTTTATGGAACTTGAATCTTTCTGCTATCAGCAGCGGTGTAGGGTTTAGGTGTTCCTATAAGATATTAACAATCTCTTCAAAACTTTTGTCCATTGGTTTAGCTGGGGTAATTAAATTCCGCAATAGGCCGTACGTTCTTGCGCCCATCAAATTTAATAATACCGACGCCTTCTTTCCATCGGCCACCTCATTTGCCTTGTAGTACACTTCAATTCTTTCCACATACGTGGTCCAGTCTTCTACCTCGTTATCAAAAGCAGTGATACTGCCACTTTTCGTCATCTTGGGTGATTTAAAATGGCACCTCCCACGCTTTTTCTTCTTCACCAATGGATTAAAATGGCGCCTCCCGCACTTTTCCTTCTTCCCCAATGGAATAAAATGGCACCTCCCGCGCTTTTCCTTCTTCCCCTTGCTGCCATGCTGCTCCTAGCATTCTGCAGGGTAATGGCGGTGACCCGCGGCTTCGGCGCATCTCACTTTTCCTTCCCCTTGTTTCATTTTCGCTACGCTGCCCGGTTCTTGAGCACCGACCGCGCCCTGTGCGCTCCACCCTCTCTCTCTCTCTTTTCCTCCCGACGACGCTGCACAGCCCCTTTGCAGAGCCGCTCGATCGAGCTCGAGCCCGCCGCAGTCCAGAAGGGTCAGCGCACTACCTGCTACCAGCACGATTTGCTGGAACACCTTGACTGGGGAGCCAAGCCCAGCTCTCCACAGCCTCTCCTGCAACTCTCCGCACTCCGATGGATCCTTGGGCGGTTGCCCGCAGTCGACGCCCGTTGTTCTGACTTTGACCTCCAAGAAGCTTCTTCTCAGGGAAAGATCCGTGGTGGTGGAGGACATTTTGATGACCTCTGGCCATTTCGAATCGGCGTCCACAGCGATTAGGAACATTGAGTCCATGAATGGACCAGCAAAATCAATATGCACCCGTTGCCATGGAGAGGAGGGCCACTCCCATGGGTGTAGAGGGGCATGTGGTGGTGCATTTTGGACCTTCTGGCATCCTGAGAAGCTCTTGGTTAGGTCTTCAATTTGTTGATCGATTCCCGGCCACCACACATAAGCCCTAGCAAAGCTTTTCATTTTCACTCCTCCCAGATGACCTTCATGTAACTCATTTAGCACTCTCTTCCTTAACTTGGGTGGAATCACCACTCTGGATCCACACATCACTGTCCCCTGGCATACTGACAGCTGTTCTCTTCTGGATGAGAATGCTGGCAACAGTGAGTCGCCATGTGTTGGCCATTCCCTCACCGTCAAATCATATACACGAGACAGCGTCAGATCATTGCGGGTCTCCTTCTCTATATCCGCGTTCGTTACTGGCAATCGTTCAATTATTGACGAATAAAATATCTCGATAGGGTCCACTGCTGGCGCTTCCTCCACAGTAGGCAGTGGCAGGCGCGATAGCCCATCAGCATTTCCATGCTGTTTTGTGCCTTTATATTCTATTTCATATTGATTTGCCCCTAGAAACAGGGACCATCTTTGTAACCATTGTGCCGTCATTACTGGAACGCCCTTCTTAGGTTTAAAGATGGAGACAAGTGGTTGGTGGTCAGTCAGCAAGGTGAACTTCTGCCCATGCAGATAGTGGTTGAATTTTTTTACTCCCCATACTAGGCTGAGGGCCTCCCTGTCAATCTGGGCGTAGTTGCGCTCGGCTGAGGTTAGTGACCGAGACGCAAAGGCTACTGGCCTCTCCAACCCATCTGGGAATTTGTGCGACAGCACCGCTGCAATACCATAGGGTGATGCATCACATGCCAAATGAATTGGTAGTGCTGGGTTGAAATGGGCCAACACCTCTTTTGATGTGATCAATTCTTTACACTTCTGGAAAGCTCGTCTACGTTCGTCATTCCACTTCCATGGTACCCCTGTTTGCAGTAGGGTGTTCAGTGGGTGTAATACCGTGGACAAATTTGGTAAGAACTTATTGTTGTGTATGTAATATGTGTGCTACTTTGAACCTATCGACAGGACTGCACTACTTGTAGGGCGTAGTGATACGCAGTACCACTCCTGGCCATAGGGGTATAAATAGTACTGTGGGTACTGATCTCCCCTCAGTTCCCGCCTGTGGGCATGAAGTAAAGGCCTACGTATATTCCCTACCTCCAACCAGTAAAGACCTGTTTGAGTTATACGTTTAAGTCTTTGTGTTAATTGTTCAATACAATACACATACTTAACACTGGCGACGAGTCAGGTTCTTACCCTGCGGCAGTTGAAGAGAGGTTTCAAACATCACCACCCCACTAGAAGCGACAGGCTTTAGGACTCTGAAGCCTCCATCAGCGACTGAGCACTGGAGTGCAGCAGCCATCCTGACAGCTTCCAGCGACTGACAGAAGTCTTTCTGCAGTTTCCTTGTTCAACCTAGGTGGTGGGGTAAGCCGTGCAGCATCGGCTGCAAAGACAGGGCTGGGGAAGTTGGAGAAGATAAGGGCGATCGCAATCCCTGATAAGAGCCGCGGTGAAACGCGCGAGCGGGTAAGCCAGAGCCCGGGAGGGAGCGAGCAAGAGCCGCGCGAGCGGGTGAGCCAGAGGCCGGGAGCCGCTTCAAGTGCGAGGCGCAGCGCGGGCCAGCGATCGGGACCAAAGATAAGGGCTGCACTCGGACTGAAAGGCGCGGCGGCTGCAGAAGCTCAAGGTGCGAGAGCCGCGGTGCACAGCGCGGGCTATCGATCGCGGCGAAGATAAGGGCCGCACTCGGGGGCTGAAGGGAGACGGCGTCGGGGGACGGGTGAAGACCGCCAAGCGCGGGAAAACCGCCATTTTGTGGGCGGAGGACGACGGCAAGAGCGGGAAGCCGCCATCTTTGATAACAAGTAAACAAAATAAAATCTGAGAAATTGCAAATCTACAATGCCTAAACACGGGAATATTAGCACCTTTGATAGTGACCTCGAAGATTGGGCCATATATGTTGAAAGAGTAAAAAATTATTGTAAGGCCAATAAAATTCGTGACAAAGATAAAGCTCTAACATTATTAAATTTAATGGGTGCGAAGACATACGGGCAATTGAAACACCTGTTATCACCAGATGAACCGGCGGATAAGACGTTCGATGAGATTGTTACTGTCCTGAAAGATCATCTAAACCCCACGCCGCTGATGCTAGCGGAACGATTTAAATTTTACGACAGAAGGCAGCTACAGCATGAAAGCAATGCTGAATATTTGCTGGAATTGCGTAAATTAGCGAAATATTGCCAGTTTGGAACGGGACTGACAGATGCACTACGAGACAAATTTGTGTGTGGTTTATTTAAACAGGATACACAAAAGCGACTGCTCGAGGAGAATGAGCTGACGCTTGAGAAGGCGGTCACTATGGCAGCAGCACACGAAGCCGCAGCGAGAGGCACGGCAGTAATGCAGCTACGGTCACCGGAGCTCAGTGCACACAAATTGGGTGTGAGTTCTGGCAAATGTTATCGTTGTGGAAAGACAACGCATGATCAGAACCAGTGTTGGTTTAAAAACCAAGAATGTAGAACTTGTGGTAGGCTTGGACATATAGCTAGAGTATGCAGGTCAGGGAAGAAGACCAGCAACAAGAAGTCACCGCAAGGAAAATACGCAAAGGTACACAAGGTGACCGAACAGGAGTCCGATTCAGACGCTAGCAGTAATGAACTGGCTAGCTTAAGAGTACTCAACGCTGGTAAGGGTGCAGACCTCCAGACAATTTGGGTCACTCTTCAGATAGAAGGAGTCCAAGTAAAACTGGAATTGGACACTGGATCGGCATTGACGGTCATAAATAAGAAAGATTACGGAAAGTTATTCCAACATATTCCCCTACAGGATACGGGGATTATATTGAAAACATACACGGGGCAAAGAGTGTACCCCATCGGGAAAATAGAGGTTGCAGTGGTCCACAAGGGCGAAGACAGTCAAATAATGGACTTATATGTGATATCTGAAGGAGGTCCTCCACTACTAGGACGGGAGTGGATTAGGAAAATGAATATGGACTGGCATTTCCTACAAACAATAACGAGTGAGAACTCGGTGAAGATAGTCGGCCCAGACTCTGGAACGGATGATGGTAAGCCCAACTCAGGTGCAAAAGACAAAGTTTCAGCACAGAATTCCACTGAGCAACAACAACATAGTTTAACTGTGGATTCTGAGTCTGGCAAGTCTACTGATGTGCCCATTTCTGAGGGACACCGGGCTCGAACTCAACTCCATTTCAAACTACAACAGCAATTAGAACAAATGCTTCGCCGTTTTGAGCAAGAGTTGAATGCAACGAAAGAGTTCTTTGATATAGAGTTGGAGAATCTGGAAAGACAACAGAAGCAGCTGATGGAGAAAATGGAGCAGGAGCACACAAAACGTCTGATGTCAGAGGAGTTAACGGTCAGCCAACTCCTGCATATGCTGAAGGACAGGACTCTGAAATGGGAAAAACTTGAACACGAACTTCAATATTCAAACGAAAGGGGTTCGGAGCTCTCAAAGGTTATTGGAAGAGCTGAGGTGGCAACACAGACTGAGATGACTGCAACAGAGCAGCCCTTGGATGCCAAAAGTACGCTGACTCACGTCAACGTAGAACAACAGACCGCTGAAACAGCTGCTCCGGTAGAGGGATTGCATAGTCCGATCAATCAATCTCCAAAGGAAGTTGAAGTATTAAAATCACAAATGAGGTCACTAGTAAACGACTTGCTGAAAGCCCAGAAAAAGCTGGATGCAGAGGTACACATGAAGAAGTCTCTTCAGGAAAGATGTCTGGATTTGGAACAAGAGCTGGCTAACGCCCAGCTGGGTATGGAGGAAATAGAAGACCCTCTCGCTGGCCTAGATCAGGACGACACCGAATATTACGATGTCCTGTCCTGCCCAACTTGTAACTTCGACTCCCACCATACAGAAATCATGGAGGAGCACCGAAAGTCTACGGAACATCGGGAGAAGGTGGCTCTACTACGGAAAAAGGAGGGAGAGAAGGAGGAACTGCGCATGCAGCTGGCAGCTGACAGTGGAGCCCAGAGAGTCTCCAAGAAGCAGAAAAGGAAAAGTAAAAACAGAAGATGACCCATCTGAACCATTATCACCTCTACCAGATCACACACGTGGTCCCTCCGAATGGAGCCAATTCAGTTCGGAAGTTCAAACTGTTAAATCCATGGAAGGACTATTGAATGAGTCACTCCAGCAACGTGAACCGACTCCACCACAGAGATTGAATCTGTGAACTGTTTTCCGCAGAGACTGAATCTGTGATCTGTTTTGACATGAATGTATCTATGTTATTCTGTTATGTAAACCTGAAGTTATATATGTATATATGTTATTACGTTATGTTAAATGGGGAGATGACTGTAAAGCTAGGAAGGGAGGAATGTTGTGTATGTAATATGTGTGCTACTTTGAACCTATGGACAGGACTGCACTACTTGTTGGGCGTAGTGATACGCAGTACCACTCCTGGCCATAGGGGTATAAATAGTACTGTGGGTACTGATCTCCCCTCAGTTCCCGCCTGTGGGCATGAAGTAAAGAGCTACGTGTAGTCCCTACCTCCAACCAGTAAAGGCCTGTTTTATTGTTACTGATTAAGTCTGAGTATTAATTACTTGAACAACTCACAGACTTAACAGTGCTGGGTTGTAGTGAGCCAATACTTCCCTTGAAGTGATTAAGTCCTTACTCTTCTGAAAAGCATGCTTACAATCATCGCTCCATTTCCATGCTACCCCCGTTCGTAGCAGGGCGTTCAGTGGGTGCAGAATTGTCGACAAATGCGGCAAAAACTTATGATAGTAATTCACCAATCCGAGGAATTACCTCAGTTGCGACACATTTTCAGGCGCTGGGGCCTTAACAACCGCTTCAATTTTGTCAGGGGACTTATGTAACCCCTCTTCATCAATCACGTGGCCACAATACGATATCTGTTTCTTAAAAAATTCGCACTTGGGGCAGTTGGCTCGCAGCCCATGTTCCCGTAGTCTAGTGAGCACCTGTTCTAGGTTGTTAAGGTGTTCACTGTCATCTTCACCTGTCACAAGGATGTCGTCCAAGTAACACTGAGTCCCCGGAATCCCTCGCAGGACTTGTTCCATCGCTCTTTGCCATATCGCCGGAGCCGATGCTACTCCGAATACCAATCGATGATACTGGTAAAGGCCTTTGTGAATGTTTATCGTGAGATACTTCCTAGAGGACTCTTCAACCTCCATCTGCAAATATGCTTGTGCTAGGTCAATTTTTGTAAAACGCTTCCCTCCAGACAATGAGGCGAAAATGTCTTCTATCCTTGGAAGAGGATATTGTACTGTGTGAAGGACTGGGTTCACCGCCACCTTGAAATCCCCACAGATGCGAATCTTCCTTGGCTCCCCAGACTTATTGCTTAACGTTTTCTTCATGACAGGAACGATGGGTGTCACCCACTCGCTCCAGTCGACCTTAGACAACACGCCTGCCTTCTCCAGATTCTCCAGCTCTGCCTCGACGGCTGGGCGAATTGCATATGGTACCGGTCTTGCTTTGAAAAACTTGGGATCTGCATTCTCTTCTATTTTTATCGAGGCAGTTACGCCTTTAAGCGTGCCCAGTTCTTGTTGAAATACCTCTTTGGCGTTAGCTAAGATTGTTGACAATCGTCCAGGAGTGACGTCTTCATCTTTTTTACCGTCCACCATCATTGCATGAATGGAGTGCCAATCTAAGTTTATCTTCCTGATCCATTCCCATCCCAATAACAGTGGTCCACCATTTGGCAGTATGTAGAGATACAATTTGCGTATTTTCTTGCCGTTGTATTCGACAGGCATCCTTATTTTTCCTCTGGGGTATACTTTTTGCCCTGTATACGTCGTCAAGACGATCGATGTCTCTCTCAAGGGTATGTGTGAAAATAGCCGCTCGTAGTCTCGTCGATTCATGACGGTTAGCGCTGATCCTGTATCCAATTCCATTTTAATTTGGGACCCTGCTATCATGAGGGTGACCCAAATGGTTCGGTGATCCTCTTTTGCGATTACATTGTGAAGTTTGAGACAGCTTAGTCTCCTGTTCCCGGATTCATCATCGCTCATCTGGTCTTCGGAACTACTGTCCGTCATCTTTTGTACTTTCTTGTACGGTTCCTTAGTAGCCTTTTTGTTGTCGCTGGTCTTCTTCCCAGACCTGCAAACTCGTGCAATGTGTCCCATCTTCCCACATTGCCTGCATATTTTGTCTTTGGACCAGCAGTCCTTCTGGTCATGATTAGTTCTGCCGCAGCGATAACATTTTGCAAATCCCCGTGTCATTTCGTGGGTGCCGTATTCCTGTGGTTATTGTTGAATTTCTGCAGCTCCCCTGGCTGCTGCTTCATACGATACTGCCACGCTGAAAGCCTTATCTAGCGTCAGCTCTTTCTCTGAGAGTAACTTCTTCTGTGTTCCTTCACTCAGGAGTCCACAGACAAATTTGTCCCGTAGGGTATCTGCCAGTCCTGCTCCGAACTGGCAGTGCTTTGATAGCTTGCGTAGTTCCGTAAGATACTCAGCATTGCTCTCATTTTGTGCTGAGTTCTCCTGTGGAATTTAAATCTTTCTGCTATCAACAGCGGTGCAGGGTGTAGGTGTTCCTGTAGGACAGCAACAATTTCGTTAAAACTCTTCGCCTTCGGTTTGGCTGGAGTAATCAGGTCCCGCAATAGGCCGTACGTTCTAGCGCCCATTAAGTTTAACAATATCGATGCCATTTTCTCCTCCGCTATTTCGTTTGCCTCGAAATATACCTCGACTCTTTCCACATACGTGGTCCAGTCCTCTATTGTATTATCAAAAGCAGTGATACAGCCAGTCTTCGGCATCTTGCAAATCTAAAATGGCGCCTCCCGCGCTTTGCCTTCTTCCCCGCTGTTGTTAGCGCTGCTTTCCGCGGTTCCCGTTGCAACCTGCAGCTCCTCGCGGTTTCTTGCGCGTTTAATATTTTTTTTTTTGTTATTTTCCCATCGTGGAACAACCCTGTGGGACTCTTGCCTCCCTCTTCGCGGGTCTATACGCAGCCCGGCTTCGTAGCACCGGCCGCGCCCTGTGTGCTCCACCCTCTCTCTCTCTTCTTCCCGACAACGCTGCTCGGCCCCGTTGCAAACCACCCGCTCGAGTTCGCGACCGCCGCAGCCCAGGAAAGATCAGTGCACTACCTGCCACCAGCCCGATTAGCTGAAGCACCATCGACAGGAACCAGGCCCCGTATCCGACAGCTTCTCCAGCAATCTTCAACTCTGCAACACAGGGCGGATGCCCACGGTCGACGCCCGTTTCTACTGCCTCTTACTTTCTTTTCTTCTGGCCTCGACCTCTGCTCACTTCGCTGTAGGAATGGATCCCAGGAGGTGGTGCAGACTGTAGGTAGGTTCGTATCTGCTCGTCGTCAGTATTATGTCCGTGAATGATTGAGACACGGACAGCAGGATTTGAACAAAAACACGTCTTTACTGGTGGAAGTCAATAGTGAAACTAAAACAACAGAGGCTCACTAGCGCCTTTTATACAGGGGTGGTGACTGCCGGTACTGCAGTCTGCGACCAGTTATTCTCTTAAAGGTACATACACAACAGTCCAGGTGTGACATCATCATCCTTTTTGGCCTCAACCTTCAGTGCCTGTATGGAATACCAATCTAATTGTATCTTCCGGATCCATTCACGTCCTAGCAGTGGTTGTCCTCCATCTGGCAATATATATATATCCATTTTAGGTATTGCCTGGCCTTTATATATCACTTTCACCCTTATTTTTCCTTTGGGGTAGACTTTTTGCCCCGTGTATGTCTTCAAGACAATCTCTGTAGCTTTCAAGGGTATATGTGAAAATAGCCGCTTGTAGTCCCTTTGGTTTCATTTTCACTTGGACTCCGTCTACCTTGAGTGTAACCCAGATAGTCTGGTGATCCTCCATTTTGGTTACCTTATGTAGTTTCAGACAACCCAGCTCCTTGCTTCCGGAGTCTGTGTCACTTTTCTGTTCATCTGAACTACTGTCCATCACCTGGTGTACCTTTTGTACTTCTCCTGTGGAGATTTCTTACTGTTGGTTTTCTTCCCAGACCTGCAGACTCTTGCTATGTGTCCTGCTTTTCCACACTGTCTGCACACTTGGTCCTTGAACCAACAATCCTTCTGGTCATGTGTTGTTCTGCCGCAGTGATAGCACTTCCCTGTTCCATAGGACATTTCATTGGTGCCATATTCTTGCGGTCTCCGTTGTATCTCTGCAGCGCCCCTTGCGGCTGCTTCGTGTGATACTGCCATACTGAAAGCCTTGCCCAGCGTAAGATCCTTTTCTGATAGAAGCCGTTTCTGGGTTCCTTCACTTTGCAGCCCACACACAAACTTGTCCCTTAATGTATCTGCTAGTCCCGCTCCAAACTGGCAGTGTTTCGATAGCTTGCGCAGTTACGTTAGGTACTCAGCATTGCTTTCGTCTTTGTGTTGGTTCCTTTTATGGAACTTAAATCGTTCTGCTATCAGCAGCGGTGTGGGGTTTAAGTGGTCCTGTAGGATTTCTACTATGCTTTCGGAATTCTTGTTCACAGGCTTCTCTGGGGTTATTAGGTTTCGCAGTAACCCATAAGTTTTTGCACCCATGGAATTTAACAATACCAGTGCTTTCCTAGCATCTGGCACTTCATTCGCCCTGCAGTACACCTCACTACGTTCCACATATGTCGCCCAATCTTCGACTTCATTGTCGAACGTAGAGATACTGCCACTCTTCTGCATCCCTGGCTGTGGTTTAACTGTCAAAAATGGCATCTCCCGCGCTTCCCCTTCTTCTCCACTGGCACAAAATGGCGTCTCCCGCGCTTTCCTTCCTTCCCGCGCTCGCCCTTCTTCTCCGCTGCGGCTTCTAAAAATGGCGTCTCCCGCGCTCTTCTTTCTTCTCCGCGGCTCAATGGCGTCTCCCGCGCTCTCCCTTCTTCTCCCCGCGGACACTGTTCAGCCCTTGAGCCCTGGCTGTGCTCTGCGCGTTCTTTTTTCTTTGTGCGCCTTTCCCGTTTCCGCCGCTCAGTCCGGAACCCGGCTGTTGCTTTACCTTCTCTCTCTCCATTTTGTTTTTCCTCGACGCCGCTCGGTTTTCAACCCCCGGCTGCGCCCTGTGCGCCCTGTGCACTTCACCCTCTGTCTTACCCCGTTGACGCTGCTCGGCTTTCTCTCCGCCGTCGGTTGGCTCCAGCCGCCGCTGTCCGGGAAGGGTCTGCGCTGTACCTGTCGTCAGTCTATTGCTGATCGTCATGGCTGGGGAACCAAGCCCGGCTCTCCACAGCCTCCCCTGCGATGTTCACTCTCTGCCGGACGACTGGGCGGTTGCTCGTGGTCGACGCCCGTGTTTCTGGCCTCGACTTTCTTCCACCGCCCTCCCGGAGCGAATCCTCGAAGGGAAATGCAGAGTTGCAGGTAGATTCGAATCGACACTCGTCGCCACTGTTAGATCCGTGATTCTGAGAGTATGATGTTTTTCAATAACCACACGGATGCTGTAACTTAACAATCAACAGGTATTTACTGGAGTAGGGTAGTCTCAAGACTGGGGTACAGAGGCATGCTCAAGGCTTATATACAGGTGTGGTCACTGCCGGTACTACAGTATACAGGAGCTGTAAAAGTAGTTATCTCTAAAAGGTACATACACTACAACAACAAAGTCCTCAATCAGTACCTCAGTCACGCCCTCTGCCTCCACCAGATTTTCTATTTTGTCCCTATTGGCCCCACCCTTCCTTTGACTGCCCTTTTACTTTATAATAATATACAAACAGAAAGTGCTGGAAACATTCAGCAGGTCAGGCAGCCTCTGTGGAGAGAGAAACAGAGTTAATGGCCCAGAACTTGGTGTCGGGAGCTTGCCGCGCGTGCAAGCCCCCGATGTGCGCTCACCCTGCGCGCCGACATCTGAAACCTGGCCCACAGTGGATTTCCTGTCAGTGGCCCAGTTCTGATGTCGGCGCGCTGTGCTAACCTGGTCCAGCGGCGTAGTTAGTGCGATGTGCCGGCTGGGATCAGGTGAGCACTGTTCAGCCAATCAGGGGAGGGGAAACTTCATTCATAAGTTTGAGAGTACAGAATGCACAGAAATCCCACAGTGCAGATAGAGGCCATTTCGGCCCATCGAGCCTGCACCGACACATATCCCACCCGATCCCCGTAACCCCTACACCAACACATAGAAACATAGAAACATAGAGATAGGAACAGGAGTAGGCCATTCGGCCCTTCGAGTCTGCTCCGCCATTCAATGAGATCATGGCTGATCTTCGTCTGAGATCATAGCTGATCTTCCCAGTTCAGTACCCCGTCCCCGCCTTTTCTCCGTAACCCTTAATCCCCTTAGCCTTCAGAAATATATCCAATTCTCTCTTGAAAATATTTATTGAATTAGCCTTCACAGCCCTCTGTGGCAGGGAATTCCACAGGCTCACCACTCTTTGAGTGAAGAAATTCTTCCTCATCTCTGTTTTAAATGATTTGCCCGCTATTTTTAGACTGTGGCCCCTGGTTCTGTGCTCCCCGGCCATTGGAAACATTCTCTCTGAATTCAGCCTGTCCAGGCCTGCCATAATTTTATATGTTTCGATGAGATCCCCTCTCAATCTTCTAAACTCCAGTGAGTACAAGCCCAAACTATTTAATCTCTCTTCGTAGGTCATTCCCGCCATTCCAGGTATCAGCCTGGTGAATCGCCGTTGCACTCCTTCCATGGCAAGAACATCCTTCCGCAGATGGGGCGACCAAAACTGTACACAATACTCCAGATGCGGTCTCACCAGCACCTTGTACAGCTGTAGTAAGGTATCCCTATTCCTATACTCGAACCCCCTTGATATGAAGGCCAACATACCATTTGCCTTCTTAATCGCCTGTTGCACCTGCATGCTCTCCTTCAGTGACTGGTGCACAAGAATACCCAGGTCCCTCTGCACTTCCCCATCTCCCAATCTATTGCCATTTAGATAATAATCTACCCTCCTGTTTTTACCCCCAAAGTGGATAACCTCGCATTTATCCACATTATAGTGCATCTGCCACGTATCCGCCCATTCCCCCAACCTGTCCAAATCGCACTGTAGCCTCCTGACATCCTCATCAGAGCCCACCCCTCCTCCTAGTTTAGTGTCGTCAGCGAATTTGGAAATATTGCATCCAATTCCCTGATCCAGATCATTTATATATATTGTGAACAGCTGGGGTCCCAGGACAGATCCTTGCGGCACCCCGCTGGTCACTGCCTGCCACTCCGAAAATGAGCCGTTTATTCCAACTCTCTGTTTTCTATCCGCCAGCCAGTTCTCTATCCACGTTAATACTTTGCCCCCAATCCCATGAGCCTTAATTTTGCATGATAATCTTTTGTGTGGAACCTTATCGAAGGCTTTCTGGAAGTCAAGGTACACCACATCCACTGGCTCTCCCCCATCTATTTTACCAGTTACTTCCTCAAAAAATTCCAGCAGATTAGTCAAACACGATTTACCCTTTGTAAATCCATGTTGACTCTGTCCGATCCTTTCCCCATTTGTCAAGTGCTCCGCTATTTTATCCTTAATAATGGACTCTAGCATTTTGCCCACAACCGATGTAAGGCTTACTGGTCTATAATTCCCTGCTTTCTCTCTACCCCCCTTTTTAAATATTGGGGTAACATTAGCTACCCTCCAATCCACGGGTACTGTTCCCGAGTCAATGGAGTTCCGGAAGATGATCCTTAGAGCATCTGCTATCTCCAGGGCCACCTCCTTAAGTACCCTAGGATGTAGTTTATCAGGCCCCGGGGATTTGTCGGCCTTCAGTCCCCTCAACTTACCCAACACCATATCCCTAGAGATACTAATTTCTGTCAGCTCCTCCCTCTCATTAGTCCCTATGTTTGCCGATATTCCTGGGAGGTTATTTGTGTCCTCCTTTGTGAATACAGAACCAAAGTATGAGTTTAATTGGTCTGCCATTTCCTTATTCTCCATTATATATTCTCCCGAATCGGACTGCAAGGGACCGACTTGGGATTTTACCAGTCTTTTCCTCCTGATATACCGATAAAAGCTTTTGCAGTCTGTCTTTATGTTTGCTGCAAGTTTACTTTCGTATTCTATTTTCCCCTTCCTGATTAATCCCTTTGTCCTCTTTTGCTGTATCCTGTACTGCCCCCAATCTTCCGGTCTGGTGCTTTTTTTTGCCAGTTGATATGCCCTTTTTTTTGATTTTATGCTGTCCCTAATTTCCCTCGTTATCCACGGTTGAGTCACCTTTTTAGGTTTATTTTTATGCCAAACCGGTATAAACATGTTCTGGAATTCTTCCATTCTATCTTTGAATGCTTGCCATTGTCTATCCACTGTCAATCCCCCCAGAAACACCACCCAATCAATCTTACCCAATTCCCGTCTCATACCCTCGTAATTCCCTTTATTTAAGTTCTGGACCTTAGTCTCTGATTCAATTTCCTCACTCTCCATCTCGACTGAGAGCTCGATCATATTATGATCGCTCTGACCCAAGGGGCCTCGTACAAGAAGATTGCTGATAAGTCCCTTCTCATTGCACAATACCCAGTCTAAAACGGCCTGATCTCGAGTCGGCTCCTCGACATATTGGTCCAGATAACCGTCCCGAAAACATTCCAGGAATTCCTCCTCCTCAGAATTTTTACTAATTTGGGTAGTCCAATCAATATGTAAATTAAAGTCACCCATGATGACAGCTGTGCTCTTATCGCACGCTTCTCTAATTTCCCTTTTTATGCCTTCCCTCACCTCCATATTACTATTTGGAGGCCTATATATCACACCCACTAATGTTTTCCTCCCCTTGCTATTTCTCATTTCTACCCATACAGATTCCGTTTCATCCGAGTTAATATCCTTCCTTTCCATTGCATTAATCCCCTCCTTTACCAGCAATGCTACCCCACCTCCCCTACCTTTTTGCCGATCCTTCCTAAATATTGTATATCCCTGGATGTTAAGTTCCCAGCCTTGCCCACCCTGCAGCCACGTTTCTGTAATCCCAATCAAATCATACTTGTTTACCTCTATTTCCACAACTAATTCATCCACCTTGTTCCTAATGCTTCTAGCATTAAGATACAAAGCCTTCAGGCTTGCTTTTTTCACACTCTCATTATGAATTAGTTTGGCCCTTTGTGTTTCTCTCCTTTGCTTATTGCTTCTCACCTTTCTACCATCTATTTCTGACTTCATATGACTTCCCTCTTTTCCACTACTTAGGTTCCCATCCCCCTGCCAAATTAGTTTAAATCCTCCCGAACCGCCCTAGAAAATATTACCCCGAGGACATCGGCTCCCTCACAGTTCAGGTGTAGACCGTCCCCTTGGTACAGGTCACTCCTCCCCAAGAACTGGTTCCAATGCCTCAAGAATTTAAATCCCTCTCCCTTGCACCACTGCTCAAGCCACGTATTTAGCTTATCTATCTTACTCTCTCTAAACTTATTAGCTCGTGGCACTGGTAGCAATCCAGAGATTACTACCTTTGAGGTCCTACTTTTCAATTTAGCTCCTAACTCCCTAAATTCAGCTTGTAGGACCTCCTCCCTCTTTTTACCTACATCGTTGGTACCTACATGTACCACGACAACTGGCTGATCCCCCTCCCCCTTCAGAATGCTCTGCACCTGCTCCGAGACATCCTTGACCCTTGCACCAGGGAGGCAACATACCATCTTGGAGTCTCGGTCTCGGCCACAGAAACTCCTATCTATCCCCCTTACAATTGAATCCCCTATCACTATAGCACTATCCCTCTTTTTCCCGCCCTTCTGTGCAGCAGAGCCAGTCATGGTGCCCTGAACCTGGCTGCTGGTGCCTTCCCCTGATAAGTCATCTCCCCCAACAGTACCCAAAACGGTAAACCTGTTTTGGAGGGAGATGACCGCAGGTGACTCCTGCACTACCTTCCTGCCTTTACCCTGCCTTTTGGTCACCCATTTACTGTCTGAGCTAGCCTTTACCTGCGGTGTGACCAACTCACTGAATGTGCTATCCACAACATCCTCAGCATCGCGTATGCTCCAGAGTGAGTCCATTCGCAGCTCCAGCGCCGCCATGCGGTCCGCTAGGAGCTGCAGCTGGACACACTTCCTGCACACATAGTTGTCAGGGACAGTGTCCCTGATTTCCCACATGGCACAGGAGGAGCATGACACGGGTCCGAGCTGCCCTTCCATGACTTAACCCTTACAATACCCTTTTATTTACTACGATTTAGCTTAATTATTGAATTCTACTTAGAATAAGTTTGTGAAAGTACTCACCAACCAGTCACCTACCTGTTTTCTGGTGTTGTATTTTCACTGCCGCCTCCTGTCCTGGAACCTTTTCCACCTAGGTTAGGCTCCTGAAATAAAATAAATTGAACCTACCTTTTCAACTTCCCCTAACCCCTAAAAGGTTAGAGGAGGTGGAAGGGTGGGAGACACTACACTGTAGTGTTTCGGGTTTAGCAACAGCTCCACCTATATAAGAGTTACTGGCCTCCTGCTCTCCCGACTGCACCAGCTGCTCCCTGGTGACGTCACACACTGATTACTTTTTACCTCTCTCCTCTGCTGTTGATTTGGTACGCCTCGCAACTGCCGCCGGTTTTTAAGCCGGGCTCCTCCTCGCTGCTCCCTGCTGCTCCGAGTGGTCGGGCCTCGCAACTGCCGCCGGTTTTTAAGCCGGGCTCCTCCTCGCTGCTCCCTGCTGCTCCAGTTCTGGTCAGACCCACCTTGAGCACTGTGTCAAGTTCTGGTCAGATCCACCTTGAGCACAGTGTCCAGTTCAGGTCAGACCCACCTAGAGCACTGTGTCCAATTCTGGTCAGACCCACGTTAAGCACTGTGTCCAGTTCTGGTCAGACCCACCTTGAGCACTGTGTCAAGTTCTGGTCAGATCCACCTTGAGCACTGTGTCCAGTTCTGGTCAGATCCACCTTGAGCACTGTGTCCAGTTCTGGTCAGACCCACCTTGAGCACTGTGTCCAGTTCTGGTCAGACCCACCTTGAGCACTTTGTCCAGTTCTGGTCAGACCCAGCTAGAGCACTGTGTCCAGTTCTGGTCAGACCCACCTTGAGCACTGTGTCCAGTTCTGGCCAGACCCAGCTTGAGCACTGTGTCCAGTTCTGGTCAGACCCACCTTGAGCACTGTGTCCAGTTCTGGTCAGTGCAGTAAGTGTCTGCAACTCAAGGAACCTCAGCTCAGAGTTTTTGAGCTAGAGTCCAAGGTGCAGACATTGCGATGCATCGGGGAGGGTCAGGGAGGGTTCAGATAAGGGTAAATTTATAAGTCTGAAGGGAAAGGCAAGGCTGTAGAGCAGAAGAGCGATTTGGTAAAATCAAGCAGATTGTACCAGGAAGTGACGGAGAGTTTAATAATAGTAATAGGGCATTAGCGACTAAGGCCACATCAGGGATAAATGGTAAAAAGTTAAAATTAAAGGCGCTATATCTGAATGCACGAAGCATTCATACCAAGATAGATGAATTAATGGCACAAATAGAGATAAATGAGTTTGATCTAGTAGCCATTACTGAGATTTAGTTGCAGGGTGACCAAGGTTGGGAACTAAATATTCCAGGGTACTTGACTTTTAGAAAATGTAAATTTGAGGTGGGGTAGCCCTGATGATAAAGGTAGTAGTCAGAAAGGATCTTAGCCCAGAAAATCAGGCTATAGAATCAGTATAGGTGGAGCTAAGAAATAACAAAGGGCCAAAACCCTGATGGGAGTAGTTTATAGTCCCCCTAACAGTAACCATAGTGTTGGACAGAGTATAAGTCCAGAAATTCGAGGAGCATGGAACAAGAGTAACGCAATAATCGTGGGAGACTTTAACCTTCATATAGACTGGGCAAACCAAATTAGCAAATGTAGCTTGGAGAACGAGTTCATGGAATGCACTCGAGACAGTTTTCTAGAACAATATGTTGAGGAACCAACTAAGGAACAGTACTATTTTAAATTTAACATTGTGTAATGAGACAGGGTTGATTAGTAATCTTATAGTAAAGGATCCTCTGGGGAAGAGTGCTCATAATATGATAGAATTTCATATTAAGTTTGAGGTTGATGTGGTTAGGTCAGAAACTGGGGTCTTAAATTTAAACAAAGCCAATTACAGAGGTATGAGAGGCAGGTTGGTGGAGGTAGGTTGGGAAATTAGATTTAAAAAATATGATGATAGGTAAGCAATAGCAAACATTTGAAGAAATAATTCGTAATTCTCAACAAATATACATTCCCTTGAGGAAATAAAATGGTACGGCCATGGCTAACTAGAGAAGTTAAGGATCATATTGGCCCAGAAATTCGGGTCGGGGGCTTCCCGCGGATGCAAGCCCCCGACCTGCACTTACCTAGCACGCCGGCCGTTGAGCTGTGGGCCCGCGTGGGATTCCGATCCTGGGCCTCCTCCAACTGCCGGCGCGCAGTGATTGCGTATCCCAGGGGCGCAGTTAGTTCGCAGCGTCCCCTGGGATCACATGGGCCATGGAGAGCCAATGGTAGCAGGGAATGCTTCATTCATAAGTTTGACAGGAAGGGCTGTCAAACTTATAAATACTGTAAGTCCCAAAACATCACTAAACCTTCAAATAAATTTTTTTTTAAATCACATTTTTTAAATAAACTATAAATTACATGAAATAACTATTTTAAACAATAATTTAAATTTTTGAAAAAATAATTTTATTTTCTAACGGGGCTAAAAATAAACTTACCTTTCAGAATCACAGAATCACAGAAACCCCACAGTGCAGATAGAGGCCATTTCGGCCCATCGAGCCTGCACCGACACATATCCCACCCGATCCCTGTAACCCCTGCACCAACACATATCCCACCCTATCCCCGTAACCCCACGTATTTAATCCCCCTAACACTAAGGGTCAATTTATCATAGCCAATCAACCTAACCCACACATCTTTGGACTGTGGGAGGAAACCGGAGCACCCGGAGAAAACCCACACAAACACGGGGAGAATGTGCAAACTCCACACAGACAGTCACCCGAGGCCAGATTCGAACCTGGGTCCCTGGCGCTGTGAGACAACAGTGCTAACCACTATGCCACCGTTCTTTAAAGTATTTAAAAATAATAAACCAGTGGAAAAAATGCTTTAATTTTAATTAATTCACCACTTACCTTGTAAAAAGCAGGCTTTGCGACTGCTTTTTATATGTGTAACTTCTGGAGACTTACCCTCCCGAGAAAACCTGCAAAAAAAACGTAAGTTCGATGCGCACGCGCAGCCTCTCCCGTGCACGTGTTTGACCTCTGAACCCCTTCTTTCAGGGAACCGGAAGTGCCGGTTTCCCACGCATGCGCAGTGCATGCAGGAAACCGGCACTTCCATTGGGCTTACGGGTGAGTACCCGGTGCGTACTCACCCGTGGAGACCCGAATTTCTGGGCCATTAGATTAAAAGAAGAATCTTACAATGTTGTCAAAAAGAGTAGTAAGCTTGAGGATTGGAAGGGTTTAAAAATCAGCAAAGGATGACCAAGAATTTGAGAAAGGGGGAGAAAGTAAAATGAGAGTAAACTAGCAAGAAATACAAAAACAGTTTGTAAGAGTTTCTACAAATATGTAAAAAGGAAGAGATTAGCAAAAGTAAACATGGGCCCCTTAGAGGGAGAGACAGGAGAAATTATAATGGGGAATAAGGAAGTGGCAGAGACGTTAAATAAATATTTTGTGTCTGTCTTCACGGAAATTGTGGGGAGCCAAAGGTCTGATTAGAGGGATGAACTTGAAGTAATTACTATTAGTAAAGAAAAAGTAATAGAGAAATTAATGGGATGAAAAGCCCACAAATCCCCTGGACCTGATGGCCTACACCCTATGGTTTTAAAAGAGGTGGCTACAGCGATAATGGGTGCATTGGTTTAGATCTTCCAGAATTCCCTAGATTCTAGAATGGATTGGAGGTAACAAATGTCACCTCACTGTTCAAGAAAGGAGGGAGAGAGAAAACAGGGAACTATAGGCCAGTCAGCCTGACATCAATAATAGGGAAAATGCTAGAATCTATTCACAGAATCACAGAAACCCCGCAGTGCAGATAGAGGCCATTTCGGCCCATCGAGCCTGCACCGACACATATCCCACCCGATCCCCGTAACCCCACGTATTTAATCCCCCTAACACTAAGGTTCAATTTATCATAGCCAATCAACCTAACCCGCACATCTTTGGACTGTGGGAGGAAACCGGAGCACCCGGAGAAAACCCACGCAAACACGAGGAGAATGTGCAAACTCCACACAGACAGTCACCCGAGGCCAGATTCGAACCCGGGTCTCTGGCGCTGTGAGGCAACAGTGCTAACCACTATGCCACCGTGCTTATTAAGGACATGGTTACAGGGCACATGGAAAATCAAAATATGATTGAGCATAGTCAACACGGTATTATGAAAGGTAAATTATGTTTGACAAATCTATTTTTTGAGGATGTAACTAGCAGGGTAGATAAAGGGGAACCACTGGATGCAGTATATTTGGATTTTCAGAAGGCATTCGATAAGGTGCCATAACAGAGGTTGTTACACATGATAAGGGCTAATGGGGTTGGGGGTAATATATTAACATGGATTGAGGATTGGTTAATGGACAGAAAACAGAAAGTAGAGATAAATGGGTCATTTTCCGGTTGGCAGTCTGTAACTAGTTGGGTGCCGCAAGGATCAGTGCTTGGGCCTCAGCTATTCACAATCTCTATCAATGACTTAGATGAAAGGACCGCGTGTAATGTATCCAAGTTTGCTGATGATACAAAGCTAGGTGGGAAAGTAAGCTGTGAGGAGGAAGCAAAGAGGCTGCAAATAGATACCAGTTAAGTGATTGGGCAAGAATATGGCAGATGGAGTATAATGTGGGGAAGTGTGAAATTATCCACTTTGGTAGGAAGAATGGAACAGCAGAATATTTTTTAAAGGTGAGAGACTGGGAAATGTTGGTATTCAGAAGGATTTGTGCACGAATCGTAGAAAGTTAACATGCAGGTACAGCAAGCAATTAGGAAGGCAAATGGTATGTTGGCCATTATTGCAAGGGGGTTGGAGTATAAGACTAAGGAAGTGGTGCTGCAATTATACAGGGCTTTGGTGAGACCACACCTGGAGTGTTGTGTACAGTTTTGGTCTCCTTACCTAAGGAAGGATATACTTGCCTTAGAGGGAGTGCAACAAAGGTTCACTAGATTGATTCCTGGGATGAGAGGGCTGTCGTTTGAGGAGAGATTGAGTAGATTGGGCCTATACTCTCTGGCGTTTACATGAATGAGAGGGGATCTCATTGAAACATATAAAATTCTTAGAGGGCTTGACAGGGTAGATGCTGAGAGGCTGTTTCCCCTGGCTGGAGAGTCTAGAACTAGGGGTTGTAGTCTCAGGATAAGGGGTCAGGACTGAGATAGAACTGAGATTTAGGACTGAGATAAGGAGACATTTCTTCACCAGAAGGTTGTGAATCTTTGGAATTCTCTACCCCAGAGTACTGTGGATGCTCAGTTGATGAGTATATTCAAGGCTGAGATCGATAGATTTGTTTGGGCATTAAGGCAATGAAGGGATATGGGGATAGGGCAGGGAAGTGGAGTTGATGTAAAAGATCAGCCATCATCTTATTGAATGGTGGAGCAGGATCGCGGGGCCGTATGGCCGACTCCTGCTGCTATTTCTTATGCTCTTATGTTTCTTATGTCAGACTCATCCCGAGTACTGTGTCCAGTTCTGGTCACTGAGACACGAACGAGATTGGAGTAAATCAAGTTTTTCAGTCCTAAATGGAGCTTTCTGAGAGTTGCCTTATAGAGGTATGCGTATCATTCTCCGTGATTGCGATATGTTTTCATGCCAGATAGCTGGCATCGCTTGACAGTGTCATGAAACAGATACTTCCAAGGAATGCCATAGTATTATTAGCAGAAGGTGCCTGGAAGAGAGTCAGGGAGCAGGACATAATGGGGGTCATTTTAACTTGGAACGATGGTGCAAAAAGGGGGTGAAATAGAATTGGTTGCCCATTAACTTCAATGGAAAGGTAAATCAAGCGGGTGTATAATGGGCGGTTAATTTACACCATCGCCAAAGTTAACATTAGCCCCTAGGTTTCCACAGGGAGAAGTGAGTAGGATACCTGGGGGGCTTTTGTAACCCTGCTCGCTCAGCAGATACCTGGCGGGTGGGCAGATAAAATCGCCCCGGCTCTTACCTGTCCGAAAGCCGCCATGATCGCAACATCTGCAATTTTAACCTGTTCTACTGAGCAGGAAGCAAGGACAGGCGCCCGGAGTCAACAGGGTCCTGCTTTACATATGTATGTTGCAGCCCGAGGACATCATTGAGACCCGACTGTAATTTTAACTCAGGCCTGTGCGGGGAATCCACCTGGAGTTGAAATCAGGGCCCATGGAGTCTGAGAGCAGAGGGGTTAGTGCTGTAATGTGAGCTCACGCAGAATTAAAGTTGAAATTTCAATCCACTGCAAATTGTAGGTTGGGTTGCTTCTACCGTCCATTGCTGTTTGAGTTCTCTTTTTGATTGCACCTCTGTGCATCACCTTGGGACTTTTTTTTTACTTTAAAGGTGCTACATAAATGCAAGTTGTTGCAGACTGGATAGCATGTTTTCAAAGTGGGAAACACTTTTTAGAATATATCCAGGGCTGTTTCCTAGACCAGCCTGTTTCATAGAATCATAGAAATTTATGGCACAGAAGGAGGCCATTCGGCCCATCGTGTCTGTGCCGGCTGAAAAAGAGCTCTCCAGCCTAATCCCACTTTCCAGCTCTTGGTCCGTAGCCCTGTAGGTTACAGCACTTCCAGTGCATATCCAAGTACTTTTTAAATGCAATGAGGGTTTCTGCCTCTACCACCCTTTCAAGCAGTGAGTTCCAGACCCCACCGCCCTCTGAGTGAAAAAAATTCTCCTCAAATCCCCTCTAATCCTTCTACCAATTACTTTAAATCGATGCCCCCTGGTTATTGACCCCTCTGCTAAGGGAAATAGGTCCTTCCTATCCACTCTGTCTCGGCCCCTCATAATTTTATATACCTCAATCAAGTCTCCCCTCAGCCTCCTCTGTTCCAAAGAAAACAACCCCAGCCTATCAAATCTTTCCTCATAGCTAAAATTCTCCAGCCCAGGCAACATCCTCGTAAATCTCCTCTGTACCCTCTCTAGTGCAATCACATCTTCCCTGTTATGTGCTGCCCAGAACTGTACACAGTACTCTAGCTGCGGCCTAACTAGTGTTTTATACAGTTCAAGCATAACCTCCCTGCTCTTATACTCTGTTCCTTGGCTAATAAAGAATAGTATCCTGTATGCCTTCTGAACCACCTTATCTACCTGTCCTGCTACCTTCGGGGATCTGTGGACATGCACTCCAAGGTCCCTCTGTTCCTCTACACTTCTCAGTGTCCTACCATTTAATGTGTGTTCCCTTTCCTTGTTAGCCCTCCCCAAATGCATTACCTCACACTTCTCCAGATTGAATTCATTTGCCACTTTTCTGCTCACCTGATTTGAAGTGCCGTAGCCTACAGGGCTACGGACCAAGAGCTGGAAAGTGGGATTAGGCTGGGTAGCTCCTTTTTAGCCGGCACAGACATGGTGGGCTGAATGGCCTCCACCTATGCCATAATTTTCGATGATTTCTATGATTTCTGACCAGTCCATTGATCTCTTCCTGCAGTCTACAGCGTTCTTCCTCATTATCAACCACACGGACAATTTTTGTATCATCTGCAAACTTCTTAATCATGCCCCCTACATTAAAGTCTAAATCATTGATATGTACCACAAAAAGCAAGAGACCCAGTACTGAGCCCTGCAGAACCCCACTGGAAACAGCCTTCCAGTCACAAAAACACCCGGCGACCATTACCCTCTGATTCTTGCCGCTGAGCCAATTTTGGATCCAACTTTCCCTTGGATCCCATTGGCTTTTACTTTTCTGACCACTCTGCCTTGTGAAACATTGTCAAAAGCCTTGCTAAAATCTATGTCGAACAATCCATGTAGTTTCTAGTCCAACAAGGAAAGAAGCTCTGGGAAATAAAGTGGAGCAAATAACTAATACAGCAAAAGGAGAATAATTGGGAACTAGTGACCACAACATGGTGAGGTTCAAAGTAAGAATAGAAAAGGATAATAAAGAGCCAAAGATAAGGATACTGGACTGGAAATAGACAAAGTTTAGTAGAATAAGAAAGGACTTGCCACAAATTAACTGGGCAGGCAAATTAACAAACAGCTCGACAGATCAGCAGTGGGGAATATTCAAATATGAGATGGATAGAGTACATTCCTGTAAACTGAAAAAGGGGGTGGACTAAACAAAGATTCTGTGGATAAACAGAGAGATTTATACTAAACTGAAACTAGAAGGGAGTTATACATTAGGGCACCGCAGAGGGCAATTAAGAGTCAACCACATTGCTGTGGAGTCACATATAGGCCAGACTGGGTAACGACAGCAGATTTCCTTCCCTTAAGGACATTAGTGAACCAGATGGGTTTTCACAACAATCCAGCAGCTTCATGGTTACCATTACTGATACGAACTTTTTATTCCAGATTTATTTAATTAACTGAATTTAAATCTCCCAGCTGCAATAGTGGGATTTGAACACATGTCTCGTAAATTATTAGTCCAGGCCCCTGGAGTCCATAACATAACCACAGTGCCACCGTACCCAAGAGTGATCTGCACAGAGTGATCCTAAATGGAGTGCTTCTACACAGAGCGGTAAGGTTGGGAATTTGGAGAGAGTGCGAGTCTCTGGTAAGTACTGGTGAGCATTGGCTCTATTAGCTGTAAAAAGTGGAATCTAGTTGAACATTTGGAATTTAACCTAGAACTTTAAAAACTGTAGTTAACAGAAGCTGCCTGCCAGTGTCAGTCCACTGTAAGTGTTTGTCTTGACTAGGTGCTAATCACCAGGAGCAGGGAGTGGAGTCAACACCTGTAAATTGGGTGAGGCTCCTAGTGTATAAAAGTTAACACTATCTGTTGATGCACAGAGCACTTCTACAGTGGGAATGATAGCATAGTGATAATGTCACTTGTAATGCAGTAGACTGTGAGTTCAAATCTCACTGCAGTGGGGGAATTTAAATTCAGTTAATTAAATAAATCTGGAATACAAAGCAAGCATCAGTATTGGTAGCCATGAAACTATCGAATTGTTGTAAAAACCTATTTAGTTCACTAATGCCCTTTAGAGAAGGGAAATCTACCATCCTTACCTGGTCTGGCCTATATGAGACTCCAGACCCACAGCAATGTGGTTAGACTCTTAACAGCCCTGTGAATGGCCTAGCAAGGCAATTAGGGATGGGCAATAAATGTTGGCTTGCTAGCGACGCGCACATTCCATGAATGAATATTTTTTTTAAAGCGGAATGCTTCGGTTGGGAATTTGGAGAGAGTGAAAGGAGCAGCAGGAGATAAAGGTAGGCCCTGGAGGGAGTGCCAGTAAGTGACGTCAGCACAAGGGAAGGAGCTGAAAAGAAAAAGAAATGGGTGAGTAGCTGGTGAATTTTTTCTAAGTCTTGAGTTTATTTCTGTTAAGTTAGTTAATAGTTATTAAATAGAGGCGTGGCAAGACACCTCAGTCCCGTAGAATGCACATCTTGTGCCATGTGGGAACTCCAGGACGCTTCCCGTGTCCTGGACAATCACATGTGCAGCAAGTGCTGGAGGAGCTCGAGCTCCGGGTTTCGGAGCTTGAGCAGCAACTGGTGACATTGCGTGCATCCGTGAGGCTGAGAGCTGCGTGAGTAGCACATTTCAAGAGGTGGTCATCCCGCAGCGTAAGAGTGTGCAGGCAGAGAGGGGATGGATGACCGCCAGACAGACTAGGCAGGTAGTGCAGGAGTCCCCTGAGTGCATCTTGCTCTCGAACCAGTAGGTGAGGTCAATGGTTCCTCTGGGGAGTACAGCCAGAGGAGGAAGATTGGGAAAGCAATAGTGATAGGAGATTCGATAGTTAGGGGAACAGACAGGATTTTCTGCGGCCGCAGACATGATTCCAGGATGGTATGTTGCCTCCCTGGTGCCAGGGCCCAGGATGTCACTGAGTGGCTGCAGGACATTCTGAGGGGCGAGGGTGAACAGCCAAAGGTCGTGGTCCATATCGGTACCAATGACATAAGTAGAAAGAGGGATGAGATCCTGCAGGCAGATTTTAGGGAGCTAGGAAAGAGATTAAAAAGCAGGACCTCAAAGGTAGTAATCTCTGGATTACTCCCAGTGCCACGAGCTAGTGAGTATAGAGCAGATGGATGCGTGGCTGGAGAGATGGTGCAGGAGGGAGGGCTTCAGGTTCCTGGGACATTGGGATTCTAGGGGAGGTGTGACCTGTACAGACCGGACGGGTTGCACCTCAACAGAGCCGGGACCAATATCCTTGCGGGGGGGGGGGGCGGTGGGGGGGTTGCTAGTGCTGTTGGGGAGGGTTTAAACGAATTTGGCAGAGGGATGGGCACCAGGATGTAGCATTAGAAAGGAGAAACAAGGTGCACAAAGAATTGGGAGAGACAGATAGCACTAGAGTAAGAAATAGTACAGTATTAGGTGGGGTCAGACTAAGAGAGAATACAAGAAGGTCTAAGATAGGTTTACAGTGCATGTGTGTAAATGCACAAAGCATGGTAAATAAGGTTGGTGAGTTGCAGTTGCAAATAGCCACATGGGATATGATGTCATGACAATAAAGGAGACCTGGCTCAAAAAAGCGCAGGATTGGGTACTAAATATTCCTGGATATGAAGGTGTTCAGGAAAGATAGGGAAGGAAAGAAAGGAGGTGGGGTGGCAGTGTTGATTAAGGAGAATATTACAGTGCTGGAGAGAGAGGATGTCCTGGAGGGGTCAAGGACAGAATCTATTTGGTTCAAGTTAAGAAACAATAGAGGTGCCATTACACCACTAATTGTATTCTATAGACCACCAACTAGTGGGAAGGATATAGAGGAGCAAATTTGCAGGGAAATTACAGAGAGATGCAAGAATTATAGAGTAGTGATAATGGGGGACTGCAACTAAACTAATATAGACTGGGAGAGTAATAGTGTAAAGGGCAGAGAGGGGGAAGAATTTCTGAAGTGTGTTCAGGAGAACTTTCTTGATCAGTATTTGCACGGCCCAATGAGGAAGGAGGCATTGCTGGATCTATTTCTGGAGAATGAGGTGGGTCAATTGGGACAAGTGTCTGCAGGGGAACATATAGGTAACCGTGATCATAGTATCATAAGGTTTAGATTAGCTATGTTAAAGGACAAGGAGCAATCTAGAGTAAAAATACTTAATTGGAGGAAGGCCAATTTCAGTGGGTTGAGAACGGATCTGGCCCGGGTAAATGGGAATCAAAGACTGGCAGGCAAAACTGTAATCGAACAATGGGCTGTGTTTAAAGAGGAGATGGTTCAGGTACAGTCGAGGTACATTCCCATGAGGGGGAAAGGTAGGGCAACCAAAGCCAGAGCTCCCTGGATGATGAAAGAGATAGAGAGTAAGATGAAGCAGAAAAAGGGGGCGTATGACAGATGTCAGGTTGAGAATACAAGTGAGAACCAGGCTGAATATAGAAAGTTCAGAGGGGAAGTGAAAAAGATAATAAGAGGGGCAAAGAGAATAAGAATAGAATGGCAGCTAACATAAAAGGGAATCCTAAGTCTTCTACTAGGCATATAAATAATGAACAGGTAGTAAGAGGAGGGGTGGGGCCGATTAGGAACCAAAAAAGAGACGTACGCATGGAGGCAGCGGGCATAGCTGAGGTACTAAATGAATACTTTGCATCTGTCTTCACCAAGGAAAAAGATGCTGCCAAAGCCATAGTGAAAGAGGAGGTAGTGGAGATACTGGATGGGATAAAACTTGATAGAAGAGGTACTAGAAAGGCTGGCTGTACTTAAAGTAGATAAGTCACCAGGACCGGATGAGATGTATCCTCGGATGCTGAGGGACGTAAGGGTGGGAATTGCTCCTTTGCTTATTGCTTCTCACCTTTCTACCATCTATTTCTGACTTCATATGACTTCCCTCTTTTCCACTACCTAGGTTCCCATCCCCCTGCCAAATTAGTTTAAATCCTCCCGAACCGCCCTAGAAAATATTACCCCACCCTATCCCCGTAACCCCACGTATTTAATCCCCCTAACACTAAGGGTCAATTTATCATAGCCAATCAACCTAACCCGCACATCTTTGGACTGTGGGAGGAAACCGGAGCACCCGGAGAAAACCCACGCAAACACGGGGAGAATGTGCAAACTCCACACAGACAGTCACCCGAGGCCGGATTCGAACCCGGGTCTCTGGCGCTGTGAGGCAACAGTGCTAACCACTATGCCACCGTGCTGCCAAGAACTGTCAAACTCATGAGAAGTACTGCACCCCAAAACACTACTTAAACTTTAAATAAAATTTTAAAAAACATCCCAATCATTAAATTAAGTATAAATAAGTTTAAAAAAATAATTTAAACAATAATTTTTTTTTTTGAAAAAAATAAATTTTTAATAAAAAGGGTCTAAAACTAAACTTACCTTATTGTAGATTCTTTAAAATAATAAACCTGTGGAATTTTTTTTTCTAAATTGCACTAAAACACCACTTACCTGTAAAAATAAATACTTACGTGTGCTTTTTACAAGCGTAAAGACCGGAGGCCTTTACACATGCGCAAATCCCCCAAAACAGAGGAAATCCAAGACGCACGCGCTGCCCCCTACAGCGCACACGCTAGCCTCTTCAACTCTTGGGTGAGAGGAGAGGAAATGCCGGTTTTCAGCGCATGCGCTGTGCATGCTGAAAACCGGCATTTCCTCCGGCCAGACGCGTGAGTACCCCTTCCGTACTCACGCGTTTGGGGAGGAATTTCTGCCCCAATGTTTCAGGTCGATGACAAGGTCACTGGCTTGAAGCGTTAACTCTGTTTCTCTCTCCACAGATGCTGCCTGACCTGCTGAGTATTTCCAGTATTTTCTGTTTTTATTTCAGATTTCCAGCATCTGCAGTATTTTGCTTTTATTTTTTATATGTTTATCAAAGATTTTTGGATTCCTTTTTATGTTACCCACTAATCTTTTCTCATTCTCTCTCTTTGCCTTTTTTATATCCTTTTTCCATTTCCCCCTGCACTCTGATTCTGCCTGGTTTTCTACCTTTATTCTGTATCTGACATTTCTCATAAACCTTCTTGTTCTGTTTTATTTTAACCTCTAATTCCTTTGTCATCCAGGGAGCTCTGGTTTTGGATGCTCCATCTTTCTTCCTTATGGGAATACGCTTGGTTTGTACCCGAACTAGCTCTGCCTTGAACATAGAAACAGAAGATAGGAGCAGGAGTCGGCCATTCGGCCCCTCGAGTCTGTTCCGCCATTTAATGAGATCATGGCTGATCATCCAAACTCAGTACCCTGTCCCTGCCTTCTCTCCATATCCCTTGATCCCTTTAGCCTTAAGAAATATATCTAACTCCTTGTAGGCTGCCTGTGAATTTCCTCTGAGGGCAGTGCTCAATGATGTGCTCCAGGGTCTGATTAGGAGCTCCACAGTCGCTTGATGGGAATGTTTTAATCTTCCATCTATGGAGAAGGCGGCAGCATCTACAATGGCGGGTTCTGAGGCAGTTGCTGGTTGTCAACTGTTTGCGAGGAAGCTTTGATTCTGCAGGTTTCACTGTGGGGTCCTCTATGAGGAATTAATTTCGTACGTCGCAGTTCTTCCAAGCATTTCGCCATCGGTCATCAAGGCTGAGGGGAGATCGCTGAAGGGCTTCGGCGACGGTCCAAAATGGCCTTCTAGATTTGAGACGGGTTGGTGGTGGGTTGTTCAAGTCGGCCTGGATCAGCGTGTCTTTGCTGGTGTAACGGTTATATTCTCTGGAGACTGTGTGTTCGCATATCACTGAAATTGGCCGTCTTTCAGTTGTGTATTATCTAATAGCACAGGGTGAATGTCAGGGGCAAACTGTCAATATTAGAACGTGACATTATCAGATTACTGACCCGTGTTATCAGATTACTGACCCGTGTAATCAGATTACTGACCCGTGTTATCAGATTACTGACCGTGTTATCAGATTACTGACCCGTGTTATCAGATTACTGACCCGTGTTATCAGATTACTAACCCGTGTTATCAGATTACTGACCGTGTTATCAGATTACTGACCCGTGTTATCAGATTACTGACCCGTGTTATCAGATTACTGACTGTGTTATCAGATTACTGACCGTGTTATCAGATTACTGACCCGTGTTATCAGATTACTGACCGTGTTATCAGATTACTGACCCGTGTTATCAGATTACTGACTGTGTTATCAGATTACTGACCCGTGTTATCAGATTACTGACCGTGTTATCAGATTACTGACCCGTGTTATCAGATTACTGACCCGTGTTATCAGATTACTGACCCGTGTTATCAGATTACTGACCATGTTATCAGATTACTGACCCGTGTTATCAGATTACTGACCCGTGTTATCAGATTACTGACCCGTGTTATCAGATTACTGACCCGTGTTATCAGATTACTGACCGTGTTATCAGATTACTGACCCGTGTTATCAGATTACTGATCCGTGTTATCAGATTACTGACCCGTGTTATCAGATTACTGACCCGTGTTATCAGATTACTGACCGTGTTATCAGATTACTGACCCGTGTTATCAGATTACTGACCCGTGTTATCAGATTACTGACCCGTGTTATCAGATTACTGACCCGTGTTATCAGATTACTGACCTGTGTTATCAGATTACTGACCCGTGTTATCAGATTACTGACCATGTTATCAGATTACTGACCCGTGTTATCAGATTACTGACCGTGTTATCAGATTACTGACCCGTGTTATCAGATTACTGACCCGTGTTATCAGATTACTGACCGTGTTATCAGATTACTGACCCGTGTTATCAGATTACTGACCCGTGTTATCAGATTACTGACCATGTTATCAGATTACTAACCCGTGTTATCAGATTACTGACCGTGTTATCAGATTACTGACCCATGTTATCAGATTACTGACCGTGTTATCAGATTACTGACCCGTGTTATCAGATTACTGACCCGTGTTATCAGATTACTGACCCGTGTTATCAGATTACTGACCCGTGTTATCAGATTACTGACCCGTGTTATCAGATTACTGACCATGTTATCAGATTACTGACCCGTGTTATCAGATTACTGACCGTGTTATCAGATTACTGACCCGTGTTATCAGATTACTGACCCGTGCTATCAGATTACTGACCCGTGTTATCAGATTACTGACCCGTGTTATCAGATTACTGACCATGTTATCAGATTACTGACCCGTGTTATCAGATTACATCCTAGGGTACTTAAGGAAGTGGCCCTAGGAACAGTAGATGCATTGCTGGTCATCTTCCAAAATTCGATAGACTCTGGAACAGTTCCCATGGATTGGAGGGTAGCTAATGTTGCCCCACTATTCAAAATGGTGGTAAACGGGGAATTACAGACTGGTAAGCCTGACATCGGTAGTGGGGAAAATGTTAGAATCCATGATAAAAGATGTAATAGCAGAGCACTTGGAAAACAGTGACAGGATCGGACAAAGTCAACATGGATTTACAAAAGGTAAATCGTGCTTGACTAATCTACTGGAATTTTTTGAGGATGTAACTGGTAGAATAGAAAAGGGAGAACCAGTGGATATGGTGTATTTGGACTTTCAGAAGGCTTTCAATAAGGCCCCGCATAAGAGATTAGCGTGTAAAGTTAAGGCACATGGGATTGGGGACAAGGTACTGACTTGGATAAAGAACCGGTTGGCAGACAGAAAGCAAAGAATTGGAATAAACGGGTCTTTTTCCGAGTGGCAGGCAGTGACTAGTGGGGTACCGCAGGGATCGGTCCTAGGACCCCAGCTATTCACAATATATATAAATGACCTAGACGAGGGAACTAGATGTAATATCTCCAAGTTTGCAGATGACACAAAGCTGGGTGGGCGTGTGTGCTGTGAGGAGGATGCCGAGAAACTCCAGTGTGATTTGGACAGGTTGGGTGATTGGGCAGAAGCATGGCAGATGCAGTATAGTGTGGATAAATGTGAGGATATCCACTTTGGTGGCAAAAACAGGAAGGCAGATTATTATCTGAACAGCAATAGATTGGGAGAAGGGGAAGTGGAACGAGACCTGGGTGTCCTTATGCACCAGTCGCTGAAGGTAAGCATGCAGGTGCAGCAGGCGGTTAAGAAGGCAAATGGTATGTTGGCCTTCATAGCGAGAGGATTCGAGTACAGGAGCAGGCATGTCTTGCTGCAGTTGTACAGGGCCTTGGTGAGACCACACCTTGAGTATTGTGTGCTGTTTTGGTCACCTTATCTGAGGAAGGATGTTCTTGCCATGGAGGGAGTGCAGCGAAGATTCACCAGACTGATACCTGGGATGGCAGGAATGACGTATGAGGAGAGATTGGGTCGATTGGGCTTATACTCGCTGGAGTTTAGAAGAATGAGAGGGGATCTCATTGAAATTATAAAATTCTAACAGGACTGGACAGACTGGATGCAGGAAGGATGTTCCCGATGGCCGGGGAGTCCAGAACCAGGGGTCACAGTCTAAGGATAAGGAGTAAGCCATTTAGGACAGAGATGAGGAGGAATTTCTTCACCCAGAGAGTGGTGAACCTGTGGAATTCTCTGCCACAGAAGGCAGTGGAGGCCAATTCATTAAATATATTCAAGAAGGAGTTGGATATACTTCTTAAGGCTAAAGGGATCAAGGGATATGGGGAGAAGGCAGGGACAGGGTACTGAATTTGGATGGTCAGCCATGATCTCATTGAATGGCGGAGCAGGCTCGAGGGGCCAAATGGCCTACTCCTGCTCCTATCTTCTATGTTTCTATGTTTCTATTACTGATCTGTGTTATCAGATTACTGGCCTGTGTTATCAGATTACTACCTGTGTTATCAGCGTTAAGGGCCAGGCTGCTATTGTCCAGAAATGGCCTTATTTTGGCTTTTTAAATAAAGAATAGTTTTGCTGCTTCAGTACATGAATGTCTTCGAATGTGGTTCTTGGCTGGGCAGGGATCCCATCATATAGAAGGCAAGTGGATTAACTCTTAATACCAAAGCAAAACAATGCGAATGCTGGAAATCTGGAATAAAAACAGAAAATGCTGGAACTACTCAGCAGGCCAGGGCAGCATCTGTGGAGAGAGAAACAGAGTTAACGTTTCAGGTCGGTGACCCTTCGTCAGAACTTAACGTGCACTTGATCCACGGGATCCCCTGGATTGGTTTTGATCGCCTGAGGGGGTTGGAGTAACATTTTCCAGAGTAGATTTTTTCCCTTTTTGGCCCTGGGTTTTTCTCTTTTTTTTTGCCTCTCCCAGGGGATTACATGGCTGGGGGAGGGGTGGGGGTGGGAGAGAGAGTGGGAGGAGGTTGGGAGGAGGGAGGAAGCGTTTAGTTACGATGCTCTAGACATCATGGTGTGGGGTGAGCTTGATGGACCAGCTGGTCTTTTCCTGCCTGCCATTTTCTATGTCCGTCTTTTACATTTAGTGACAGAGGCTTTGTGTTCATCTCTATTCCATTTCCTCTCCTTTTGTGAGATGGCTTAGTTAGAGGATGACAATCACAAGCCTTGACAGCTCTGAAGAAATTCAGATGGACCTCTCCTAGAATCATAGGATCATAGAATGGTTACAGCACAGAAGGAGGCCATTCGGCCCATCGAGCCCGTGCCGGCTCTCTGCAAGAGCACTTCAGCTAGTCCCACTGCCCGGCCCTTTCCCCGTAGCCCTGCAAATTTTTCCCCTTCAGATACTTATCCAATTCCCTTTTGAAAGCTGTGATTGATTCTGCCTCCGCCACCCTCTCAGGCAGTGCATTCCAGATCTTAACCACTCGCTGCGTAAAAAGGTTTTTCCTCATGTCGCCTTTGGTTCTTTTGCCAATCAGCTTAAATCTGCGACCTCTGTTTCTCGACCCTTCTGCCAATGGGAACAGTTTCTCTCTATCTACTCTGTCCAGACCCCTCATGATTTTGAACACCTCTATCAAATCTCCTCTCAACCTTCTCTGCTCTAAGGAGAACAACCCCAGCTTCTCCAGTCTATCAATGTAACTGAAGTCCCTCATTCCTGGAATCATTCTCGTAAATCTTTTCTGCACCCTCTCTAAGGCCTTCACATCCTTCCTAATGTGCGGTGCCCAGAATTGGACACTGTACTCCAGTTGGGGCCGAACCAGTGTTTTATACAGGTTCATCATAATTTCCACACTTTTGTACTCTATACCTCTATTTATGAAGCCCAGGATCCCGTAAGCCTTTTTAACCACTTTCTCAACCTGCCCTGCCACCTTCAATGATTTGTGCACATATATCCCCAGGTCTCTCTGTTCATGCACCCCCTTTAGGATTGTACCCTTTAGTTTATATTTCCTCTCCTCATTCTTTCTACCAAAATGTATCACTTCACACTTTTCTGCATTAAATTTCATCTGCCACGTGTCTGCCCATTTCACCAGCCTGTCTATGTCTTCCTGAAGTCTATCACTACCCTCCTCACTGTTCACTGTACTTCCAAGTTTTGTGTCATCTGCAAATTTTGAAATTGTGCCCTGTACACCCACGTCCAAGTCATTAATATATATCAAGAAAAGCAGTGGCCCTAGAACCGACCCCTGGGGAACACCACTGTATACCTTCCTCCAGTCCGAAAAACAACCGTTCACCACTACTCTCTGTTTCCTATCACTTAGCCAATTCCGTATCCATGCTGCCACTGTCCCTTTCATTCCAGGGGCTTCAACTTTGTTAGTAAGCCTATTATGCGGCACTTTGTTGAACGCCTTTTGGAAATCCATGTACACCACATCAACTGCATTGCCCTCATCAACCCTCTCTGTTACCTCATCAAAGAACTCAATCAAGTTAGTTAAACACGATTTGCCTTTAACAAATCTGTGCTGTTTTTTTAAAATTAACCCACACTTGTCCAAGTGACTGTTAATTTTGTCTCTGATTACTGTTTCTAAAAGCTTCCCCACTATCAAGGTCAAACTGACTGGCCTGTAGTTGCTGGGTTCATCTTTACACCCTTTTTTGAACAATGCTGCAACATTTGCAATTCCCCAGTTCTCTGGCATTACCCCATAGCGAAGGAGGATTGGAATATTGGCCTAGAAATTGAGTTTGGGGCGGCCAGCTCGCTCGCGCCCAGAAATTACCGCTGCGCGCGGAGCCACTTGTGCCCGCCGGAAATTCAGTTTCAGCGCCCCAAGTCGAAGCCGGCCGCAAATCAAGGGTTTCGGCGCCCCCGCTTGGGGCGCTGAAACTGAATATCGGCGCGCTAAGTGCCGCAGCGCCACCCGCTGCGGAGCGGCAGGCTGCGGTACTGCAGGCCTTCCTCCCTCTCTTAAGGGGGAGGTGCCTGCAACAGCGAGATCGCCGCTCGCTAGTGCCGGCAAATGAGCCTGGCACCACGGAGAAGTGCCGGGCTCCCGGAAAACAGCCGGCAATGCCGCGGGGGGGGTGGTGGTGGTGGAGGAGGCCGGGGAAAGAGGTGCGGGCAGGCGGCCGCCGAAAAAGCTGCCGGCCGCACCTCCGCCTTAACTCGCCCCACTACCGCATCAGTTCGGCCCCGTTTTCTGGTTGCTGTTTGCGGCCGCCGCGGAAGAGGCGGCCGCAACTCAATATGGCGGTTGGGCCGGTAGCGGGGCGGTAGCGGGGCACTGCGCACACCGATGACGTCATCGGTGGCGGCGCAGCGCCACTGGCTAACGCCGCCATTACCGCAGCACTGAATATCGGGGAAAGCTCAGCAAGTGGCGCAAAAGCCCTCTTTGGGCGAAAACTGGGCGCAAAGCCTACTGAATTTCTAGCCCATTATGTCCAGTACCTCCGTGATTTCCTCCCTCAATTCCCTCAGTGTCCTAGAATGCAACCCATCTGGTCCTGGTAATTTATCTACTTTAAGTACAGCCAGCCTTTCTAATACCTCCTCTTTATCAATTTTTATCCCATCCAGCATCTCCACTACCTCCTCCTTTACTATGTCTATGGCAGCATTTTCTTCCTTGGTGAAGACAGATGCAAAGTACTCGTTTAGTACCTCAGTCATGCTCTCTGCCTCCTTGCTTAGGTCTCCTTTTTGGTCCCTAATCAGCCCCACCCCTCCTCTTACTACCCGTTTACTATTTATATACCTATAGAAGACTTTTGGATTACCTTTTATGTTGGCTGCCATTCTATTCTCATACCCTCTCTTTGCCCCTCTTATTTTCTTTTTCCTTTCCTGAAACCTACCCCATACACCTTCAATATAGAGAGAAGCCTCACAGTCAGATTCCCCAACCATCCTCCCTCATACCCTTGTTTTTCCTGTTCCTTCACCCACTGATAGCCCAACGGTGCCACCCCTTTACCAGCTCCCTGCGAGGCAGGCTGTCCAGACTCCTGCTTGGGACAGTCTTGCCATTCCACCTGTGGCACAAAAGTACAAATACATCTGCAGTGGACAGAACCTTTAAATAAAGGTGAAGCTCACCGATGGGCAAAGGACAGCATCAATGGGTTTAAAAACTTGCCACAATTTCTCTGAAATTGTCACGGTAAAATTCCTGCTCCCATAAGCTCTTTTTGGAAGTTCATGTGATGTGCTCCTTGGATTCCATTGTCCGCGCTGCGTTAAGGTCTCGGCCATGCCAGGATTTCCTGTGTGCTGTTTTGCAGTGCCCATGAGTGCCCCCAGTGTGATAATGAGCCCCAACAGGAAGATCGGGCAGTGTAAAGTGTCAACATAACAGAGGGTACTGTAGGATTCTCAAAATTAACAGATCCCCCAAAACGAAGGAAAACCCTATTAAAAATGACCTTGGACATGTTCGGGCTTGTAAAGAAAAAGGCTGTTACAGAAATTGGGATCTACCTCTGCAGTAGACAGTTTGAGTATTTGAGATAGTCAAACTGTCTGGGGGAACTATAAACGTCACTCAGCCCCTATCAAGAAATTTACATGCTATCAATAGACCCACGGAAGAACAGCCTCACAGGACCCATCCAAAAACATGCATGATGCGCCTCAATAACTTCAAGGCTCAAAGTTAACTGGATAAAACAAGGCTTTTATTAGCAAAGAAAGATGCCTGTGTCTTCACCTAGCTTCACCTAGCATTCTGCTGTTCTGCTGCAAGACAAGCCTGGGCTTGTCTTAAGTAGGGCCAGGTATGGGCGGAGCCGACACACCCAATGGGGAGAAAGGGGGCGGTGCACTATATACAATACAAGGTAAAACACAGGAGCAGGCAATACAAACACAGGAGCAGGCAATACAATATATGTAGTTAAATACAGAGTCTGATGAATGACATATTTCATCACATTCACCCCTTCTACAGATTTAGTCTGTCCGGGGGTGTGATAGTCCTCTGTGACCGACGTAACGGTTGCGGTGCCGCGGGTGCCGGCTGGGTGTCCCGGGTGACCTCCTGGGTCTCTGCCGGGGGTGCCACCGGGGTTGTTGAAGGAGTAGGTGGTGGGGGTACCGTTGGCTGATGTTCTTCCGGGGGTGATGAAAGAATAGTGGGTGGAGTGGGTGGGTAATAGTTGTTGTGGTTGTTGTCGTTGTTGCTGTTGTTGTTGTAGTCGTTGTCGTTGTTGCTGTTGTTACCGGCTGGGGCGAAGTCTTTTATGGACACAGTGTCCTCCCGTCCGTCGGCGTGCCGGACATACGCATATTGTGGGTTGGCGTGGAGCAGGTGCACTGGCTCCATGAGAGGGTCCGTCTTGTGGCCCCTCACATGCTTCCGCAAAAGTACCAGACCTGGGGTGGAGAGCCATGATGGTATGGATACGCCTGAGGTGGATTTCCGGGGAAACACAAACATTAGCTCATGAGGCGTGGCATTAGTGGCGGTACACAATAGTGACCGTATTGAGTGGAGCACATCTGGGAGGACTTCCTGCCAGCGGGAGATAGGGAGGCCCTTGGTCCTTAGAGTTAGAGTGACTGCCCTCCATACTGTCCCGTTCTCTCGCTCCACCTGACCGTTACCCCGGGGGTTGTAGCTGGTGGTACGGCTCGTGGCAATCCCCTTGGACAGCAGGTACTGGCGTAGCTCTTCACTCATGAAGGACGCCCCCCTATCCGTGTGGATATAGCTTGGCATTCCGAACAGGCACAACAGGCTGTTGAGGCATTTAATGACCGTGGCGCTGGTCATGTCTGGGCAGGGGAAGGCGAATGGGAAACGGGAGTATTCGTCCACAATGTTCAGGAAGTAAACATTGCGGTCGACGGACGGGAGGGGGCCCTTGAAATCTAAGCTAAGCCGCTCAAAGGGCCGTGTAGCTTTGATTAGGTGGGCTCTATCAGGGCGGTAGAACCGAGGCTTGCACTCAGCGCAAGTGCGGCAGTTCCTGGTCAGAGACCGGACTTCCTCAATCGAGTAGGGTAAGTTGCGGGACTTTATGAAGTGGAACAGCCGTGTGACCCCTGGGTGGCAGAGGTCGTTGTGGAGGGTCTGTAGCCGATCCCCGGTGGCGTTGGCACACATCCCTCGTGAGAGGGCGTCGGGGGATTCGTTAAGGGCCCCCGGTATATGATGTCGTACTCGAAGGTGGAGAGCTCGATCCGCCACCTAAGAATCTTATCATTTTTAATCTTCCCCCTCTGTTTATTATTGAACATAAACGCTACCGACCGCTGGTCGGTAAGTAGGGTGAAGCATTTGCCGGCTAGGTAGTGCCGCCAGTGGCGCACTGCCTCCACGATGGCTTGGGCCTCCTTTTCCACGGAGGAGTGTCTGATCTCGGGCCCCTGGAGGGTCCTCGAGAAGAAAGCTACGGGCCGCCCCGCCTGGTTGAGGGTGGCCGCCAAGGCAAAGTCAGACGCATCACTTTCCACTTGAAAGGGAGTGTTCTCGTCCACTGCCTGTAGCGTGGCCCACTCAATATCCTGCTTAATGCTTTTGAAGGCAGCATGGGCCTCAGCAGAGAGCGGGAAAGAGGATGCTTTCAAGAGGGGGCGGGCTTTATCGGAGTAGTTAGGGACCCATTGGGCATAATACGAGAATAACCCCAGGCACCTTTTCAGGGCTTTGGGAGTGTTGGGCAGGGGCAGCTCCCGTAGGGGGCACAATCGGTCGGGGTCTGGTCCAATTTCCCCATTCTCCACCACGCTGCCTAGTATGCAGAGGCACGTGGTGTTGAAAACGCATTTGTCCTCGTTGTAAGTGAGGTTGAGCTTTTGTGCGGTTTTCAGAAACCTCGCGAGGTTTGAGTCGTGGTCCTGTTGGTTGTGGCCGCAGATGGTGACGTTGTCGAGATAGGGGAAGGTTGCCTGCAAGTGGTGGTCATCGACCATGCGGTCCATCTCCCTCTGAAAGACCGAGACCCCATTCGTCACCCCAAAGGGGACTCTGAGGAACTGGTAGAGGCGTCCGTTTGCCTCGAAGGCGGTGTACGAACGGTCCTCTGGTCTGATAGGGAGCTGGTGGTACGCTGACTTGAGGTCGATAGTGGCGAACACCCGGTATTGGGCGATTTGGTTCACCATCTCGGATATGCGGGGTAGCGGGTAGGCGTCTAGTTAGGTATAGATGTTGACTGTTTGACTATAGTCAATCACCATCCGCTTCTTCTCGCTACCCCTCACCACCACCACTTGGGCGCGCCGCGGGCTGTTGCTGCGTTCAATAATGCGCTCCCTCAGGAGCCTGTCTACCTCGGTCGTGATAAACCGCCTGTCCGCCCAGCTGTACCTCCTGCTTTTGGTCGCTATTGGCCGGCAGTTAGGGGTAAGGTTCGCGAATAGCGAAGGCGGCTTTACCTTCAGGGTAGCCAGACCGCACACTGTGAGGGGCGGCTGGGTCCCACCGAAATTGAGCGTGATGCTTTGGTGGTGGCACTGAAAATCCAGGCCCAAGATCACGCTCACACATAAATCCTTCATAATTAACAGTTTAAAATTATTATATACAGTGCCTTTAACGGACAATCGTACCGCGCAGTAACCCGCAATAGTCGATATCTGGGTTTTGTCGGCCATAGAGATCGTGCCCTGAGTAGGGACTATAGTTAGAGAGAGTCGTTGTACCAGACCAGGGTGAATGAAGCTCTCCGTGCTCCCGCTGTCAATTAAACATTTAACCTTGCACCCGTTTACCTCGATGTCCACCATCGATTTGGATAGTGGGTGCGGTCTGGACTGGTCCACTGTGATCGACGCCACTGTAGGGCCCTGATCAGGACAAGATGGTGGGCCACACGAGGCCGGGTAAGATGGCGTCCACGATGTCTGCTCGCGAGATGGCGGACCCCACGAGGTCGGACAAGATGGCGTCCCAGATGGCTGCTCCCACGGCGCGCACGCAGCGGTGGCGGGTTTGCCTGCGGGGTTCCCTCTGCACACCTTCCCAAAGTGCCCCTTCTTACCGCACTTATAGCAGGTGGTGCCTTTCGCCGGGCACAGGTTCCTGGTGTGCTTCGGCTGCCCACAGAAGTAGCATTTGGGGCCCCGATGCGTCGCGGCGGTCGTAGGGCTTCTGGGGGGAGAGCAGGGCCCCGACGGTGTTGGGCTACCAGGCGGGGAAGATGTCTTCCAACATGGCGGTGCCCTTGGTGCATACGAGGCGGCGTGGGCCACGCGGCCTGAAGAGTAGGAGTCAGAGTTCTTCTGAGCCACATCCAGCGATCGCGCTGTGTCCACAGCCTGTGTCAGATCTAGACCCGTTTTCTCTAGCAGTCTCTGCCGGATGTAATTAGAGCTAAGGCCTGCGATAAAGGCATCCCGAATAAGCTCGTCTGTGTATACCGTGGCTTTCACGTCTTTGCATTTGCAGTCTTTGCCAAGCACTTTTAGGGTGACTAGAAAGTCCTCTAGCGACTCTCCGGGTCGCTGTGTGCAGGTAGCAAGCAGATGCCCGGTGTACACCTCGTTGGTAGGCCGCTGATCGTGGGCCTTTAGAATGTTGCAGGCATCCAGGTAGGTGGCGGCGTCTTGGATGAGTGGAAAAACCCGGTGGCTTACCCAATTCTGCAGGATCCCGAGTTTCACATCTCCGGTGGCTTTAGAGGCTGTGACGGCTTCGGAGTTGGCCATAAAAAATTCCAAGCACTGGAACCAGTGTCCAAACCGTGCCGATGCATCCGAAGCATGCGGGTCCAAATCCAAGCGTTCCGGTTTCAAAAGTTGATCCATCGTTGAAAGTTTGCTAATAAAATTGATGCGCCTCAATAACTTCAAGGCTCAAAGTTAACTGGATAAAACAAGGCTTTTATTAGCAAAGAAAGATGCCTGTGTCTTCACCTAGCTTCACCTAGCATTCTGCTGTTCTGCTGCAAGACAAGCCTGGGCTTGTCTTAAGTAGGGCCAGGTATGGGCGGAGCCGACACACCCAATGGGGAGAAAGGGGGCGGTGCACTATATACAATACAAGGTAAAACACAGGAGCAGGCAATACAAACACAGGAGCAGGCAATACAATATATGTAGTTAAATACAGAGTCTGATGAATGACATATTTCATCACAATGTATAAAACAAATTGTTTCACCAACCTACAAAGAATCTCAGACCCCACAGGAAACAAACACTGAGGACATTTCACTACAATTAAATAAGAGCTCAACAGCTCAGGAAACCATTCCGAAACCACTTCTCACATTTTTAAACAACTTCAACAGCTCAGGGAGCCATCCCGGCACCACTTAAACAAATTATAGAACTCAATGTTAACGAGCCCGCCAAATTCTAACAATAAACCTAAACTGATTTGGCGTGCAGATTAGCAGGCCTCGATTAGTATAATTGGAGGCCTGTTCAAGAAGTTCAAACAGTTGAAACAGTTCCAAGTACAAGTTGAAGAAAGGAGTTCAAGAAGAGCCATCATCGAGTAACATCAAGATCAAGGAGCAAGCATCTCGAAGCAGTTCTCTCTCTCGAAGAAGTAACACACCATCGGACACCTCGTGGCACCAAGGGCCCCACAAAACAACCAACCGAATATTACCCTCAGCCAACCAGGCAATATTGGGCCACCGTGACCAACGGAAAACCAACTCGGAAGAAACCGAAGATCCGCAAGTTTTTTCCACTCTACAAACTATTCCTGACTAGCCCCTGGGTAAGGTTTTATTCAAAAAGACTCTAAGCCCTATTTCTAACCAAAGAAAATTGGGTATTCACCTGATAGATCCAATACGCATCCTACCGCATCTGCGGACTCGCGAAGACTGACCAGATATGCAGGTGAAGTCCTCTACCGTGTCCGGGGTACGGCAGGCCCCAACCGACACATCTAGCGAACCCCGAAATCGCGAACCAGCTCAATTGTCAAGGAGTCATTTGGTGAGCATTATCCCTGATCCTTTACATAGATACATAGATACATAGAAGATAGGAGCAGGAGTAGGCCATTCGGCCCTTCGTGCCTGCTCCGCCATTTAATGAGATCATGGCTGATCCTTTAATTCAGTATCCCGTCCCCGCCTTCTCTCCGTAACCCTTAACCCCTTTTGCCCGTAGAAATATATCTAATTCCCTCTTAAATATATTTAATGAGCTGGCGTACACTGCCCTCTGTGGCAATGAGTTCCACAGGTTCACCACTCTCTGAGTGAAGAAATTCCCCCTCATCTCTGTCCTAAATGGTTTAGCCCTTATCCTTAAATTATGTCCTCTAGTTCTGTTCTCACCCGCCAAGGGAAACATTCCTTCTGCATCCAGTCTGTCTAGACCTGTCAGAATTTTATACACTTCTATGAGGTCCCCTCTCAATCTTCTAAACTCCAGTGTGTACATCCCTAAACTACATAGTCTCTCCTCATAGGTCATTCCCGCCATTCCTGGTATCAGCCTGGTGAATCGCCGCTGCACCCCCTCCATGGCAAGAACATCCTTCCTCAGATGAGGCGACCAAAACTGTACACAGTACTCGAGGTGTGGTCTCACCAGTGCCCTGTACAGCTGGAGCAAGGTATCCCTGTTCCTGTATTCTAACCCTTTTGCTATGAAGGCCAGCATACCGTTTGCCTTCTTGACCGCCTGTTGCACCTGCATGCTCGCCTTCAGTGACTGGTGTACAAGAACACCCAGGTCTCTCTGTACTTCCCCCTCTCCCAATCTATTGCCATTTAAATAATAATTTGCCCTCCCGTTCCTGCACCCAAGGTGGATAACTTCGCACTTGTCCACATTATAGTGCATCTGCCATTTATCCGCCCAATCGCCCAGTCTGTCCAAATCGCTCTGGAGCTTCCTGGTCTCTTCCTCTGAGCCCACCCCACCTCCTAGTTTAGTGTCGTCTGCAAATTTGGAAATGCTGCATCCGACTCCCTGATCCAGGTCATTAATGTAAATTGTGAACAGCTGGGGGCCCAGGACAGATCCCTGTGGTACCCCACTTGTTACTGCCTGCCATTCAGAAAATGAGCCGTTTATTCCAACTCTCTGTTTTCTATCTAGCCTAACTTAGCTAGTAAGGTGGGTTTGGGAGGGGTGAGAGATTTGTGTACTGTAATTTTCCCTCATGTATGTCGAAGTGTTTCCCCATTTTATTAGAATGTTATTATTGTGTTGTATTTTCTTTCTCAAATAAAAATTCAAAGTTCTTGCACCAAAACCAGTTGTCTGCTGCATTTTTATCACAACCCCCAAATAAGTCCAAGGTCTAGAACCAAGGGAGTGGGAGCGATTCGAACCGCTCATAAGTCAGAGGTGAAGCTGACCCCACACACCACCCCCTACATAATGGCGACGGGGGCAGGACCTTGGCAAAAGGAATGTGATGCAGTAAACACTGTTTTTGATGAGAGAACGAAGATGGAAGAGAGGATTTCCTCTTATGTATTTGAGAAGGTAAATATCACAAAGAAATGGGTGCTCAGTCTGTTGTGTGCTGAGCATCCAATGGTCGCTGCAGCCAAATGGACTGAGAGCAAGGATCATAAAAAGTCTGTGGAGAAAGCCATCTGGTTGGTCTGCTCCCAGCGACAGATCCAGCTTTTAGATAAATGCATCGAGGCACTGACAGAAGAGCTGCGGGAATCAGCTCAGCTGTCTCAAGCAAGGGCTCTAGCGGGGGAAGGATTATTGGAAGAACTAACCGCCCAAAACCAGGAAAAGATGCAGATAGTGGAAGAGCATAGGAACAGACAGGAATACTTTTGGTGTCAGGTCACCGAGGCAAAAGGTAAGGAACTAATGTTATGAGAAGAGAATGCCCGCCTCTGCCAGGCAAATAAAAGAACAGGAGAGTTTGAGAGACGTCCAGGCAGCTTAGAAGATAGCAAGCACTAGGGGGTTTGAAGCAAGAGATCACGGCCCCTGTCAGAAGCAGATCGATAGTTTAAAGCTTGCTCTGTCCAGGGCAAAAGGCATGGTGTGCCTAATAAGCCCGGGTGCGGCCCGGGTGGACCTGGAAGTAGAAGGGGAAACTGTTCAGACGTCACCTGTGGTGCCGGGGACCAACCCGGTTGGGCAGCAGGAGGGACGAACAATTTGTGAGGCTGGCAGGGAGTGCACACCACCACCACCTGTGGCACCGGGTTTTAACTCGGTTTGTCAGCAAGGAGAGGTGGGCGAACCAAAGCAGGAAAGGTCGGAGCCGGGGTCGATGTGCCAGGTCTGGCAGCAAAAATTTGGCCCGCCCGGCGGTGGTGGGGGTCAAGGACCCCTTGAAGGACAATTCGTGATTCCCCATGGTACCCAACAGCTTAGGGCTATGATAAGCCACCTGAATAAACTCACCCAAAAGGGAGACCCCTCGGTCCACTTCATGGAAGTGGAACAGGCAGCGGGCATTAACGAGTGCGATGACTCCGAGATGGCCAAAATGCTCCTTTTCTCTCTGGATGGCAAATTGTACCAGTCCCTCTCTGCGGAGAGCAAGAAAGGGCGGGGGGGGGGTACGCTGCCATCTGGGAGGGAGTTCTGGAGGCCATGGGTATGAACGGTGGTAGTCCTTTCTCCCGGGTGGAGAGGACAACACAGCTAGCAGGGGAGACCCCACAGGCTTTCGCAGACCGACTGTGGCCTGTGTACAAGAGTGCCTGTAATGGGGATCTTGACCGGGCTCACCTGAACCAGGACGAGCTGGCCCACTGGCTCCGAAGCCTGGTGGCAAACAGCTTGCCGCGGATCAGAGCCAAGGCTGAGCGGTGGTTTGACCCGAAAGGCCCCCGGGTCACCGAGGAGACAGTGGTCAGCCAACTGACCCTGGCTTACCGCAACGGTAGAGGGACAGAAGAACACCCACCAAAAGGAAAGGTACATGAAATGAAACCTAGCCAGAGTAAGAAAGAACGGCACCAGGAAGGGGGTAACCCTTCCGATACGAAGCGTAACTGCTTCGGGTGCAGGAAGAATGGGCATTGGAGAAGGGACTGTAGGAATCCGTGGAAGGATAACATAGGAAAGAACTCCCCAGCTCCTGCCCCAAAAACAGAAACACCGACCTCTCCCCCCCGACGCTTGATTCAATAGTAGCTGCGCTCCGAGTTATATTAACTGGCCAAGGGAAGGTAGCCACCACCACTGGTGCTTTAACCCCATCTGCCCCACCCAACCCAGACCTATGACTGGAACCAGCGCAGCCTGTCTACCTGTGTCCCCTTGAGTATGATGCATGGAAGAGGCCGCATGTTAAGATGGAGGTGGAAAAGGTGAAAGGGACCTATCTGTTAGACACGGGAGCATCGAGCACCATTGTCTATTCAGCTAACCCCGCCACCTCACCTCTGTCTAACGGGGTCCCGTACAGCTTAGTGGGGTCTACAGGTAAGGAGCAGGCTGGCTCGTTCTCCATCCCGCTGTCCATTCATTTAGGAGCACTCCACACCAAGTAGACCTGTGTTTTAATGAAATGGAAGCAGGAAGGGAAGGGGATCCTGGGGGCTGATTTTATCATAGGCCACAGGATTCTAGTGGATCTTAGGAACCACTGTCTGTGGGGAGCAAGGAAAATTAAGTGGCAGTCATCCCAGAGTAACAGGGCAAGGGGACCTTGTTTACCCTAAAACCAAAGGAGGGTTACGACCTTGAACAAATGGTCAGTAACACTCCGATGGAGTACCAGGCATTTGTGCGAGCACACCTCGCCGCATTTGCCACTCACAAACACGATTGTGGGAGGGTAAATGGGGTCGAGGTCAGTGTGAACAGGGACCCCATGACCCGACCACAAAAGCAATACAATTTCCCCAGGGAGGCGGAGGCAGACGTGGAAACGGCCATGGCTTCTTTAGTCAAACAGGGGGTATCGAGACCAATAGCCACCCACATAAACTCTCCACTGTGGCCGGTTAGAAAACCGGACAACTCCTGGAGGGCCACACCACAGTGGACTATCAGGTACTCAACCGAAACATCTCTGCCTGTGCACCCACGGTCGCAGCTGTCGCCGACCTCATTGGAAGTATTCCAGCCTCCGCGACCACCTTCACGGTGCTGGATATTTCCAACGGGTTTTGGTCCATCCCTCTACGGAGAGAGGACCAGTACAAGTTCGCCTTCACTTTTAAAGGCCAACAATACACCTGGAACTGCCTACCTCAGGGTTTCCACAACAGCCCTAGCATTTTTCACCGACAGTTAGTCCAGTATGTGGATGACCTGCTCCTATTCACCGATGAAGGAGAGGAACATGGTCCACTACTGGCTGAACCGCTGGAGTTGCTCAGGCAAGAAGGCTTTAAAGTAAAGCCGAAGAAGGTACAGATCGGCCACCAGGAAGTAAAATTCCTAGGGCTGGCTGTGTGCGTTGTGGAAAAGGCCATCGATAAAGCCAGAAGAGAAGCAGTGCAGGAGTTATCAGCCCCCAACACAGTCACAGGAGTGAAATCTTTTCTAGGGCTAACCGGGTACTGCAGAGATTTTATTGAGGATTACGCAGCCATAGCAGCCCCTCTGCTCCGACTCCTACACAAGGGAGTGGAGTGGGTTTGGGATGAGGGTTGCGAGGCAGCATTCGTATAACTCAAACAAGATCTGCAGACCGTGCCGGCTCTAGGGGCTATTGATGGGGGAAAAGAGTTTTTCCTGGAGGTAGCAGCCAGCGGGGACAGCCTGAGTGCAGTGCTGCTCCAGGAGCGGCATGGTCAGCTGAGACCGATGGTTTACTCCTCCAGGATACTCACAGATGTGAAGAAGGGCTATTCCAACTGTGAGAGGCACCTCCTCGCCACTCACTGGGCTGTGAAAAGATCATTGATCTTCACAGGTACCTCGCCCATCACCCTCCTCACCCATCACATGCCCACCCAGATGTTCCTAGATGGGAGAATTAAAGATGGGGCAGTGAGCAGTGCCCGCATTGCTCGTTGGACCCTGCTTCTCTCCCAGATGGACCTAAAGGTGAAAGGTCTCTGCGAGCCGAAGCTCGCGGCCAACGTGATTTATCCAGGGACGGCCCACCGGTGTTCCATTGAAGGGGTATGGGAAGTCAACATAGGTTTTCGGGCCGGGATACACCTCACAGGCCGCGAAATCTATGTGGACGGTTCCAGCACAGTATCTGCTGGGGAACGACTCATAAGGTGTGGAGTTTATGACCCAGGGGCAGACATTGCCCTGGCAATTAAACTCCCCAGCACCATGAGCACCCAGCAAGCTGAACTGTCTGCGGTAGTCTACGTGGTTACACACCCCGAGAAATTCCCTACCCCATACACGATTTGCTCAGACAGCATGTTCACACGCAATTCATGTACGGAATACCTGGCCATCTGGTCCCGCCGGGGATACACCTCCGCTGACGGGAGACCCCTGGCAATCAAGCCTCTGCTGGAGAAAATCATGGCAGCCATCGGGGAGGAAGGAAAGGTCTATATCCATAAAGTTAAAGCCCATTCAAAGACAGAGCCCATGCGGGAGGGCAACCAAAAGGCAGACGAATTGGCCAAGCAGGGGGCCAGGGAAGGAGAGTTCTGGCATCCCTACCAAACAGGTTCGGTAGCCGCAATCTGGGACAAGGGAGGCACACGGGGTAGCTTTGGTCCCGGACTTAAAACAGGCCCAAACCCAGGATCCCGTCCTCAGAACCGTCCTGAACGCGCTCACAAAAGGGGAAAAGGTAGAGGGCCCGTACAACACAGCAGCCATCACCGTTAAGGAAGGCATGCTGTTCAGGGGGGAGCAGTGGGTAGTGCCGCAACAGCACCAAAGGGAATTCCTCCAACTGGCCCATGAGGGTCCAGGAGCGAGGCATCCCGGGCCTGAGACCACCTGGCAGCGGGTGGAACAGGCAGGATGGTGGCCAGGACTGAGGGAACAGGTCCGCGAGTTTTGTGCCGGCTGTCTGGTGTGTGCTGCCAATAACCCTGACCCCCAGAAAAGAAAGGTATCTTTGGGACACACCAGGAGGGTAGAGGGACCATGGCAGTCGATCCAGATCGATTACATCATGCCCCTACCCACTGCCCAGGGAGGCTACAAGTACTGCCTAGTCCTGGTGGATGTGTTTTCAAAGTGGGTGGAAGCTTTTCCCTGCCGAACAGCTACCGCATTGGGTACAGCTAAGATCCTGGTCAGGGAAGTGTTCTCACGATGGGGACTCCCGCAGTATGTGGAGTCCGACCAAGGGAGTCACTTTACCGGACAGGTCATGCAAGAGACCCTCATGGTACTTGGCATCGAGGGGAAATGGCACATCGCCTACAACCTGCAGTTATCAGGTCCTGTGGAGCGTTTTAACCATACCATCAAAGAAAGGCTGCATAAGGAGACGGGAGACTCACCCAAGAAGTGGGTAGAAGTCTTACCGTTGGTCCCAATGGGGATCCGAGCCAGCCAGTCAAAAGGCACGGGGTATTTCCCACACGAGCTGATGACTGGTAGGGTTATGCGGACTCCCACCCATGTGCTAGCCCCGGTGCTCACGGAAGGTCAGCTCAGAGAGGTGAACCGGGACAGCTTCGTCAGGAAGCTGTTTGAGCACCTTAAACAGGTTCACTGGCAGGCTGCTAGCAACATGGGAGAACAGCACCGGAGTAACCGACTGCTGCTGGAACCCAACAGGCACCACGAGTGGGAGATAGGGGTTCAGGTCATGGTGAGGAACTTTGCCCGGTTAGGGAGTTTTGAACCATTGTACATGGGGCCGTACAGCATTGCAGACAAGGCCAGCCCCATGGTCTATGCCATAAAGATGCCCCGCCGCACAAAGTGGTTCCACATTAATCAATGTAAACTGTTTAAACCCGAGAAAGGGGAACGGCCAGCAAGGGTGAACCGCACTAAAGATAGAGATCCTCAGCCAGCTGTGGCAGACTCACAGACCGCACTGGTGGGGGCAGTGGCTTGTGTCACTGGAGGGGCCATCCCAACAATTATTTGGGACACACCCCCAGTAACCGGAGCCCTAAGAAGGTCTCCTCGCATCCCACAGCCTAAACCACCATGGTCACCAGTGTACCAGTTTAAACGGTTCAGCCCCAGAAGGGTCGCAACCCGTAAAGGAATGTCCAAGGTCAGGGATCAATCTAAGGACAGGGATCCCCAGCCTGCAGCCTCCAACGGTGAGGGACTCACAGGAGAGGTGGCGTTGGGCAAGGAAAGCAAGAGGGATCCCCAGCCTGCGGCCTCAGGCTGTGAGGAGCCCACAGGACAGGATAGGGACTCAGCAGCCACACAGAAGGGGGTAGTGTGCTGTAGTGCAGGAGGGCACATTCTCCCGATCATCTGGGGTTCAGGGAAACTCCCAGTTGTTTTAAGAAGGACTCTCCGGGTCCGGCGGCACAGACCACCTTACGCCCAGGCGTACAAGCTGCCCAGAGGCCACACAAGAGAGAGGCCGAACAGGAATTAGCCTGGCTGCCTGTAAACGGGCGGTGCATGTACATACAGTTTTCTGAATGTTAGGTGCTTTTTACAATTTTGGTAGTTTTAGGTTTTAGGTTATTATTTCATTATTTTACAATAAGTAATTTTAAATTTCGAGACTTGATCACTTGTCGAGCCAGAGAACCTTCTCGGGACAGGGCTATCTGTTTTGTGTGTCCCTACAGAGAGTAAATCGGCATGAGGAGGGTTCTGCTCCTGCTCGCCCTGGTAGGGGTGAGCATCGGTGACCGAGGAGACGTGGAGGACTCCCACATCTATGGGTGCTCGGGAGAGAGAGCACCGATCGTTACCGCTGGGGGTGGCAAACCGGGTGTGGAGGAGTTCGCTATTTACTTCCATGAGGGAAGGTGGCCAGTGTGGCTGGGGTCTAGCTCTACACAATACTCCAGCCAGACTGGGTTCACCTATGGGGAGGCCTCCATCCCGTGCCCCAGGGTACAGGTCGTTGCTACAATGGTCAGTGTCACCGAGGGGAAACGTGTGTGTTTGACATGTAAAGGACAAATTCCCCTGGATAGGTGGCGGTGGCTCAGGAAGCTGAGCAGGGACATAGGGGACCGTACAGCCAACTGGGAATGACTGGGGAACAACACCCACCAGACGATCACAGGGACCCAAGGGGGAGTGAGTGTGTGTTGGGATAAGTGGTGGGAGTCAGAACAGGGAATCTATATCTGCATGTGGGGATCAGAGAGGGCCTGCCCCACAGGCATATCCATCATCTTCTCCAGACAATGGCAAGATGCCGGGAAGGGGATGGGGTGGGATTCTAGCCTGCATGCGTGCGTGGTCCTACACTCCCCGATCCCAGTCAACGCCACCGAACTCGTAGCATGCGCCCGAAAGTCCCTGCCCATGACCCCGACATCACAGACAGTAATAGAGAGCTGTCCTACCACCACCAAGGGACCAGGGAATGGGTTAGTGCTAGTGCCGACTGAAAATGTACTATACCAGGGGGTACACTATGCAGTAGCTTCAGTGATCCTAAACCTTACCGAAGTACACTTACCTGAATGGTGCCCTAAGGAGACAGAACAGTTATACCAGGCCCTACTAAAGCAAATGTTTTGGAAATTTTCACACATTTCGGCTATGAAATTCCCCCTCTACCCGAACATCTTACCGCCCTACTAAAAGCAGTTGTTATATCACAAAAACATTTCTACACACTAGAACAGAAGACAGTCGAGATAGGGGCCAAAATCATGGATATCGTAGTTCCACCCTGGTGGGATATTTTTGAAAATATAGAGGTCCCTTCTTGGATCAGAATGGCTTCCCACATTTTAGTGGTCTGCCAGCTCGGTATAGTTTTCTACTTACTATGCACAAAGTGCAAGGGGAGGGACAGAATGCTCCGATCCCAACATGAGAGAGCATGGGACAAGCATCAAAATAAAGTCTATGACCAGGTATGAGACGAGCCTTAATCGTTATTAAAAATAAACATTGTGACCGTGTATTTTTCTTTTCTATGTATGTACCATATTTTTTTCCCAAGTGGTGCAGGGGTGTTGGACCCCCTCCGTGCTTGGATATGAATGAATGTAACCGAATTTTCTTACCTTTGTATGTATTTGAACACTACACCTAAAGGGGAATGTGTGTTTTTGGGTTTTAGACAGATAAAATACAGGGGAAGGTTGGCTCTCAGCGGTCAGGAATTTTGCTCACCCAGTATGATACTCTAACAAGTAAAGTATCACAGGGGGAACTGTAGGATTCTCAAAATTAACAGATCCCCCAAAATGAAGGAAAACCCTATTAAAAATTACTTTGGACATGTTCGGGCTTGTACAGAAAAAGGCTGTTACAGAATTTGGGATCTACCTCTGCAGTAGACAGTTTGAGTATTCGAGATAGTCAAACTGTCTGGGGGAACTATAAAACATCACTCAGCCCCTATCAAGAAATTTACATGCTAACAATAGACCCACGGAAGAGCAGCCTCACAGGATCCATCCAAAAACATACATAAAACAAATCGCTTCGCCAACCTACAAAGAATCTCAGACCCCACAGGAAACTCAAACACTGAGGACATTTCACGACAATTAAATAAGAGCTCAACAGCTCAGGAAACCATCCTGAAACCACTTCTCACATTCTTAAACAACTTCAACAGCTCAGTGAGCCATCCCGAAACCGCTTAAACAAATTACACAACTCAATGTTAACGAGCCTGCCAAAATCTAACAATAAACCTAAACTGATTTGGTGTGCAGATTAGCAGGCCTCGATTAGTATAATTGGAGGCCTGTTCGAGAAGTGAAACAGTTGAAACAGTTCCAAGTACAAGTTGAAGAAAGGAGTTCAAGAAGAGCCATCATCGAGTAACATCAAGGTCAAGGAGCAAGCATCTCGAAGCAGTTCTCTCTCTCTCTCTCTCTCTCTCAAAGAAGTAACACACCATCGGACACCTCGCAGCACCAAGGGCCCCACGAAACAACCAACCGAATATTACCCTCAGCCAACCGGGTAATATTGGGCCACTGCGACCAACGGAAAACCAACTCGGAAGAAACCAAAGATCCGCAAGTTTTTTCCACTCTACAAACTATCCTGACTTACCCCTGGGTAAGATTTTATTCAAAAAGACTCTAAGCCCTATTCCTAACCAAAGAAAATTGGGTACTCCCCTGATAGATCCAATACGCATCCTACCACATCTGCGGACTCGCGAAGACTGACCAGATACGCAGGTGAAGTCCTCTACCGCGTCCGGGGTACGGCAGGCCCCAACCGACACATCTAGCGAACCCCAAAATCGCGAACCAGCTCAGCTGTCAAGGAATCATTTGGTGAGCATTATCCCTGGTTTTTTCAGAGCCTAACTTAGCTAGTAAGGTGGGATTGGGAGGGGTGAGATATTTGTCTACTGTAATTTTCCCTCGTGTATGTCAGTGTTTCCCCATTTTATTAGAGTGTTATTATTGTGTTGTAGTTTCTTCCTCAAATAAAAATTCAAAGTTCTTGCACCAAAACCAGTTGTCTGCTGCACTTTTATCACAACCTCACAGCGCCAGAGACCCGGGTTCGAATCCGACCTCGGGCGACTGTCTGTGTGGAGTTTGCACATTCTCCCCGTGTTTGCGTGGGTTTTCTCCGGGTGCTCCGGTTTCCTCCCACAGTCCAAAGATGTGCGGGTTAGGTTGATTGGCTATGATAAATTGACCCTTAGTGTTAGGGGGATTAAATACATGGGGTTACAGGGATAGGGTGGGATATGTGTTGGTGTGGGGGTTACGGGGATCGGGTGGGATATGTGTTGGTGCAGGCTCGATGGGCCGAAATGGCCTCTATCTGCACTGTGGGGTTTCTGTGATGTGTGATTGAACCCCCAAATAAGTCCAAGGTCTAGAACCAAGGGAGTGGGAGCGATTCGAACCGCTCATAAATCAGAGGTGAAGCTGACCCCACACACCACTCCCTACAATACGGCCAATGCGCTCTGCACTAATTACTGCTGGATAATATCAGGGTGTCAGCCCCGACACTGTGTCCCAGGCAACTGTCTGCATCGTACCTGCATCTTAAGTGCTTAAACTTTGATTATTGCTGCTGTGATCTGGTTGGATATTTTGTCTTACAGTGAGGTTTATGTGGCTTGCAACACATTAGTACTTTGGTCGTTAATGTACCGGCTTAACTGCGGGAAAGTGATTTTCCAATTGACAACCTGAAAATTGTCTCCTAAGTTGCAAAGATTTGTAAGTTGGTGACGACAAGACTCAGTTCCTTTTTTCACAATTGTGTAGTCAATAAAACTGTTCTTTGAGGAAATCCAGACAATTATTTGATGTGTGATATTCTGTGTAACTCAATTATATTTATCTATTACTCAGTGAAATTACATTGGTATTTATGGAATCCAAGATATTGCAGCACCAATACTAGGGAAGCTACATGACGCAAATGGTGCTGCGCTCTCTTTGGATAAGGTCGAAGTTGAGTTTGTGTAATAGGGACCTCACCACGTCAATGGATGCAACAGCTGTACTGGCAGGAGCCTAATGTTATACATAAATAGATGAGAAGGGGAAGAACAGTTCACCCAAGCTTCAGTCACAGAGATTGGCTGCTAACACATTGCCAGCAGGCTAGGTGCCTCAGGGTCATTCATCCACAAACCCATTCCTAGAACAGACACTTACACAATGGGCAGGCAGTAATGACATGACAGGCACTCCAGGTCAGGTAGAGAAACCCAGCTCAGCAAGGAGGAGGAAGCATGAAGCTGGCACTAATAGATTTACCCCGTGGGATGTGTGAGGTCCCCAGGGGCATAGTCCAGATGGTTTAATATCACTGAGATCCAGGAGGGCAGCAGAAAGCACAGAGAAAGCTGAATCTGGCAGCCTATCCACTGGGGCAAGGGATGCCTGTGGTGCTCGCGTATCGGAACCCTGCCCAGTATGCTTCAGCTGCCTTGCTGTTATATGGAGCGTTTCTTAAAGCTGGACACCATTTGTTGCCCCAGAGATATTTCATCTGGGCATCTCTTTGTATTTACAAGTTGCAGAAAAGGAGGAGGAGGATCAGAGGTGGAAGCATCTACCCCTTAGATAATCAGGAAGGACCTGTCCATACGCTGCCACCTGTGGTTACAATTGTACCCAGGATTGTCTGAAGAAACTTGCACATGAAGAATATAATTTCCAAACAGGCCCTTCTGTAGAGGAGAAGGCCCTTAGCCCTTGGCCACTGGCCCCTGGCCACTGGCTCCTGTCTCCTGGTCCCTGGCCCCTAGCCCCTGGCCCCTAGCCCCTGGCCCCTGGCTCCTGGTGCCTGGCCCCTGGCTCCTGGCCCTTGGCCCCTGGCTCCTGGTGCCTGGCCCTTGGCCCCTGGCTCCTGGCCCCTGACCCCTAGCCCCTAGCCCCTGGCTCCTGGCCCCTAGCCCCTGTCCCCTGGCCTCTGGCCCCTGGCCCATGGCCCCTGGCATCTGGCCCCTGGCTCCTGGTGCCTGGCCCCTGGCCCCTGGCCCCTGGACCCTGGACCCTGGCCCCTGGCCCCTAGCCCCTGGCTCCTGGCTCCTGGCCCCTGGACCCTGGACCCTGGCTCCTGGCCCCTGGCCCCTAACCCCTGGTCCCTGGCTCCTGGTGCCTGGCCCCTGGCTCCTGGCCCCTGGCCCCTGGCTCCTGGTGCCTGGCCCCTGGCTCCTGGCCCCTGGCCCCTGGCTCCTGGCCCCTGGCTCCTGGCTCCTGGCCCCTGGCCCCTGGCCCCTAGCCCCTGGCTCCTGGCTCCTGGCCCCTGGCTCCTGGCTCCTGGCCCCTGGCCCCTGGCCCCTAGCCCCTGGCTCCTGGCTCCTGGCCCCTTTCCCTAGCCCCTGGCCCCTAGCCCCTGGACCCTGGACCCTGGCCCCTGGCCCCTGGACCCTGGCCTCTGGCCCCTGGCTCCTGGCCCCTGGCTCCTGGTGCCTGGCCCCTGGCTCCTGGCCCCTGGCCCCTGGCCCCTGGCTCCTGGCCCCTAGCCCCTGGCCCCTGGCCCCTGGCTCCTGGCTCCTGGTCCCTGGCCCCTAGCCCCTGGCTCCTGGCTCCTGGCCCCTGGCCCCTAGCCCCTGGCCCCTAGCCCCTGGCCCCTGGCCCCTGGCTCCTGGTGCCTGGCCCCTGGCTCCTGGCCCCTGGCCCCTGGCTCCTGGCCCCTGGCTCCTGGCTCCTGGCCCCTGGCCCCTGGCCCCTAGCCCCTGGCTCCTGGCTCCTGGCCCCTGGCTCCTGGCTCCTGGCCCCTGGCCCCTGGCCCCTAGCCCCTGGCTCCTGGCTCCTGGCCCCTTTCCCTAGCCCCTGGCCCCTAGCCCCTGGACCCTGGACCCTGGCCCCTGGCCCCTGGACCCTGGCCTCTGGCCCCTGGCTCCTGGCCCCTGGCTCCTGGTGCCTGGCCCCTGGCTCCTGGCCCCTGGCCCCTGGCCCCTGGCTCCTGGCCCCTAGCCCCTGGCCCCTGGCCCCTGGCTCCTGGCTCCTGGTCCCTGGCCCCTAGCCCCTGGCTCCTGGCTCCTGGCCCCTGGCCCCTAGCCCCTGGCCCCTAGCCCCTGGCCCCTGGCCCCTGGACCCTGGCCCCTGGACCCTGGCCCCTGGCCTCTGGATCCTGGCCCCTGGCTCCTGGCCCCTGGCTCCTGGTGCCTGGCCCCTGGCTCCTGGCTCCTGGCCCCTGGCTCCTGGTGCCTGGCCCCTGGCCGCCTCTGCCTCTTACCGGGGGATCTACTGAAGACTGAATGCCACCTGCTGTACCTTATCCATCAGGTGCAGGACCTTGGCGACCTTGGTTTTCTGTGCGGCGGCACAGATGGCACTGGGGTACTCATCTCACTGTGAAAGGATATATGAAAATGCAGTTGAGACGCTGGAAACACACGGATAAAGAACTTCCTTAAAGAAACTAAAGAGAGAAGCTGTACGTGACACTTACCTCCAACTCCCAAGCCTTGAAGAACGGCGTATGAACGATGCTGTTACGGTGCTTCACCCAGGTTTACTTGGCCCCTATTAGTTACACTGAGTTTGCACGTGTTTCACGCCAGTATTTATGTTCCAGCAAATGAGCGCCACAGGTAATTGGAGCGTAACTCCCTGTCAGAGCGATCACATTACGCAACGGCGTAATAATGCCATAATTAGATCGAGGAATTTCCAGGCATATGATTCATAGAGGAGGCCAATGACTGAACAGTGCAACAGAAAACGCTGGAAAAACTCATCAGGCCAGGGAACATCCGTGGAGAGAGAAACAGAGTTAATGTTTCAGGTCGAAGAATCCGCAGTATTTTGCTATCGACTGAACAGTGCAGTCTCCCGCAGTCAGGCCTTGATCCACATTGAGGACAGGGGCAGCCAGTGATTGCCAAGGCAAATGTTTTTGTCACTCATTCCTTCCAGGCAGCAGCTGGAGATGTCGGGAAAATCTGCCAATCGGTGAAAGCACAGCTCCATCTAGCAGGTGCATTGTACGGTATGGCCAAGGAGGTCCCCATCGAAACCCTCCGGCAACATGACTGAGCCATGCACTCTACCATCTGATGGTATCTGAAGCACAGCCCCCTATCCGTTATGTACACAACTAGTCACAGACACTTTCATACCTCTGCCCGGGCAGCTGGCAGGACCCCTCGAATTTATGATAATTGATGATGTCACTAGTATTTCGAGGGCCAATCAAACAGCGATTAACAACAATCAATATCAACAGTGAACAAACAGCAGCCAGTAAAAGACTAACAAGGAGAATAAAAGGAACCAATCAAATTGCTCCAAATGTGTTCTTAAATTTTTCTTTTCAGCTGCCATCTTTTGTTGTCAATAATATCAGAACAAAGGTATAAAAATTACACAATGCACAAAAAAAATTAATAGACTTCCCAATCGTCTCATCACTCATCCTCAGGGCCCTCCAACAACAGCAGCACGACAGGCCTCAGATATGTCACGGGCTTGGGGGCCACCCCAGCCCCACTGAGATCCACACCGATAATCATTACAACCACCAGGAGGCCGGGAGCCCAGCTCCGCCCGTTACACACCCTGCCTGACATTCCATTGCATTGAACTGAACATCGGACAGAGTGTGTAATGGGCACACGCCGAAACTGCAAACTGGCTCTTGGGCGGCCCAGTGCATCAGAGAGTTGAATAAAACCGTGATTTACTCGTGGAGTGAAGGCCGAGCAGTAAAGCATCCCAAGGAACCCGGCACCTCTGTGCGCTAAATCGCACCTCTGCTCTTTAAAAGGAGTTCTGATTGTTTTGCGGCTTCACCTAGACCATGTGCTGCTCACTGCACTGAGTGTAAACCATCCTTGAGCCACTAGCTTGTTCTGTTGAGCGTGTATTTGCCATTGAGCTGTCGGTGGCACAGAGTGAACTGACAACCCCTGGTTCTTTGTTCCAATGAATCTCCAGAAATTGTTCAGTGAGTCTTACAGGAACAAACAACCAAGAGGATAATTGAATCTGTCTCTGCTCTTCACATTATTCTCACTGTGTTCAGATCTAAGTATGTGGTGGAAATGTGGAAATGTTAGGATGACGTAACTTGTGTATTTTGCAGAACTAATATCCATGGAAACTCTCTGTCAATTTAAGCTCTTAAGTGAGGCCCAATTGTCAGGGGCTTTGTACTAAAACCAAGATAAAAGGAGCTATCATGTTGTGCTTTTCAACAGAAAACATTCTCAAACTCGCTTCAAGGCTAAATTTTCATTGGTATGCACAGATGTTAAGAAAGAAAGAAAGATTTGTGTCTAAATTGTCAGACTGCTTGTCTGACATCCAGTTCTGGATGAGAAAAAATTTTCTCCAATTAAATATTGGGAAAACCGAAGCCATTGTTTTCGGTCCCCGCCACAAACTCCGTTCCCGAGCCACTGACTCCATCCCTCTCCCTAACATCTGTCTGAGGCTGAACCACACTGTTCGCAACCTTGGTGTCATATTTGACCCTGAAATGAGCTCCTGGCCACATATCCGCAGCATAACAAAGACCGCCTATGTCCACCTCCTTAACATCGCCCGTCTCCGCCCTTGCCTCAGCTCATCTGCTGCTGAAACCCTCATCCATGCCTTTGTTACCTCTAGACTTTGTTAAGTATGTGTATTGTATTGAACAATTAACACAAAGACTTAAACGTATAACTCAAACAGGTCTTTACTGGTTGGAGGTAGGGACTATACGTAGGTCTTTACTTCATGCCCACAGGCGGGAACTGAGGGGAGATCAGTACCCACAGTACTATTTATACCCCTATGGCCAGGAGTGGTACTGCGTATCACTACGCCCTACAAGTAGTGCAGTCCTGTCCATAGGTTCAAAGTAGCACACATATTACATACACAACATTCCTCCCTTCCTAGCTTTACAGTCATCTCCCCATTTAACATAACGTAATAACATATATACATATATAACTTCAGGTTTACATAACAGAATAACATAGATACATAGATAACTTCATGTCAAAACAGATCACAGATTCAGTCTCTGCGGAAAACAGTTCACAGATTCAATCTCTGTGGTGTAGTCGGTTCACGTTGCTGGAGTGACTCATTCAATAGTCCTTCCATGGATTTAACAGTTTGAACTTCCGAACTGAATTGGCTCCGTTCGGAGGGACCACGTGTGTGATCTGGTAGAGGTAATAATGGTTCAGATGGGTCATCTTCTGTTTCGACTTTTCCTTTTCTGCTTCTTGGAGACTCTCTGGGCTCCACTGTCAGCTGCCAGCTGCATGCGCAGTTCCTCCTTCTCTTCCTCCTTTTTCCGTAGTAGAGCCACCTTCTCCCGATGTTCCGTAGACTTTCGGTGCTCCTCCATGATTTCTGTATGGTGGGAGTCGAAGTTACAAGTTGGGCAGGACAGGACATAGTAATATTCGGTGTCATCCTGATCTAGGCCAGCGAGAGGGTCTTCTATTTCCTCCATACCCAGCTTTTGTTCCAAGTCCAGACATCTTTCCTGAAGAGACTTCTTCATGCGTACCTCTTCATCCAGCTTTTTCTGGGCTTCCAGCAAGTCGTTTACTAATGACCTCATTTGAGATTTTACTACTTCAACTTCTTTTGGAGATTGATTGATCGGACTATTCAATCCCTCTACCGGAGCAGCTGTTTCAGCGGTCTGTTGTTCTACGTTGACGTGAGTCAGCGTACTTTTGGCATCCAAGGGCTGCTCTGTTGCAGTCATCTCAGTCTGTGTTGCCACCTCAGCTCTTCCAATAACCTTTGAGAGCTCCGAACCCCTTTCGTTTGAATATTGAAGTTCGTGTTCAAGTTTTTCCCATTTCAGAGTCCTGTCCTTCAGCATATGCAGGAGTTGGCTGACCGTTAACTCCTCTGACATCAGACGTATTGTGTGCTCCTGCTCCATTTTCTCCATCAGCTGCTTCTGTTGTCTTTCCAGATTCTCCAACTCTATATCAAAGAACTCTTTCGTTGCATTCAACTCTTGCTCAAAACGGCGAAGCATTTGTTCTAATTGCTGTTGTAGTTTGAAATGGAGTTGAGTTCGAGCCCAGTGTCCCTCAGAAATGGGCACATCAGTAGACTTGCCAGACTCAGAATCCACAGTTAAACTATGTTGTTGTTGCTCAGTGGAATTCTGTGCTGAAACTTTGTCTTTTGCACCTGAGTTGGGCTTACCATCATCCGTTCCAGAGTCTGGGCCGACTATCTTCACCGAGTTCTCACTCGTTATTGTTTGTAGGAAATGCCAGTCCATATTCATTTTCCTAATCCACTCCCGTCCTAGTAGTGGAGAACCTCCTTCAGATATCACATATAAGTCCATTATTTGACTGTCTTCGCCCTTGTGGACCACTGCAACCTCTATTTTCCCAATGGGGTACACTCTTTGCCCCGTGTATGTTTTCAATATAATCCCCGTATCCTGTAGGGGAATATGTTGGAATAACTTTCCGTAATCTTTCTTATTTATGACCGTCAATGCCGATCCAGTGTCCAATTCCAGTTTTACTTGGACTCCTTCTATCTGAAGAGTGACCCAAATTGTCTGGAGGTCTGCACCCTTACCAGCGTTGAGTACTCTTAAGCTAGCCAGTTCATTACAGCTTAAGCTAGCCAGTTCATTACTGCTAGCGTCTGAATCGGACTCCTGTTCGGTCACCTTGTGTACCTTTGCGTATTTTCCCTGCGGTGACTTCTTGTTGCTGGTCTTCTTCCCTGACCTGCATACTCTAGCTATATGTCCAAGCCTACCACAAGTTCTACATTCTTGGTTTTTAAACCAACACTGGTTCTGATCATGCGTTGTCTTTCCACAACGATAACATTTGCCAGAACTCACACCCAATTTGTGTGCACTGAGCTCCGGTGACCGTAGCTGCATTACTGCCGTGCCTCTCGCTGCGGCTTCGTGTGCTGCTGCCATAGTGACCGCCTTCTCAAGCATCAGCTCATTCTCCTCGAGCAGTCGTTTTTGTGTATCCTGTTTAAATAAACCACACACAAATTTGTCTCGTAGTGCATCTGTCAGTCCCGTTCCAAACTGGCAATATTTCGCTAATTTACGCAATTCCAGCAAATATTCAGCATTGCTTTCATGCTGTAGCTGCCTTCTGTCGTAAAATTTAAATCGTTCCGCTGGCATCAGCGGCGTGGGGTTTAGATGATCTTTCAGGACAGTAACAATCTCATCGAACGTCTTATCCGCCGGTTCATCTGGTGATAACAGGTGTTTCAATTGCCCGTATGTCTTCGCACCCATTAAATTTAATAATGTTAGAGCTTTATCTTGGTCACGAATTTTATTGGCCTTACAATAATTTTTTACTCTTTCAACATATATGGCCCAATCTTCGAGGTCACTATCAAAGGTGCTAATATTCCCGTGTTTAGGCATTGTAGATTTGCAATTTCTCAGATTTTATTTTGTTTACTTGTTATCAAAGATGGCGGCTTCCCGCTCTTGCCGTCGTCCTCCGCCCACAAAATGGCGGTTTTCCCGCGCTTGGCGGTCTTCACCCGTCCCCCGACGCCGTCTCCCTTCAGCCCCCGAGTGCGGCCCTTATCTTCTGTGCGATCGATAGCCCGCGCTGTGCACCTTGAGCTGCTGCAGCCGCCGCGCCTTTCAGTCTGAGTGCGGCCCTTATCTTTGGTCCCGATCGCTGGCCCGCGCTGCGCCTCGCACTTGAAGCGGCTCCCGGCCTCTGGCTCACCCGCTCGCGCGGCTCTTGCTCGCTCCCTCCCGGGCTCTGGCTTACCCGCTCGCGCGTTTCACCGCGGCTCTTATCAGGGATTGCGATCGCCCTTATCTTCTCCAACTTCCCCAGCCCTGTCTTTGCAGCCAACGCTGCACGGCTTACCCCACCACCTAGGTTGAACAAGGAAACTGCAGAAAGATTTCTGTCAGTCGCTGGAAGCTGTCAGGATGGCTGCTGCACTCCAGTGCTCAGTCGCTGATGGAGGCTTCAGAGCCCTAAAGCCTGTCGCTTCTAGTGGGGTGGTGATGTTTGAAACCTCTCTTCAACTGCCTCAGGGTAAGAACCTGACTCGTCGCCAGTGTTAAGTATGTGTATTGTATTGAACAATTAACACAAAGACTTAAACGTATAACTCAAACAGGTCTTTACTGGTTGGAGGTAGGGACTATACGTAGGTCTTTACTTCATGCCCACAGGCGGGAACTGAGGGGAGATCAGTACCCAAAGTACTATTTATACCCCTATGGCCAGGAGTGGTACTGCGTATCACTACGCCCTACAAGTAGTGCAGTCCTGTCCATAGGTTCAAAGTAGCACACATATTACATACACAACAGACTTGACTATTCCAATGCACTCCTGGCTGGCCTCCCACGTTCTACCCTACGTAAACTTCAGGTCATCCAAAACTCGGCTGCCCGTGTCCGAACTCGCACCGAGTCCCGTTCGCCCATCACCCCTGCACTCGTTGATCTACATTGGCTTCTGGTTAAGCAGCGCCTCGAATTAAAAATTCTCATCCTTGATTTCAAATCCCTCCATGGCCTCGCCCCTTCCTATCTCTATAATCTCCTTCAGCCCCACAATCCCCCGCGATATCTGCGCTCCTCTAATTCTGCCCTCTTGAGGATCCCTGATTATAATCACTCCACCATTGGTGGCCGTGCCTTCTGTTGCCTGGGCCCTAAGCTCTGGAATTCCCTGCCTAAACCTGTCCGCCTCGCTACCTCTCTTTCCTCCTTTAAGACGCTCCTGAAAACTTACCTCTTTGACCAAGCTTTTGGTCACCTGCCCTAATTTATCCTTATGTGGCTCGGTGTCAAATTTTGTGTCTTAAAATACTCCTGTGAAGCGCCTTGGGACGTTTTATTACGTTAAAGGCGCTATATAAATACAAGTTGTTGTTGTTGCGCTATTCACAACCACCGGACGTCCCAAAGCATGTGGCCTACACAGTCGACCTGTGTCATTAGATAATACAAAGGTCTGACGACAGGCCACAGGCCTGAAACGTTAACTCTGTTTCTCTCTCCACAGATGCTGCCCGACCTGCTGGGTATTTCCACCATTTCCTGTTTTTGTATCACTAGATAATACAGTTACTTTTCACTTTCTGTCTTAGAATTGTAAAGCACAGGAGGCCATTTGGCCCATCATGCCTTTGAAAGAGCTCTCCAATTAGTCTCATTCTCCTGCTCTTTCCCCATAGCCGTGCAAATGTTTCCTTTTCAAGTATATATCCAATGCCCTTTTGAAAGTTACTATTGAATCTGCTTCTACTGCCTATTCAGGCAGCGCATTCCAGATCACAACAACTCTGCATAAAAAAAATTCTCCTCATCTCCCCTCTGGTTCTTTTGCAAATTTCCTTCAATCTGTGTCCTCTGGTTACCGACCCTCCTGCCAGTGGAAACAGTTGCAGAATGGGCGTGTAATTGGCAAATGAACATATAGATAAGTGTGAGGTGGTACATTTTAATAGGAAGAGGAAGGAGGCTACATACTCCTTGTAAAATGGGTTGAGGAGCAGAGGGATCTGGAGGCACAGATACATAAATCACTAAAAGTAGCGATGCAGGTTAATAAGGCCATTAAAAAGCAAACAAAGCCTTGGGGTTCATTGTTAGAGGGATAGAATTGAAAAACAGAGAAGTTAAACTTGTATAGAATCTTGGTTAGACCACACTTGGAGTATTGTGAACAGTTCTGGTCTCCATATTATTAAAAGGATATAGAGGCACTGGAGAAGGTGCAAAAAAGATTCGCTAAGATGATACCAGAACTAAGAGGTTATGCCTATCTGGAAAGGTTGAACAGGCTGGGGTTCTTTTCTCTAGAAAAGAGACTGAGGGGTGATAGAGACCAGAACTAGGGGCCATCAATATAAAATAGTCACTAATAAATCCAATAGGGAATTCAGGAGAAACTCCTTTACCCAGAGAGTGGTTAGAATGTAGAACTTGCTACCACAAGGAGTAGTTGAGGCAACTCACATAGATGCATTTAAGGGGAAGCTAAATAAAGACATGAGGGAGAAAGGAATAGAAGGATATGTTGCTGGGGTTAGATGAAGAAGGGTGGGAGGAGGCTCGTGTCGAGCATAAACACTGGCATAGACCTATTGGGCCGAATGGCTTGTTTCTGTGCTGTAAATACAATATAATACTATGTAATACACTGCTGAATGCACAGCCGCCAATGGGATATGGGGTAGGTGCACAAGAGGCCAGTCAGAAGAATGTAGAGGTCAAGGGAGAGGGTTGTAGGTCTGGTGGAGGTAACAGAAATAGGGAGGGCAAGGCCATGGAGGGATTTAAACATGAAGATGGGAATTTTAAATCTGAGGTGTTGCTGGACTGAAAACCAATGTAGATCAGCGAGGATAGGAGTGATGGGTGAACGGGACTTGGCGCGAGTTAGCGGAGTCTTGGATGAGCTGAAGTTTATGGAGGGTGGAAGTCCAGCCAGGAAAGCATTGGAATAGTCGAGTCTAGGGGGGACAAGGCATGGAGGAGGGTTTCAGAAGAGCTGAGGCAGGGGCGGAGATGGGCAACATTATGAAGGTGCAAGTAGATCTCAAATAGGATGCCAAGGTTTGCAGACGGTCTGGTTCAGCTTGAGACAATCACCAGGGAGAAGGTATTGGTGGTGAGGATGCAGGGTTTGTGGCGGAGGCTGAAGACGATGGCTTCTGTCTTCCCAATGTTTAACTGGAGGATACTGCGGCTGATAGACATTGCTGGTGTTTAAAGCAGAGTGTGGCCGTGTAGCAAGAGCTGCTGTATCCTGTCTCTGCATTCTGCATCAGCATTGAATGCCAGCAGTGAGGCAGGCAGGTGTATGTTGCCCATTACCCTCCCCTCTTTCATTAATTTGACTGTAAGTTGTGATACCAACAAAAAGCAGTTCATTGAGTAATGAGAAATCAGGTTACTAGGTGGGATTTGCTGGAGACAATTGTGCTGCTCACTTGTTCAGATGCACTCACTGCAAATCTCGAGCCTGTGCATCAGCTCCATTTGGTAAACACAGGGGCTGAATTTTCAGCGGTTTCTCCCGTTCCGTGGCTGTAACTTTGGCGGAAGCCCTATTAATGCGCTAACGGGGTTTCCGCTGAACCTCTGCCGATGTTAAACCGGTGGGAGGGGGCCAAGCCCCAAGGGAATTTACCCCCATAGTTTAGGATATAGTTTACAAATGAACAACTTTATAAGTACAGTCCCCACGACTTAAAAGATCCATGTTTAAAATGGGCAGTCGTTTATATCGGACAAAAAGAATAACCCTTCGTCATTTGCAATAATGTTCATTTCAGGGTTAGGTTAAGCGCTCCGTTTACTTCGGGCAGAAACAGTTGTGTTTAATCATTGGTTCTCACCTTGTTAAAGTGCACTGAGTACAAGAACAAACATAAGTAAATAACACCTTGTTAATGGTCAACTAAAACTGACGCATGTCTGTTGTGTCTTCTAGCGCTCGTAGTGCTTTGTAAAGACGACTCTGGACTCGGTAGTTTGTAATTATAAACTACTGTTTTATTTGTGTTGTAATCGCTGCCTGCCGCATGGTGCGGGGTGATATTTCCTAGAGCCTTGTGTGGCACCTGCGCACTACTTTCCCAGCATCGTAGTGCTGCTACACTTGATTTGAGTGTTAGTACACTTGTACAATGTAGTCCCAACATAACTATGTAACAATGTCTTTAAAAATATATTTATATTTAACAAAAATAACACTTCATGCACAATAATCCCAGCAACCTAAATTTAAATGTGTCCCTTCAATGGTTGTTTGGTGAAGGAGTTAAGATTTGTGCGTTTTTCTCTTGTCTCTGGATCTTGCTGCGATGCTATACCTGTTAATGGCTTGTTTGTGAACAGGTCCTGCTCTGCCAAGCTCCCGATGCCCGCGGCCAGGGTGAGGCTGGCGCTGTGGAGCCCGGGGGTCCTTGGTCGGGTCTAGGGTCCAGTGGTAAGGAGGTTCGTCCAGGTAATGGCCCATGGAGGTGCGGATGCTGATGAGCGACGGCAGCTGAATATAGCGCTTACCCGTTAAACTGGCCATCGCGTATAACGGGCAACGCACAACCACGCCTGCTATAAGTGGTGCGGACTCTAACAGGAAACGGCAGTTATGCCCAAGACGCTGACCACTCTTTCATAGATCAACCCCACCTGCCCAGATCCTCACCATTCCCCCACAGTACCCCCTGTCTCCAGAAGCACATCAAACTGCCTCTTGAACCCATTGCCACTTCTCACTTTGACATCTTTCCCTGGTAACCATTCCATAACTCGATCACTGACAATCAAGGTCACACAATCTTTTGCCCCTCCATCACATGAGCACACACGAGGGCACCTGTGTTACGGAGTGACAGGTGTACCATCCCCTGGAACTCCTCATCCCCCACTGTCCCCGGAGCTGGCCCTGCCTGGCCTCCTGGGCACTTTGACCAGAGACACTTAGATTTCAGTGAGCGAGACCCAGCCTTGAAATTACGCATTACGGTATTAGTTTGCAAACATTTAATATTACCTCAGAGGTGACTATCACCCAACTCAGTACTAATCGTAGTCATTTCATATCATTGTAAACACGGTCGTCACCCTCTGTCCAACTCCCTTCAATACAAGGTACCTGACCACCCAGTCACTCGTGTGACAGGTGGCTTGCACAGGGGGAATGTATGTTTGATACAAAGTTCTCACCCCCAGGGACGAGGGGAGTGCAGTGGCTTCAGGTGATGACCTGGGTTTGACCCAGTCCCAGACGGGTGGCAGTAGACCTCCATGTCGGGCGGTGATGCTGAGCCGACCGCTCACCATACGCCCCGCCCGATTTACCTTCCCCTTGACCAACCCGCTACTGGCCAGTGTTCTGCCCAATGGGATCAAAGAGCAGAGAGAGGCTCGGAACTTGGTTTGTGAGCGGATTGTTAGGAATTAGGTGTGGAAGCAGAATCCAAAATAGTTTTGAAAAGGGGAATGGATGAATATTTGAGACAGGAGAATGGCCTCCTTCTGTGACATAAAGTTCCACCGTTCCTCCACAAGGATTCTTTTCTCGATCGATTTTAATCACTCCACCATTGGCGGCCATGCCTTCAGCTCTGGAATTCGCTCCCTAAACCTCTCTACCTCTCTCTCCTATCTCTAAATAAAGAGGTAAACTAGGAATGCCAGGAACCTGAAACAAAAATAGAAAATGTTGGAGACACGCATTGAGCTGGTCAGCAGAGATTCACTGTGATTACAGTGTGGCGGAGCCACTGAATGACTCTGGGCAACTTTATATAATTCCCTTTAACGACGTCTAACACCAACCTAAGCCTGTACCATCGTGTTAGACATTACTTTGTTTTGTATATAGTGTTTGTATGCACGGGGCATGGCCCCTTTAAGAGCGCGGGAAAACGCAGGCAAACGCGATGACGTCACGTCGCAAACCACGTGACTGCCCAGGCAGTCCTCGTGGAAGCTCCATCTTGTACAGACCTGTTTTCGTGGTTCTCCTGTATCGATCTCAACAAACCGTTTGAACTCGTTTAGTTTTACATTAAAGACCTGTTTGTTTGATCGTCTGAGTCGACCTCAGTTATTAGTTAGGAATTCGTCAATTCCTACGTTGGTGACCCTGTCTTTTGTGAATGTTTTTCGCAAAAAGAACACAGCATGGAGGCCAACGCCGTTTCGTTGAAGCTACCGCAGTTCTGGGAGCAGCAAGCGACCTCGTGGTTCATTCAGCTCGAAGCCCAGTTCGCCCTGAGGGACATCGTTGTGGATCAGACTAAATACCTCTATGTGGTCTCTGCACTCGATGGCTCTACCGCCTCGCGGATCATCAGCCTCCTCGAGAACCCTCCTGCGGAGCACAATTATGAAACCCTCAAGGCGCGGTTGCTGCAAGATTTCGGGCTTACTAAATCGGAGCGCGCCCGTCGACTGCTCGCTATGCCCGGGCTCGGGGACTCCAAGCCTTCGGAGTTAATGAGCCAAATGCTCGCTCTCCTTGGCTCCGAACCGGAATGCTTCCTATTCCGAGAATTATTCCCCAGCCAGCTACCGGAGCAGGTGCAAGCCGCCCTGGCCAGATCCGAAGTTGAGGACTGCGCAGCACTCGCTGCAGAGGTGGACAAAATTTTTGCCGTTACTCTGCAGTACGAGGCGCCCATCCCCCACAGACGCCGCCCCAGCTCGTCAACCTGTTGGACTGTGTTCCTATCACGCGCAGTTCGGCGCGAAAGTGAGACGTTGCTGCCCTCCCTGCAGTTTCCCCCCAAAAAAAACAGCTACGACCACCGAGGAACAGGTCTAACGGGCGCTCCACGGCCACGATGGCGATCGGCAACGCGGGCAAGTTGCTGTTTATCACCGATACTCTCTCCGGTCGTTGTTTTCTGTGCGACACCAGGGGGCAGTGCAGCATATTACCCGCGTCTGCCCTCGATGTACAGACCGGGATTCACGGCCTCGCCCTTGAAGCGGCCAATGGCGGAGCAATTCGGACCTTCGGCAGACGGCGGGTACAGTTGTGTTTCGGAGGCCAACGTTTCCACTGGGAGTTTGTGACGGCCAAGGTTTCGCAACCCATTCTCGGCGCAGATTTCCTGTGCACCAACGGCCTCCTGGTTGACGTGAGGAACCGGCGGTTGATCAACGCAGCTACTTTTCATTCTATCCCTTGTTACCGCATTAACACTATGTCGCGCACCGTCGCCTGTGCTTTTCCGGCTCTGGATGAGTTCGCTCGCCTGCTCGGCGAATTCCCCGACCTCACAAGACCCACGTTCTCCTCCACGGCCACGAAACATGGTGCGGAACACCACATCACCACCAACAGCCCCCCAGTCTACGCGCGGGCCCGATGCCTGGAACCTGGCAAGCTGGCGGTCGCAAAAGCGGAGTTCGTGACCATGGAACGGTTAGGGATTATTCGCCGGTCGAATAGTCCCTGGTCTTCACCCCTCCACATCGTCCCGAAGCCTGGTGGCAGATGGCAGCCATGCGGCGACTATCGACGCCTAAACGACGCCACCACTCCTGATCGGTACCCGATCCCCCACATCCAGGATTTCTCCGCCCATTTGGCAGGGAACACTGTCTTCTCGAAAGTCGACCTCGTCCGGGGCTACCACCAGGTCCCCGTTCATCCCCAAGACGTTCACAAGACCGCCGTCATCACCCCATTCGGCCTTTTTGAGTTCTTAAGAATGCCGCTTGGCTTAAAGAACGCCGCCCAGGCTTTCCAACGCCTGATGGACTCCGTGCTGCGGGACCCCAAGTTCCTCTTCATCTACCTGGACAACATTCTCATTGCCAGTCCCACCAAAGAAGAACACATCTGTCACCTACGCACCCTTTTTCAGCGTCTCAGCCAACACGGCCTGATTATCAACCCGGCCAAGTGTCAGTTTGGCCTGCAACAAATTGATTTCCTGGGGCATCGCATCACTTCAGAGGGAGCGGTTCCTTTACAAGCGAAGGTAGACGCGGTGACATCCTTTCCACGCCCGCAAACCATTAAGGCCCTGCAGGAATTCCTAGGCATGGTAAACTTTTACCACCGTTTTGTGCCTAAGGCAGCACTACTTATGCAGCCCCTGTACGAGGCCCTCAAGGGCAAGACTGGCAAAGATATGGTAGACTGGACGGATGACATGGCCCGAGCGTTCGCCGACACAAAAAGAGCCTTGGCCAATGCAACTATGCTGGCGCACCCGCTGCCAGGAGCCACCATCGCCCTCACCACTGATGCATCAGACTACGCAATCGGCGCCGTGCAAGAGCAGTGGGTGAACGTGACCTGGCAGCCGTTGGCATTCTTCAGCCGTCAACTACGGCGGAACGAGAGAACGTATAGCACGTTCGACCGGGAGTTGCTCGCTCTCTTTCTGGCCATCCGCCATTTTCGCTTCCTCCTGTAAGGACGTCCCTTCACCGCCTTCGTGGACCATAAGCCGCTCACCTTCGCCATGGCCAAGACCGCCGAACCGTGGTCATCCCGACAGCAATGTCACCTGACCTACATATCTGAGTTCACCACAGATATACAGCACGTGGCCGGTAAGGACAACCTGGTGGCCGACTGCCTCTCTCGCGCGACCGTCAATACAGTTCATTTAGGCATTGATTACGCCCTCATGGCAGCGGATCAAGCCTCTGACCCAGAAGTCCAAGCCTACAGAACCACCGTCACTGGCCTCCAGTTGGCGACGTCAAGTTCCATGCGGCAGGTACCACGCTCTTGTGTGACGTCTCAGTTCGGAACCCTCGCCCTGTCGTACCGGCCATCTGGCGCCGCAAAGTGTTCGAAGCCATACATGGGTTGACACACCCAGGAATGAAGGCCTCCCAGAAGCTGATGTCAGCGAAATTCGTATAGCACAGCATGCACAAGGATGTCCGTGACTGGACCAACACCTGCGTGGTCTGCCAAAAGGCCAAAGTACAACGTCACATCAAAGCTCCATTGGCCACCTTCACAGTGCCGGAGCGGCGATTTGACCATGTCAATGTGGACCTGGTGGGTCCACTCCAACCCTCCCATGGTTTTTCACACATCCTGACCATGGTTGACCGCACCACCAGGTGGCCGGAGGCGGCTCCCCTATCATCCACTACTTCGGCGGACGTGGCCAGGGCGTTCATTTCCACCTGGGTCGCCTGTTTCAGAGTGCCCGCTGATATTTCTTCAGACAGGGGACCACAGTTTTCCTCCGAACTCTGGAATGCAGTGGCCCAAGGACTCGATGTCAAATTACACCACACCACAGCCTACCACCCACAGGCGAATGGTCTCTGTGAATGTTTCCACCACTCACTGAAAGCCACCCTGAGGGCCAGCCTCCAGGACGCTGGTTGGGTGGACAAGCTACTGTGGGTCCTGTTGGGCCTTCACACGGCTCCCAAGGAAGACCTTCACTCTTCATTCGTGGAGCTGGTGTACGGGCAACCGTTGCGATTCCCAGGGGATTTCCTACCAGAATCGACGAAACCTTGGTCCGCGTCTGCCCAGCTTACTAGTCATCAGGAGGCGGCCAGATGTTTCGCGCCGGTGCACACTTCGCACCACGGGCTGCAGAGTTCGCATGTTCCAACGGAGTTTCACACGGCAGAATACGTCTTTATTCGCCACGATGCTCACAGGGATCCACTCAAGACCCCGTATACTGGTCCCTTCCGCGTGTTGGAGGCAGGGGACAAAACCTTCAAGGTGGATGTCGGTAGTAAGCCGGATCACATTTTAGTTGATCGATTAAAGCCAGCACATCTGGACCTCGACCGCCCCGTCGAGACAGCACAACCGCCGAGACGAGGTCGACCACCCATCGCCGTTCCGGCAGCCCAAGCGCAACCGCCCGCCAGACCGCCAGCCGCCCAGCAGCCTCCACCTCAGGAGTACAGGAGTCGTTCTGACAGGCTCATCAGACCCCCTCGCCGTTTGACTTTGTCTGTTAAAGCGAATTCTGGGGGGGGCGCATGTGGCGGAGCCACTGAATGACTCTGGGCAACTTTATATAATTCCCTTTAACGATGTGTAACACCAACCTAAGCCTGTACCATCGTGTTAGACATTACTTTGTTTTGTATATAGTGTTTGTATGCACGGGGCATGGCCCCTTTAAGAGCGCGGGAAAATGCGGGCAAACGCGATGACGTCACGTCGCAAACCACGTGACTGCCCAGGCAGTCCTCGTGGAAGCTCCATCTTGTACAGGCCTGTTTTCGTGGTTCTCCTGTATCGATCTCAACAAACCGTTTGAACTCGTTTAGTTTTACATTAAAGACCTATTTGTTTGATCGCCTGAGTCGACCTCAGTTATTAGTTAGGAATTCGTCAATTCCTACATCAGCACAGTGGGAGGCCACTCGGCTCCTACTGACAGAGCCAGTGCCAACTCTCTACTCTAGCCCCCTTTCCCTTTTAATGTTTTTCGATTTTAATCACACCATTTGAAGGAAGGAAGGTAGCTTAATTTTCAGGTGGAGACCTGGCGATTGTAAATCTGTCTTATCTCTGTACAGATGCTGTGGAGCCTGCTGTGTATTTCTGTCTTTATACGCTAACACAGGGCAGGTGTCAGAGCTCTCGAGTCCGAGATTGCCAGGTGGCCGTCAGCGGGAACCCAGAAGGCCCTTTAGTGAACCTTTTCAGTGAATCCTTGTTCTGTTCTCAGGGCTGGTGTCACAGGCTGGGAGGCTGGTGCTGTCTTGGTTGCTAGGATACGCAAGTTATACAGGAACCTGTTGCCCAACCTCATTATCTGCACAGCTTCTGCCTACTGTCTACTGCAGCTTAATAATTAACTCCCAGGCAGCACAGAGTAAGCTTATTCACTCATTGTCCAGGCTTTGGCTGTGATTGAGAACAGAAAATGGACTGACAACCATCCACTCACGCAGCTTAAAGCTGGCTGGTGACAGAGTTATTTTTTTCTGCTCTGGAGCAGTGACAACAGTGACAGCTCACTGACATCGGAACTGGGGCCTGTCATATACCTCAGGAAAATAAACAAAGGTCAAATGGAAACACCGATCCCAGAAATCACAGAGAGATAGAGGCAGAAAGAGAGAGAGAGGGGAGGGCGGGGAGAGAGAGGCAGAATGGCACAGATACAGAAATAGAGAGAATGAGGGAGAGAGAGAAAGCAATAGAGAGAAAGAGACAGGGAGAGAGAGAAAGTGAGAGGGAGAAAAGAGAGGGCGAGAGAGACAGATAATGATAGAGAAAGAGTTACACATTATACAACTCTGAGAATTGCACAGAAAGGCAGAGAAAGAGATCGAGGAGAAAGAGACAGACAGACAGACAGAGACAGACACAGTGTGATTGAGAGATCACCAGGAACTGCAGAGTCTGGTTTTGCAGCCAATCTCTGAGCAGGGCCCAGCCTGTCCCACAAACACAATTTCCCATTGATTTTGAATGGATGGAAAGCACGCTTTTTTTTCTCTCTATTGCTTTCTCTCTCTCCCTCATTCTCTCTCTTTCTGCATCTGTCTCATTCTGCCTCTCTCTCCCCTCTTCTCTCTCTCTCTCTCTCTCTGCCTCATCTGTCTTGTTATTTTGGCCAAAGGGTTAAAACAGGCGCTAAATAATAAGACTAGCCTGTTTTAGCTCGCAATTTTGGTCCAAATTGCTGTTTTCCATAACTTGAACTTGCCTGGAAGTGCTAACCAGAAACCTGGCACGAGAAATTGAGCTTGGTAACGCAAGTTTTTTGGGATCTATGAGTGCCCTTCGGGTTTCAAAATGGAATCCGTGGTGTGCATGCACAATTCTGATGCGAAGTGCACCGGACGCCATCTTGGTAAAGGCATTGGCGCGCACAGTTGAAGTCCAGGAAGTATGCAGAGCAAGCAGATCATGACGTCAATCAGCGTGTAATGCTGATTTGATGCTAGTGCTCCAGGTGATGCCCTCTCTTAAACTCGCAAGCTGAACATGCGTTAAGCAGCAGGAAGGATCCCCCACCAGTGCTATTTAAAGGGATCATCAACTACTTACAGCTTCGTTTCTGGTTGATTTCTTTTGGCTGTTGTTACAATTCTACACAAGTTTGGTGCTTTCCATAGTTGTTTCAAGTTTAAAAAGTTTACAGGGTGTGGTGTGGCAGGGGCTGAAGTAATGTTTCCTGATTTCAAGGTTTCTGCACAGACTAGTTGCTCCCAGACATGAGTGCACTCATTGGCCTTCCTTTTGGAATTGAGCATAACTGGGAGAATGAGCAGAGGCCACGAAAAGCAGGACAAGCTGCTAGAAGAGGGAGGAGGAGGAGGATAAGGGCTCTCAGCAGGAGGCTGTAATGTATGTGCCTTTAAGGGGGGAACTACTGTCTACAGCTCATGTATACTGTAGTACCGGCAGTGACCACACCTGTATATAACGCTGAGCAGTAATCTGTTGTTTCAGTTGCAGTTTGAACCACGTTGAGTAAACACCTGTTGTACCGTTCTCTGCAGTCCTTTTCTTATTATTACACGGACGTAACAGTGGCGACGAGCAAGTTCGAACCTACCTGCAACTCTGCATCACCTCCCAGGGATTCGCTCCTGGAGAACAGTGGAAGAAGGTCGAGTCCAGAAGCACGGGCGTCGACCACGGGCAACCGCCCAGTCATCTAGTGGAGATTTGAGCATCGCAGAGGAGGCTGTCGAGAGCCAGGCTTGGCTTTCCAGTCATGGTGGTCCAGCGAAACGGGCTGGCAACAGGTACTGCGCAGACCCTTCCCGGACAGCGACGGGCTAGAGCCCGACCGAGCGGCACTGAAAAAGGCCGAGCAGCGTTGACGGGGGAGAGAGAGAGGGCAGAGCATACAGGGCGCAGCCGGTGTTCAGGACTGAGCGGCGTCAACGGGGGAGAGAGGCGAGAGAGAGCAGAGCGCAGCTGCTGTTCAAGGGCCGAGCAGCGTCAATGGGGGAGAGAGGCGTGCAGGAAAACGCGAGGCGCTGCCATTGCCATGAGGACCGCAGAGAGCGACGTTGGCAGCAGCGCAGGAGCAGCACACGAAACCCACAGGGTGTCGCCATTTGCCACGAGGACCGCCGAGAGCGGCATTGGCAGCAGCGCGGGAGATGCCATTTTAAGCCGCAGCGGGGAAGAAAGGAAAGTGCGGGAGACGCCATTTTAAGCCAGTCTAAGCACACCCAAAAATGCCGAAGAGTGGCAGTATCACAGCGTTCGACAATGAAGTCGAAGATTGGACGACATATGTCGAACGCATAGAAGTATACTGCAAGGTGAATGAAGTGCCAGATGACAAGAAAGCGCTGGTATTGTTGAATTCAATGGGTGCAAAAACGTATGGCTTACTACGAAACCTCGTAACCCCAGAGAAGCCAGTAGAAAAGGATTTTGAAAACATAGTGTCAATCCTACAGGACCACTTAAACCCCACACCGCTGCTGATAGCAGAAAGATTTAAGTTTCACAAAAGGAACCAGCATAAAGATGAAAGTAATGCTGAGTTTTTAATGGAACTGTGCAAGCTATCGAAGCACTGCCAGTTTGGAATGGGACTAGCAGATACTTTAAGGGACAAGTTTGTGTGTGGGCTTCAAAGTGAAGGAACCCAGAAACGACTTCTATCAGAAAAGGATCTGTAAGGATTTTGGGGGCTTCTTTTAAACTGGTTTAAGGTAATCTACCTGGCCAGCAGTCTTTTTGCTGCTGCACTCTAAACCAATTTACAAACAACGGTTTTGAATCGCTACCCCACCTTCCAGTTCTGACTGCAGGGCTTATAATTATTGATATTAAAACAGACACGTAGTTTGGATGAGAGAAAAAAATCAAGCTTTATTAACTAAAAGAAACTATAATCAAAATATCAAACTATCCCACACGAACACAGTAAAATTGTAAAACTATATAACAGGGGGGTTGCAGACGGCGAAAACGAGGGATACAATGGCTACAATGTTATTTAAACAATCTTAGTAATTCCCTTAAATCACCACCCCAAACTCCTGCTAGGTTGCCTTGTTGAGGAGTCAGAAACTCTGCTCACATGTGGTCCAGCGAGGAGGGAGAGAGAGAGAGAGAGAGAGAGAGAGAGAGAGCTCACCTATGGTCCCAGGAAGTCAAGAGAGTCAAGAGAGCGAGCTGGCTTCTCAGCCCTTTCTTTATACCTGGTGAGCCCCTCCCGTCCTGCCTTGCAAGGGCTGTGTGCAAAATTCCCCACCCAAAAGGGTCCAATGCACAAGAGAAATACAGCTGCTCTATTGTCCAGTACTGGGTGATTTAAAATCCATTCAAATGTTAACGCTTCCCATTCAAGATACAAAAAGTCTCTTCTGCAGTTTGGATGTCCTCCACTCGATATACAAACAAATGCTAATAGCATTCAGTTGCTTTGTAAACAAAGCATTGTCCTTTGTCTTCATCGAACCTTACTTCCAGACACAGAAAGCTGCATTCCAAGCCTCTTTTGTCATTCGGCCATGTGGTGCGACTGCCATTTTTTACCCCTGGAAATTTAAAAGCACATTGCCCAGGGATCTTTAATCAAAAAAATGAATCTTCAGAACTGTAAATTATTGCGTATTCTTACAGATCTTACGCTGGACAAGGCTTTCAGCATTGCAGTATCACATGAAGCAGCAGCACGGGGCGCTGCAGAGATACAACGGAGACCGCAAGAATATGGCACAAATGAAATGTCGTACGGAACAGTGAAGTGCTATCGCTGTGGCAGAACAACACACGACCATAATGATTGCTGGTTCAAAGACAAAGTGTGCAGACAGTGTGGAAAAGTAGGACACATAGCATGAGTCTGCAGGTCGGGAAAGAAAACCAGCAATAAGAAACCGACCAAAGGGAAGTACAAGAAGGTACATAAGATAACGGAGAATAGTTCAGACGAACAAAAGAGTGATAACGACTCCGAAAGCAGGGAACTGAGTTGTCTGAAACTACATAATGTGATCACAACGGAGGATCACCGAACCATTTGGGTCACTCTCGAGATAGCAGGAGTCCAGGTAAAGATGGAATTGGACACAGGATCAGCTCTAACAGTCATAAACCAACGGGACTACGAGCGGCTATTCTCACACATACCCTTGAGAGACACAAAAATTATTTTGAAGACGTACACAGGGCAAAAAGTCTACCCCAAAGGAAAAATAAGGATGACCGTTATATATAACGGTAAGGAAGCACCAAAACTAGACCTGTATGTATTGCAAGATGGAGGACCACTATTATGTCCGTGTGTAATTGAGACACGGACTGCAGAAGTTGGTTACAACAGGTCTTTACTGAGTGGAGACGAAACTGGAACAACTATGCAAAGTTACTACACAGGCTTATATACAGGGGTGGTCACCACTGGTACTGCAGTATACAGGGGCTGCAGAATATAGTTCCTTCTGCAAAGTACATACACTACAATTCCTCCCCTTTTAGCTAAACAGTACATAACATTCGATTAATAATTAAATAACATATTTACAATTACAGTTGCTATATGCATTAGCTGAATTTAAGCAATTATAAGTTCAGTCTTTGAGGAGGCTTCCTGATTCTGTCTGGATAACGCCTCTTTGGGGTATCAGGTTCTTCTGGCAAAGTTGATTCGGAATCAACGTCGTTGTTTGGTTCGTCGGCTTCCAATATTCCTGATTCTGAGGTAGATGCAATTGGTACTTCGGTTTCATCACCAGGTGTATCGGATCGTGGTGTGGAATTGACGTTTTCCAGTGACTCTAGAATCTGGTCAGCATGGTGTCTTACAATGCTCTCTCCAACGTCCACGGTATACATTAGAGGTCCTTGCCGTGTGCAGATCGTTCCTGGCTTCCATTTCTCTGTGCGGTAGTCCCGGGCCAAAACTGGTTGACCTATCTTAAAACTCCTGGTCGGCCTTTCATTCATATTCTGAAACTGCCTGTTCTCCACATCTCTTCTGATGTTTGGCTTAACCAAATCCAAGCGGCATCGTAGTCTTCGATTGAAGAACATCATGGCTGGAGTTTGGTTGGTAACCACATGTGTCGCATTCCGGTAGGCAAACAAGAAGTTATCCACCTTGTGTTGTAGGGGCATGTCTTCATTACACATTGCCTTGATATTTTGTCCTTGGACCAGCACTCCTTCTGGTCATGGGTTGTTCTGCCGCAGCGATAACTTTTTTCAAATCCCCGTGTCATTTCGTGGGTGCCGTATTCCTGTGGCTTTTGCTGTATTTCCGCAGCTCCCCTTGCTGCTGCTTCGTACGATACTGCCACACTGAAAGCCTTATCTAGCGTCAGCTCTTTCTCTGAGAGTAACCTCTTCTGGGTTCCTTCACTCAGGAGTTCACAGACAAATTTGTCCCGTAGAGTATCTGTCAGTCCTGCTCCGAACTGGCAGTGCTTTGATAGCTTGCGTAGTTCGCTCTCATCTTTATGCTGATTTCTTCTGTGGAATTTAAATCTTTCTGCTATCAGCAGCTGTGTAGGATTTAAGTGTTCCTGTAGGATATCAACAATTTCGTTAAAACTCTTCGCCATCGGTTTGGCTGGAGTGATCAGGTTCCGCAATAGGCCGTACGTTCTTGCGCCCATTAGGTTTAGTAGTACCGATGCCTTTTTCTCATCGGCTACTTCGTTTGCCTTGCAATATACAGCGCCTCACAGCGCCTCACAGCGCCAGGGACCCGGGTTCGAATCCGGCCTCGGGTGACTGTCTGTGTGGAGTTTGCACATTCTCCCCGTGTTTGCGTGGGTTTCCTCCGGGTGCTCCGGTTTCCTCCCACAGTCCAAAGATGTGCGGGTTAGGTTGATTGGCTATGATAAATTGACCCTTAGTGTTAGGGGGATTAAATACGTGGGGTTACGGGGATAGGGTGGGATATGTGTTGGTGTAGGGGTTACGGAGATCGGGTGGGATATGTGTCGGTGCAGGCTCGATGGGCCGAAATGGCCTCTATCTGCACTGTGGGGTTTCTGTGATTCTGTGAATATACTTCGACTCTTTCCACATACGTGGTCCAGTCTTCTATTGCATTATCGAAGGCAATGATATTGCCAGTCTTCGGCATCTTGGAAATCTAAGGTGGTGCCTCCCACGCTTTGCCTTCTTACCCGATTTAACAAAATGGCGCCTCCCGCGCTTTGCCCTCTTCCCCGCTGGATTAAGATGGCGCCTCCCGTGCTTTCTGTCTTCTCCGCTGCTGCTAGCACTGTTGCTGGCATTTTTATGCCTTGATGGTGACGCCCTATGGTCTTCGCGCACTTCCCCCCCGCGCTGCTGCTAACACCGCTCTCCACGGTTCCCGTGGCAAACTGCAGCTCCTCGCGGCTTTCTGCGCTTCTAATTTCTTTTATTTTCACGTCGTCAGAGCAACCCTACGGGACACTTTCCTCCCTCTTCTCGGGTCTGTACGCTGCCCAGCTTCGTAGCACCGGCTGCGCCCTATGTGCTCCACCCTCTCTCTCTCTCTCCTCTTCCCGACAACGCTGCTCGGCCCCGTTGAAAAGCCACCCGATCGAGCTCTAGCCCGCCGCAGCCCAGGAAGGATCAGTGTACTACCTGCCACCAGCCCGACTAGCTGGAACACCATAGACAGGATAACCAAGCCCCACTCTCGACAGCCTCTCCTGCAAATCTTCAACTCCGATGAATCAGAGGCGGTTGCCCACGGTCGACGCCCGTTTCTTCTGTTTGTTTTTTTTTCTTTCTTCCTTCTGGCCTCGACTTCTAACAACTTCGCTTCAGGGATGGATCCCCATGAGGTGGTGCAGAACTGTAGGTAAGTTCGGATCTGCTCGTCGCCAGTATTATGTCCATGTGTAATTGAGACACGGACTGCAGGAGTTGGTTACAACAGGTCTTTACTGAGTGGAGACAAAACTGGAACTACTATGCAAAGTTACTACACAGGCTTATATACAGGGGTGGTCACTACTGGTACTGCAGTATACAGGGGCTGCAGAATATAGCTCCTTCTGCAAAGTACATACACTACAACCACTGTTACTGGGACGTGAATGGATCCGGAAAATACAACTGGATTGGCATTCCATACAGGCACTGACTGTGGCTGACAAAAAGGATGACGGCGTCACACCTGGGTGATTGTCAAAGATCCTAACTGACGTGAAAGAAGTGTTCCAGCAAGGACTCGGAACACTAAAAGACATGACAGCGATGATTAAAATTGAAGAAAACGCAAGCCCCAAATTTTTTAAGGCCAGACCGGTACCTTATGCGATCCGCCCAGCCGTCGAAGCAGAGCTGGAGAGTCTGGAACGTTCAGGTGTACTGTCCAAGGTAGACTGGAGCGAGTTGGCTACACCCATCGTCCCTGTGATGAAAAAGTCGTTGAGCAGCACGCCTGGGGAACCAAGGAAGGTTTGCATCTGTAGGGACTTTAAGGTAACAGTGAACCCGATCCTTCACACCGTACAATATCCACTTCCGCGGATTGAAGATATTTTCGCCTCGCTATCTGGAGGGAAACGCTTCACTAAGACTGATCTGGCCCAGGCGTATCTGCAAATGGAGGTAGAAGAAGCATCAAAAAAATACCTCACAATCAACACCCATAAAGGTCTCTACCAATACAACCGGCTGGTATTCGGGGTAGCATCAGCTCCGGCTATTTGGCAGAGGGCAATGGAACAAGTCCTGCAAGGGATCCCAGGGACCCAGTGTTATTTGGACGACATCCTGGTCACGGGCGAAAATGACAGTGATCACCTTGCCAACCTGGAGCAGGTGTTCACTAGATTGCAGGAATATGGGCTCCGAGCTAACCGCCCCAAATGCGAGTTTTTTAGAAAACAGATCTCGTATTGTGGCCACGTTATCGATAAAGAGGGGTTATATAAGTCCCCAGAGAAGATTGAGGCAGTAGTCAAGGCTCCAGCACCGGAAAATGTGTCACAACTGAGGTCGTTCCTCGGGCTGGTAAACTACTACCATAAGTTCTTGCCAAATTTGTCTACAATACTACACCCACTGAACACCCTACTGCAAACTGGCGTGCCATGGAAGTGGAGTGACGAATGTAGACGAGCTTTCCAGAAGAGCAAAACACTAATCACATCGAAAGAGGTATTGGCCCATTACAACCCAGCGTTACCAATTCGGTTGGCTTGTGATGCGTCACCCTACGGCATTGGAGCGGTGCTGTCGCAGAAATTCTCGGACGGCTCAGAGAGGTCAATAGCCTTTGCGTCACGATCACTAACCTCAGCCGAGCGTAACTACGCCCAGATTGACAGGGAGGCACTCAGCCTAGTGTGGGGAGTGAAAAAGTTAAATCACTATCTGCACGGGCAGAAATTCACCTTGCTGACTGATCACCAGCCTCTTGTCTCCATTTTTAATCCGAAGAAGGGCGTTCCGGTGATGACTGCGTAACGACTACAAAGATGGTCACTTTTTCTAGGGGCGCACCACTATGAGATTGAATATAAGGGCACGAAACAGCATGGAAATGCTGATGGGCTATCACGCCTGCCACTGCCTACTGCGGAGGAAGCACCAGCAGTGGATCCTGTCGAAATATTCTATTCGACTATAGTTGAATACCTACCGGTAACTAACGCTTGTATCGAAAAGGAAACCCGAAATGACCCGACACTGTCTCGGGTATATGATTTGATGGTGAAGGGATGGCCAGCATATGGCGACTCACTGTTGCCAGCATTCTCGACAAGGAGAGAACAGCTGTCAGTGTGCTGGGGGACATTGATGTGTGGATCCCGAGTGGTAATTCCACCCAAGTTAAGGGAGAGAGTGCTCAATGAGCTTCATGAGGGTCATCTGGGAGGGGTAAAAATGAAAAGCCTAGCCAGGGCTTATGTGTGGTGGCCGGGAATCGATAAACAAATCGAGGACCTGACCAAGAGCTGCTCAGGATGCCAGAAAGTCCAAAATGCTCCACCACAGGCCTCTCTACACCCATGGGAGTGGCCCTCATCTCCATGGCAATGGGTGCATATTGATTTTGATGGTCCATTCATGGACTCAATGGCCCCGATTTTTGGGCAGCTGTCGGGCGGCTTTTCATGCGGCCGTGGTCCGAAAATCGCGGAAAAAGCGGGTCGGGACCCCCCCCGCCTGATTCCCCGCCCCGTCCGACTTTCGGGCTGCCGTTTTCACGCGCCCCGCTTCAGTCCCGCCCGCCGCTGGCGGGACTGGTCGTCGGAGCACTAACAAGCAATTATCTGCTTGTTGAAGTGGATTTTCCCGTGCCGTTGCGACTTTGGGGCTTTCCCCACCTGAAACCCGCCTGCGGGGAACCCCGCTGATGAGAGCTGGCGTGAAAACAGCTGGCTTGCTTGCTTGCAGCAGCAGGTCGCTGAGGGCTGAAGATATTTAAAGAGGCAGCATTTGCAGGCTGCAGAACCTTGTTGATCAAGGCTTGGGGGAACTATTTGAAGCCTTAGGAGCAGCTGCAGAAAGTTGGAGCCTCACACACTTCTTCAGTGTGAGCTCCTGGGAAGCCCCTCTCACCACCCTAACTCAGGACCTCCTCAACCGAGGCATCTGCTAGAAGCATGGGAGGCCTTTGGCACCTTCCCTTCCTGGCATTAGAGGATCTCCAACAGCAGAGGTGGCAGCAGCAGAACCAGGAACAGCAGGGTGATTACCAGGAGCACCAGGCTGCTGCTCACTCACCTGAAGCTGCACAAGCCAGAAGGGGCCAGCGCTTGGAAGTGGCTTGAGAGCATCTTGCTGCACTTTAGGGGGCCAGTGGGACCCGTTTCTGCACTGGCAGTCCTACTCAGAAGGACTTCCATGAAGATCTGGTTTCAATGTTCAACAGATGGCCAACGCTCCTCAAGAGATGTCATTCTCTTATGAGCACTCACCATGCTTTCCGTATGCTGGCGAGTTATCTCCTCCATGGAGGTTGCCAACCTTTCCATGGTGCTGCGTTCATGCACCAATGACTCCACAAAGGCTCTGCTCATGGTCGCTATGGACTCCTCCATTCGCTCCACACTCGCAGCGACCCTGGAGACAAAACCTGCCAGAGACTCCTGCATCTGTGCATGGAGATCCATCACCTCTTCTCTTGCGGATGGACCCAGAGGCAGAGGGTCGAGATGCAGCGCAGCTGAGCTGAGCTGGCAGAGCCCTGCGCCCTCCGACAAGGACTCTCCACTGCTGTCCCTGTCTCCAGAATCTGCTGAGGCTCACTTGTCAGCTGTGAAACACCAGGTGACAACACTACTCTATGTCCCAAAGGTCCCCCCGAGGTGTGAGTGTCTGCGCTGGTGCTGGGTGCGCTTACTTCTGCTGACGCTGCACCCTCAGAGGTTGGAGCTTCCTCTGAGGAGTCTGGCTGCACAGCCTCTTCCTCCTCCACAGTGAGGACGGGGGCTCTGGATGGTACTGTGGGGGAGTAAAGGAAGGAGTTAGAGATATAATGCCAAGGTTCCTCTGGTGACTCCCTGCGAGTTGGCATCTGCTGACACCTGCATCCATGCAGCATTGGTCTCAGTGGGAGGCCTCTTCCTCCCTGACCTAGGGAAGAGGACCTCCCTGTGGGCCCTAACCCCATCCAATAATGGCTGCAGTGAAGCCTCGTCGAATTTGAAGGCAGCTCGGGGTCTGGCACTGGCCACAGCTGCTGCAGGCTCCTTATGCCATCCTGTATGGTTCATTTGGAAGCCTTCAGAGGATGCAGTGCTTGCCATGGACCTTGAAAGCACCACGAATGATAACATCATACTGTGGGGATTCCTGACTCGATTTAGACAATTAGCAAGGCTTCCCACATGCTGGGAATTAATTGGCCAATTGAGGGAAAATTGCGTGGGGCTGGCTGACACTTTCTTATGTGTGTCAGAAACCCCACATTCGGGGAAATCCGACCATTTCCCACACAAGCCGAAAATCAGGGCCAATATTTTTAATAGCCGTGGATGCACACTCGAAATGGCCTGAGGTCATCAAAATGTCCTCCACCACCACGGAGAAAACTATTGCAGTTCTACGGACCATTTTTGCTAGGAATGGCTTGCCAGAACAGATTTGCTCCGACAATGGACGACAGTTTGTGTCCGAAGAGTTCCGGAGGTTCTTGAAAAAGAATGGGGTAAGGCATTACACATCCGCCCCGTATCATCCAGCTACAAATGGATTGGCTGAGAGGTTCGTACAAACCTTTAAGAAGACAATAAAGGCTATGTACAATGACAACATTCCGCTGCAGCATAAGGTGGACAATTTCCTGTTCGCCTACCGGAATGCGACACATGCAGTCACCAACCAGGCCCCAGCCATGATGTTCTTTAACCGAAGGTTAAGATCTCGCCTGGATTTGCTCAGACCAAACGTACAAAGAGATGTTGAGAGTAAGCAATTCCAGCACATCCATGAGAAGCCAACAAGGAGCTTCAATGTAGGGCAACCAGACTTGGCCCTCGACTACCGAACAGAAAAATGGCAGCCAGGAACGATATGCACACGGCAGGGCCCACTAATGTACACAGTGGACGTTGGGGAGAGCATCGTGAGACGCCATGCTGACCAGATCCTAGAGTCACAGGAACAAGTCAACCCCATGCCTCACCCATACGTACCTGGTGATGAACCCGACGTACAGGTAGCATCTACCCCAGAAACAGTAGCATCGGAAGCTGATGAACCAACCGACGACAGGGGGCCAGAATCGCCTCCGCACCAAGAGTAAGACCCTCGGGAAAGGCGCTATCCAGAAAGGATCAGGAAGCACGGTGGCATAGTGGTTAGCACTGTTGCCTCACAGCGCCAGGGACCCGGGTTCGAATCCGGCCTCGGGCGACTGTCTGTGTGGAGTTTGCACATTCTCCCCGTGTTTGCGTGGGTTTCCTCCGGGTGCTCCGGTTTCCTCCCACAGTCCAAAGATGTGCGGGTTAGGTTGATTGGCTATGATAAATTGACCCTTAGTGTTAAGGGGATTAAATACGTGGGGTTACGGGGATAGGGTGGGATATGTGTTGGTGTAGGGGTTACGGGGATCGGGTGGGATATGTGTCGGTGCAGGCTCGATGGGCCGAAATGGCCTCTATCTGCACTGTGGGGTTTCTGTGATTTCTGTGATTTCTGTGAAGACTGAATTTATAAATAGACTATTTTCAGCTAATGTTGCTTGTTAAAAGTGTTAATTGTAATTAGTTTGATATTTAATTGTTAAATGAGTGTTATGGTACTGTTAATCTAAAAGGGGAGGAATTGTAATGTATGTACCTTTAAGGGGTGAACTACTTTCTACAGCTCATGTATACTGTAGTACCGGCAGTGACCACACCTGTATATAATGCTGAGTAGTAATCTGTTGTTTCAGTTGCAGTTTGAACCACGTTGAGTAAACACCTATTGTACCGTTCTCTGCAGTCCTTTTCTTATTATTACACGGACGTAACAGAGGCCATTTAAAAAAAATTATTTCATGGAACATGGGTGTCGCTGGCAAGGCCAGCATTTATTGCCCATCCCTAATTGCCCTTGACAAGGTGGTGGTGAGCTGCCTTCTTGAACCGTTGCAGCCTGTGTTGTGAAGGTACTCCCACAGTGCTGTTTGGTAGGGAGTTCCAGGATTTTGACCCAGCGACGATGAAGGAACGGCGATATATTTCCAAATCAGGATGGTGCGTGACTTGGAGGGGAACTTGGAGGTGGTGGTGTTCCCATGTGCCTGCTGCCCTTGCCCTTCTAGGGGGACGAGTTCGCGGGTTTGGGAGGTGCTGCCGAAGAAGCCTTGGTGAGTTGCTGTAGTGCATCTTGTAGATGGTACACACTGCAGCCACAGTACGCCAGTGGTGGAGGGAGTGACTGTTTAAGGTGGTGGATGGGGTGCCAATCACACGGGCTGCTTTGTCCTGGATGGTGTCGAGCTTCTTGAGTGTTGTTGGAGCTGTACTCATCCAGGCAAGTGGAGAGTATTCCATCACACTCCTGACTTGTGCCTTGTAGATGGTGGAAAGGACCAGGTTGTTTGCGGAGCAATTCTCCTACCTGAACCTCAGGAACAAATAATGTGTGAGACGTTTGTGCTTCACTAAGGAGGTCCTCACTGAAATCTGCCACAACTGCAACCACAACTGCAACCTCAGAGCAGGGCGAGGAGAGCACTGCCAGTGGCTGTGAAGGTGACCGTGGCGATGAACTTTTATGCATCAGGCTCCTTCCAGGCTGGAGCTGGACATATTATCAACATCTCGCAGTTTGCCATCCACTATTGCATAAGGGAGGTCATTGAGGCTCTCTATTCAAAGAGAGATAACTTCATTCCGTTCCCTCTAGCCAGAGACGAGCAGGCGGAGGAAGCACAGGGGTGTGCCAGAGGACTGGAGGATTGCAAATGTCACACACCTGTTGAAAAAAGGGGAGAGGGATAAACCCAGAAATTACAGGCCAGTCATCCTAATGATGGCAGTGGGGAAACTTTTAGAGACAATAATCCTGGGCAAAATTAATTGGCATTTGGAAAAATATGAGCTAATAAATGAAAGTCAGCACGGATTTGTTAAAAGCAAGTTGTGTTCAACTAACTTGATTGAATTCTTTGATGAAGTAACGGGGAAGGTTGATGAAGGTTGATGTTGTGTATATGGACTTTCAAAGGGTATTTAATAAAGTACCAGATAATAGACTTGTTAGCAAAATTAAAGCCCATGGAATTAAAGGGACATTATGGATACAAAATTGGCTAAGGAACAGAAAGTAGAGTGGGGGTGGATGGTTGTTTTTCAGACTGGAGGGACGTGTACAGTGGTTTCCCCCAGGGGTCAGTATTAGGACCACTGCTGTTTTCGATCTACATCAATGACCTGGACTTGGGAATACAGGGCATAATTTCAAAGTTTGCAGATGATACAAAACTCGGAAAAGTACTAAACAATGAGGAGGATAGTAACAGGCTTCAGGAGGACAGAGACAGACTGGTGAAATGGGCAGACACATGGCAGATAAAATTTAATGCAGGGAAATGAAAATTGATTCATTTTGGTAGGAAAAATGTAGAGAGGCAATAAAGGAGGTACAGGAACAGAGAAATCTTTGAAGGTGGCAGGACAAGTTGAGAAGGCTGTTAAAAAAGCATATGGGATCCTTTACTATATAAATAGGGGCATAGGGCTAGAAATTGCATATTGCCCCGTTTGGGGTGATAACTTTTGTGGGAGCATATTGATTCTGATGGGAACTTGCGGTTTAGCACTCCAAGAGTGAGCTGGAGTGCTAAATCAAGTGCTACCACGTCCCTTAGAGCGCTAAAGGGAGCGGCAGAGGGCTGAGCAATGTTCCGTGCAGCGCTGCCAGTTTTACAGACACCGTCCCTCCCTTAAAGGGAAGGGCCAATGCTGCGGATATTGAAGGCTGAGGCTGGGAATGGTCGTCTATGGCACCTGCGATACGCGCACAGCAGCCCCCAAGCACGCTAAGAGAGCGCAGGGCTGATCAATCGCGGGCTGAAACAAAAATCAAAATATAGCACACTGGGGACGCTATTACATTTTGTCCTACCTGACCACCACTGCCTTTAATCAGCGCTCCCCAAGCGGCCGGCCGAGGTGACCACACCTCCTGCAGCTGCCGTTGTTGATGCCTGGCGATGCTGCAGGGGGAGGAAGCGAACTTTACATCCAGGGCGATAACGGGGCGAAGACGTCACGATCTCTGGGGCGCAGGAGAGTGAGGTGGTAAGTTTTAGCGCCAGTGCTAACCCGCCATGGAAGGTCGTGGGCGTCGGTAATTTTGCCGCGCCCGGTTGTTAAACCCTTAGCGCCCCGTTATTGCCCCCTGGAGGCGCAAAGGAGGCCAATTTCTCCCCCTATACAAAAGCAAGGAAGTTATGCTAAACCTTTATAAAACACTGGTTAGGCCCCAGGTGGAGAATTGTGTCCCATTCTGGGCACCGCACTTTAGGAAAGATGTCAAGGCCTTGGAGAGGGTGCAGGGGAGATTTACTAGAATGATACCGGGGATGAGGGACTTCAGTTATTTGGAGAGACTGGAGGAGCTGGGGTTGTTCTCCTTAGAACAGGTAAGGTTAAGGGAAGTTTTGATAGAGTTGTTCAAAATCATGAAGGGTTTTGATAGAGCAAATGAGGAATGGCAGAAAGGTCGGTAAGCAGATGACGCAGATTGAAGCTAATTGACAAAGTGACCGGGGCGAGATGAGGAATTTTTTTTGCACAGCGAGTTGTTGCGATCTGGAATGCGCTGCCTGAAAGTGTGGTGGAAGCAGATTCAACAGTAACTTTAAAAAGAGAATTAGATAAATACTTGAAGGGGAAAAATTTGCAGGGCCATGGGGAAACAACGGGGGAGTGGGACTAATTGGAGAGCTCTTTCAAAGAGCTGGCACAGGCACGATGGGCCATATGGCCTCCTTCTGTGCTGTATCACTCTATGGTTCTATGATACTTGCTTCACTCCATTTCCCTCTCCTTCTCTTCCCCTCCTGCATTGTGCCCTCCTCTCCTCTCCTCTCCCATCCCTCTCTTCCTTCTCCATCTATTCTCTCCTACCCCTCTCCTCCTCTTCTCTGTCTCTCCTCTCCCCATCCCTCCCCTTGTCCCCCTATCCTCTCCTTCTCACCTCCTCACCGTTCTCCTGTCTCCCCTCGCTCTCTTCACCCTGTTCACAGCACTCTTCCTTGTCCACAAACTTTCCCCTCCTCTATACCTCTCTGCCCTATCCTGGACCCCTCTCCTCGCCTCTTCTCTTCTCTTGTTTTCTCTTTTCTTCTCTCGCCTCTCCTATCCTTCTCTCCTCCCATCCTCTTCATCTCCTCTCTTCCTCGTCTTCCCTCTCATATTCCTCTTCTTTCCTCTCTTCCTCTCCTCTCTCTCCACCCTCTTTCTTCCCTCACCCTGTACCCAGTCCCCCTCCCATCCTCACCCTCTCCCCTCCCTCACTTATCTCCCCATCATCCTCCTCTATCCTCTTATCCTTTCCTCTCATCTCCTCTCCACCTCTCCCCATGCACACGCAGAAACACACGCAGAAACACGCCAATGTAGAAACACACCCACGCAGAAACACACATGCACACCTTCCACTCAACCAGCCGAATACTCACATGGGATGCGTGACGATTTTCACTCTTCTCCCTAACACTAGCACAAGGCGACCGATATTCAGGAATGAAGAACCTTTTCAGTTTTTGCACGAAACCTTTCACTGATGGATCATTGAAGCCTCTCCCAACCTCTTGCTCTTTGTTTTGGGAGGTGTAGTGGCCCATTGGTTAGCTATGTCAGGGCACATTAAACAGTCTCTTCTTGATCGCAGGGATTGGAGGTGTAGAACAGCAGGCAAAGGCTGGCAATAGGAGGGGGGGGGTGCACGATCAATATCAATCCCTTAAGCTGCCTGGAAGGGTTGACTCTCAATGTCATGACCTGCCTCTCCGTGGAGTCTATTGTAGAGAGGCAAGTGGGTGGCCAAGCTGTGTCTGCAGGCTGGTACCGACCGATTCTTACATCTTTCTTTTCCCTCAAGCAATGTATCATCCATTCAGGCATTCATCAGTAAACAACACACCAGGCATCACATCAGGTCACGACTTGTGCTCGATTCTGAAACGTATGTTTCAATATTTGCTTCCACCTATTCTGTTTCCATAAGTTCTGCTGAGGAGCAGTAGTTGGGAAGGTCTGAGGCCGAGGGCTTAACCACCTCACGTGAGACAACACCACACATTCCACCTGCTAGCCTCAAATTGCATAAACTTGGTTTGTGGTTGACGTTTCTTTTCCTCCCTTACTAATCCTAAAAGGTCAAGAGGTCACTAGTAGCAGAGCAATGGCTGCTGCAGAACAGACAGGAAATGGAACTTGGCACCTTCTGGTCTATTTGGGTCCGTATTGAAGTGGGGGGTGAGATCCTTCATCCATAAACCATCAGGAAAGATGGCCAATTCTCTGGAAATCAGCCATGGTGTTGAAATCATATCGTGCGATAGTAAATAGGAACATTTTAGTGAGTATTACGAATATTTCACCTTACCACTTGGGGTCCTCTGTGGCTTCCTGCCAGGTCCCCTCAGGCCCCCAGACCTGAAGAGGGTTCCTGGTGCAAGCCTAACCATGGCCTCGGTGTCTGGTCACCCCATAGCTCCCAAACAGGAAATTGAGGTGGGATTGTCCCCATCGATGGGATTGCGCCCATTGCAGGTACAGGCCCTGCTCCATCCTCAAGGAAAGCGCTGGAAATCCTGGGGAAACAGCAAGGGGTCGAAGACTCGGTGTAATGGATCTATGGCCCCCTGCTTCCTGACCTTTGAGCCTGGGGAATGGACGTTCTATGGGGCAAAGGTTAGGAAAATCGACCCTGTAATATTTTATTTTGAACGGGTTAATTCCTTGGTTGAAATAGCAGACAGAGAATTTTCACTTGAATGTGTTAACCATTCGCTGCTAACAACACACATGCACATTTTTAACCCTTAGGTTGCTGAAAGTAAAGTTTTGTGATGATGCTGCGAGGATTCCACCCACAGTCTGCAGATGGGGAGTGACAAGAGGCTGTATTGCCTGTTTGGACTGACAGCTCCTGTGAATATGTCCCTGGACAAGATGTCCTAACACCAGCTATAAAAGCCAGCCCTTCCTATCTCCTGATTTCATTATGACTCACCATCCTATCAGCTAAGTCAACTAATGAAAACTGATTTCCTGCCCCGTATTCTTATCAAGAAGATTCCCACAGGCAGCAGCAGCCTCAGAGAGCTGTTGATACTAATAAAGTCTGTCACAGATGGAGATGGCAGGACCCTGCAGTCATTAGTGCTGAGCTAGGACACTCTGCCTTGCTTCTGATTGAAGTAGTAATGGGCATCACCTGACCTTGCATAGCGCTGCCAGTGATAGTGTCACTTAACAGTGACCAGGGAAAGATAAACAGATGCCTCTCTGTGTGCAACCTCACACCACCCTCAGTCCAGCGGGCATTTCACACCCACTTCTCTTCACAATAACCACAGCTCTCAGCACAGACTTGATTCTAAATCACCAGAATTTACTTCCCCTGACTGTGGCATTCTTCTCCTTCTTCTTGTTCTTCTTAGGCAGTCCCTCGGAACCGAGGATGACTTGCTTCCACATTAAAAATGAGTTCTCAGGTGAGTGATGAGTCCAATGCGGGACCTACAGTCTCTGTCACAGGTGGGGCAGACGGTGGTTGAAGGGGTGGGTGGGTGAGGTGCTTGGGTTGACGTGTGGCATTATTCTAGTATTAATGAGTATGGTCTAGTAATTTTAATTATAGGGTAGTATTTATAATTATGGAATATACTTCTAATTATGGACCAATACTTTATAGGATCCCAATTTGCATATTTGAACAACCGTCCATTTGAAAGAGTTGGGCTTGTTGGCGGGAATTTTAATCCGGAGGTGGGTTGGGAGGATGGTGCCCCCAACCCCTCCAATTTCCATTTGCAGGCAAAGAATGGGCCGCCGGCAGGTGAAATTGCCCTCCTCTTTGAGCCCTTAGGTCTCTCTGTTCACCAACACTCTTTAGTTTAAACTCCCATCCCTTGTTCTACCTCCAAAACTGTATGACCTCACACTGATTCACATTCACTGGGCAGCACGGTGGCATAGTGGTTAGCACTGTTGCCTCACAGCGCCAGGGACCCGAGTTCGAATCCGGCCTCGGGTGACTGTCTGTGTGGAGTTTGCACATTCTCCCCGTGTTTGCGTGGGTTTCCTCTGGGTGCTCCGGTTTCCTCCCACAGTCCAAAGATGTGCGGGTTAGGATGATTGGCTATGATAAATTGACCCTTAGTGTTAGGGGGATTAAATACGTGGGGTTACGGGGATCGGGTGGGATATGTGTCGGTGCAGGCTCGATGGGCCGAAATGGCCTCTATCTGCATTGTGGGGTTTCTGTGATTTCTGTGATTAAATTGCATCCTCCACTTGTCTGCCTATTCCGCTAACCTGACAGTTTTCCTGAAGTATTTTACAATCTTTCTCGCTGTTTGCCAAATCTCCAACCTTTGAGTCACCAACTAGAACATAAGAACATAAGAAATAGGAGCAGGAGTAGGCCAATCGGCCCCTCGAGCCTGCTCCGCCATTCAATAAGATCATGGCTGATCTGATCCTAACCGCCAAGCTACTATCACAGAACCATCTCCTGAATCTAACAGAATTAGACACACGAAATAGGAACAGGATCAGGCTACACGGCCCCTGGGCCCGCTCCGCTACCCACAGGGCCATGTCCGATCCGAACCTAGACTCATGTCCAAATTCCTGCCCGCTCCCCGTAACCCTTAATTCCCTTTACTTCGAGGAAACTGTCTATTTCTGTTTTAAATTTATGTAATGATGTAGCTTCTCCAGCTTTATGGGGCAGCATATTCCATGGACCTACCACCCTCTGAGTGAAGTAGTTCCTCCTCATCTCAGTTTTGAAAGAGCAGCCCCTTATTCTAAGACTATGCCCCCTAGTTCTAGTTTCACCCATCATCGGGAACATACTCCCCGCATCCACCCGATCCAACCCCTTCACAATCTTATATGTTTCAATAAGATCGCCTCTCATTCTTCTGAACTCCAATGAATAGAGTCCCAATCTACTCAACCTCTCCTCATATGTCCATCCCCTCATCCCCGGGATTAACCGAGTGAACCTTCTTTGTACTGACTCGAGAGCAAGTATGCCTTTTCTTAAGTATGGACACCAAAACTGTATGCAGTATTCCAGGTGCGGTCTCACCAATACCTTGCACAACTGAAGCAATACCTCCCTATTTTTATATTCTATCCCCCTAGCAATGAAAGCCAACATTCCATTGGCCTTCTTAATCACTTGCTGCACCTGCATACTAACCTTTTGAGTTTCGTGCACCAGGACCCCCAGATCCCTTTGTACTTCAGTACTTTCCAGTTTCTTGCCATTAAGATAATAACTTGCTCTACGATTTTTCCTGCCAAAGTGCATAACCTCACACTTTCCAGTATTGTATTCCATCTGCCAAATCTCTGCCCACTTACTTAGCCTGTCTATGTCCCCTTGCAGGTTTTTTATGTCCTCCTCACTCACTACTTTCCCTCCCATCTTAGTATCATCTGCAAACTTTGATATGTTACACTCGGTCCCCTCCTCCAAATCGTTAATATAGATTGTAAAGAGTTGGGGACCCAGCACTGACCCCTGCGGAACACCACTAGTTACTGATTGCCAGTCTGAGAATGAACCATTTATCCCAACTCTCTGCCTTCTGTTAGATAGCCAATCCTCTATCCATGCCAGAATATTACCCCCAATCCCGTGATTTTTTATCTTAAGCAATAATCTTTTGTGTGGCACCTTGTCAAATGCCTTTTGGAAGTCTAAATACACTACGTCCACTGGTTCCCCTTTATCCACCCTATATGTTACTTCCTCAAAGAACTCCAGCAAATTTGTCAAACATGACTTCCCCTTCATAAAACCATGCTGACTTTGTCCTATTAAATTATGATTATCCAAATGTCCTGTTACTGTCTCCTTAATAGTGGACTCCAAAATTTTACCTACCACAGATGTTAGGCTAACCGGTCTATAGTTTCCAGCCTTCTGTCTACTGCCCTTTTTAAATAAGGGTGTTACATTAGCAGTTTTCCAGTCTGCCGGGACCTTTGCTGAGTCCAGGGAGTTTTGGAAAATTATTACTAATGCATCCACAATCCCTACCGCCACTTCCCTCAAGACCCTAGGATGTAAGCCATCAGGTTCAGGTGATTTATCCACCTTGAGTCCCATTATTTTACCGAGTACCACTTCCTTCGTGATTTTGATCGTGTTTAGCTCCTCCCCCCCCCTATAGCCCCCTGTTTGTCCAGTGTTGGGATATTCTTAGTGTCCTCTACTGTAAAGACTGATACAAAATATTCATTCAGTGTTTTTGCCATCTCCATATTTCCCACCATTAATTTCCCGGTCTCATCCTCTAAGGGACCAACATTTACTTTAGCCACCCTTTTTCTTTTTATATAACTATAAAAACTCTTACTATCTGTTTTTATATTTTTTGCTAATTTACTTTCATAATCTATCTTCCCTTTCTTAATCAATCTTTTTGTTATTTTTTGCTGTCTTTTAAAGTTTTCCCAATCCTCTATCCTCCCACTAGATTTGGCTACCTTATATGCCCTTGTTTTTAGTCGAATGCTATCCTTAATTTCTTTACTTAGCCATGGATGGCAGTCTTTTCTTTTGCACCCTTTTCTTCTCAGTGGAATATATATTTTTTGGAAGTTGTAAAATAATTCCTTAAATGTACACCACTGATCATGTATCGTCTTACCCTTTAATCTATTTTCCCAATCCACTCTACTCAATTCCGCTCTCATACCTTCATAGTCTCCTTTATTCAAGCTTAGCACGCTTGTTTGAGATCCAACCTTCTCACCCTCTAATTGAATATGGAATTCAACCATGTTATGGTCACTCATTCCAAGGGGATCCTTTACTAGGACATTTTTAATTAATCCTGTCTCGTTACACAGGACCAGATCTAAGGTTGCTTGCTAATTTTGAGGTTATGTTCCCTATTTCATCAGTCCAAATCAATCATATATCGAGAGCAAAAGTGGACCCCAGGGGTACATCACTTCCAACCATTCTCCAAACTGAGCAACACACATTTACCCAAACTTTTTGTTTGCTATCCATCAACCAACTTTCTATCTATGCTGTTACATTTCTTCTTAAATGATGTGCCTACATTTTTTTTAAACAAGCCTCTTGTGAGACACCTTACTAAATGTTTTCATAGATACTGCATCTACTGCAGTCCCCGTATCTATCCAACCAGTCACTTTTCAAAAAGTTCTGTTAAATTTGTCACACACAACTCCCCTTTCACAAATCCATGCTGGCTGCCCTTGATTGATCTGTGCATTTTTGGAATGCTCACTAACTTTATCTCTAATTGTGGAGAGTTTGCCCTTAACTGACGTTAGACTAACTGGTCTGTAGTTAGCAGATTTATCCTTCTCTCCTTTCTTGAATAGAATCATTACATTGGCTTCTCTGCAATCCCATGGTACAATGGTGAAGGAAGACTGAAAAAAAATTGTGGTCAGAATCTCTGCTATCTCCTCTCTGACCCCGCTCACCAGCCCAGGCTGCAGCCCTCAGGATCCAGTGACTCACCCACCTTGAGTTCTGCAAGTTGTTTTCAGAACGAATTCCTTTTCTTCGGTTATCTCCAACAATTGCTCCACATCCTCCTCCAGCACATTACATTCTCACTTTCATCATCATTTGTAAAAATTAATGAAAATATTGAATTATTATCACTGCCATCCTCCCCAGTTACACTCCTGGAGCATTGCTATCCTCTTTTACTTTAATGTGCATATAAAAGCACTGACTATGTCCTTTTATGTTGTCTGCTCGCCTTTTACATATTCCCTTTTAGGTCTTCTAATCTCTTTTTTCACCTCCCCACATTTTCTATATTCCTCTTGAGCATCTTTAGTATTGTTATAGAATCATAGAATCATAGAATGGTTACAGCACAGAAGGAGGCCATTCGGCCTGTCGAGCCTGTGCCGGCTCTCTGCAAGAGCACCTCAGCTAGTCCCACTCCCCCGCCCTTTCCCCGTAGCCCTGCAAATTTTTTTTCCTTCAGGTACTTATCCAATTCCCTTTCTGAAAGCCACAATCGAATCTACCTCCACTACCATTCCAGGCAGTGCATTCCAGATCATAACCACTCACTGCGTAAACAAATTTTTTCTCATGTCGCCTTTGGTTCTTCTGCCAATCACCTTAAATCTGTGTCCTCTGGTTCTCGAACCTTCCGCCAATGGTAACAGTTTCTCTCCATACTCTGTCTAGGCCCCTCATGATTTTGAACATCTCTCAACCTTCTCTGCTCCAAGGAGTACAACCCCAGCTTCTCCAGTCTATCCACATAACTGAAGTCCCTCATCCCTGGAACCATTCTTGTAAATCTTTTCTGTACACTCTCTAAGGTGTTCACATCCTTCATAAAGTGCGGTGCCCAGATTTGGACACAATACTCCAGTTGAGGCCGAACAAGTGCTTTATAAAGGTTCACCATAACTTCCTTGCTTTTGTACTGCATACCTCTATTCATGAAGCCCAGGATCCCGTAAGCTTTTTTAACCGCTTTCTCAACCTGCCCTGCCACCTTCAACGATTTGTGCACATACACCCCCAGGTCTCTCTGTTCATGCACCCCCTTTAGAATTGTACCCTTTAGTTTATATTGCCTCCCCTCGTTCTTCCTACCAAAATGTATCACTCCGCACTTTCTGCATTAAATTTCATCTGCCACGTGTCCACCCATTCCGCCAGCCTGTCTATGTCTTCCTGAAGTCTATCACTATCTTCCTCACTGTTCACTATACTTCCAAGTTTTGTGTCATCTGCAAATTTTGAAATTGTGCCTTGTACACCCAAGTCCAAGTCATTAATATATATCAAGAAAAGCAGTGGTCCTAGTACCGACCCCTGGGGAACACCACTGTATACCTTCCTCCAGTTTGAAAAACAACCGTTCACCACTCTCTGTTTCCTGTCACTTAGCCAATTCCGTATCCATGCTGCCACTGTCCCTTTCATTCCATGGGCTTCAACTTTGCTGGAAAGCCTATTATGTGGCACTTTATCAAACACCTTTTGGAAGTCCACGTACACCACATCAACCGCATTGCCCTCATCAACCCTCTCTGTTACCTCATCAAAATACTCAATCAAGTTAGTTAAACACGATTTGCCTTTGACAAATCCGTGCTGGTTTTCCTTAATTAATCCACACTTGTCCAAGTGACTGTTAATTTTGTGCCGGATTATCATTTCTAAAAGTTTCCCCACTACCGAGGTTAAACTGACTGGTCTGTAGTTGCTGGGTTTATCTTTACACCCCTTACAAGGGTTTGCAATTCTCCAGTCCTCTGGCACCACCCCCGTATCTAAGGAGGATTTGAAGATTATGGCCAGTACCACCGCAATTCCCACCCTTACGTCCCTCAGCATCCGAGGATACATCTCACCCGGTCCTGGTGACTTATCTACTTTAAGTACAGCCAGCCTTTCTAGTACCTCTTCTATCAAGTTTTATCCCATCCAGTATCTCCACTACCTCCTCTTTCACTATGGCTTTGGCAGCATCTTTTTCCTTGGTGAAGACAGATGCAAAGTACTCATTTAGTACCTCAGCTATGCCCGCTGCCTCCATGCGTACGTCTCTTTTTTGGTTCCTAATCGGCCCCACCCCTCCTCTTACTACCTGTTCACTATTTATATGCCTAGTAGAAGACTTAGGATTCCCTTTTATGTTAGCTGCCATTCTATTCTTATTCTCTTTGCCCCTCTTATTATCTTTTTCACTTCCCCTCTGAACTTTCTATATTCAGCCTGGTTCTCACTTGTATTCTCAACCTGACATCTGTCATACGCCCCCTTTTTCTGCTTCATCTTACTCTCTATCTCTTTCATCATCCAGGGAGCTCTGGCTTTGGTTGCCCTACCTTTCCCCCTCATGGGAATGTACCTCGACTGTACCTGAACCATCTCCTCTTTAAACACAGCCCACAGTTTTGCCTGCCAGTCTTTGATTCCCATTTACCCGGGCCAGATCCGTTCTCAACCCACTGAAATTGGCCTTCCTCCAATTAAGTATTTTTACTCTAGATTGCTCCTTGTCCTTTAACATAGCTAATCTAAACCTTATGGTACTATGATCACGGTTACCTATATGTTCCCCTGCAGACACTTGTCCCAATTGACCCACCTCATTCTCCAGAAATAGATCCAGCAATGCCTCCTTCCTCATTGGGCCGTGAAAATACTGATCAAGAAAGTTCTTCTGAACACACTTCAGAAATTCTTCCCCCTCTCTGCCCTTTACACTATTACTCTCCCAGTCTATATTAGTTTAGTTGCAGTCCCCCATTATCACTACTCTATAATTCTTGCATCTCTCTGTAATTTCCCTGCAAATTTGCTCCTCTATATCCTTCCCACTAGTTTGTGGTCTATAGAATACAATTAGTGGTGTAATGGCACCTCTATTGTTTCTTAACTTGAACCAAATAGATTCTGTCCTTGACCCCTCCAGGACATCCTCTCTCTCCAGCACTGTAATATTCTCCTTAATCAATACTGCCACCCCACCTCCTTTCTTTCCTTCCCTATCTTTCCTGAACACCTTCATATCCAGAAATATTTAGTACCCAATCCTGCGCTTTTTTGAGCCAGGTCTCCGTTATTGTCATGACATCATATTCCCATGTGGCTATTTGCAACTGCAACTCACCAACCTTATTTACCATGCTTTGTGCATTTACACACATGCACTGTAAACCTATCTTAGACCTTCTTGTATTCTCTCTTAGTCTGACCCCACCTAATACTGTACTATTTCTTACTCTAGTGCTATCTGTCTCTCCCAATTCTTTGTGCACCTTGTTTCTCCTTTCTAATGCTACATCCTGGTGCCCATCCCTCTGCCAAATTCGTTTAAACCCTCCCCAACAGCACTAGCAACCCCCCCACCGCCCCCCCCCCGCAAGGATATTGGTTCCGGCTCTGTTGAGGTGCAACCCGTCCGGTCTGTACAGGTCACACCTCCCCTAGAATCCCAATGTCCCAGGAACCTGAAGCCCTCCCTCCTGCACCATCTCTCCAGCCACGCATCCATCTGCTCTATACTCACTAGCTCGTGGCACTGGGAGTAATCCAGAGATTACTACCTTTGAGGTCCTGCTTTTTAATCTCTTTCCTAGCTCCCTAAAATCTGCCTGCAGGATCTCATCCCTCTTTCTACTTATGTCATTGGTACCGATATGGACCACGACCTTTGGCTGTTCACCCTCGCCCCTCAGAATGTCCTGCAGCCACTCAGTGACATCCTGGGCCCTGGCACCAGGGAGACAACATACCATCCTGGAATCATGTCTGCGGCCGCAGAAAATCCTGTCTGTTCCCCTAACTATTGAATCTCCTATCACTATTGCTTTCCCAATCTTCCTCCTCTGGCTGTACTCCCCAGAGGAACCATTGACCTCACCTACTGGTTCGAGAGCAAGATGCACTCAGGGGACTCCTGCACTACCTGCCTAGTCTGTCTGGCGGTCATCCATCCCCTCTCTGCCTGCACACTCTTACGCTGCGGGATGACCACCTCTTGAAATGTGCTACTCACGCAGCTCTCAGCCTCACGGATGCACGCAATGTCACCAGTTGCTGCTCAAGCTCTGAAACCCAGAGCTCGAGCTCCTCCAGCACTTGCTGCACATGTGATTGTCCAGGACACGGGAAGCGTCCTGGAGTTCCCACATGGCACAAGATGTGCATTCTACGGGACTGAGGTGTCTTGCCACGCCTCTATTTAATAGCTATTAACTAACTTAACAGAAATAAACTCAAGACTTAGAAAAAATTCACCAGCTACTCACCCATTTTTTTTCTTTTCAGCTCCTTCCCTTGTGCTGACGTCACTTACTGGCACTCCCTCCAGGGCCTACCTTTATCTCCTGCTGCTCCTTTCACTCTCTCCAAATTCCCAACCAAAGCATTCCGCTTTAAAAAAAATATTCATTCATGGAATGTGCGCATCGCTAGCAAGCCAACATTTATTGCCCATCCCTAATTGCCTTGCTAGGCCATTCACAGGGCTGTTAAGAGTCTAACCACATTGCTGTGGGTCTGGAGTCTCATATAGGCCAGACCAGGTAAGGATGGTAGATTTCCCTTCTCTAAAGGGCATTAGTGAACTAAATAGGTTTTTACAACAATCCGATAGTTTCATGGCTACCAATACTGATGCTTGCTTTGTATTCCAGATTTATTTAATTAACTGAATTTAAATTCCCCCACTGCAGTGAGATTTGAACTCACAGTCTACTGCATTACAAGTGACATTATCACTATGCTATCATTCCCACTGTAGAAGTGCTCTGTGCATCAACAGATAGTGTTAACTTTTATACACTAGGAGCCTCACCCAATTTACAGGTGTTGACTCCGCTCCCTGCTCCTGGTGATTAGCACCTAGTCAAGACAAACACTTACAGTGGACTGACACTGGCAGGCAGCTTCTGTTAACTACAGTTTTTAAAGTTCTAGGTTAAATTCCAAATGTTCAACTAGATTCCACTTTTTACAGCTAATAGAGCCAATGCTCACCAGTACTTACCAGAGACTCGCACTCTCTCCAAATTCCCAACCTTACCGCTCCATTTAGGATCACTCTTGGGTACGGTGGCACTGTGGTTATGTTATGGACTCCAGGGGCCTGGACTAATAATTTACGAGACATGTGTTCAAATCCCACTATTGCAGCTGGGAGATTTAAATTCAGTTAATTAAATAAATCTGGAATAAAAAGTTCGTATCAGTAATGGTAACCATGAAGCTGCTGGATTGTTGTGAAAACCCATCTGGTTCACTAATGTCCTTAAGGGAAGGAAATCTGCTGTCGTTACCCAGTCTGGCCTATATGTGACTCCACAGCAATGTGGTTGACTCTTAATTGCCCTCTGCGGTGCCCTAATGTATAACTCCCTTCTAGTTTCAGTTTAGTATAAATCTCTCTGTTTATCCACAGAATCTTTGTTTAGTCCACCCCCTTTTTCAGTTTACAGGAATGTACTCTATCCATCTCATATTTGAATATTCCCCACTGCTGATCTGTCGAGCTGTTTGTTAATTTGCCTGCCCAGTTAATTTGTGGCAAGTCCTTTCTTATTCTACTAAACTTTGTCTATTTCCAGTCCAGTATCCTTATCTTTGGCTCTTTATTATCCTTTTCTATTCTTACTTTGAACCTCACCATGTTGTGGTCACTAGTTCCCAATTATTCTCCTTTTGCTGTATTAGTTATTTGCTCCACTTTATTTCCCAGAACTTCTTTCCTTGTTGGACTAGAAACTACATGGATTGTTCGACATAGATTTTAGCAAGGCTTTTGACAATGTTTCACAAGGCAGAGTGGTCAGAAAAGTAAAAGCCAATGGGATCCAAGGGAAAGTTGGATCCAAAATTGGCTCAGCGGCAAGAATCAGAGGGTAATGGTCGCCGGGTGTTTTTGTGACTGGAAGGCTGTTTCCAGTGGGGTTCTGCAGGGCTCAGTGCTGGGTCTCTTGCTTTTTGTGGTACATATCAATGATTTAGACTTTAATGTAGGGGGCATGATTAAGAAGTTTGCAGATGATACAAAAATTGTCCGTGTGGTTGATAATGAGGAAGAACGCTGTAGACTGCAGGAAGAGATCAATGGACTGGTCAGAAATCATAGAAATCATCGAAAATTATGGCATAGGTGGAGGCCATTCAGCCCACCATGTCTGTGCCGGCTGAAAAGGAGCTACCCAGCCTAATCCCACTTTCCAGCTCTTGGTCCGTAGCCCTGTAGGCTACGGCACTTCAAATCAGGTGAGCAGAAAAGTGGCAAATGAATTCAATCTGGAGAAGTGTGAGGTAATGCATTTGGGGAGGGCTAACAAGGAAAGGGAACACACATTAAATGGTAGGACACTGAGAAGTGTAGAGGAACAGAGGGACCTTGGAGTGCATGTCCACAGATCCCCGAAGGTAGCAGGACAGGTAGATAAGGTGGTTCAGAAGGCATACGGGATACTATTCTTTATTAGCCAAGGAACAGAGTATAAGAGCAGGGAGGTTATGCTTGAACTGTATAAAACACTAGTTAGGCCGCAGCTAGAGTACTGCGTACAGTTCTGGGCAGCACATAACAGGGAAGATGTGATTGCACTAGAGAGGGTACAGAGGAGATTTACGAGGATGTTGCCTGGGCTGGAGAATTTTAGCTATGAGGAAAGATTTGATAGGCTGGGGTTGTTTTCTTTGGAACAGAGGAGGCTGAGGGGAGACTTGATTGAGGTGTATAAAATTATGAGGGGCCGAGACAGAGTGGATAGGAAGGACCTATTTCCCTTAGCAGAGGGGTCAATAACCAGGGGGCATCGATTTAAAGTAATTGGTAGAAGGATTAGAGGGGATTTGAGGAGAATTTTTTTCACTCAGAGGGCGGTGGGGTCTGGAACTCACTGCTTGAAAGGGTGGTAGAGGCAGAAACCCTCATTGCATTTAAAAAGTACTTGGATATGCACTGGAAGTGCTGTAACCTACAGGGCTACGGACCAAGAGCTGGAAAGTGGGATTAGGCTGGAGAGCTCTTTTTCAGCCGGCACAGACACGATGGGCCGAATGGCCTCCTTCTGTGCCATAAATTTCTATGATTCTATGAAACAGGCTGGTCTAGGAAACAGCCCTGGATATATTCTAAAAAGTGTTTCCCACTTTGAAAACATGCTATCCAGTCTGCAACAACTTGCATTTATGTAGCACCTTTAAAGTAAAAAAAAAGTCCCAAGGTGATGCACAGAGGTGCAATCAAAAAGAAAACTCAAACAGCAATGGACGGTAGAAGCAACCCAACCTACAATTTGCAGTGGATTGAAATTTCAACTTTAATTCTGCGTGAGCTCACATTACAGCACTAACCCCTCTGCTCTCAGACTCCATGGGCCCTGATTTCAACTCCAGGTGGATTCCCCGCACAGGCCTGAGTTAAAATTACAGTCGGGTCTCAATGATGTCCTCGGGCTGCAACATACATATGTAAAGCAGGACCCTGTTGACTCCGGGCGCCTGTCCTTGCTTCCTGCTCAGTAGAACAGGTTAAAATTGCAGATGTTGCGATCATGGCGGCTTTCGGACAGGTAAGAGCCGGGGCGATTTTATCTGCCCACCCGCCAGGTATCTGCTGAGCGAGCAGGGTTACAAAAGCCCCCCAGGTATCCTACTCACTTCTCCCTGTGGAAACCTAGGGGCTAATGTTAACTTTGGCGATGGTGTAAATTAACCGCCCATTATACACCCGCTTGATTTACCTTTCCATTGAAGTTAATGGGCAACCAATTCTATTTCACCCCCTTTTTGCACCATCGTTCCAAGTTAAAATGACCCCCATTATGTCCTGCTCCCTGACTCTCTTCCAGGCACCTTCTGCTAATAATACTATGGCATTCCTTGGAAGTATCTGTTTCATGACACTGTCAAGCGATGCCAGCTATCTGGCATGAAAACATATCGCAATCACGGAGAATGATACGCATACCTCTATAAGGCAACTCTCAGAAAGCTCCATTTAGGACTGAAAAACTTGATTTACTCCAATCTCGTTCGTGTCTCAGTGACCAGAACTGGACACAGTACTCGGGATGAGTCTGACATAAGAAACATAAGAGCATAAGAAATAGCAGCAGGAGTCGGCCATACGGCCCCGCGATCCTGCTCCGCCATTCAATAAGATGATGGCTGATCTTTTACATCAACTCCACTTCCCTGCCCTATCCCCATATCCCTTCATTGCCTTAATGCCCAAACAAATCTATCGATCTCAGCCTTGAATATACTCATCAACTGAGCATCCACAGTACTCTGGGGTAGAGAATTCCAAAGATTCACAACCTTCTGGTGAAGAAATGTCTCCTTATCTCAGTCCTAAATCTCAGTTCTATCTCAGTCCTGACCCCTTATCCTGAGACTACAACCCCTAGTTCTAGACTCTCCAGCCAGGGGAAACAGCCTCTCAGCATCTACCCTGTCAAGCCCTCTAAGAATTTTATATGTTTCAATGAGATCCCCTCTCATTCATGTAAACGCCAGAGAGTATAGGCCCAATCTACTCAATCTCTCCTCAAACGACAGCCCTCTCATCCCAGGAATCAATCTAGTGAACCTTTGTTGCACTTCCTCTAAGGCAAGTATATCCTTCCTTAGGTAAGGAGACCAAAACTGTACACAACACTCCAGGTGTGGTCTCACCAAAGCCCTGTATAATTGCAGCACCACTTCCTTAGTCTTATACTCCAACCCCCTTGCAATAATGGCCAACATACCATTTGCCTTCCTAATTGCTTGCTGTACCTGCATGTTAACTTTCTACGATTCGTGCACAAATCCTTCTGAATACCAACATTTCCCAGTCTCTCACCTTTAAAAAATATTCTGCTGTTCCATTCTTCCTACCAAAGTGGATAATTTCACACTTCCCCACATTATACTCCATCTGCCATATTCTTGCCCAATCACTTAACTGGTATCTATTTGCAGCCTCTTTGCTTCCTCCTCACAGCTTACTTTTCCACCTAGCTTTGTATCATCAGCAAACTTGGATACATTACACGCGGTCCTTTCATCTAAGTCATTGATAGAGATTGTGAATAGCTGAGGCCCAAGCACTGATCCTTGCGGCACCCAACTAGTTACAGACTGCCAACCGGAAAATGACCCATTTATCTCTACTTTCTGTTTTCTGTCCATTAACCAATCCTCAATCCATGTTAATATATTACCCCCAACCCCATTAGCCCTTATCATGTGTAACAACCTCTGTTATGGCACCTTATCGAATGCCTTCTGAAAATCCAAATATACTGCATCCAGTGGTTCCCCTTTATCTACCCTGCTAGTTACATCCTCAAAAAATAGATTTGTCAAACATAATTTACCTTTCATAATACCGTGTTGACTATGCTCAATCATATTTTGATTTTCCATGTGCCCTGTAACCATGTCCTTAATAAGCACGGTGGCATAGTGGTTAGCACTGTTGCCTCACAGCGCCAGAGACCCGGGTTCGAATCTGGCCTCGGGTGACTGTCTGTGTGGAGTTTGCACATTCTCCTCGTGTTTGCGTGGGTTTTCTCCGGGTGCTCCGGTTTCCTCCCACAGTCCAAAGATGTGCGGGTTAGGTTGATTGGCTATGATAAATTGAACCTTAGTGTTAGGGGGATTAAATACGTGGGGTTACGGGGATCGGGTGGGATATGTGTCGGTGCAGGCTCGATGGGCCGAAATGGCCTCTATCTGCACTGTGGGGTTTCTGTGATTCTGTGATTCTGAAAGGTAAGTTTATTTTTAGCCCCGTTAGAAAATAAAATTATTTTTTCAAAAATTTAAATTATTGTTTAAAATAGTTATTTCATGTAATTTATAGTTTATTTAAAAAATGTGATTTAAAAAAAAATTTATTTGAAGGTTTAGTGATGTTTTGGGACTTACAGTATTTATAAGTTTGACAGCCCTTCCTGTCAAACTTATGAATGAAGCATTCCCTGCTACCATTGGCTCTCCATGGCCCATGTGATCCCAGGGGACGCTGCGAACTAACTGCGCCCCTGGGATACGCAATCACTGCGCGCCGGCAGTTGGAGGAGGCCCAGGATCGGAATCCCACGCGGGCCCACAGCTCAACGGCCGGCGTGCTAGGTAAGTGCAGGTCGGGGGCTTGCATCCGCGGGAAGCCCCCGACCCGAATTTCTGGGCCAATATGATCCTTAACTTCTCTAGTTAGCCATGGCCGTACCATTTTATTTCCTCAAGGGAATGTATATTTGTTGAGAATTACGAATTATTTCTTCAAATGTTTGCTATTGCTTACCTATCATCATATTTTTTTAATCTAATTTCCCAACCTACCTCCACCAACCTGCCTCTCATACCTCTGTAATTGGCTTTGTTTAAATTTAAGACCCCAGTTTCTGACCTAACCACATCAACCTCAAACTTAATATGAAATTCTATCATATTATGAGCACTCTTCCCCAGAGGATCCTTTACTATAAGATTACTAATCAACCCTGTCTCATTACACAATGTTAAATTTAAAATAGTACTGTTCCTTAGTTGGTTCCTCAACATATTGTTCTAGAAAACTGTCTCGAGTGCATTCCATGAACTCGTTCTCCAAGCTACATTTGCTAATTTGGTTTGCCCAGTCTATATGAAGGTTAAAGTCTCCCACGATTATTGCGTTACTCTTGTTCCATGCTCCTCGAATTTCTGGACTTATACTCTGTCCAACACTATGGTTACTGTTAGGGGGACTATAAACTACTCCCATCAGGGTTTTGGCCCTTTGTTATTTCTTAGCTCCACCTATACTGATTCTACAGCCTGATTTTCTGGGCTAAGATCCTTTCTGACTACTACCTTTATCATCAGGGCTACCCCACCTCAAATTTACATTTTCTAAAAGTCAAGTACCCTGGAATATTTAGTTCCCAACCTTGGTCACCCTGCAACTAAATCTCAGTAATGGCTACTAGATCAAACTCATTTATCTCTATTTGTGCCATTAATTCATCTATCTTGGTATGAATGCTTCGTGCATTCAGATATAGCGCCTTTAATTTTAACTTTTTACCATTTATCCCTGAGGTGGCCTTAGTCGCTAATGCCCTATTACTATTATTAAACTCTCCGTCACTTCCTGGTACAATCTGCTTGATTTTACCAAATCGCTCTTCTGCTCTACAGCCTTGCCTTTCCCTTCAGACTTATAAATTTACCCTTATCTGAACCCTCCCTGACCCTCCCCGATGCATCGCAATGTCTGCACCTTGGACTCTAGCTCAAAAACTCTGAGCTGAGGTTCCTTGAGTTGCAGACACTTACTGCACTGACCAGAACTGGACACAGTGCTCAAGGTGGGTCTGACCAGAACTGGACACTGTGCTCAAGGTGGATCTGACCAGAACTTGACACAGTGCTCAAGGTGGGTCTGACCAGAACTGGAGCAGCAGGGAGCAGCGAGGAGGAGCCCGGCTTAAAAACCGGCGGCAGTTGCGAGGCCCGACCACTCGGAGCAGCAGGGAGCAGCGAGGAGGAGCCCGGCTTAAAAACCGGCGGCAGTTGCGAGGCGTACCAAATCAACAGCAGAGGAGAGAGGTAAAAAGTAATCAGTGTGTGACGTCACCAGGGAGCAGCTGGTGCAGTCGGGAGAGCAGGAGGCCAGTAACTCTTATATAGGTGGAGCTGTTGCTAAACCCGAAACACTACAGTGTAGTGTCTCCCACCCTTCCACCTCCTCTAACCTTTTAGGGGTTAGGGGAAGTTGAAAAGGTAGGTTCAATTTATTTTATTTCAGGAGCCTAACCTAGGTGGAAAAGGTTCCAGGACAGGAGGCGGCAGTGAAAATACAACACCAGAAAACAGGTAGGTGACTGGTTGGTGAGTACTTTCACAAACTTATTCTAAGTAGAATTCAATAATTAAGCTAAATCGTAGTAAATAAAAGGGTATTGTAAGGGTTAAGTCATGGAAGGGCAGCTCGGACCCGTGTCATGCTCCTCCTGTGCCATGTGGGAAATCAGGGACACTGTCCCTGACAACTATGTGTGCAGGAAGTGTGTCCAGCTGCAGCTCCTAGCGGACCGCATGGCGGCGCTGGAGCTGCGAATGGACTCACTCTGGAGCATACGCGATGCTGAGGATGTTGTGGATAGCACATTCAGTGAGTTGGTCACACCGCAGGTAAAGGCTAGTTCAGACAGTAAATGGGTGACCAAAAGGCAGGGTAAAGGCAGGAAGGTAGTGCAGGAGTCACCTGCGGTCATCTCCCTCCAAAACAGGTTTACCGTTTTGGGTACTGTTGGGGGAGATGACTTATCAAGGGAAGGCACCAGCAGCCAGGTTCAGGGCACCATGACTGGCTCTGCTGCACAGAAGGGCGGGAAAAAGAGGGATAGTGCTATAGTGATAGGGGATTCAATTGTAAGGGGGATAGATAGGAGTTTCTGTGGCCGAGACCGAGACTCCAAGATGGTATGTTGCCTCCCTGGTGCAAGGGTCAAGGATGTCTCGGAGCGGGTGCAGAGCATTCTGAAGGGGGAGGGGGATCAGCCAGTTGTCGTGGTACATGTAGGTACCAACGATGTAGGTAAAAAGAGGGAGGAGGTCCTACAAGCTGAATTTAGGGAGTTAGGAGCTAAATTGAAAAGTAGGACCTCAAAGGTAGTAATCTCTGGATTGCTACCAGTGCCACGAGCTAATAAGTTTAGAGAGAGTAAGATAGATAAGCTAAATACGTGGCTTGAGCAGTGGTGCAAGGGAGAGGGATTTAAATTCTTGAGGCATTGGAACCAGTTCTTGGGGAGGAGTGACCTGTACCAAGGGGACGGTCTACACCTGAACTGTGAGGGAGCCGATGTCCTCGGGGTAATATTTTCTAGGGCGGTTCGGGAGGATTTAAACTAATTTGGCAGGGGGATGGGAACCTAGGTAGTGGAAAAGAGGGAAGTCATATGAAGTCAGAAATAGATGGTAGAAAGGTGAGAAGCAATAAGCAAAGGAGAGAAACACAAAGGGCCAAACTAATTCATAATGAGAGTGTGAAAAAAGCAAGCCTGAAGGCTTTGTATCTTAATGCTAGAAGCATTAGGAACAAGGTGGATGAATTAGTTGTGGAAATAGAGGTAAACAAGTATGATTTGATTGGGATTACAGAAACGTGGCTGCAGGGTGGGCAAGGCTGGGAACTTAACATCCAGGGATATACAATATTTAGGAAGGATCGGCAAAAAGGTAGGGGAGGTGGGGTAGCATTGCTGGTAAAGGAGGGGATTAATGCAATGGAAAGGAAGGATATTAACTCGGATGAAACGGAATCTGTATGGGTAGAAATGAGAAATAGCAAGGGGAGGAAAACGTTAGTGGGTGTGATATATAGGCCTCCAAATAGTAATATGGAGGTGAGGGAAGGCATAAAAAGGGAAATTAGAGAAGCGTGCGATAAGAGCACAGCTGTCATCATGGGTGACTTTAATTTACATATTGATTGGACTACCCAAATTAGTAAAAATTCTGAGGAGGAGGAATTCCTGGAATGTTTTCGGGACGGTTATCTGGACCAATATGTCGAGGAGCCGACTCGAGATCAGGCCATTTTAGACTGGGTATTGTGCAATGAGAAGGGACTTATCAGCAATCTTCTTGTACAAGGCCCCTTGGGTCAGAGCGATCATAATATGATCGAGCTCTCAGTCGAGATGGAGAGTGAGGAATTTGAATCAGAGACTAAGGTCCAGAACTTAAATAAAGGGAATTACGAGGGTATGAGACGGGAATTGGGTAAGATTGATTGGGTGGTGTTTCTGGGGGGATTGACAGTGGATAGACAATGGCAAGCATTCAAAGATAGAATGGAAGAATTCCAGAACATGTTTATACCGGTTTGGCATAAAAATAAACCTAAAAAGGTGACTCAACCGTGGATAACGAGGGAAATTAGGGACAGCATAAAATCAAAAAAAAGGGCATATCAACTGGCAAAAAAAAGCACCAGACCGGAAGATTGGGGGCAGTACAGGATACAGCAAAAGAGGACAAAGGGATTAATCAGGAAGGGGAAAATAGAATACGAAAGTAAACTTGCAGCAAACATAAAGACAGACTGCAAAAGCTTTTATCGGTATATCAGGAGGAAAAGACTGGTAAAATCCCAAGTCGGTCCCTTGCAGTCCGATTCGGGAGAATATATAATGGAGAATAAGGAAATGGCAGACCAATTAAACTCATACTTTGGTTCTGTATTCACAAAGGAGGACACAAATAACCTCCCAGGAATATCGGCAAACATAGGGACTAATGAGAGGGAGGAGCTGACAGAAATTAGTATCTCTAGGGATATGGTGTTGGGTAAGTTGAGGGGACTGAAGGCCGACAAATCCCCGGGGCCTGATAAACTACATCCTAGGGTACTTAAGGAGGTGGCCCTGGAGATAGCAGATGCTCTAAGGATCATCTTCCGGAACTCCATTGACTCGGGAACAGTACCCGTGGATTGGAGGGTAGCTAATGTTACCCCAATATTTAAAAAGGGGGGTAGAGAGAAAGCAGGGAATTATAGACCAGTAAGCCTTACATCGGTTGTGGGCAAAATGCTAGAGTCCATTATTAAGGATAAAATAGCGGAGCACTTGACAAATGGGGAAAGGATCGGACAGAGTCAACATGGATTTACAAAGGGTAAATCGTGTTTGACTAATCTGCTGGAATTTTTTGAGGAAGTAACTGGTAAAATAGATGGGGGAGAGCCAGTGGATGTGGTGTACCTTGACTTCCAGAAAGCCTTCGATAAGGTTCCACACAAAAGATTATCATGCAAAATTAAGGCTCATGGGATTGGGGGCAAAGTATTAACGTGGATAGAGAACTGGCTGGCGGATAGAAAACAGAGAGTTGGAATAAACGGCTCGTTTTCGGAGTGGCAGGCAGTGACCAGCGGGGTGCCGCAAGGATCTGTCCTAGGACCCCAGCTGTTCACAATATATATAAATGATCTGGATCAGGGAATTGGATGCAATATTTCCAAATTCGCTGACGACACTAAACTAGGAGGAGGGGTGGGCTCTGATGAGGATGTCAGGAGGCTACAGTGCGATTTGGACAGGTTGGGGGAATGGGCGGATACGTGGCAGATGCACTATAATGTGGATAAATGCGAGGTTATCCACTTTGGGGGTAAAAACAGGAGGGTAGATTATTATCTAAATGGCAATAGATTGGGAGATGGGGAAGTGCAGAGGGGCCTGGGTGTTCTTGTGCACCAGTCACTGAAGGAGAGCATGCAGGTGCAACAGGCGATTAAGAAGGCAAATGGTATGTTGGCCTTCATATCAAGGGGGTTCAAGTATAGGAATAGGGATACCTTACTACAGCTGTACAAGGTGCTGGTGAGACCGCATCTGGAGTATTGTGTACAGTTTTGGTCGCCCCATCTGCGGAAGGATGTTCTTGCCATGGAAAGAGTGCAACGGCGATTCACCAGGCTGATACCTGGAATGGCGGGAATGACCTACGAAGAGAGATTAAATAGTTTGGGCTTGTACTCACTGGAGTTTAGAAGATTGAGAGGGGATCTCATCGAAACATATAAAATTATGGCAGGCCTGGACAGGCTGAATTCAGAGAGAATGTTTCCAATGGCCGGGGAGCACAGAACCAGGGGCCACAGTCTAAAAATAGTGGGCAAATCATTTAAAACAGAGATGAGGAAGAATTTCTTCACTCAAAGAGTGGTGAGCCTGTGGAATTCCCTGCCACAGAGGGCTGTGAAGGCTAATTCAATAAATATTTTCAAGAGAGAATTGGATATATTTCTGAAGGCTAAGGGGATTAAGGGTTACGGAGAAAAGGCGGGGACGGGGTACTGAACTGGTAAGATCAGCTATGATCTCAGACGAAGATCAGCCATGATCTCATTGAATGGCGGAGCAGGCTCGAAGGGCCGAATGGCCTACTCCTGTTCCTATCTCTATGTTTCTATGTTTCTATGGACACAATGCTCAAGGTAGGTCTGACCAGAACTGGACACAGTGCTCAAGGTGGATCTGACCAGGACTGGACACAGTGCTCAAGGTGGATCTGACCAGAGCTGGACACGGTGCTCAAGGTGGGTCTGACCAAAACTGGACATAATGCCCAAGGTGTGTCTGACCAGAACTGGACACAGTGCTCAAGGTGGATCTGACCAGAACTGGAGACAGTGCTCAAGGTGGGTCTGACCAGAATTGGACACATGCTCAAGGTGGGTCTGACCAGAACTGGACACAGTGCTCAAGGTGGGTCTGACCAGAATTAGACACAATGCTCAAGGTGGGTCTGACCAGAATTAGACACAATGCTCAAGGTGGGACTGACCAGAACTGGACACAGTGCTCAAGGTGGGTCTGACCAGAACTGGACACAGTGCTCAAGGTGGGTCTGACCAGAACTGGACACAGTGCTCAAGGTGGGTCTGACCAGAATTAGACACAATGCTCAAGGTGGGTCTGACCAGAACTGGTCACAGTGCTCAAGGTGGGTCTGACCAGACTGGACACAGTGCTCAAGGTGGGTCTGACCAGAATTGGACACGGTGCTCAAGGTGGATCTGACCAGAACTTGACACAGTGCTCAAGGTGGGTCTGACCAGACTGGACACAGTGCTCAAGGTGGGTCTGACCAGAACTTGACACAGTGCTCAAGGTGGGTCTGACCAGAACTGGACACAGGACTCAAGGTGGATCTGACCAGAACTGATCACAGTGCTCAAGGTGGGGTCTGACCAGAACTGGACACATGCTCAAGGTGGATCTGACCAGAACTGGACACAATGCTCAAGGTGGGTCTGACCAGAACTGGACACAGTGCTCAAGGTGGGTCTGACCAGAACTGGACCCAGTGCACAAGGCTTACCACAGAACACCTGGGATATCACTTCCTTAAAGTTGTCCAAGGAATGAGCCAGGAAAAATTTTCCCTTCTGAATCCACGCTGACCGTTGTACATTGTATATTATAATTGTACAGACAATCTTCAAGAATACTCTGGATAGTCGGTTCAATGGGAATGCTTTTTGTCTCGCTACTGCCCCTCTCTGGCTCCAGATCTCCCTCTCCCCTCGCTCTTCATCCCATCTCCCTCTCCCCTCGCTCTTCATCCTATCTCCCTCTCCCCTCGCTCTTCATCCCATCTCCCTCTCCCCTCGCTCTTCATCCCATCTCCCTCTCCCCTCGTTCTTCATCCTATCTCCCTCTCCCCTCACTCTTCATCCCATCTCCCTCTCCCCTCACTCTTCATCCCATCTCCCTCTCCCCTCGCTCTTCATCCCATCTCCCTCTCCCCTCGCTCTTCATCCCATCTCCCTCTCCCCTCGCTCTTCATCCCATCTCCCTCTCCCCTCGCTCTTCATCCCATCTCCCTCTCCCCTTGCTCCTCATCCCATCTCCCTCACCCTCGCTCTTCATCCCATCTCCCTCTCCCCTCGCTCTTCATCCCATCTCCCTCTCCCCTCGCTCTTCATCCCATCTCCCTCTCCCCTCGCTCTTCATCCCATCTCCCTCTCCCCTCGCTCTTCATCCCATCTCCCTCACCCTCGCTCTTCATCCCATCTCCCTCTCCCCTCGCTCTTCATCGCATCTCCCTCACCCTCGCTCTTCATCCCATCTCTCTCTCCCCTCGCTCTTCATCGCATCTCCCTCACCCTTGCTCTTCATCCCATCTCCCTCTCCCCTCGCTCTTCATCCCATCTCCCTCACCCTCGCTCTTCATCCCATCTCTCTCTCCCCTCGCTCTTCATCGCATCTCCCTCACCCTCGCTCTTCATCCCATCTCCCTCTCCCCTCGCACTTCATCCCATCTCCCTCTCCCATCGCTCTTCATCGCATCTCCCTCACCCTCGCTCTTCATCCCATCTCCCTCTCCCCTCGCTCTTCAGCCCATCTTCCTCTCCCCTCGCTCTTCATCCCATCTCCCTCTCCCCTCGCTCTTCATCGCATCTCCCTCTCCCCTCGCTCTCCATCCCATCTCCCTCTCCCCTCGCTCTTCATCGCATCTCCCTCACCCTCGCTCTTCATCCCATCTCCCTCTCCCCTCGCTCTTCATCCCATCTCTCTCTCCCCTCGCTCTTCATCCCATCTCCCTCTCCCCTCGCTCTTCATCCCATCTCCCTCTCCCCTCGCTCTTCATCCCATCTCCCTCTCCCCTCGCTCTTCATCGCATCTCCCTCTCCCCTCGCTCTTCATCCCATCTCTCTCTCCCCTCGCCCTTCATCCCATCTCTCTCTCCCCTCGCTCTTCATCCCATCTCCCTCTCCCCTCGCTCATCATCGCATCTCTCCCTCTCCCCTCGCCCTTCATCCCATCTCCCTCTCCCCTCGCCCTTCATCCCATCTCCCTCTCCCCTCGCCCTTCATCCCATCTCCCTCTCCCCTCGCTCTTCGTCCCATCTCCCTCTCCCCTCGCACTTCATCACATCTCCCTCTCCGCTCGCTCTTCATCCCATCTCTCCCCTCGCTCTTCATCCCATCTCCCTCTCCCCTCAATCTTCATCCCATCTCCCTCGCCCCTCGCTCTTCATTCCATCTCCCTCTCCCCTCGCTCTTCATCCCATCTCTCTCTCCCCTCGCTCTTCATCCCATCTCTCTCTCCACTCGCCCTTCATCCCATCTCTCTCTCCCCTCGCTCATCATCGCATCTCTCCCTCTCCCCTCGCCCTTCATTCCATCTCCCTCTCCCCTTGCCCTTCATCCCATCTCCCTCTCCCCTCGCTCTTCATCGCATCTCCCTCTCCCCTCACTCTTCATCCCATCTCCCTCTCCCCTCGCCCTTCATCCCATCTCCCTCTCCCCTCGCTCTTCATCCAATCTCCCTCTCTCCTCACTCTTCATCCCATCTCCCTCTCCCCTCGCTCTTCATCCCATCTCTCCCCTCGCTCTTCATCCCATCTCCCTCTCCCCTCGCTCTTCATCCCATCTCCCTCTCCCCTCGCTCTTCATCCCATCTCTCTCTCCCCTCGCTCTTTATCCCATCTCCCTCTCCCCTCGCTCTTCATACCATCTCCCTCTTCCCTCGCTCTTCATCCCATCTCCCTCTCCCCTCGCTGTTCATCCCAACTCCCTCTCCCCTCGCTCTTCATCCCATCTCTCTCTCCCCTCGCTCTTCATCCCATCTCCCTCTCCTCTCACTCTTCATCTCATCTCCCTCTCCCCTCGCTCTTCATCCCATCTCTCTCTCCCCTCGCTCTTCATCCCATCTCTCTCTCCCCTCGCTCTTCATCCCATCTCCCTCTCCCCTCGCTCTTCATCCCATCTCTCTCTCCCCTCGCTCTTCATCCCATCTCCTTCTCCCCTCGCTCTTCATCCCATCACTTCCTCTCTCCTCGCTCTTCATCCCATCTCTCGCTCCCCTCGCTCTTCATCCCATCTCTCTCTCCCCTCGCTCTTCATCCCATCTCCCTATCCCCTCGCTCTTCATCCCATCTCTCCGTCACCTCTCGCTCTTCATCCCATCTCCCTGTCACCTCGCTCTTCATCCCATGTCTCTCTCCCCTCGCTCTTCATCCCATCTCTCTCTCCTCCCTCTTCATCCCATCTCTCTCTCCCCTCACTCTTCATCCCATCTCCCTCTCTCCTCGCCCTTCATCCCATCTCTCTCTCCCCTCGCTCTTCATTGCATCTCTCTCACCCCTCGCCCTTCATCCCATCTCTCTCTCCCCTCGCTCTTCATCCCATCTCTCCCTCTCCCCTCGCTCTTCACCCCATCTCTCCCTCTCCTCTCGCTCTTCATCCCAACTCCCTCTCCCCTCGCTCTTCATAGCATCTCCCTCTCCCCTCGCTCTTCACCCCATCTCTCTCTCCCCTCGCTCTTCATCCCATCTCCCTCTCCCCTCGCTCTTCATCCCATCTCTCTGTCCCCTCGCTCTTCATCCCATCTCCCTCTCCCCTCGCTCTTCATCCCATCTCTCTCTCCCCTCGCTCTTCACCCCATCTCCTTCTCCCCTCGCTCTTCATCCCATCACTTCCTCTCCCCTCGCACTTCATCCGATCTCTCTCTTCCCTCGCTCTTCATCCCATCTCCCTCTCCCTCACTGTTCATCCCATCTCCCTCTCCCCTCGCTCTTCATCCCATCTCCCTCTCCCCTCACTGTTCATCCCATCTCCCTCTCCCCTCGCTCTTCATCCCATCTCCCTCTCCCCTCGCTCTTCATCCCATCTCCCTCTCCCCTCGCTATTCATCCCATCTCTCTCTCCCCTCACTCTTCATCCCATCTCCCTCTCCCCTCACTGTTCATCCCATCTCCCTCTCCCCTCGCTCTTCATCCCATCCCCCCTCCCCTCACTCTTCATCCCATCTCCCTCTCCCCTCGCTCTTCATCCCATCTCCCTCTCCCCTCGCTCTTCATCCCATCTCCCTCTCCCCTTGCTATTCATCCCATCTCTCTCTCCCCTCGCTCTTCATCCCATCTCCCTCTCCCCTCGCTCTTCATCCCATCTCCCTCTCCCCTCGCTCTTCATCCCATCTCCCTCTCCTCTCACTCTTTATCCAATCTCCCTCTCCCCTCGCTCTTCACCTCATCTCTCTCTCCCCTCACTCTTCATGCCATCGCTCTCTCCCCTCGCTCTTCATCCCATCTCCCTCTCCCCTCGCCCTTCATCCCACCTCCCTCTCCCCTCGCCCTCCGTCCCATCTCTCGCTCCTCGCTCTTCATCCCATCTCCCTCTCCCCTCGCTCTTCATCCCATCTCTCTCTCCCCTCGCCCTTCATCCCATCTCTCTCTCTCCTCGCTCTTCATCCCATCTCTCCCTCCCCTCGCTCTTCATCCCATCCCCCTCTCCCCTCGCTCTTCATCCCATCTCCCTCTCTCCTCGCTCTTCATCCCATCTCTCTCTCCCCTCGCTCTTCATCCCATCCCCCTCTCCCCTCGTTCTTCATCCCATCTCCCTATTCCCTCGCCCTTCATCCCATCTCTCTCTCCCCTCGCTCTTCATCCCATCCCCCTCTCCCCTCGCTCTTCATCCCATCCCCCTCTCCCCTCGTTCTTCATCCCATCTCACTCTCCCCTCGCTCTTCATCCCATCCCCCTCTCCCCTTGCTCTTCATCCCATCTCCCTCTCCCCTCGTTCTTCATCCCATCTCCCTCTCCCCTCGCTCTTCATCCCAGCTCCCTCTCCCCTCGCTCTTCATCCCATCTCCCTCTCCCCTCGCTCTTCATCCCCTCTCCCTCTCCCCTCGCTCTTCATCCCATCTCTCTCTCCCCTCGCTCTTCATCCCATCTCCCTCTCCCCTCGCTCTTCATCCCATCTCCCTCGCCCCTCACTCTTCATCCCATCTCCCTCTCCGCTCGCTCTTCATCCCATCCCCCTCTCCCCTAGCTCTTCATCCCATCTCCCTCTCCCCTCGCTCTTCATCCCATCTCCCACTCCCCTCGCTCTTCATCCCATCTCCCTCTCTCCTCGCCCTTCGTCCCATCTCCCTCTCCCCTTGCCCTTCTTTCCATCTCTCTCTCCCCTTGCTCTTCATCTCATCTCCCTCTCCCCTCGCTCTTCATCCGATCTCCCTCTCCCCTCGCTCTTCATCGCATCTCCCTCAACCTCGCTCTTCATCCCATCTCTCTCTCCCCTCGCTCTTCATCGCATCTCCCTCACCCTCGCTCTTCATCACATCTCCCTCTCCCCTCGCTCTTCATCCCATCTCCCTCTCCCCTCACTCTTCATCGCATCTCCCTCACCCTCGCTCTTCATCCCATCTCCCTCTCCCCTCGCTCTTCATCCCATCTCCCTCTCCCCTCGCTCTTCATCCCATCTCCCTCTCCCCTCGCTCTTCATCGCATCTCCCTCACCCTCGCTCTTCATCCCATCTCCCTCTCCCCTCGCTCTTCATCCCATCTCCCTCTCCCCTCGCACTTCATCCCATCTCCCTCTCCCCTCGCTCTTCATCCCATCTCCCTCTCCCCTCGCTCTTCATCGCATCTCCCTCACCCTCGCTCTTCATCCCATCTCCCTCTCCCCTCGCTCTCCATCGCATCTCCCTCACCCTCGATCTTCATCCCATCTCCCTCTCCCCTCGCTCTTCATCCCATCTCCCTCTCCCCTCGCTCTTCATCCGATCTCCCTCTCCCATCGCTCTTCATCGCATCTCCCTCACCCTCGCTCTTCATCCCATCTCCCTCTCCACTCACTCTTCATCCCATCTCCCTCTCCCCTCACTCTTCATTGCATCTCCCTCACCCTCGCTCTTCACCCCATCTCCCTCTCCCCTCGCTCTTCATCGCATCTCCCTCACCCTCGCTCTTCATCCCACCTCCCTCTCCCCTCGCTCTTCATCCCATCTCCCTCTCCCCTCGCTCTTCATCCCATCTCCCTCTCCCCTCGCTCTTCATCCCATCTCCCTCTCCACTCGCTCTTCATCCCATCTCCCTCTCCCCTCGCTCTTCATCGCATCTCCCTCACCCTCGCTCTTCATCCCATCTCCCTCTCCCCTCGCTCTTCATCCCATCTCCCTCTCCCCTTGCTCTTCATCCCATCTCCCTCTCCCCTCGCTCTTCATCCCATCTCCCTCTCCCCTTGCTCTTCATCCCTTCTCCCTCTCCCCTCGCTCTTCATCGCATCTCCCTCACCCTCGCTCTTCATCCCATCTCCCTCTCCCCTCACTCTTCATCCCATCTCTCTCTCCCCTCGCTCTTCATCCCATCTCCCTCTCCCCTCGCTCTTCATCCCATCTCCCTCTCCCCTCGCTCTTCATCCCATCTCCCTCTCCCCTCGCTCTTCATCGCATCTCCCTCTCCCCTAGCTCTTCATCCCATCTCCCTCTCCCCTCGCTCTTCATCCCATCTCCCTCTCCCCTCGCTCTTCATCCCATCTCCCTCTCCCCTCGCACTTCATCGCATCTCCCTCACCCTCGCTCTTCATCCCATCTCCCTCTGCCCTCGCTCTTCATCGCATCTCCCTCACCCTCGCTCTTCATCCCATCTCCCTCTCCCCTCGCTCTTCATCCCATCTCCCTCTCCCCTCGCTCTTCATCCCATCTCCCTCTCCCCTCGCTCTTCATCCCATCTCCCTCTCCCCTCGCTCTTCATCCCATCTCCCTCTCCCCTCGCTCTTCATCGCATCTCCCTCACCCTCGCTCTTCATCCCATCTCCCTCTCCCCTCGCTCTTCATCCCATCTCCCTCTCCCCTCGCTCTTCATCCCATCTCCCTCTCCCCTCGCTCTTCATCCCATCTCCCTCTCCCCTCGCTCTCCATCCCATCTCCCTCTCCCCTCGCTCTTCATCGCATTTCCCTCACCCTCGCTCTTCATCCCATCTCCCTCTCCCCTCGCTCTTCATCCCATCTCTCTCTCCCCTCGCTCTTCATCCCATCTCCCTCTCCCCTCGCTCTTCATCCCATCTCCCTCTCCCCTCGCTCTTCATCCCATCTCCCTCTCCCCTCGCTCTTCATCGCATCTCCCTCTCCCCTCGCTCTTCATCCCATCTCTCTCTCCCCTCGCCCTTCATCCCATCTCTCTCTCCCCTCGCTCTTCATCCCATCTCCCTCTCCCCTCGCTCATCATCGCATCTCTCCCTCTCCCCTCGCCATTCATCCCATCTCCCTCTCCCCTCGCCCTTCATCCCATCTCCCTCTCCCCTCGCCCTTCATCCCATCTCCCTCTCCCCTCGCTCTTCATCCCATCTCTCCCCTCGCTCTTCATCCCATCTCCCTCTCCCCTCAATCTTCATCCCATCTCCCTCGCCCCTCGCTCTTCATTCCATCTCCCTCTCCCCTCGCTCTTCATCCCATCTCTCTCTCCCCTCGCTCTTCATCCCATCTCTCTCTCCACTCGCCCTTCATCCCATCTCTCTCTCCCCTCGCTCATCATCGCATCTCTCCCTCTCCCCTCGCCCTTCATTCCATCTCCCTCTCCCCTTGCCCTTCATCCCATCTCCCTCTCCCCTCGCTCTTCATCGCATCTCCCTCTCCCCTCACTCTTCATCCCATCTCCCTCTCCCCTCGCCCTTCATCCCATCTCCCTCTCCCCTCGCTCTTCATCCAATCTCCCTCTCTCCTCACTCTTCATCCCATCTCCCTCTCCCCTCGCTCTTCATCCCATCTCTCCCCTCGCTCTTCATCCCATCTCCCTCTCCCCTCGCTCTTCATCCCATCTCCCTCTCCCCTCGCTCTTCATCCCATCTCTCTCTCCCCTCGCTCTTTATCCCATCTCCCTCTCCCCTCGCTCTTCATACCATCTCCCTCTTCCCTCGCTCTTCATCCCATCTCCCTCTCCCCTCGCTGTTCATCCCAACTCCCTCTCCCCTCGCTCTTCATCCCATCTCTCTCTCCCCTCGCTCTTCATCCCATCTCCCTCTCCTCTCACTCTTCATCTCATCTCCCTCTCCCCTCGCTCTTCATCCCATCTCTCTCTCCCCTCGCTCTTCATCCCATCTCCCTCTCCCCTCGCTCTTCATCCCATCTCTCTCTCCCCTCGCTCTTCATCCCATCTCTCTCTCCCCTCGCTCTTCATCCCATCTCCCTCTCCCCTCGCTCTTCATCCCATCTCTCTCTCCCCTCGCTCTTTATCCCATCTCCTTCTCCCCTCGCTCTTCATCCCATCACTTCCTCTCTCCTCGCTCTTCATCCCATCTCTCGCTCCCCTCGCTCTTCATCCCATCTCCCTCTCCCCTCGCTCTTCATCCCATCTCCCTATCCCCTCGCTCTTCATCCCATCTCTCCGTCACCTCTCGCTCTTCATCCCATCTCCCTGTCACCTCGCTCTTCATCCCATGTCTCTCTCCCCTCGCTCTTCATCCCATCTCTCTCTCCTCCCTCTTCATCCCATCTCTCTCTCCCCTCACTCTTCATCCCATCTCCCTCTCTCCTCGCCCTTCATCCCATCTCTCTCTCCCCTCGCTCTTCATTGCATCTCTCTCACCCCTCGCCCTTCATCCCATCTCTCTCTCCCCTCGCTCTTCATCCCATCTCTCCCTCTCCCCTCGCTCTTCACCCCATCTCTCCCTCTCCTCTCGCTCTTCATCCCAACTGCCTCTCCCCTCGCTCTTCATAGCATCTCCCTCTCCCCTCGCTCTTCACCCCATCTCTCTCTCCCCTCGCTCTTCATCCCATCTCCCTCTCCCCTCGCTCTTCATCCCATCTCTCTGTCCCCTCGCTCTTCATCCCATCTCCCTCTCCCCTCGCTCTTCATCCCATCTCTCTCTCCCCTCGCTCTTCACCCCATCTCCTTCTCCCCTCGCTCTTCATCCCATCACTTCCTCTCCCCTCGCACTTCATCCGATCTCTCTCTTCCCTCGCTCTTCATCCCATCTCCCTCTCCCCTCACTGTTCATCCCATCTCCCTCTCCCCTCGCTCTTCATCCCATCTCCCTCTCCCCTCACTGTTCATCCCATCTCCCTCTCCCCTCGCTCTTCATCCCATCTCCCTCTCCCCTCGCTCTTCATCCCATCTCCCTCTCCCCTCGCTATTCATCCCATCTCCCTCTCCCCTCGCTCTTCATCCCATCTCCCTCTCCCCTTGCTATTCATCCCATCACTCTCTCCCCTCGCTCTTCATCCCATCTCCCTCTCCCCTCGCTCTTCATCCCATCTCCCTCTCCCCTCGCTCTTCATCCCATCTCCCTCTCCTCTCACTCTTTATCCAATCTCCCTCTCCCCTCGCTCTTCACCTCATCTCTCTCTCCCCTCACTCTTCATGCCATCGCTCTCTCCCCTCGCTCTTCATCCCATCTCCCTCTCCCCTCGCCCTTCATCCCACCTCCCTCTCCCCTCGCCCTCCGTCACATCTCTCGCTCCTCGCTCTTCATCCCATCTCCCTCTCCCCTCGCTCTTCATCCCATCTCTCTCTCCCCTCGCCCTTCATCCCATCTCTCTCTCTCCTCGCTCTTCATCCCATCTCTCCCTCCCCTCGCTCTTCATCCCATCCCCCTCTCCCCTCGCTCTTCATCCCATCTCCCTCTCTCCTCGCTCTTCATCCCATCTCTCTCTCCCCTCGCTCTTCATCCCATCCCCCTCTCCCCTCGTTCTTCATCCCATCTCCCTATTCCCTCGCCCTTCATCCCATCTCTCTCTCCCCTCGCTCTTCATCCCATCCCCCTCTCCCCTCGCTCTTCATCCCATCTCCCTCTCTCCTCGCTCTTCATCCCATCTCTCTCTCCCCTCGCTCTTCATCCCATCCCCCTCTCCCCTCGTTCTTCATCCCATCTCACTCTCCCCTCGCTCTTCATCCCATCCCCCTCTCCCCTTGCTCTTCATCCCATCTCCCTCTCCCCTCGTTCTTCATCCCATCTCCCTCTCCCCTCGCTCTTCATCCCAGCTCCCTCTCCCCTCGCTCTTCATCCCATCTCACTCTCCCCTCGCTCTTCATCCCCTCTCCCTCTCCCCTCGCTCTTCATCCCATCTCTCTCTCCCCTCGCTCTTCATCCCATCTCCCTCTCCCCTCGCTCTTCATCCCATCTCCCTCGCCCCTCGCTCTTCATCCCATCTCCCTCTCCGCTCGCTCTTCATCCCATCCCCCTCTCCCCTAGCTCTTCATCCCATCTCCCTCTCCCCTCGTTCTTCATCCCATCTCCCACTCCCCTCGCTCTTCATCCCATCTCCCTCTCTCCTCGCCCTTCGTCCCATCTCCCTCTCCCCTTGCCCTTCTTTCCATCTCTCTCTCCCCTTGCTCTTCATCTCATCTCCCTCTCCCCTCGCTCTTCATCCGATCTCCCTCTCCCCTCGCTCTTCATCCCATCTCCCTGTCCCCTCGCTCTTCATCCCATCTCCCTCTCCCCTCACTCTTCATCCCATCTCTCTCCCCTCACTCTTCATCCCATCTCCCTCTCCTCTCCCTCTTCATCCCATCTCCCTCTCCCCTCGCTCTTCATCCCAACTCCCTCTCCCCTCGCTCTTCATCCCATCTCCCTCTCCCCTCCCTCTTCATCCCATCCCCCTCTCCCCTCACCCTTCATCCCATCTTCCTCTCCCCTCGCTCTTCATCCCATCTCCATGTCCCCTCGCTCTTCTTCCCATCTCCCTCTCCCCTCGCTCTTCATCCCATCTCCCTCTCCCCTCGCTCTTCATCCCATCTCCCTCTCCCCTCGCTCTTCATCGCATCTCCCTCTCCCCTCGCTCTTCATCCCATCTCTCTCTCCCCTCGCTCTTCATCCCATCTCCCTCTCCTCTCACTCTTCATCCAATCTCTCTCTCTCCCCTCGCTCTTCATCCCAACTCCCTCTCCTCTCACTCTTCATCCCATCTCCCTCTCTCCTCGCTCTTCATCCCATCTCTCTCTCTCCCCTCGCTCTTCATCGCATCTCCCTCTCCCCTCGCTCTTCATCCCTTCTCCCTCTCCCCTCACTCTTCATCCCATCTCCCTCTCCCCTCGCTCTTCATCCCATCACCCTCTCCCCTCGCTCTGCATCCCATCTCCCTCTCCCCTTGCTCTTCATCCAATCTCCCTCTCCCCTCTCCCTTCATCCCACCTCCCTCTCCCCTCGCTCTTCATCCCATGTCCCTCTCCCCTCGCTCATCATCCCATCTCTCTCTCCCCTCACTCTTCAACCCACCTCACTCTCCTCTCACTCTTCATCCCATCTCCCTCTCCCCTCGCTCTTCATCCCTTCTCTCTCTCCCCTCGCTCTTCATCCCATGTCCCTCTCCCCTCGCTCTTCATCCCATCTCTCTCTCCCCTCGCCCTTCATCCCATCTCCCTCTCCCCTCGCTCTTCATCCCATCTCTCTCTCCCCTCGCTCTTCATCCCATCTCTCTCTCCCCTCACTCTTCATCCCATCTCCCTCTCCCCTCGCTGTTCATCCCATCTCCCTCTCCCCTCGCTCTTCATCCCATCCCCCCACCCCTCACTCTTCATCCCATCTCCCTCTCCCTTCGCTCTTCATCCCATCTCCCTCTCCCCTCGCTCTTCATCCCTTCTCCCTCTCCCCTCGCTCTTCATCCCATCTCCCTCTCCCCTCGCTCTTCATCCCATCTCCCTCTCCCCTCGCTCTTCATCCCATCTCCCTCTCCCCCGCTCTTCATCCTATCTCCCTCTCCCCTCGCTCTTCATCCCATCTCTCTCTCCCCTCACTCTTCATCCATCTCCCTCTCCCCTCACTCTTCATCCCATCTCCCTCTCCCCTCGCTCTTCATCCCAACTCCATCTCCCCTCGCTCTTCATCCCATCTCCCTCTCCCCTCGCTCTTCATCCCATCTCCCTCTCCCCCCGCTCTTCATCCCATCTCCCTCTCCCCTCGCTCTTCATCCCATCTCCCTCTCCCCCCGCTCTTCATCCCATCTCCCTCTCCCCTCGCTCTTCATCCCATCTCCCTCTCTCCTCGCTCTTCATCCCATCTCTCTCCCCTCACTCTTCATCCCATCTCCCTCTCCCCTCACTCTTCATCCCATCTCCCTCTCCCCTCGCTCTTCATCCCATCTCCCTCTCCCCTCGCTCTTCATCGCATCTCCCTCTCCCCTCGCTCTTCATCCCATCTCTCTCTCCCCTCGCTCTTCATCCCATCGCCCTCTCCCCTCGCTCTTCATCCCAACTCCCTCTCCTCTCACTCTTCATCCCATCTCCCTCTCCCCTCGGTCATCATCCCATCTCTCTCTCCCCTCACTCTTCATCCCATCTCCCTCTCCCCTCACTCTTCATCCCATCTCCCTCGCCCCTCGCTCTTCATCCCATCTCCCTCTCCCCTCGCTCTTCATCCCATCTCCCTCTCCTCTCGCTCTTCATCCCAGCTCCCTCTCCCCTCGCTCTTCATCCCATCTCCCTCTCCCCTCGCTCTTCATCCCATCTCCCTCTCCCCTCGCTCTTCATCCCATCTCCCTCTCCCCTCGCTCTTCATCCCATCTCCCTCTGCTCTCACTCTTTATCCCATCTCCCTCTCCCCTCGCTCTTCATCCCATCTCTCTCTCCCCTCACTCTTCATGCCATCGCTCTCTCCCCTCGCTCTGCATCCCATCTCCCTCTCCCCTCGCCCTTCATCCCATTTCCCTCTCCCCTCGCCCTTCATCCCATCTCTTCCTCCTCGCTCTTCATCCCATCTCCCTCTCCCCTCGCTCTTCATCCCATCTCTCTCTCCCCTCGCCCTTCATCCCATCTCTCTGTCTCCTCGCTCTTCATCCCATCTCTCCCTCCCCTCGCTCTTCATCCCATCCCCCTCTCCCCTCGCTCTTCATCCCATCTCCCTCTCTCCTCGCTCTTCATCCCATCTCTCTCTCCCCTCGCTCTTCATCCCATCCCACTCTCCCCTCGTTCTCCATCCCATCTCACTCTCCCCTCGCTCTTCATCCCATCTCTCTCTCCCCTCGCTCTCTCTCCCATCCCCTCTCCCCTCGCTCTTCATCCCATCTCCCTCTCTCCTCGCTCTTCATCCCATCTCTCTCTCCCCTCGCTATTCATCCCATCCCCCTCTCCCCTTGTTCTTCATCCCATCTCTCTCTCCCCTCGCTCTTCTTCCCATCCCCCTCTCCCCTCGCTCTTCATCCCATCTCCCTCTCCCCTCGTTCTTCATCCCATCTCCCTCTCCGCTCGCTCTTCATCCCAGCTCCCTCTCCCCTCGCTCTTCATCCCATCTCCCTCTCCCATCGCTCTTCATCCCAGCTCTCTCTCCCCTCGCTCTTCATCCCATCTCCCTCTCCCCTCGATCTTCATCCCATCTCCCTCTCCCCTCACTCTTCATCCCATCTCCCTCTCCGCTCGCTCTTCATCCCATCCCCCTCTCCCCTAGCTCTTCATCCCATCTCCCTCTCCCCTCGCTCTTCATCCCATCTCCCTCTCCCCTCGCTCTTCATCCCATCTCCCTCTCTCCTCGCCCTTCATCCCATCTCCCTCTCCCCTCGCCCTTCATTCCATCTCTCTCTCCCCTTGCTCTTCATCTCATCTCCCTCTCCCCTTGCTCTTCATCCCATCTCCCTCTCCCCTCGCTCTTCATCCCATCTCCCTGTCCCCTCGTTCTTCATCCCATCTCCCTCACCCTCACTCTTCATCCCATCTCTCTCCCCTCACTCTTCATCCCATCTCCCTCTCCTCTCCCTCTTCATCCCATCTCCCTCTCCCCTCGCTCTTCATCCCAACTCCCTCTCCCCTCGCTCTTCATCCCATCTCCCTCTCCCCTCCCTCTTCATCCCATCCCCCTCTCCCCTCACCCTTCATCCCATCTTCCTCTCCCCTCGCTCTTCATCCCATCTCCATGTCCCCTCGCTCTTCATCCCATCTCCCTCTCCCCTCGCTCTTCATCCCATCTCCCTCTCCCCTCGCTCTTCATCCCATCTCCCTCTCCCCTCGCTCTTCATCGCATCTCCGTCTCCCCTCGCTCTTCATCCCATCTCTGTCTCATACATAGATACATAGATACATAGAAGATAGGAGCAGGAGTAGGCCATTCGGCCCTTCGTGCCTGCTCCGCCATTCGATGAGATCATGGCTGATCCTTTAATTCAGTATCCCGTCCCCGCCTTCTCTCCGTAACCCTTAACCCCTTTTGCCCGTAGAAATATATCTAATTCCCTCTTAAATATATTTAATGAGCTGGCGTACACTGCCCTCTGTGGCAATGAGTTCCACAGGTTCACCACTCTCTGAGTGAAGAAATTCCCCCTCATCTCTGTCCTAAATGGTTTAGCCCTTATCCTTAAATTATGTCCTCTAGTTCTGTTCTCACCCGCCAAGGGAAACATTCCTTCTGCATCCAGTCTGTCTAGACCTGTCAGAATTTTATACACTTCTATGAGGTCCCCTCTCAATCTTCTAAACTCCAGTGTGTACATCCCTAAACTACATAGTCTCTCCTCATAGGTCATTCCCGCCATTCCTGGTATCAGCCTGGTGAATCGCCGCTGCACCCCCTCCATGGCAAGAACATCCTTCCTCAGATGAGGCGACCAAAACTGTACACAGTACTCGAGGTGTGGTCTCACCAGTGCCCTGTACAGCTGCAGCAAGGTGTCCCTGTTCCTGTATTCTAACCCTTTTGCTATGAAGGCCAGCATACCGTTTGCCTTCTTGACCGCCTGTTGCACCTGCATGCTCGCCTTCAGTGACTGGTGTACAAGAACACCCAGGTCTCTCTGTACTTCCCCCTCTCCCAATCTATTGCCATTTAAATAATAATTTGCCCTCCCGTTCCTGCACCCAAGGTGGATAACTTCGCACTTGTCCACATTATAGTGCATCTGCCATTTATCCGCCCAATCGCCCAGTCTGTCCAAATCGCTCTGGAGCTTCCTGGTCTCTTCCTCTGAGCCCACCCCCCCTCCTAGTTTAGTGTCGTCTGCAAATTTGGAAATGCTGCATCCGACTCCCTGATCCAGGTCATTAATGTAAATTGTGAACAGCTGGGGGCCCAGGACAGATCCCTGTGGTACCCCACTTGTTACTGCCTGCCATTCAGAAAATGAGCCGTTTATTCCAACTCTCTGTTTTCTATCTGACAGCCAGTTCCCTATCCACGCCAAAACTTTCCCCTTTATCCCATGAGCCTCAATTTTCCATGCTAATCTTTTATGTGGGACCTTATCGAAGGCCTTTTGGAAGTCCAGGTACACCACATCTACTGGCTCTCCCCCATCTATTCTACCAGTTACTCCCTCAAAAAATTCCAATAGATTAGTCAAGCACGATTTACCCTTTGTAAATCCATGTTGACTCTGTCCTATCCTGTCCCCATTTGCTAAGTGCTCCGCTATTTCATCCCATCTCCCTCTCCCCTCGCTCTTCATCCCATCTCTCACTCCCCTCGCTCTTCATCCCATCTCCCTCTCCCCTCGCCCTTCATCCCATCTCCCTCTCCCCTTGCTCTTCATCCCATCTCTCTCTCCCCTCGCTCTTCATCCCATCTCCCTCTCCCCTCGCCCTTCATCCCATCTCCCTTTCCCTCGCTCTTCATCCCATCTCTCTCTCCCCTCGCTCTTCATCCCATCTCTCTCTCCCCTCGCTCTTCATCCCATCTCTCTCTCCCCTCGCCCTTCATCCCATCTGCCTCTCCCCTCGCTCTTCTTCCCATCTCACTCACCCCTCGCCCTTCATCCCATCTCCCTCTCCCCTCACTCTTCATCCCATCTCCCTGTCCCCTCGCTCTTCATCCCATCTCTCTCTCCCCTCACTTTTCATCCCAACTCCCTCTCCCCTCACTCTTCATCCCAGCTCCCTCTCCCCTCGCTCTTCATCCCATCGCCCTCTCCCCTCGCTCATCATCCCATCTCTCTCTCCCCTCACTCTTCATCCCACCTCCCTCTCCTCTCACTCTTCATCCCATCTCCCTCTCCCCTCGCTCTTCATCCCATCTCTCTCTCCCCTCGCTCTTCATCCCATCTCCCTCTCCCCTCGCTCTTCATCCCATCTCTCTCTCCCCTCGCCCTTCATCCCATCTCCCTCTCCCCTCGCTCTTCATCCCATCTCTCTCTCCCCTCGCTCTTCATCCCATCTCCCTCTCCCCTCACTCTTCATCCCATCTCCCTCTCCCCTCGCTCTTCATCCGATCTCCCTCCCCTCACTCTTCATCCCATCTCCCTCTCCCTTCGCTCTTCATCCCATCTCCATCTCACCTCGCTCTTCATCTCATCTCCCTCTCCCCTCACTATTCATCCCATCTCTCTCTCCCCTCACTCTTCATCCCATCTCCCTCTCCCCTCGCTCTTCATCCCATCTCCCTCTCCCCTCGCTCTTCATCCCATCTCCCTCTCCCCCCGCTCTTCATCCCATCTCCCTCTACCCTCGCTCCTCATCCCATCTCCCTCTCTCCTCGCTCTTCATCCCATCTCTCTCTCCCCTCACTCTTCTTCCCATCTCCCTCTCCCCTCACTCTTCATCCCATCTCCCTCTCCCCTCGCTCTTCATCCCATCTCCCTCTCCCCTCGCTCTTCATCGCATCTCCCTCTCCCCTCGCTCTTCATCCCATCTCTCGCTCTCCTCGCTCTTCATCCCATCTCCCTCTCCTCTCGCTCTTCATCACATCTCCCTCTCCCCTCGCTCTTCATCCCATCTCCCTCTCCCATCGCTCTTCATCCAATCTCCCTCTCCCCTCGCTCTTCATCCAATCTCCCTCTCCCCTCTCCCTTCATCCCATCTCCCTCTCCCCTCACTCTTCATCCCATCTCCCTCTCCCCTCGCTCATCATCCCATCTCTCTCTCCCCTCACTCTTCATCCCAGCTCCCTCTCCTCTCACTCTTCATCCCATCTCCCTCTCCCCTCGCTCTTCATCCCATCTCTCACTCCCCTCGCTCTTCATCCCATCTCCCTCTCCCCTCGCTCTTCATCCCATCTCTCACTCCCCTCGCTCTTCATCCCATCTCCCTCTCCAGTCGCCCTTCATCCCATCTCCCTCTCCCCTTGCTCTTCATCCCATCTCTCTCTCCCCTCGCTCTTCATCCCATCTCCCTCTCCCCTCGCCCTTCAGCCCATCTCCCTTTCCCTCGCTCTTCATCCCATCTCTCTCTCCCCTCGCTCTTCATCCCATCTCTCTCTCCCCTCGCTCTTCATCCCATCTCTCTCTCCCCTCGCCCTTCATCCCATCTGCCTCTCCCCTCGCTCTTCTTCCCATCTCACTCACCCCTCGCCCTTCATCCCATCTCCCTCTCCCCTCACTCTTCATCCCATCTCCCTGTCCCCTCGCTCTTCATCCCATCTCTCTCTCCCCTCACTTTTCATCCCATCTCCCTCTCCCCTCACTCTTCATCCCAGCTCCCTCTCCCCTCGCTCTTCATCCCATCGCCCTCTCCCCTCGCTCATCATCCCATCTCTCTCTCCCCTCACTCTTCATCCCACCTCCCTCTCCTCTCACTCTTCATCCCATCTCCCTCTCCCCTCGCTCTTCATCCCATCTCTCTCTCCCCTCGCTCTTCATCCCATCTCCCTCTCCCCTCGCTCTTCATCCCATCTCTCTCTCCCCTCGCTCTTCATCCCATCTCCCTCTCCTCTCACTCTTCATCCAATCTCTCTCTCTCCCCTCACTCTTCATCCCATCTCCCTCTCCTCTCACTCTTCATCCCATCTCCCTCTCTCCTCGCTCTTCATCCCATCTCTCTCTCTCCCCTCGCTCTTCATCGCATCTCCCTCTCCCGGCGCTCTTCATCCCATCTCCCTCTCCCCTCACTCTTCATCCCATCTCCCTCTCCCCTCGCTCTTCATCCCATCTCTCTCTCCCCTCGCTCTTCATCCCATCTCCCTCTCCCCTCGCTCATCATCCCATCTCTCTCTCCCCTCACTCTTCATCCCACCTCCCTCTCCTCGCACTCTTCATCCCATCTCCCTCTTCCCTCGCTCTTCATCCCATCTCTCTCTCCCCTCACTCTTCATCCCATCTCCCTCTCCCCTCGCTCTCCATCCCATCTCTCTCTCCCCTCGCCCTTCATCCCATCTCCCTCTCCCCTCGCTCTTCATCCCATCTCTCTCTCCCCTCGCTCTTCATCCCATCTCCCTCTCCCCTCACTCTTCATC